>NC_064927.1:348030871-348655871 GCF_023897955.1 Schistocerca gregaria | reverse complement strand
GCAGTTAATTCCATAAATTATCTGGGAGTACCCATCAGGAGTGATTTAAAATGGAATGATCATATAAAGTTGATCATCGGTAAAGCAGATGCCAGACTGAGATTCATTGGAAGAATCCTAAGGAAATGCAATCCGACAACAAAGGAAGTAGGTTACAGTACGCTTGTTCGCCCACTGCTTGAATACTGCTCAGCAGTGTGGGATCTGCACCAGATAGGGTTGATAGAAGAGATAGAGAAGATCCAACGGAGAGCAGCGCGCTTCGTTACAGGATCATTTAGTAATCGCTAAAGCGTTACGGAGATGATAGATAAACTCCAGTGGAAGACTCTGCAGGAGAGACGCTCAGTAGCTCGGTACGGGCTTTTGTTAAAGTTTCGAGAACATACCTTCACCGAAGAGTCAAGCAGTATATTGCTCCCTCCTACGTATATCTCGCGAAGAGACCATGAGGATAAAATCAGAGAGATTAGAGCCCACACAGAAGCATACCGACAATCCTTCCTTCCACGTACAATACGAGACTGGAATAGAAGGGAGAACCGATAGAGGTACTCAGGGTACCCTCCGCCACACACCGTCAGGTGGCTTGCGGAGTATGGATGTAGATGTAGTAGAAATAGAACATGTGCCTTTACAAGTACGACACAACATGTGGCTCATGCACGATGTAGCTCCTGCACATTTCAGTCGAAGTGTTCGAACGCTTCTCAACAACAGATTCGGTGACCGATGGATTGGTAGAGGCGGACCAATTCCATGGCCTCCACGCTCTCCTGACCTCAACCCTCTTGACTTTCATTTATGGGGGTATTTGAAAGCCCTTGTCTACGCAACCCCGGTACCAAATGTAGTGACTCTTGGTGCTCGTATTGTGGACGGCTGTGATACAATATGCCGTTCTCCAGGGCTGCATCAGCGCATCACGGATTCCATGCGACGGAGGGTGGATGCATGTATCCTCGCTAACGGAGGACATTTTGAACATTTCCTGTAACAAAGTGTTTGAAGTCACACAGGTACGTTCTGTTGCTGTGTGTTTCCATTCCATGATTAATGTGATTTGAAGAGACGTAACAAAATGAGCTCTAACATGGAAAGTAAGCGTTTCCGGACACATGTCCACATAACATATTTCCTTTCTTTGTGTGTGAGGAATGTTTCCTGAATGTTTGGCCGTACCTTTTTGTAACACCCTGTATAGGTTGATTTCAGTCGTTTATTCCAATAGGAAACACACACACTTATCTTTCTGATGTATTTAAGTCCATTTTGCATGGATTAACATTAATTGTAATGAAATTTGGCACATTGTCAAAACATGCCGAAGGTAAGAAAATGCGGGGTGGGAGGAGGGAAAGAGGGCGGTGCTCAGCTCACTTGACATTTTTAGGTAAGCCCCATAAGAGGACCACCTAATGATAGCAGTCAAACACAAGCCTAAGCAGTAATAAACAACACATATTAACATGACGCAACTTCTTCCTCACTCTTGGCGGCTAGTACTGGAAACACTGGCAAGTTAAAAATTTGAAGTGGACCCGCCACATTGTTTGTAGGAAACGTAGGTACGTAACTGAGGTCCGTTGGAAGATCTTCTGGGAGTACCTCACGAAAATGTTGTTCGGACGATTAGTAGCGAGCGCGAGATGTCATGAAGCCTATCATCCAACCCCAGTGGAAGATACTGTAAGTCAAGCGTATTTCACGGAGAGGTAAACTGAGAAAATTCCGGGAGCGTACGTTATAAGAAGAGTCAGTTTCCCTCACAGACATATAGCGAATTGGATAGGAAGTAAAGTCTGAAAAATTCGACCCAAAAGGAGAATTCCAGACAGCAGAGAATTGAACAGCAAAAGGGTTAGTAGTTGGTTTCGGAGGGGGGAGGGAGGGAGAGAATGAAGTTCGCCCACTGCTTGAATACTGTTCCCCAGTGTGGGATCCGTACCAGATAGGGTTGATAGAAGAGATAGAGAAGATCGAACGGAGAGCAGCGCTCTTCGTTACAGGATCATTTAGTAATCGCGAAAGCGTTACGGAGATTACAGATAAACTCCAGTGGAAGACTCTGCAGAAGAGACGCTCAGTAGCTCGGTACGGGCTTTTGTTGAAGTTTCGAGAACACACCTTCACTACGTATATCTCGGGAAGAGGCCATGAGGATAAAATCAGGGAGATTAGAGCCCACACAGAGGCATACCGACAATCCTTATTTCCACGAACATTACGAGACTGGAATAGAAGGGAGAACCGATACAGGTATTCAAGCTACCCTCCGCCACACACCGTCAGGTGGCTTGCGGAGTATGGATATAGATGTAGAATTCTAAACTAATGATTGTGACCGGAGGTAGGATACTCTTCATTGAAAGTGACAATTAGCGGTAGACATTCAGGGGTGACTACGCACTTGGGTAACCAATAGCTGTCCCCGATGGGCCAGCAGCCAAACGCAGCGTCACGCAGCAGATCCTCCCCCACGGCAGAGCCCGCGTGCAGAATGCGGCCACAATGGCCACGTGCCACCTACCAGCCCCCTCTCGCCGCCGTTCTGTCTGCCCGCGCTCACGGCGACCGGCAAAGGCAGTCGCGCTTCAATGTCCTTCCGGCTGCTGAAAGATATGTACATATAAATAAAGAAAGAAACGCGAATGCGAGCGCAGCCCTCGAGCACCGAGGTCGTGAATGTGTATGCGAATGATCGCGCCCGAGGAACTCGAGTGGGGAGGGATCTCCCATTGTGAGTTATCTGGCACTCACGGTGGGCCCCAGCGTGAGTGCCGTGGAGCAACAGAGAAGATAGCCAGCGAGATCAGGTGCACAAGCACGGCGCCGTGCGGAGCTGCTTCTGACTGGGAGTCTAACGCGTGGCGTTTCCAGAAATTAAAATATTTCTACTTTAACATTTTATGCACAAAAGGTGGGAATTTGAGGAGATGGGACTCGGATAAACTGAAAGAACCAGAGGTTGTAGAGAGCTTCGTAGGGAGCGTTAGGGAACGATTGACAAGAATGGGGGAAAGAAATACAGTAGAAGAAGAATGGGTAGCTTTGAGAGACGAAATAGTGAAGGTAGCAGAGGATCAAGTAGGTAAAAAGACGAGGGCTAATAGAGATCCTTGGGTAACAGAAGATATGTTGAATTTAATTGATTAAAGGAGAAAATATAAAAATTCAATATATGAAGCAGGCAAAAAGGAATACAAACGTCTCAAAAGTGAGATCGACAGGAAGTGGAAAATGGCTAAACAGGGATGGCTAGAGGACAAATGTAAGGATGTAGAAGCTTATTTCACTAGGGTAAGACAGGTACTGCCTACAGGAAAATTAAAGAGACCTTTGGAGAAAAGAGAACCACTTGCTTGAATATCAAGAGCTCAGATGGAAACCCAGTTCTAAGCAAAGAAGGGAAAGCAGAAAAGTGGAAGGAGTATCGAGAGGGTCTATACAAAGGCGACGTACTTGAGGGCAATGCTATAGAAATGGAAGAAGATGTAGATGGAGATGAAATGGGAAATATGATACTGCGTGAAGAGTTTGACAGAGCACTGAAAGACCTAACTCGAAACAAGGCCTCGGGAGTAGACAACATACCATTAGAACTACTGATAGCCTTGGGAGAGCCAGTCCTAACAAAACTCTACCATCTCGTGAGCAAGATGTATGAGACCGGCGAAATACCCTGAAACTTCAAGAAGAATATAATACTCGTAATCCCAATCTCACAGAAAGCAGGTGTTTACAGATGTGAAAATTATCGAACTATTAGTTTAATAAGCCACTGCTGCAAAATACTAACACGAATTCTCTACAGACGAATGGACAAACTGGTAGAAGCCGTACTCGGGGAGTTCAGTCTGGATTCCGTAGAAATACTGGAACACGTGAGGCAATACTGACCTTACGACTTATCTTAGAAGAAAGATTAAGGAAAGGCAAACCTACGTTTCTAGCATTTGTAGACTAAGAGAAAGCTTTTGACAATGTTGACTAGAATACCCTCTTTCAAATTCTGAAGGTGGCAGGGGTAAAACACAGGGAGCGAAAGGCTATTTACAATTTATACAGAAACCATACGGCTGTTATAAGAGTCGAGGGGCATGAAAGGGAAGCAGTGGTTGGGAAGGGAGTGAGACAGGGTTGTAGCCTCTCCCCCATGTTATTCAATCTGTATATTGAGCAAGCAGTAAAGGAAACAAAAAAAAACAAAAAAAAATTCCGAGTAGGAATTAAAATCCATGGAGAAGAAATAAAAACTTTGAGGTTCGCCGATGACATGTAATTCTATCAGAGACAGCAAAGGGCCTTGAAGAGCACTTGAACGGAATGGACAGTGTCTTGAAAGGAGGGTATAAGATGAATATCAATAAAAGCAAAACGAGGATAATGGAATGTAGTCGAATTAAGTCGGGTGATGCTGAGGGAATTAGATTAGGAAATGAGACGCTTAAAATAGTAAAGGATTTTTGCTATTTGGGGAGCAAAATAACTGATGATGGTCGAAGTACAGAGGATATAAAATGTAGACTGGCAATGGTAAGGTAAGCGTTTCTGAAGAAGAGAAATTTGTTAACATCCAGTATAGATTTAAGTGTCAGGAAGTCATTTCTGAAATTTTTTGTATGGAGTGTAGCCATGTATGGAAGTGAAACATGGACGATAAATAGTTTGGACAAGAAGAGAATAGAAGCTTTCGAAATATGGTGCTACAGAAGAGTGCTGAATATTAGATGGGTAGATCACATAACTAATGAGGAGGTATTGAATAGAATTGGAGAAAAGAGAAATTTGTGGCACAACTTGACTAGAAGAAGGGATCGGTTGGTAGACCATATTCTGAGGCATCAAGGGATCACCAATTTAGTATTGGAGGGCAGCGTGGAAGGTAAAAATGGCGGAGGGAGACCAAGAGATGAATACACTAAAGAGATTCAGAAGGATGTAGGTTGCGGTAGGTACTGGGAGATGAAGAACCTTGCACCGGATAGAGTAGCTTGGAGAGCTGCATCAAACCAGTCTCTGGACTGAAGACCACAACAACAACATTTTATGATTCCACCTGAACATTATATATTACTTATCGTCAATGTAGCTGATGTTGTATGCATCAACGTGTCAACTGGAGTACCAAAATTTCCCATGCTATCGTGCAATTTTCTTTAGGTAAAGGGGTCGATCACGTCCATTCAACCTTTCAAGCATACCTGAGGAGCTATTTATAAGTGAAGTAGTTGGTCAGTATGCAATCCCTGCACTACACGTACGCATGCACATCACGTGACGTGGAAGACATGAATCGTTACACATAAAAAAATTTCAAACAAGCGCAAAAGATATTTCTGGCTCGGATGATGTGTCTTAGAAATAAGTTAAAATTGGATCCCATCCTCCAGTTCCACCCAGGGTTATCAGAATTTTCATCTCGATTGCAAGCAAACAATGAAATTGCAAAACTTCCAAATATTCCCCATACGGATCCCCTCTGCCCCCTTAACATCTCAAATAGTATTTATATGAAAATGACCGTGCAATTCAAACGGATTAATCTTAAGCAGCAGCTTCTACTCCGCGGAATAGAGAATGAAAAGTATATCAGCACTAAAAGAAAGAAAGGATAAAAAAAAACACAGAAAAACTCCAGCCGCGTCAACCATAATGCCACATCATACCACTAAGCAAAATACAGTCGGATTTCAAATGATTTCAACAGGAAGCAGTAGATGAGCGATGTAAATTTTACCGAACCATCAGTTCATTGAATCATTATAGCAAAATATTGTTGTTGTTGTTGTTGTTGTGGTCTTCAGTCCAGAGACTGGTTTGATGCAGCTCTCCATGCTACTCTATCCTGTGCAAGCTTCTTCATCTCCCAGGACCTACTACAACCTACATCCTTCTGAATCTGCTTAGTGTATTCATCTCTTGGTCTCCCTCTACGATTTTTACCTTCCACGCTGCCCCTCCTATACTAAATCGGTGATCCCTTGGTGTCTCAGAACACGTCCTGCCAACCGATCCCTTCTTCTACTCACGTTGTGCCACAAACTTCTCTTTTCCCCAATTCTATTCAATACCTCCTCATTACTTATGTGATTTGCCCATCTAATCTTCAGCATTCTTCTGTAGCACCACATTTCGAAAGCTTCTATTCGCTTCTTGTCCAAACTAGTTATCGTCCATGTTACACTTCCAAACATGGCTACACTCCATACAAATACGTTCAGAAACGACTTCCTGACACTTAAATCAATAGTCGATGTTATGAAATTTCTCCTCTTCAGAAGCGCTTTCCTTGCCATTGTCAGTTTACTCTACTTAAACCATCATCATTTATTTTGCTCCTCAAATAGCAAAATTCCTTTACTATTTTAAGGGTCTCATTTCCTGACCCAATTCCCTCAGCATCACCCGACTCGTTTTGCTTTTGTTGATGTTCATCTTATATCCTCCTTTCAAGACACTGTCCATTCCGTTCAACTGCTCTTCCAAGTCTTTTGCTGTCTCTGACAGAATTACAGTGTCATCGGCGAACCTCAATGTTTTTATTTCTTCTTCGTGTATTTTAATACCTACTCCGAATTTTTCTTTTGTTTTCTTCACTGCTTGCTCTAAATACAGATTGAATAACATCGGGGAGAGACTACAACCCTGTCTCACTCCCTTCCCTACCACTGCTTCCCTTTCGTGTCTCTCCACTCTTATAACTGCCATCTGGTTGATGTACAAATTGCAAAATAGCCTTTCGCTTCCCGTATTTTACCGCTGCCACCGTCGGAATTTGAAGGAGAGAATACCAGTCACGACTATTAAAAACTTTCGGTAAGTCTACAAATGCTAGAAACGTCATTTCCCTAATATAGCTTCTAAGATAAGTCGTAGGGTCAGTACTGTCTCACGTGTTCCAATATTTCCACGGAATCCAAACTGATCTTCCCCGACGTCGACTTCTACTAGTTTTTCCATTCGTCTGTAAAGAATTCGTGTTAGTATTTTGCAGCTGTGACTTATTAAACTGATATTTCGGTAAATTTCACATCTGTCAAAACCTGCTTTGTTTGGGATTGGAATTAAGATATTCTTCTTGAAGCAACATATTGACAAGAATTATTTTCAGAAGAATGGAAAAGCGCGTTGGCAGGACTCACAATGAACAAATCTAAAACGCAAGTAATGAGAAATGTATTATGAACTCCAATATATCTTTAAGGAACGGAACTAATGTATGCATCGCAATACATATACCTGGAAATGATGTCCCATTTCTCTTGACAGAGCGTAGGGGAACGATGTGGGAGCCCCACACCGCCGTACCAGGCAAGGTCTTAATGGAGGTGGTTTGCCGTTGCTTTCCTCCGGCCGCAACGGGGATGAATGATGATGAAGTCGTCACTACAACACCCAGTCATCACGGGGCAGGTGAATATCTCTGACCCCGCCGGTAATCGAACCCAGGACCTCGTGCTCGGGAAGCGATAAGGCTACCACGAGACCACGAATGGAGGACAAATTATTTCCTTTAACAATAAAATGGAAGAAGAAATAAAACAAAGAGTTTCTTTAGCCTGGAAAGCCTTCTGGGCCTTAAAGTTTCCAAGACGCTACACCAGGTGGGTGTAAAATGAATGTGCACAACGGAAAATACTGAACCAGAAAATAAAGATTTGGCCCTTTCTGACTACCCCCTGAAGCACATCTTATTATCTCTTACTTGTGATCTTATTTCCTCCCTCTTGCTCATTAACATATAAATTACAACCTAAACATAAATTAATGAGTAAGAGAAGTAGTAACTACTATATTATAAATGTTGTTTCTGCTTATGCATTTATTGTAGATTAAAAAACTCTTTATATTAGAAATTTCTATACTTCCTAAGTAATATCACTGATGAATTGCCCAAATCTGCCTCTTTTAAAGGCTACTCGATCTAATAGAAGTTACGCGAAATGACTTACATCATCTACTTACCAAACATTAGAAGACACTACTTTCAAAGATGATCTACGGTGACGTGGAATCTCAGTGGAAATAAAGTAGCGTGATAACAGCTGTTCAGCTTTATTCCCTAATAAGCAATTAGTAATATCACCGTACTGCAACCGGTGCGTCGGAGTGATGGTTCTTGTACACGTCTGCGACGACGGAAGAACGCCAGCCACAAATTAAAAACTCTTTCAAACATTAGGACTGCAGAAGACTCTGCAGTCTCTGACTAGTATCATCTAATACTGTCTTCTCCTCTCTGTGTTCTACTGACAAGAAACGCGAGCTCCCAGCCACAAGGACGGAATTCAGATAACGTCTCTACGTGAGTGTAGGCAGAAGAAGCGCTCTGTCGCTGAATGCTGTGTACTCAACGACGACTCCCTACCCAGAGGCGAAGTCCAGAATCGTGTAAGTTCGCAATAGTACAGTGGCTAACCGTTCGAACTATAAAATCTTCTGAGAACAAAGACAGCAAGTCCGTCTGTTCCAAAAAAGCTGGTACTAAGTGACCGCCAAACACGGGCGTTCAAAACGGAAGACTCTTTCTCTCCACCGCTGGCTTCCCAGCAAAGTTTGGCTCCCCTCCCTCGTAATTGTCGCGAAGGCAAATCACATTCTCGAAACCATTGAATATTCTCCCTCTCTAAAGATTGTTCTGAACGCCGACCAACCATAATTTAGTCCTTTGTCGTCCAGTGCGGAAAGTTTGTGAGGAAGTATCTATCCTCGTTAATTAGGAACACGAGGGTTGGAAGTTTAATAATGGCAACTTTTTTTTACAGCTCGTACAAAATAGATACGTGTTTCAAAGCTTTACTGACCTTCGACGTACTCACCAGCATTGTGTATAGCCCGTTGCCAGCGATGTGGAGGTCGTAGGATACTCTCAGCAGTGCCAGTTGTGTTGACAGTGCGAGCGTCACGGTCTATTGCACGACGAATTTGTAGCAGTTCTGAAGCGAATGCCGTGAAGTGTTTCCTTCAGTTTATAAATCCAGTTGAGCTTACGAGGGCTTAAGTCAGGGGAGTGCAGTAGGTCGTATAGAACTTAGCTGTCTCACCAGTAAAACAAATCAGTAACTACTTGCACTGTACGTGCTTGAGCATTGTCCAGCAAAATGATGCTCAAGTCGTGAAGAAAGTGTCATCACTTTTGTCTCTATGCAGTTCATTTTTAGAACACAACCAGTAACCATTGGCACATTACTTTATTTCCTTATATGGTTTTATGTCCATGACAGGTTTCACATGCCTGTGTTACTTTCACTTATTCCAAAGTAATGTTCCAACAGGATTTACATGCCTGATGATACATACTTCATAAATATCGTTTGAAACCACACTGGTTAATTAATGAGTGAGTAGAATAAGTAATTGCACTGTATCGTATAAATATCGTTTCAAACCACACTGGTTAATTAATGAGTGAGTAGAATAAGTAATTGCACTGTATCGTATTAATTCTGAATTGAGGCAAAATTACACAACTTAGAGTTGGCCATGTGTTAATTTCACGTACAAAGCTGTATATTTTCCTACTAAAATGTACTTTAAACAGCGTCAATGACTAGCTGGACTTTTATATTTATGTGTGCAGAGAATATTATCAAGAGGTTTGTTAGATATACAGGTACTGCAAAGATGTTAAACTACCAAAGAAAATAGATTGCTCCTAACCTTTCCTGTCCTACCGGACACCCAGTCCAAAGACTATAAAAGGTCAACTGCTTGTAACAGGAATTTCTTTGACCAAGACAATTTGACACTTAGCCAACTGTCATTCAATCAAGATGGTGTACTCAGTAATGAAAGTAAGCAAGAGGCTCTGCCAGAAATATCGACTCTTAGACAATGTGTGTAATACTGTATTTTAATATGACAGTATGCCGTCTTAGGCAACTTATAACACTTCGAATCCTGCCTCGGGCATGGATGTGTGTGAAGACCTTAGGTTAGTTAGGTTTAAGTAGTTCTAAGTCCTAGGGGACTGATGACCTCAGAGGCTAAGTCCCATAGTGCTCAGAGCCATATGAACCATTTTCGAGGGCAGCTGGCCACTGGAGTTGGCCTAGCTCCACATACCTGTCGCTAGCTTCCAGTATCCCACTGGTTCTCTTCCTACGTATCTCACAGTGGCCTGCGCTACAGAATTTAGCTACACAGGATTTTGATAGGTGGTCACATTAATGCGAATGGACAGAGTGTAATGCTGGTAGGTTGCGACATCTTCCTAGTCTGAGGATTACGACTTGTGTAGTAATTCTAATTAAGTTTCATAAAGTTTTAAGCTGTACAAATAGGCAGGTTGACGGATAATTTAGAGCACCCAAATCACATTGACAGTCACTTACAAATACCTTGTTTTGCCTGCATGCAAATCAAGACGGCTAAAGAGCTAGAAGGCACCGAAAAATTGCCAGGAAATACGGAATGACAAACAAAAAAAAATGTTGTTGTGATTTACATCATATGATTCGATTCGATCAGGGGATTACGTAACTGAAATTGTATTCTGTCTAGGCAAAGTATTATATTATCGATATACCTTTGTTGATATTTGAATTAATTAATAATACACTACTGGCCATTAAAATTGCTACACCAAGAAGAAATGCAGATGACAGACGGGTATTCATTGGACAAATACATTATACTTGAACTGACATGTGATTATATTTTCATGCTATTTGGGTGCATAGATCCTCCGAAATCAGTACCCAGAACAACCACATCTTGCCGTAATAACGTCCTTGATACGCCTGGATATTGAGTCAAATAGAGCTTGGATGGCGTGTACAGGTACAGCTGCCCATGCAGCTTCAACACGATACCACAGTTCATCAAGAGTAGTGACTGGCGTATTGTGACGAGCCAGTTGCTCGGCCACCATTGACCAGACGTTTTCAGTTGGTGAGAGATCTGCAGAATGTGCAGGCCAGGGCAGCAGTTGAACAATTTCTGAATCCAGAAAGGCCCGTACAGGACCTGCAACATGCGGTCGTGCATTATACTGCTCAAATGTAGGGTTTCGCAGGGATCGAACGAAGGGTAGAGCCACGGGTCGTAACGCAACTAAAATGTAACGTCCACTGTTCAAAGTGCCGTCAATGCAAACAAGAGGTGACCGAGACGTGTAACCAATGGCACCGCAATCGCGGTAGGCTACAATCCGACCTTTACCAAAGTCGGAAACAAGTCAGAAACGTCATGGTACGCATTTCTCCTACTCACACGAGGCATCACAACGCCTGTCAACTACTGTTTGTGTATGAGAAATCGGTCTGAGAGATTCCTCGTGTCAGCACGTTGTAGGTATCGCCAGCGGCGCCAACCTTGTGTGAATGCTCTGATAAGCTAATCATTTGCATATCACAGCATCTTCTTCCTGTCGGTTAAATTTCGCGTCTGTAGCACGTCATCTTCGCGGTGTAGCAATTTTAATGGCCAGTAGTGTAACTAAAACATTGCCTTTTAAGGAAAACTAATTATCGCAACCAATATAATTTGACCTCGTGTTCTTACTGACACACTTCAGTTGCTTCGATAAGCTTTTCATAAAAAAAGGGCCTTCGGACCATTTCCTGTCCGTGACATGGTAATAAGGCGGAGAGCAAGCGAAACAAGCGCATTTGACTGCAGCCAGATCGTGAGGGCCCGACGCAGAAGGCGCTGAAATATAGTGCAGGGACTCGCCTCTCATGTGCCACTATGCCATAGTCATCAGCCCTCTGTCTGATTTGATGTGTCCCGCCCCGAATTTTACGCCTGCGCTATCCTCTTCATCTCAGGGTAGGACTTGCACTAAATGTCCTCAGCTTTTTGTTGGATATATTCATATGTCTTTCTTCCCCAACAGTTTTTACCCTCTGCAGTTCCCTCTAGTAACATTGAGGTTAGCCCCCGATGTCTTAACACATGCTATGTATTCATGTCTCTTCTTGTCAGTCTTTTCCATTTTTTCGCGTCTTCGCTGCTTCTGAGGAGAACCTCCTAATACTTTATCTTACCACTGAAGTTAACTTTCAGTGTTCTTCTGTATCACCACACCTCAAACGCTTCGATCCACTTCTGTGGCTGATTATCCACTATTCATGATTCATTACCATAGAATGCTGTGCTCCAAACATACATTCTCAGAAATTTCTTCCTCAGATTAGGGTGTATTTTTGATACCAGTAGATTTCTCTCAGCCAGAAATTTCCTCTTTGCCTCTGCTAGTCTGATTTTTATGTTCTCCTTTCTTCGTGCATCATGGGTTATTTTCCTTCCGAGGTGGCAGAACTCCTTAATTTTGTCTACTTATTTATCACCAATCCTGATATTAAGTTTCTCGCTGTTCTCATTTCAGCCACTTCTCGTTGCTACAGTTTTCTACAGTTTACTCTCAATCAGTATTCCGTACTTATTTAGGCTCCTCGTTCCGTTCAACTGATCTTGTAATTCCTCTTCATTTTCTCCGAAAATAGCAATGTCATCAGCGAATCTTGTCATTGATATCCTTTCACTCTGATTTTTAACCCCACGCTTGGATCTTTCTTTTATTTTCCTCATTGGTTCTTCGATGAATGGATTGAATGGTATTGGTGAAAGGCATTTTTAATTCGAGCATTTCGTTCATGGTCTACGAATTTCATTGTTCTCTCTTGGTTCGTAAAAGTTACACAAGTCCCATTTTACCCTAGAGCTTACGCTTATCGTTCTGAGAATTTCGAATATCTTTCACCATTTTACCTTGTGGAAGGGTTCTTGCAGGCTGTGGAATTCTATGAAAGTATTTTGATTTTGCTTCAGTCTTGCTTCCATTATCAAGCGCAGTGTCAGGACTGTCTCTTTGATGATGTTACCTTTCGTATAGATAAATACTTAGTTTTCTTTTCCATCCTTCTATATATTATTATACAATGATGGCTTTCACCATCGAATTTTTCAGTTGCTGAGAATTTTTACGGATTGTGTGGCGGTGGCCCATGGAACTCTTCAATCCCTGACGTTTCGTCCAAGGCTACGTTGGACATCTTCGGATGTGCTCCTGTCGACTAATAAGTTGGTTACTGCATCAGTTAGTAGCGTTTTTGTTTTGCATGTTGGTATTCCGGTTGAAACAGATTTTTTTACCGATGGTCATTTTTTACTTGTGGTTCACTGTTGCTATTTGAGTTTATGTATTGTCATTTTGTCATATGGAGGTAGTGAGTGGACCTGTGGACTCTAGAAAATGGAGTGCAAGTGTAGAAATTGGAACGTTTCCGACATATTATTCAAAAAATGGCTCTGAGCACTATGGGACAGCTGTGGTCATCAGTCCCCTAGAACTTAGAACTACTTAAACCTAACTAACGTAAGGACAGCACACACATCCATGCCCGAGGCAGGGTTCGAACCTGCGACCGTAGCAGTCGCGCGGTTCCGGACTGCGCGCCTAGAACCGCGAGACCACCGCGGCCGGCTCATATTATTCAGTTTGGTTTCAGTAGAAGGGATGACAGCAGCGGTGGCAGCCAGAAACATTTGCATTGTGTGTGGGGATAATTCCATTGGACAGAGCATGGCAAGAAAATTGTTTCCTCGTTTTAAGGAGGATCGTTTTGACATTAGTGACCCTTGAAGTTCAGGAAGACGTTAGGGATTTGATGAGGATCGTTCAAACCCATTTATCCACAGTAATTCACGTCATTGTATTCGAGAACTGTCAAATGTAATGAATGTGATCATTTCACCATCATCCGACATTTCCATGCAATGGAAAAGGCTCGATAGTGGGGCGTCTGGGTACCGCATGCTCTAAGCCAAAGTCACAAAAATCAGCAAGTGACCATATGTAAATCTGCTTGCTCGTCACCAATTGGCTCGTGAACAGTGCCGATCATTCCTATTCTGTATCGTTACTGGTGAGAAAGAGTGTCTTTATGCTGCCATAAGGAAAATAAAATAATGGTTGAGCCCAAACAATCAGCAACTCCCCGTATAAGATCTATGTGAATCCACAAAAGATAATCTTATGCATCTGGTGGAATTGTAACGGTATGGTGCGGTAGGAATTGCTTCCACAAGATGTAACTATCACTCCTGATATTTACTGTCAACAACTGAGACGTCTCGCAGATGCAGTCCAAGAACAATGACCAACAAGACTGCTTGAAGCGATGCTTCTCTACGATAATGCCCGCCAGCATTTTGCTAGACTAACAAAAACGCTACACAGGAGTTGTGTTGGTAAGTCATTCCGCACTCATCTTATTCACCTGACCTCGCGCCCTCACAGTTTCACCTTTTCCGCCTTCTGCAGAACAACCTTCAAGGAACTTCCTTTCTGGATGAAAATGTGCTCCGAACATGGTTCTACGACTTCTTCGCCTGAAAACCACGTGATTTCTACAGTCCCGAAAACTGGACGTTAAACGGTACCTCTGTTGGCAGACTGTTATAAATAGTGAACGAGAATATATTACTGATGACTAAAGTCTCCGTCATGTGTATCATCTTTTGGAAAAAGATCAGCAGCTGCAGCTAGTCTACCGCAACATACCTGTCTAACCTTAGCCCTTCACCCCAGTCCTGTCAGATGTGCTCTGTGACTAGTCTGTAGGTTTTGTAATAACTACAGCAGGGATACTGGATTGTGCCTCTCATCGCCGGCTGGCGTCCTAGTGTCTCTGAGACGCCCCCGCCCTCCCTCCTTCCATCACCCTCCAAACACTTTGTGTGGACCGTTACGCCTGGCGGCTACATGGCGAGGACGGACCAGCAGACCATGACGTCAGCACAACGCTCCCTCCAGGGCCTGTCACCGGACCGAAATAAAAAATTGCTCTAGGAGCTTGCAGTCCTTCGCTGACAAGGCAGACGCTCTGCCATCACGTGTGCGTGAAGCGTGAAACTGCAAAAGTTAACTACTCGCGACGCTTCGCTGCTGAATAACCCATTCTCATCTTCGGGATCAATGAATAGCTGCTGGTTGACTGACATGTAAAACGGCACTTAGACGGTCAATAATACTTCACAATAATACTGTGCAATATTATTGATGTTCTCGCTACACTGCCCAATAATATTGAGCAATAATGTTGTGCTTCGTAAAGACGCCGCTGCTGGGACAGTCTGCTCACGTTTTCTTTTTTTGCAAAAAAAGCAATAAACAAATAAAATAAAAGGGAAAGGTTGATGAATAATTGGCCAAGGAGCTTCAAAGATCTCTCACAAAAACTTGTGACAATTCAGGTTGAACGAAAAACAGAACAATTTTACCTTTTTATGTGTCCGCCTCCGGTAGCTGTGTGGTGGCCGGAATGGTAGCTCAGTGTGTTCCGTCAGATGGTTGGCTGCCCTCTGTAATAAAAAACTGAGTCAACGGCTCAACAATGAACTTCGCACCGAAAAAAAAGTGGTTAGCGTGGCAGAATGTCAATCTTAAGGGCCCGGGTTCGATTCCCTGCTGGGTTGGAGATTTTCTCCGCGCATTGACTGAATGTTGTGTTGTCCTAATCATCATCATTTCGTCACCATCGACGCGCAAGTCGTCGAAGTGCCGTCAAATCCAAAGACTTTCACTACGCGAACGGTCTACCCGACGGGAGGCCCTAGTCACAGGACATTTACGTTTACCTTTTTATGTGTTATGATGTAACATCTGATACATGATTTGAAATGTTTGTCAACCAATATAGGCGTCCCTCCATACAAAGGCACTCTCTCCCCTCTCACCCCCACCCCATCTTTCCCTTGGAATCTCGAGTACGGTCTTCTTATTCTGTTACAGGATCCTCATACACTTCTAGAAGTCATTTACCATGATTTCACTAAATTTTCCGTTTAGCGAACTGTAGCACTACGTGGTTGATCTCAGTAAAATAATACTGTGCCTTCAACAGTTGATACATTATCGTTTGTTGTTTTTAAGTATAAATGTATGTGCGAGGATAACAATCAGTTCACTGGAATTTGGCGTTGTTTGTGTCACTTGTAAAGTTTACTTCTTGTTGCGTGATACGTCTCAAAATGGATCAGCTCATTGCCACTGGCAATTCTTTCGAAGACTTTAAATTTACAAGTGCAGTTTCACCTTAATTTTTTCAAAATTTTCCACCGATTAATTTTCTAAACACAACAACCTTCGTGGGATTTCATTCTATTTTCCAAGCAACTAATCATACGATTCATCTGTAACATTTCTGTTTTTTTTTTTATTCATCTGCTAACAACGCACATTGCTGGCACTTATTTCTACATTCCGATGCATTCCATTCACAACGCTCTTTCGTCTTGTTCTGAACTCATTTTCAACACCACAATACAAGGAACAGTGAAGACACAGATACGCACAGCTTGTAGCATAAGACGGCTGGGTAGGATATTGTCAATACTGCCCGGGCAGAGCAATATATTTCTCAGTATTATTTCGCAATCTCTCGATATCACCCTTACCCGTTCAGCATTATTGTGCTTCAAGAAAAATTGTGTAATGTTATTATACGTTTAGGGGACGCTTAGGTCGGATTTCCGAACAGCACGGTCCATATGGTTACCTCCGACATCACTGCAAGAGGCAATGAGCATATACTGAAAATAGAGGAGGCGTTAGTTGATGACAGTCATGGAACGGTTTTCCACTATGTTCCAGCATACTAAGCGTGTCACATCGTGCAACAACAATTTTTTCTGAGAGATGATCGTGAAACGGTCCAATATATTAAATTAACAGAAGAAATAACGAATGGCCGGAAACTTACATTGATACCTCATAAGGAGGGAAACAGAACTGACGCTAATAATTATACAGAGACTTTCCTCTTTCGTCTCCCATTTTCCTCTTTTCTCTCCCGCACAAAAGACTATTTCTATGTCTCCTGGACCGAGCACAACTCGAACGAAAAATGGGCGATTTTCAAGTATGTTTCAGACCTAACATGTATTGAAAGAACAAGATCTTGATCTCAAAACAACTACAGCAGCTAGTAGAACACTAAATGGTACAAAATACCAGGCAATATTCATGGGAAACATTTAAGAACTTTGTGAAACTAAACCAAGAGGGAGACAAGCTGATAGACGCCCGTCCATTACTTTTCAATTATCCCTTGGGAAAATCAGTCCAGGATCTGAGACGATACAACACACTAATCAAACTAGAGAGGTTTTATGAAACTTAACTTTTTAAACAGGAGGAGAGCCATTGAAGCCCCTGCCACGAATTCCTGACTAGTTACATCCTTTCTAGCATGACCACTTCGTTCTTGCTCTTCCATTCTTAACTTTTCCTCTTGGTCCATGTACATTTTATGTACTAGCCACCTTTTCCTATAGGTTATTATTATTTTCTCTCAGAATGTAGAACATCGTAGTGTAACTTATTTCTAATTCGACAAATCGTGCTAGCGTGTCTTGATTGTAATTAACACTCACTTTCATCGCCACACGTCACGTCAGAACTGCGTCTCTGGTTTCCTTATCTTTCCGAAAGTCAAACTGATAGCTAAAGATCGTCTATTTTCTTCCCCATTCCTGTTTATATTATTCTTCTCATCAACATGGAAACATGAGCTATTAATCAGATTGTGTAGCAGTTCTTGCATTTACATGCCCTTATTATCTTCGGAATGTGATGGAATACATTTTTCGGAAAGTATGATAGTTTGACTCCTTATTCTTAGATTCTATAGACCAAATCGAATTGTCGTTTGGTTTCTACGTCTCACAATGACTAAAAAATCCGAAGGAATTTTGTCTGTCCTTTCTGTCTTATTTGATTACAGTACAAGTCTTCCACAACTCCGTTACTATCTGGTTCTAATACCGGAATCTATATCGACTCCCACTTCTTCCAGCAGGTTATCACACAGTTACTCTTCTTCGTAGCAAAGTATTCTCTCCATCTGTCCCCTAACTCCTCTTTCGTTGAAGACTGTTTTCACTTCTCCACATATTGAATCATTCCTTACGATTACCATTTATTTTTCGATTTCTTCACATTTTTCCCGCACCCGTTTTGCCTTGCCTTCCCCTCATCTCCTATTTATATCATTTCTAAGTGACTTACAATGGTATGTCCTTGTTTATTCCTGAACTTTTTTGTACTTATTTGTTTCGTCGATCAGTTATTGTATTAATCTATTAGCCAAAATTTTCGCAGTTACCTTCAGTGTATCTATACTGTCGGTCCAACGTCTGTAATAGCAATTTTATATATGCCTACGTCTCTTAAGCTGAACTGCCTATTGTGGCATTCATTATCACAGTATCTACTGTCTTAGAGACCTTAAACGGGCCTCGTCATTTCTCAGTAGTGGAGTACTCTACACTGATTCTCCCATATAAATCTCTTAAGCTTAAGTCAAATTGTGTAAGGCCTCTAACCCTGTAATACCTGAAACAAATAATCTAGAGACAGAAGAACATAATGTGTCGCTAAGAACAGTCAACCATCAGGCAGGAGGGCAGACACAATGCTCGTTTGTATTCATGCTGTGAAACCATCTCTGGAGAAGCAGCGAGGCGACGTTCACACAAGCACTGAAGCGCCAAATAAACTAATATAGGTATACGTATTCAAATACAGAAATATGTAAACAGACAGAATGTTCAAATGGCTCTGAGCACTATGGGACTCAACATCTTAGGTCATAAGTCCCCTAGAACTTAGAACTACTTAAACCTAACTAACCTAAGGACATCACACACACCCATGCACGACGAAGGATTCGAACCTGCGACCGTAGCAGCCCCGCGGTTCCGGACTGCAGCGCCAGAACCGCACGGCCACCGCGGCCGGCAAACAGACAGAATACACCGCTGCAGTTTACCACTGCTGTATAAGTCAACATGTGTCTAGCGCAGTTGTTACATCTGTTACTGCTCATAGAATGGCAGGTTATCAAGATTTAATGAGTTTGAAAGTGATGTTATAGTCGGCACATCATGGACACAACATCTCCGAAGTGGCGATGAAGTGGGGATTTTCCCGTATGACGATTTCACGAATGCACCGTGAATATCAGAACTCTGGTGAAACATCAGATCTCCGATAACGCTGCGGCAGGAGAAAGATCCTGTAAGAACCCCGACGACGACTGTCGAGAATCGATCAAGGCGACAAAAGTGCAACCCTTGATGCAGATTTCAGTGCTGGGCGGTCCACGAAACATCATCGACATGGGCTTTCGGAGCCGAAAGCCCAATCGTGCACCCTTGATGACTGCACGACACAAAGCTTTACGCCTCGCCTGGGCCCGTAAACACCAACATTGGACTGTTACTGACTGTAAACATTTTGCCTGGTCGGACTAGTCTCCTTTCAAATTGTATCTAACGGATGGACGTGTACGGGTATGGAGACAACCTCATGAAACCATGGACCCTGAATGTCAGCAGCGGACTGTTCAAGTTTTTGTACTGGAGTGGGGCGTGCGCAGTTGGAGTGATATAGGATCCCTGATACGTCTAGATACGATCTGACAAGTGACACGTACGTAAGCATCCTGCCTGATAACCTGCATCCATTCATTTCTATTGTGCATTCCGACGGACTTTGGCAATTCCAGCAGAATAATGGGATACCCCACACGTTCAGAATTGCTACAGAGTGCTTCCAGAGGTTTAAACACTTCCGCTGACTACCGAACACCCCAGACATGAACAGTTTTTTGTTGCTCTTCAGTGTATAAAGATGTATCTGTGATGATAAAACTTTGAGAGATGATGGAGGGGACGGAAGCTATCAATTACAGAACTATAAGCAAAGATGGAAAAAATTTCAAAATTTGCCGTAGAAAAACTGTGTGTTCAGAAACGCATTAATGATTCGCAAAGTTGTATTGATTAGTCCTAATATTTTCAGTACTATCAGAATGAATAATTTTAATAATTCATAAGTAAACTGGAAATACTATCTGACTTATGATTAGGACAGAAAATAGGTACACAGCACACGTACTTCCACAGACTAACTGCAGTGAAAAGAAATGGGATTTAAATATGTTAATTTGCAAAGACAGTTGGCTGCATTGAACATGTGTTAGCCTTCTGCTTATAGCGTCCAGCTATGCAAATGGGACATTTGTTTAAGTATAAGATTCACAAAATCGTTAGTCATCAACTGAAAATTCAAAACCCTGTTATTTGCATGTCGTAGTTTTACACCCTTCAGGTGCAATCAGAAAACAACACGGGTGTTCACCACGGATTTGTCTTTCCACAACTGATTTCTGAGCTGCCGCTTTTTTCCCCGTTCACCTCACCTACCTGGTCTTTCCCAAGTCATTTAAGTGCTAGATTTGATCTATTCTATGTTAGCAATTGTCGGTTTTCGTGATCTCTCAGTTTTTCAAGATCGAATAGGTCCTGTGGTAATTGTTGTTCACATATGTGCTTATAATAGACAAATTTATAATAAATTGCAGTTAATTGGGACCAGTACTTCACTTCATAGTTGGATGACACCTCTGTTTATTATCTTTCGTTAAGTGCAACACCCTTGTCACATGTTTGCTAGGGCCACCCCAGTTATATTATTTAACCGTTGGGCTACAGTTTATCAAAGAATACGGAGCCACGGGGAGCAGTCTGACTACTGGCCTGCCAGACAAATGTGGATCGTTTTGTCATCCACAGACAGTTGGCGCCTCACATGAGGCACGAGATCTCGGTCCCCATAGTGGCGCGGCGTATGCCAAGGGGTGATCTCTTTGCCCGATGACTAGTTCGTTCTGTTCCGTTGGCACCTGCGCAACAGCAGCAGCGTTTGCGACGGCATCAAGAGTGTAGTGACTGGATCATTGAGGAAAGCCTTCGTGTGTTTAGTTATTCTGAACATATCTCCGAATAGAAAAAGGTATCGGTTGGTAGGACATGTTCTGAGGCATGAAGGGATCACCAAGTTAGTATTGGAGGGCAGCGTGGAGGGGAAAAATTGTAGAGGGAGACCAAGACTAAGCAGATTCAGAAGGATGTAGGCTGCAGTACGTACTGGGAGATGAAGAAGCTTGCACAGGATAGAGTAGCATGGAGAGCTGCATCAAACCAGTCTCAGGACTGAAGACCACAACAACAACATCTCCGTACTTAATGCTCCCAGGAACTTTGTCGAACATGATCGTTTTGATGGTCGAGGTGTTATGGTGTAGGAAAGCATAATATTGCTTGGACCTACTGACATCCAAATCTTTGACTTGCCGGTCAACGTTACGATGATGACGAACTCCTTCCTGTTCCTCTTCTCAGGAGTCCATTCTGCTCTGACTTCATTTTTGTGGATGGAAATGTCGTGTGGCTAGGGCCTTCCGTTCCGTAGACCGATCGCCTGGCGCCAATCTTTTTATTTGACGCCACTCCGGCGATTTTATCGTCAATGGGGATGAAATGATAATGATGATGAAGATAACACAACACCCAGTCCCTGAGCGGAGAAAATGTCCGGCCCAGCCGGGAATCAAACCCGGGCCCCTTCCCTTGCGATTCCGTCGCGGTGACCACTCAGCTGTCGAGGCGGACTTATGGTTGGAAATGTGCGACCGCATCGAACTGCGCAACTGGTGGAGCAATTGGAACGAGAGGAGATTCGGCGAATCGACGGACGTGTTCGTTCCCCCGACTTAATGCGGCGTAGAGAAGTATGTCAGCATGTCCAGATGCACCAGTGAACATCCAGTAGCTGTCAACAATGCTGGTGGAGGAATAGAACGCCCTACCACAGGAACTCGTTATGAAACTGGTTGCCAGCATGAGAGTACGTTGCAGAACATGCACTGCTGCCTGCGTCTATCACACACCCCATCAAGAACTATTTCCCCCCTTTATAAAGTTCAGAGGGGCTTCTCAAATCGTGATCACCTCAGTGTAATTATTGTCTTGTAATAAAAGTATCGCTTATGTGCACCTTATTGCGCACTTTTTTCAGTTCCGAACTGTGTTATACTGTGACAGTGCTATCACGTATCACTAAGTGATATTTTTCATTTCTGAGACTATTTGGTGGATATCTAATTGACAGTATTGGACACGTGGGCTTCGGAAAAGGATTTCCGTATTTCGCCTTACAGAGGAGAACTGCAGTGTGGTCTTAGGCTTCTGTTGTCGGCAGAAGGCAGCCAGTGAATCTCCCTTTGCACGGAGATGGACCGTTTTTGCGGAAGTGAGGTTGTTGCCATTCCCAGACAGTAACTGAGTCTGAATTTTTTTTTACTTTTCTCTATGAACACCAAAGGCCGAGACACTGTGGTGTCCCCCCGTCAATGAAAAAAAAAAAAAAAAAAAAAAAAAAAAACAAAGCCTCTACCTGTCACTCAAAACTTCGGTCGTATACTCTAACTGAATTGCCCTGCTACCAGGTTACGTGTCAAGGAGCAATCAGGGAAACGCTGTTACAGCGCGGTACCAACCTTGCGTTTGCTAATGTTCGTATTTTATGTCAACAGGGGACCTTCTTGCGCTTCACCAAGTTTTCGCGCTTTCTCCATGCATACTTACATTTTTTTTGTACCTCCCCACAGTGTTAGCGCAATTTTGTAATTTTATTTGAGATATAGAGGCCTTTGTTCTCTGCTAATTTCGTTGTGGTTTTTGTCACTCATTAGAGCAAATAAATTTCATAAGTCTTGATTTACGAGGGTCAGTCAAAAAGTAATGCCTCCTATTTCTTTTCTACGTTTAATTGTCAGGAAATTTAAATGCAATTACATAGGTTGAAAACCACAACATTGAGGATCATTTTGTCATTTTTCAATGTAATCTCCGCCCATCTCTACAGTTTTGGTCCATCTTTGAACAAGGGCATGTATCCCAGCACGGTAAAAATCACAGCTCTGCTTCCTAAGCCATTGACGCACGGATGTTTCGACGGCCTCCTCATCTTCAAAATGAATCCCACGATGAGCTTCTTTTAGTGGCCTGAACAGATGGAAGTCTGATGGTGCCAGGTCAGGGCTGCATGGGGGATGAGGCAAAACTTCCCATCCAATTTTGACAATCTCGTCAGAGGTGTGACGACTGGTGTGTGGTCTTGCATTGTCATGCAAAAGAAGAACATCTGCCATTGATTTTGTTGGGCGAACTCGCTGAAGACGTGCTTTAAGTTTTTTGAGGGTTGTGACGTATTGAACAGAATTTATTGTGCATCCCTGCTCCAAAAAATCAACCAGAATCACACCCTCTGTATCCCAGAAAACTGTTGCCATAACTTTCCCTGCCGATCGCACCGTTTTGAATTTTTTCTTCCTCGGCGAGCTTGTGTGACGCCACTCCATTGGCTGCCTCTTTGATTCGGGTTCAAAAAAATGCACCCATGTTTCGTCCCCGGTCACAATTTTTTTCAGAAACTCATCTCCCTCCAAACGGAAGCGCTGCAAGTGTTGGGAGGCTATTGTTTTCCTTGCCTCTTTATTCTGATCGGTTAACATTCTTGGAACCCACCGTGCACAAACTTTTGAGTACCCCAATTGTTTAATAATCGTGATCACACTGCCTTTACTAAGAGAAATAATGCGACACACTTCATCTGCAGTCACTCGACGGTCACCACGAATGATGTCATCAACTTGCTGAATGTTGTATGGAGTCACTGCACTCACCGGCCTGCCGCTCCGCTTTTCGTCAGTCAACGGTGTTTGCCCTTCAGCTTCCTTACAACGACGAACATATCTAACAGTGCTGACATCCACTGTCACAACACCATAAACCTTCTTCGGTCTTTCATGAATGCGTATGGGCGTTTCACCTTCTGCATTCAAGAATTCAATCACACAACGCTGTCTCAAACGAACATCGATGTCGGCCATCTTACAAACTTCTGCTGTGCTGCCACCTGATGACACAGAAAGTTACTACTGCAGTGGATTGCAGAAGAAGGTTTGAGGAATGGCGCCAAATTCAAATTTTTCACTTAAATTAATTTTTTTAAGTAGAAAAAAAATGGGAGGCATTACTTTTTGACCGAACCTCGTAGATTTCAGGATGCTTTAAACTGTCCTAGGACTTTTCCATGGTTTGGCAACCCGTTAATAATAAATGTAATTTGGCGCACATCTAAGTTTGTAGTTCTCACTGTGACGGCATTATCATTGTGCACAGTGGTCAGACACAACGATCATTCTCTTATTATTCAATTAAACTACCGAGCATTGCACTCGCTGTTCATGTTGCCTATAAATCTGTTTAAAGACAGGTGAGTGCTCTGCCAATTTCCTCAAGGATTACAAGTTTCCTGTGTGTTATTACATAACTATTAGGCTAACAACCTTGCAGTATTTAGACGTAATCAGAAGTGACATTGCTTACCAACGTCGATCAGTGATAAACTTTCGATATTCCAGCAATTATTTCTATGTATAGTCTAAATTTCATTGATCTATGGTACGTGGTATTGACACATGATGAAAAAGTTCCTTTTGTCCTTAAATTTTGCACGACAGTGGATAAAGTGACCCTTCAGGTTCTCCATGGCATTGTACGCCTACTCGCCACGAAGGCTTCGATTTTCCACATTTAACAAAAAAAGACTGGCTCAAGTAACTATAAATTCGTATACGATGTGGAAGAATATCCCTGTTTTGTAGAGGCTGCACGGTCTCTGGCCCCCAATCACTGCCTGATAATACAAAAGGATTTTTGGTCAATAGTCACCATGCGGTATGCGAAATCTCAAACTTAATAAGAATTACTGACTAGGATGTTCCGAGCATAACCGCAGATGTCCACGAAACAGATTCTTAAATAATTTCAAAATAACTGGCTGCGAGGAGGGCACGAAGGAACGTGACAAGAAACTAGAACCAACGTCTTGCCAGGCTAACTGACGAAACACTACAGGTTCAGAAACACTACATAATAAATCACTTTAAAGTGGTGAATGAGCAGGGTAATACGAGGGTTGTCCAGAAAGTAAGTTGCGATCGGTCGCTAAATGGAAATCAAAGTGAAAATAAAAAACATTTCATTTGCAAGAGTTAGCTACACTTTCCAGATACTTCTCTACATGGTCGCTTCTCCGACTTACACATTTGTCGGAGCGTTATACGTAATTTCCAACACCATCGTCATAGAAGGCAGCCACCTGTGTTTTCCGATAATTCTCTATGCTTGTCTACAGCGCGTAGCCTGCGCCCAAGTGATGTCTTCGTATCCAGCGTTTCATGTGAACAGAGATGATACTCAGGACGAGCCAGTTATGACTATATTGTGGGTGATCGAACACTTCCCATCGTAAAGACTGCAGGAGCGGCTTCACTGCCCCTGCAGAGTGCGGCTGAGAATTGCCAAGAAGAAGGAAGTCCATAGCAGTTGTGTTAGGTGGGCTACATACATTAAGACGAAGACTCTCAGCGGTCTCTCCTACTTGGTGGGAGACCTCGTTGTTCGAGGCACCTTTACTCGCTCACAGTGCGCTCACAACTGAAAAGAGCGTCATACTGGAGACACATCTGTGCAAAGCTTCATCGAGTTTTCACTGTGGTGTCCATTTCGTGTCCTATCGGAACTTACTTTCTGGACAACCCTCGTATTAAAACAGACTGGCTGAGGGCAACGCGTACTTGGAATATAACCCAATCAGGGAAACATTTTCACTATCTATTTCGTGAATCAGTTTACGAAATGTGACTCAGAACGTTAAATTATAAGGAGATATGAGGGAGAATGTTGTAGCTAGAGGCTAATGCGCCTAAGAACACATGATATTTTTTGGTCGGAATTTCAATCTAGAAATTAGAATGACAGAGAGGAATTCGCGGTAGAGATAGACCCCAACCCATCCATGATGTAATCAACAATTGTAAGCCCGAGAAAACATTGCGAGAAATTCGCTCAATCTCTGCAGATCTTGCCGGCCGGAGTGGCCGTGTGGATCTAGGCGCTACAGTCTGGAGCCGAGCGACCGCTACGGTCGCAGGTTCGAATCCTGCCTCGGGCACGGATGTGTGTGATGTCCTTAGGTTAGTTAGGTTTAATTATCTCTAAGTTCTAGGGGCCTGATGAGCTCAGATGTTACGTCGCACAGTGCTGAGAGCCATCTGCAGATCTTCCCTAGAGACTGCCATAAATGTTTACTGTGTGGGGTATGTGTACAATGGATGAAACGTCTGTGTCGGAGAAGGAGTTTCAAAGAGTATATCACCTGTAATCATGCATCTGATGCTCGGAAAGCAATTATATTTGGTGAATGTATGTAGAAGACGAATATGCTTCATCAAATAATGAAGGTGCAGCAGGATGGAGCTAAGTTACATTTCGCAACTCATCCTGATAAATACGTGTGCTGTAACTGTAGATCAAGAGGCAAGACGTTCACCCAATCCGGTTTACGGTCTTCAAGTCCCAAAGTCTATGCACCCTGCTGGAGGAGGACGCATGGTCGTTTCACTGCCCTGCCACGCAGTAGCCGCAGGGCGGCCGCAAGCTAAGTACTCCCGACATGTTGGAAATGCTCACAGCCTTACCCCTTCCTATCCCCGGCGTACGGAGACCCTTCGTCGTTGAAAACGAAGTGCTTTGGGAGTTATTACATACGCTGTTTAAGCGGTCTGTGGAATATTGTCACAAACGTAACTTGAAGATAAAAAAAGAAAAGAAATGAGAGTAGAGCTTTGCAGATCACACGATAATATTTAAACTGTATATTACACGTTTTATTCCGAGGGATACTACCACCGCACTTAAATACAGGCTCAAAAATCGCTTGCGAAACTATAGCTGACACACTTCCCTCGCTTTTGTGGGAAATACCACCTTCTTCCCTTGTCTTTGTGCACGAGCTGCTTCAGGACTTACTTAAGCCAATTGGATATGTCATTACATACACTTTCAAAAAGATCGCTGCACAGTAGTTTGCTTTAATTTCGCTATGTATGCCGGTCAGGGATTTTTCCTGCCTCGAGATGACTGGATGTTGTTGTGTCGTATTCATCATCTTCATTCATCCCCATTACTGTCGGAGGAAGGCAGTGGCAAACCACCTGCGCTAGGACCTTGCCTAGTCGACGGTGCGGATCTCCCGCATCGTCCGCTACGCTCCTCGGAGTATGAGACCTCATCATAATCATCATCACTGCCACACTTGTATACAGTCTCCAAAAATATTGCTCCACACTTGTAAAACCTTTCTGAGGCACTTCTCATGCTTTTGTGGAAATTAGATTACGAAACCGATATCTGCTGGAATATCTGATTTTACATGCCAGAACGACGGTATTTGGAAGATGAAATAAATATCTCTTTCTCCAAACAGGACGCCCACCACTTTTCGAGTTTTAGCTGCTTGTGTGAAGGCACTGTCAGACAGAGATAAAAGTTTTTGAG
Organism: Schistocerca gregaria; assembly: GCF_023897955.1. Lineage (NCBI taxonomy): Eukaryota > Metazoa > Arthropoda > Insecta > Orthoptera > Acrididae > Schistocerca > Schistocerca gregaria. Next base: position 348,628,607 of record NC_064927.1, on the reverse strand, counting down.
TTCTACAAAGGCTGTGGTGTTAATCACTTTTCTTAAACGGTGAATGGGCTTAGTTTCTATTTTCTCCAGGAGTCAGGGACATTACTTTCCTCACTTATCTGACTGCGTGGAGCTTCCTGTGAATGGAGCATTCTGATTGGTTCTTACTGAATTTGCCCAAGTAATTGCTGCTTCTGCTGCTGCCGGTGTTGGAGCATACGTCATACACAATTGACATAGCTACGACAACACGCTCTCAAAACAGACGGTCCTGCCGCATTTACTCAGCTTACCCTGTTTCTCCACAGGTTGCAGGAGGTCTTAGATATAGCGCTCTCCGACTTCTGCTCAGTTCAGAATAAAATTGGAACGATCACATGGACAAAGCTGCAGAGAGGGCAGGGCAGAGACTGAGCAACTATTACAAGATGCATAGGGGCTGTCTAAAACCACGTTAGAATTTTACTGTAGCAGATAGGTTTGAAAAAGGAGACTTGTTTCGAGATATGAGAGTGCCATGTATTTGCTTCATTAGTGGAAGCATCATTAAAAGACATTCCACAGGATCAAACGCAACTTTGTGGTTAAATTGAAAGACTCGATCCCAAATTGCAGAAAGAATTTCTACCAGAAAGCGTAACATTACAGGTTTGAAAAGCCAATGTATTGGTCATAGGATTTTGTACATTTTTTAAGACCTCAGTCAAGCAATGCATTTTATTAATTGATTGGTCACATAGCGCACCATGTAACTGTAATGTGATCATCACCACCCTCCCTCGCCTATAACCGTGGATATATCACAGAACATCTGACATGGCACGGAGATAGAATGCGTTACAAATAACGTTTGTTAGCATGAGAAATACCTAGCGGCAGCAAGAGGGAGTTGCTTCATACCACGTTCCTTAGCTGAATCACTTTATAAATTGGGTGATTTTATAACGAGCTTACACCGCCGGCGACGTGTGCCCTCGCTTTCGGTCTGTTAATAAACACCCTGTCGGTCACCGTCTATATTCAATATCAGGGTATTTGTGTAGAAAACCACTTCATTCGGAGGCAATACTATATCTTGGTTTATAAAGCATGCGTGGTTTTCAATACGGATATCGTTTTCGATAGTTGTGTGCGCCGCTAGAACCAAGGCTGCTTTTTTATGCAGAGCGACAGTAGTACAGTCCTTGCGATCATGTTCTTTCACTAGCTGGTATCTTATAATACGATTACGTCTCTCTTCCTAAGACACACTGGTACCAGTCACAAGAAAATCAAATGAGACATGTCCATCAATCGCGGATTTTCGCTCATTGTTGTTTGGTGTTACCAGCATTCAGTTATTGGCGAAGTATTATTCATAGTATGGGATGTGTGATAGATTCATTGTGATTAGGGGGCTTATAAATATATGTACTGTGGTCAGTGTTCCGACATGTGCAAAGAAAATGGCTATATACTGTCGTAAGGTGAGGTACGGATTTGATGTGGAAAACTGCGAATGCCCTACGGAGGGTGAAAATCTTTTACGTGAAAAATTGTTCCAGCCATAAGAATGCTACAGATTTTGATATATCATGACCCAAAGCCGTCAGGAGGGGGTATTTTCGATGCTTCCCTCTTTGTCGAATGTTATCAGATTGAGGGGCTGCAAAAAAAAAAAAAAAAAAAAAAAAAAAAAAAAAAAAAAAGCAAAAAAAAAGGTTTAAGTAGCTGTGAGCACTATGGGACTTAACTTCTGAGGTCATCAGTCCCCTAGAACTTAAAACTATTTAAACCTAAGTAACCTAAGGACATCACAAACATCCAAGCCAGAGGCAGGATTCGAACCTGCGACCGTAGCGGTCGTGCGGCTCCAGACTGTAGTGTCTAGAACCGCTCGGCCACTTTGGCCGGCGGAGGCTGCAATCGTAATATTTAATTGTATGCACAGTGATAAATATGTGGCTGGTTGCCTAGGACGATTCAGCCTGGGATGCGGGAGTGCATGGTGACGGTAGCCTTTGGCTAGAACGTTTTACGTTTCTGGCTTACAATTTGGAGCCTTCCGAACTGGGACTGCTGGAGTGCAGCTGACCTAACTGTGTCGCCCTCTAGGCGGCTTAATAGCGAACTTATACTCAGTGTGGGCTGGGAACCTTCGTGATCGTATGTGTTGGGCGCATTCTCTTTGAAATTTGAGAAGATTCAATATGGACATGTGTTTGTCCTGGAAAATTATTCCCTCCCATGGAAACTGTCCGGTTGACTGCTTTTGCAAATTTGATTGAAAGAACATCGGTTGTGATGTGTGCTGTGTGCTTCTAGATGGTGAAAAACAGATGGACGAGACGTTTGCTGGTTCTCTAGGCATGAGAAACACCTTAGTTGACTTTGTAAAGTACAAGGATGATTTGTAATCTGTTATATCACTGACATAGATATTTGTTGAAACATACGACTGAAACTACCAGTTTCCTCTGTTTTTTCCAGTTTTCACGTACAGATCTTCACAGAAGAGAGAAGTTTCTAGGTACTCAGTGGTTTGCAGTACATCCTACTTCACTGCAACTCGCAACTCCGGGTTTCTAGGGATCTGATTTCCATTTTTTATCTTTGGACATACACTGTGCAAGCGCTCGGTAGCTTACTGCTTTGGGGCTGATATCGAGAACTATCTCGCAAATGGTATGATATTCTGGCAAACCATGTGACAATACATATGCTCTTGTAATCCCAGAGTCTGAGTATGACAGTAGAAAGCATGGCTGCAAGCAAGCAAGCATGTCGAGGTCGGAAACGTTAACGCCTTTGTGCTGGAGGAACTAGCCCAACCTTTTTACACCAGTTCGGAGAGTGACAACTGTCTGTGGAGGGCGCTGTGATCGCGCATCAGGCAAGTGTGTGCAACGGCAGTGGACTGGTGACCGCAGGCGGCGTTGTATGACCGACCAACCTCGCGGGAAATATTTGATGGTGGCGACCATGTATACAGTGAGAATGTGCTTATGGTTTTTTGGATCTGTCCGTCTTCGCGGTATGTGTGTGAGTGTGTGGTGGTCGATAGCCATATTCAGGATGCAGAGGTGATGATTTCGTATAGTACAGAACAAGAATTGTGTTTATTACAGCGGTATGTTTTAATCGATTGTGGAGATATAGCTCCGTTCGAGATCGGTTTCACGCTGAAAGATTCAAGCTTTCCTCGACAGTAGCAGAGGAAGTGCCTTTGGCGAAAATTTACGTACTTGATGATCTATAGATCACTTTTGTAGGGTGTAACAGTCAGTGCAATATAGGTACTGTATGTTTTATTCGACCTGTATAAAATAGTTTTTCCAAGTAAAGTCTTATTATTTGTCTGTGTGTGGAAAACGGCAGACAGTGCTCCCACACTGGCAGCAGCAGCAGCTCACAGGAAAGTCCATGAAGTCAGAGAGTCACAAGACATCCTTTGTGGGAGACAGAGGAGCTTCAGCAGCCTGGTTCAAACAAGACAGGGGCAAGGTATCTACCGAAAGTTCTGTGACCTGTGAGAGTCATCTGGTATCTTCTTTGTTCGGTTGTTCAGGGAATTGTCCAAGCAGACCATCCTCCTGTGGTTCGGACAGGAGGAATGTCATCCCTCACCCGCCATAGTAGTTTTAGAGCATCTCAGGCCAGCAGCTTGAGGATATCGAAAATTAAACGACAATTCCAACCATTTTCCTTGTCTCTAGGATAGTTCTTCGAGTTCTGTTTGTGTAATTGTTTTGATTTTCCGGTCTGTGCTTAGCTACCAGTGTGTGCTTCGAGGAGTGAGGAAAATAATGTCCATGACTCCTGGAGCAAATATGAACTAAGCCCACTAACCTTTTGAAAAAAGTGATGAACACAGCAGCGGAAACTTTATTCTCTCTCCGGTAGTGCCTTCAAACAAGCAGATAGAACTCGAAAAATTTACAAGTGACCTGTTTAACGTTAAAGAGATATTTATGTAGACTTCCAAATATCATCGTTTTGGCGTGTCAGATGAGAGATTGCAGCTCATATCGGTTTCGGAATCTACTTTTTACAAAAGCGTGTGAAGTGTATCAGAAAGGTTTCACAATTATGCAACGATCTTTTGGAGTCTGTGTTCAAGTGTGGCAGTATACATCGTAAAACTGAAGCAAACTACTGTGACGCGATCTTTTTCAAAGTGTATTTAGAGACATATTCAATTGGATTCAGTAACTCCTGAAGCAGCTCGTGGTCGAAGACAGGGGAAGAGTGTGGTATTTTTCAGAAAATGCGCGAAGTGTGTCAGGGATGGTTTCAGATGCGTGCCGCGGCCTTATTTGAGAGTCCATATTCAAGTGTGGTCGTGGTATTCCTCGGAATAAAACGTGTAATTACATCGAAAATTGTTTAAATGCACACATCAAAAAGAGTTTTGTATCACCCCAGTTCCCAGAGCTCCTGAAGATAGACGTTGACTGTGGATATTGTATCACAGGTACAATCCCTTTGCCTGTTCAGATATGTCACTATACCAGCCCTACGAGGATACTCTGCAAATCACATTTAAGTGCCTGGCAGAGGGTTCATCGAACCACCTTCTAATTCTTTATCATTCCAATCTCGTATAGCGCGCGGAAAGAATGAAAACATATATCTATCCGTACGAGCTGTGATTTCCCTTATTTTATCATGGTGATCGTTCCTCCCTATGCTGGTCGGCGACAACAAAATATTTTCGCATTCGTAGGAGAAAGTTGAATATTGGTATTTCGCGAGAAGATCCCGCCACAACGAAAAACGCCTTTCTTTTAATAATTTCCAGCCCAGATCCTGTATCATTCCTGTGACACTCTCCCCCATATTTCAAGATAATACAAAACGTGGCGCCTTTCTTTGAACTTTTTTGGTGTACTTCGTCGGTCCTATCTGGTAAGGATCCCACACCGCGCAGTAGTATTCTAAAAGAGGATGCACAAGCAAACTGTAGGCATTCTCCTTAGTAGGTCTGTTACATTTTATAAGTCTCCTGCCAATAAAACGCAGTCTTTGGTTAGCCTTCCGCACAACATTTTCTGTGTGTTCCTTCCAATTTAAGTTGTTCGTAATTGTAATATCTAGGTATTTAGTTGAATTTATGGCTTTTAGATTAGATTGATTTATCGTATAATCGAAGCTTAACGAGTTTCTTTTAGCACTCATGTGGATGACCTCACACTTCCCGTCATTTAGGGTCAAGTGCCACTGTTCGCACCATTCCGACGTTTCTTCTAAATCGTTTTGCAGTTTGTTTTGATCTTCTGGTGACTTTATTAGTCGATAAACGACAGCGTCATCTGAAAACAACCAAAGACGGGTGCTCAGATTTCTCCCAAATCGTTTATATAGACAAACAACCGTTCATAAGCAGAGCCTATTAGACGGAGGGGGTCCGACAGCCAATTATTTCCAGTCATTCCACCAGCAAGGAGATGCACGGCTCGTGTTGTCTGTAGTTCAACGATGTTTAGACGGCCAATACCGCGGTTCGATCGCGTTCGCATTTTTACTTTGTGCTAGGAAGGGCTCTCAACAAGGGAAGTGTCCAGGCTTCTCGGAGTGAAACAAAGCGATGTTGTTCGGACATGGAGGTGATACAGAGAGACAGGAACTGTCGATGACATGCCTCACTCCGGCCGCCCAAGTAGTATTGCTGCCGTGGATGATCATTACCTACGGATTGTGGCTCGGAGAAAACCTGACAGCAACGCCACCATGTTGAATATTGAATAATGCTTTTCGTGCAGCCACAAGATAGAGAGTTAAGACTCAAACTGTGCGCAATAGGTGCATGATGCGCAACTTCACTTCCGATGTCCATGGCGAGGTCCATTTTTGCAGCCACGACACCATGCAGCGTGGTACATATGGGCCCAACAACATGCCCAATGGACCGCTCAGGTATTGGCATCAAGTTCTCTTCACCGATGAGTGTCGCGTATCCCTTCAGCCAGACAATCGTCGGAGAAGTGCTTGGAGCCAACCTTAGTCACACTGTCCATCGAGTGCATCAAAGCAGGGTTCCCTGCTGTTTTGGGGTGGCATTATGTGGGGTGAACGTGCGCCGCTGGTGGTCATGGAAGGTGCTGTAACGGCTGTACGATACGTGAATGTCAATCTCCGACCGATAGCGCAGCCATATCGGCAGCATATTGGCAAGGCATTCGTCTTCAAGGACGACAGTTTGCGCCCCCATCGTCCACATCTTGTGAGTGACTTTCTTCAGGATAACGACATCGCTCGACTAGAGTGGCCAGCATTTTCTCCAGACATGAACCCTGTCCAAGATGCCTGGGAGAGATTGAAAGAATCTGCTTATGCACTACGTGGGCCACAACTACTCTGGTGGATCTTCGCCGAATCGCCGTTGAGGAGTGGGATAATCTGGACCATCAGACCATCAGTGCCTTGATGAACTAATGGATAGTATGCCACGACGAATACAGGCCTTGCACCAATGAAAGAGCGCGTGCTACTGCGTATTAGAGATACCAGTGTGTACAGCAATCTGGACCACCACCTCTGAAGGTCTCCTTGTATGGTGGTACAACACGCAATGTGTAGTTTTCGTGAGCAATAAAAAGGGCGGAAATGATGTTTATGTCGATCTCTATTCCAGTTTTCGGTACGGGTTCCGGAACTGTCGGAACAGAGGTGATGCAAAACCTTTTTTGATATGTTTATTAACGTATCATCTGCAAAGCTCTCTCTCTCTCTCTTTCTGTGGTGGTACATTTAGTTCTTCTGACATCTTATGTATCTGACAATATTCTGCACACTGCTTAAACAGCATATTTAATAAATCCCGAAACAGTTCGTTTTCAACGACAAAGGGTATCCGTGCACCGGCGATGGAAAGGAGGAAGGTTGCGAGCATTTTTTTACACAACTGGAAATAGTTGGCTTAGGGCGGCCCCTGCCGCTACTGCGTTGTGGTGCCATGAGCCCAGTGCCTGGCCTGTCCCAGTGAGGCACACAGACTCCGAGACATGGAGTGGAGTGGTGAACGTCTTGCCTCTTGCGCTTTGGGAGTCTGGCTGCACTTTCATCGAATGATGAATTTATCAGCAAGAGTCCCAATCTGCTATATCTTCATTATTTGTTGCCTTTCAAGCATCGTACAGGTGGCTTTGGACACAGTCCTTAGCTGCACAATTACAGCTAAGATCCCCATTTAAACTCCTCCAGCAAAGACGTCTCATCCATTGAACGTATAGTGCACACAGTAAACATTTACATCAGTCCTATTGGGAATCTTGGCACAGAGCAAATTTCTTGCAGTTTTTTTCCTGGACCGCCATTTTGTGTTACGTCGTGGGAGGGAAAGAGAAGGGCTAGCGTCAACAGTGCACTGTGGTGGTGGTATTGTGAACTAGGTTGGTTGGACTCAGAACATCAATGTCAATACTCTGGATGAAGTTACTGCCTATGAGAACTCAAACTTTTTAAATATACAGTATACCACAATGCATACAAAATAATGTCTTACGTCCATCCTACCCAGCCGCCCAGCAGAGGCTGGCTCCTTTTCCCACCACTTTCCAGACGGGGGAGGGAAGGGAGTGGGAGGGGGGAGTTGGAGACGGTTGGATGGAGGAGGAGAGGCGAGGAGAAGGCGGAATTAGGTTACTGAAGGTAGTCCAATTTACCTATTTTCCCGCCAAAATTTGTTCTTCCCGCCATATGTCAGTGTGACATTGTCGCATCTATGACTGCCATCTATCCTCCATTTTGAATAAATTTGGCAACAATGCAGAGTGGGGTGACGCCACTGTTTTTCCACTACTAACATCGTCCTTAATGTAAGGAAGAAATTGCTGAGTATGTCAGTATGGAGCACAGCACGGAATGGTACAGAATCTTAGACTGCAGGAAAAACTGGAGAGGAAAAAAATCGAAGCGTCTGAGTTTTTCTGTAGAAGTTGGGAATGGTAAGATGAAGAAGGAGATTCTTGCAGAACTGGAGAAGAAAGTAACACATGGAATACAAGAAACATTAGAAGGCTCAGAACCAAAGGACATCTTCTAAGACATCAGAGAACAATTTCCATAGCATGATAGGGAGCTGTGAAGGATAAAATCCGTAGAGGGAAACAGAGATTTCAGTACATCCAACAAATAATTATATCCGCTTTCCTAAGTCCATATCTAAGAGCTTAAAACAAACCAATTTCACTTTGATTACAGGTCGAGCTCAGTTCGACAGTCACTTATCTTATTGAGCCACAGCTAAGATGCGACTTGTGTTAGTACATAAAAATACACTACCACTGAGCCAGTTTTACAGTACAGGAATTCTTTGGTAGGAGTAGCAAGAATGCAGGAAACCTCGTTCAGAACGGCAACATTGAGCGACTACTGTGCTCGCTCCAGGACAAGTCGCACCACCTAGTAGATATGTCAGCTGGCGCTTTCACTGTAGCATGGTTTACCAACTTTGGCCTAGGTACCACACTGAAAATAGGACGACCGATGTTTGTTGCCAGACCTTCGGTAGTGATGTCGCGATGCGCACATGGCACTTTACGCCTCTTGTTCTCACGTCCACCTGTGAACAGACATCTCTTGGCTCTACCATTGTAGGCAACAATAAAGAAGCTAATCGTAACCTCACAGTTGTACTTAAGGAGAGAGTACGAAGTCAGCAGCATGTCTTAGTCAGACACATGGCTCAGGTGACGGAACACTTAATGATTTTGCGATGAGACTTTGCCAAAGAACATCACGAAGTGATAATGGGATATACTGTTAAGAGATTGAAGTAACTGGGCTGATTATTGACAGGGCATCTATGTAACTGGCCCTCAATTATTCAGTTAATATCTTGAATATTTCGGAATACCTTCGGTCCTACTCTGAGTAGTCCAGAACTAATGTGACATGTGTTTAGGAGCAGCATTGTGGAATGAATCCCCAGAAATGCTACAGTCAACGCATAGGACATTAACTTTTTGAATATCTGCCGGATGTTACTCTGTCTCTACGTTAGGTGGTTGTTGAGCTTCCGTGTATCACCAGTGATCCCAACACCTCCACTGTTAAATGGAGCTTCACGACACAAAAAACACACATCATACTAGGGAACTATTCATTTTGTACTTGTCTGTTGAAGCATAAAGCAAATTTACATGAGTAAACGTTCTTCTCCTTAACGGGCTCTCATCTCTACTTGTTACCGTTACTATATGAAGAACGACCTTTCGGTCTTCGAATGATTTGTGTCACTGTAGAAGTTGGTGGCCATCTTTACATACTGGGATGGAGTGGTGTCTGGGTTGAGGGTGATGGATATCATATGTGGCTTCAGCTGAGTCTCGCAAGTGCGCCTACACACACACACACACACACACACACACACACACACACACACACACACGCACACGCACGCAACACACACAAAGATTATGCATACTCAGAGACACGGAGATGTCAGTTGCGAAACTCAGGATACACGAGGTTTAGCCGTCCTGATACAGCCTTCGCAGTGGGCTAGTGACTTGCCACAGCGTCAGTACGGTACACTAAATACGGCCGAGTTAGATTCCTGTCAGCGGCGCGCTGCAGATAGAAGGTCGGACATTGTGGGACGGCGCGCCTGGCGCCGATGCGTATTAGGTGATCACTCAGCAGAGTGCAAGAGGCTGTTCATCACAGTAGCGGTCATGCCGCAAGATGCAGACTCCTTTTTCGACCACGCAGTAACTCTTCTTCTTTTTAATTTCCCCTGACAGACTTGTTTACGATGTCGTGCCTAGAGCTGGTGGCGTCTTTGCGTATCTATGTCAGTCCACATATGGCGTGAAAGGTATTCTGAAGGAAGTATGGTTCTTGGCTGGTGAATTTATTAATATTTCTAATGTGAGTTACGAATATGTGCTGGTAAGACGTATTTCCGCTCTGTCTTTATAACAGTTGTGATGCATGGGAACCAACTACTATTGCACGACTGGTTACGTACAATGCAATTTCTCTGCCTACATGACCCACGAAGAAACATTTGATTTATCAATTTTTTTCATATGTATGTAATAATAGCACAAATTTAACATTAAGACAGCTAGTGGACGTATCAAGTATCATCATAAACGATAACACACGGTCAATACCATTTTTGTTCTATTGCTAGCAGCAGTTGTTCTTACCTAATGTAAGGGTGTGGATTTCATACCCGAGATTGTTTTCTTCCTGGAATCTCTAGCTTCTTTGCAACCACCGAGGGTAAACATTTCATGTTTTTATCATTCAATAAAAATGTGGGCAGACAAATATTTAAGTCTCTTGAACGTAGGACAAATATCCAAGTCTCTTGAACTTAGCTGGGTAATACAAATTAAATCAAACAAAAAAAGCAGGCTAAATCTAGTCAGTGGTGCAATTATAATATATAAGATCATGTAGAAGGTTACAGTTAGATTAAAGTGACTTATAACTAACACATTCTATTGGTTCAGAAAATTTCGTTTCAGTCTCTTCCATTTGCAGGCTACTTCAGGGAGACCTCGTTCAGTCCTCCAGCAAAAGTCTGCCATCATATATTTGTCCAAGCTGCCTTGATAGCACTCTTCCATAACAGTGATGAGGTCTTGATAAAAACGTTCACCTTGCTCGTCACTAACGTATTCTCAGTCGTCGGCGAATTTATCATGAGAGTTATTTTAACACTCATATTACATCCCAGGACATGAAATTCTGACAACATATCAGCTATGAGACTTTCATAGTTAGCAGATGTTTTATTACAAAGGCAGTTTTCCATCACCGCCACGAATGACACGAGAGCAACACTTTCCTTGATGTCCATCTTTGTGATAAATTCTTTATCACGAACAGTTACCTAAATCTGGGGTCCATTAAAGTCTCCTGCCTTGATTTTCTCAAGGGACAAAGCAGAAAGAGCACTGACTATATGTTGGAAGCATTAATTGTCTCCATCTAATGATATGACAAACTGTGCAACCAAACGCAGTTTGATGAGGAGTGGAGAGAAAATTATTTTTTATCAACTGGCAATTGGATCACTGACATTTGGCATACTGGCTTGCACAGTCTCACGTATGTGCCACTCTTCTGGTTCCAATGCTTGTTCCATGCTCGACATCCGCAGCTGGTGGTCTAGTGGCTAGCGTTGCTGCTGCTGCTGGATCAAGGGGTCCGAGGATAGATTCCCCATCGGGTCGGGGATTTTCTCCCCCTGGGGACTGGGTGTTTGTACTGTTCTCAAAATTTCATTAACGTTTCGGGATAATGGCGATACTCGACTGTTTAAAGATTGGAATTTGCAAAGGGGCTGATAACCACGATCTTGAGTGCACCCACAAAATCGTCATCATCAACATTATCTTAGTCATCATCATCATCACCGTGCTCGATTGTCCCAAAAGCAAAAAAAGCAGAGATGCTTTGTAAATGCTCTGTGTTCGTATACTGTTCCCCCTGGGTGGAAAGCCGAAATGTAACCCCCAACACAATTAAACAACCAGAGGTCCTCGGAATTGATGGCAAATTAAAAATGGCTTTGCCTTTATGGGGCTCAAACCATGGTGCTCCTGGATGGGAATGCCAAGTACACCCCCAACACGTGGAAACTGCCAGATGCGGGAGAGGAAGGTTACATTAGTGTAATTTATTTATTTTGATCGAGACACTCACGCAATTATCGAACCTAATTACGTAATTGATCACAAAGATCAGCCCTAATTACACAACCATATGCATAACGCTCTTCAAGGACGGCTTAAAAGAGCAATATAACTCAAAAACTGTCGATACCATACTAATGGTGTTATCACGCTGGGAAAAAAATTTCGCACTACCACTCGAAACTAGCGACAGACACATTCAAACTCTACCCTACACCTACAAGCTGGCAGGAAAAAGGATCTCTCATTGTTTGACGTCAGAATTCCCTACAGATGCCTGCTCAAAAACAACCTACAGCCCAGCTAACCGATGTCAATACATACTTCCACAACTGATGGGAAAAAATGCATCACAGTTCTGATTACACTTCGAAATTGTCATGAAAAAAAAACAGCATTTGTAACGAGTGGGTCATAACGCAGCCCATGACCTGGGAGGAATATCGACATCTTAAAAGACTGCAATGTGCAGGAGGGTGGTAGTTGAATGTGCATCTTCTCGATGTACAATGACAAACTGCCGAAAAGCAAAGCCTTCTCCCTTCCCGTAACACCTCCCACTCCCCCCGTCTATGATGCTCCACCGAGCGTCTCACGCCACCACTATCACCCTCTAAGGCCACTATCCGTACTCGGCTTCCAACCATCTTGGCCGCCGCCTTAAGGCAATGCTCTGACGCCTTCACCTAGTCAAATAAACACTAAGAGATTAAAGGGCAGCCACCTCAAGTGTTACTTGTTTGTCTAAAATATAGCGACAGACCACCCGTGCACCACTGATGCATGCCCGCTGCAGCTCCCTTCACGCTATTCGCGATACGCGGTATGCCCTCAGATGGCGGTCCTACACAACACAAAAGAGAAATTAAGTAGCAGAGTGGCTGTTGTCTCCGGCGACCGCCACAGCAGACATGCACCCCCATCCCATCGCACCTCGCCCACAGCAGACCACCGTTCGCCGATGGAGAACAATTGTATTTGGCGTCACGCATCTTTAAAAAACCACACATTTGCGGCCATAATACATATCCTCTTTCCATGAAAGTAGGTAAAGTCCATTTTCTTTCAGTTTTATGGGCAAAATAGGTGTAGCTTTTACATTCGACTGCAGTCGCATCTCATTATTCTGTTACGTCCAGCGAAGTGTACGGCCACCAATCAGAACTGATCAGCAGAGACATGCCCAGCCTGCGTAAAATCAGGGAAAAACATTCGACAGTTTGGTGCGAGAACTACCGATCACCGCAAAATGTTCTCGTTATTTCGAAACGGTTGTCAGAGTAAACAAAAAGGGAAAATTTAATGTTCAAAGAAAGAAAATCTGCGTTAAGCAATTTCTTTCAGCTTCTTGAACAAATTACATGACCTGAGAGCGCCTCTCAATTCAGTGTTCGTAAATAAACTGCCATGCACTTGTGTATCACAGACATTTCAGACAACCTCTCACGCCACTGGCAAACATGTCAGAAAAAAAACATTATTTTTACGTTTAATAACAAGATGCTACAATTCAAGAGAACGTAACAGTTTTGTACACTATGACAGGGCTCCTTAAAGCTCCTTTTACCAGTGCATGATGTATCATACTAGCGTTTACGAAACAAATTGTGAGACCCTGTCTAGCCCTGTGTAAGTGAGAGACAGAAATTTCATCAAAAGATATCGCCGCAACGAAAAACAAAAGATATGCTTCTCAAGAATCATTCCATGGTGCCCTAGCCATCTCTTCCAACCAACAGGCGGCAGGTCATTGATAACAAGTTGATAGGCCAATTAATTAAATTGATCATGAGAGTCAATTTGTAGGACAAGTAATTTTTTTCTGCACTTGGATTACACTCGCAAAGTAGGACAACTGGGAATCCATGGAGGGAACACGATGTTCTTTTCGAGGAACACTATTGAGAAATGATATCTGAAGCTGACCGCGGAGGGATTCTACAACCCACAACATACATTTCGCATAAGAAACGCACTGTTTAAAACACGGTCATAACACTTACGTTACAATCATCCTACATAAAAAACGGTCTTGAGTGTACAGGCACGCACGGTCGCTGATAGTGTGACGCTTTCAGAAAGAAAGGAATGGAAACCAGACCATGGAGAACAAAACTGACATCCGATTTGAAATCAGTAGATCGAAAACATTAAAAAGCAATAAAAAATATCTCATACAACTGATGGCTCAAAAAAATATCCCATGCGGTCGTGCATTATCCTTCTGAAATGTGGGGTTTCGCAGGGATCGAATGAAGGGTAGAACCACGGGTCGTAACACATCTAAAATGTAACGTCCACTTTTCAAAATGCCGTCAATGCGAACAAGAGGTGACCGAGACGTGTAACCAATGGCACACCATACCATCACGCCCGGTGATACGCCAGTGTGGCGATGACGAATAAACGCTTCCAAAGTGCGTTCACTGCGATGTCGCCAAATACGGATGCGACCATCATGGTGCTGTAAACAGAACCAGGATTCATCCGAAAAAATGACGTTTTGCCATTCATGCACCCAGGTTCGTCGTTGAGTACACCATCGCAGGCGCTCCTGTCTGTGATGCACCATCAAGGGTAACCACAGCCACGGTCTCCGAGCTGATAGCCCATGCTGCTGCAAACGTTGTCGAACTGTTCGTGCAGATGGTTGTGGTCTTGCAAACGTCCCCATCTGTTGACTCAGGGATCGAGACGTGGGTGCACGATCCGTTACAGCCATACGGATAAGATGCCTTTCATCTCGACTGCTAGTGACACGAGGCTGTTGATATCCAGCACGGCGTTCCGTATTACCCTCCTGAATCTACCGATTCCATATTCTGCTAACAGTCATTGGATCTCGACCAACGCGAGCAGCAATGTCGCGATACGATAAACCGCAATCGCGATAGGCTACAATCCTACCTTTATCGAAGTCGGAAACGTGATGGTACGCATTTATCATTCTTACACGAGACATCACAACAACGTTTCATCAGGCAACGCCGGTCAACTGCTGTTTGTGTATGAGAAACGGATTAGAAACTTTCCTCATGTCAGCACGTTGTAGCCCGCATCTCGTGATCGTGCGGTAGCGTTCTCGCTTCCCACGCCCGGGTTCCCGGGGTCGGTTCCCGGCGGGGTCAGGGATTTTCTCTGCCTCGTGATGGCTGGGTGTTGTGTGATGTCCTTAGGTTAGTTAGGTTTAAGTAGTTCTAAGTTCTAGGGGACTGATGGCCTAAGATGTTAAGTCCCATAGTGCTCAGAGCCATTTGACCAATTTTTTTTTTTTTTTGAGTGCGTTGTAGATGTAGCCACAGGCGACAATGCTGTGTGAATGATCTGAGAAGCTAATCATTTGCATATCACAGCATCTTCTTCCTGACGGTTAAATTTCTCTTCTGTAGGCCGTCATCTTCGTGGTACAGAAGTTTTAATGGCCAGTAGTGTACTAACCGATATTTTAATATTTTATGAGTTCATAACCAGGAGGGAATTATATACTTTGACGTGTGTAGTTTGGTAGTTAAGTTTTTGACTTTATGAGTGTTAATTTAATAATTAATAGACACAGTTCTCGCGTTTTTGTTGTATCGGAAATTAAATTTATTTTGAGACGCATTACACGTTCATAACTAGGAGCTAATAATTAATCGCATCTGTGTGCTTTGGTAGTTTAGTTTTTTAATCTCTGCGTGTTAATCTAATTTATTAGACACACTTCTTGCGTTTTCGTCAGTATCTACAGTAAAGTTCCGCAGCGCGTGCCGATACTCGTTTGTTTGTCTGTGTAGTGTAGTTTTCCACGCTGTTTAGTATGGATAGAGACTGTGATTGCAGTGTGCTGATGCCAGCCATGTTGGTAACACTTTTCTCTCATCTCTAGGTTGTGACGGCCTCGGTTGCACAGCTCGAGGCTGCAGCGCTTGGGAATCACTGTTGTGGGCCGGACGACCCATGAGTCCGCCGATCGGTTCGCACCGGTGGCCAGCCCGGTTACTGCTCGCATTGAAGTTGAACCCTTACCCGTGGTCGAGAACGAGGTCATCTCGGGACGTGGCAGGCTGCAAAAGACATCCCCGGGGGCTGAACGTAAGGCCACCTCAGTTAGTATGACAAAAAGGTTCCAGGTGCTCTCTGTGGCTGATACTGGCCCTCAGCCAGATGCAGTCGCTTGTCCTGTTTCAGAAAAAAACTTCTCAGCCTGCAAGAAACAGGCAGTCACACAGGGTAAGATTACTGGCAGCTGGGAGCCCCAACGTTAGGCGTGTTATGGGGCCCTTAGAGACATGGCTGCCTGTGGAGGGGAAGAAAGCCAATGCGCACTCTGTGTGCATACCGGGTGGAGTCATTCCGGACTTGGAATGGATCTTTCCTGATGCCATGAAGAGTACAGGGTGCAGCTAACTGCAGGTGATGGCTCACGTCGGTACCAGTGATGTGTGTCGCCTTGGATCGGAAGAGATTATCTCTGGTTTCGAACGATATCAGAAGTGGCAAAGGCTGCCAGTCTTGCTTCTGAGATGAGAGTATACCTCACCATTTGCACCATAGTCGACAGGACCGATTTTGGATCTCCGGTACATATTCGAGTGGAGAACCTGGATAGAAGGCTCAGCGTATTCTGCGACCGTGCATTCTGCAGACTCCTCCATTTGCGCCAGAGGTTGGTGGGGTTTCGGGTTCCGCTAAATAGCTCAGGAGTCCGCTACATCATGCAGGAGACGGCTACACGGGTAGCAGAGGCTATATGGCAAGGACTGGGCGATTTATTAGGTTAGAGGTTTTTGGGGAAACACAAAAAAGGCTTCAGTCTCAAAGGGTGCAGGTCGAGCACATGAATAACGCAGATCTAGGAACCATCAGTATAACGGCTGTAAATTGTCGTCGCTATGTTGGGGAAGTACTAGAGCTCCAAGTGCTAACAGAAAACACTGATGCTCAAATCGTTATGGACACTGAAAACTGGCTAAAGCCGGAGATAAGGTCATCCGAAATTTTTTCACAGGACATATCGGCGTTCAGAAAGGATAGGCTAAATATAATTGTTGGTGGCGTGTTTGTTGCTGTTAGAAGTAGTTTATCTTGTAGTGAAATCGAAGTAGATAGTTTCTGTGAGTTAGTGTGTGTAGAGGTCATTCTTGGTAACAGGAATAAAATAGTAATTCGATCCTGTTGCCGACCTCCAAACTCAGATAATACGATTGCTGAAACGTTCAAGCCAAACTTGAGTCTAATTTCAGACACATACCCGACTCATACAACTATAGTTGGTGGTGACTTCAATTTACCCTCAATATGTGGACGGAAACACATGTTCAAATCCTTAAATCCGGAGGTATGCATAAAACACCATCCGAATTGTGCTAAATGCATTCTCTGAAAATTATTTCGAGTAATTAGTTCATGAGCTCAGTGTAATAGTAAACAATTGTGAAAAAACACTTGACCTCTTAGCAACAAATAATCCCGAGCTAATAACAAGCATTAAAACGGACACAGGTACTAATGAACAAAGGGTTGTCGTAGCTCCCAAATACTACAAGAATAAAAGAAAAATATACTCATTCAAAAAAGCACACCAACATAAACTTGGTGGTTTTCTGAAAGACAATCTGCACTCCTTTCCGTTTAGTTATGTAAGTGTAGACCAGGTGTGGCTTGAACTCACAGAAATAGCATCGACAGAAATTGAGATATTTATACCAAATAAGTTAACCAACGACGAAACTGATCCCCGTTGGTACACATAAAGATTAGAACATTATTGTTGAAACAACAAAAAAGCATGTAAAATTGAAACGAACGCAAAATGCCCAAGGTTGACGAGCTTTTACAGAAGCTCGAAATTTAGTGCGCGGACTTCAATACTAAATGCTTATAACAGTTTTCACAACGAAACTTGTATGTAAAGTATAATTACTGATCCTGCTTGCATTAACTTAGATAAAAGTGTTTACACTAACAACGTTGAGTAATTAGATGCTGGCAGAATGGAGTTGCGAACCTCTTTTTCCTGACTTGGGCTGGGGCCGTTGTCGGTGGACGAACAAGTGACCTCAGGTGATCATGAAAACATCTTGAACAACAATATATTGACGTGAACATGAGAAAATGGCGTACTCTAACTTGTCCTTGTCGCCATAGTACATAAGTTATACACACTGCACTATAGTTACAACAAAAATCGATGGCTATGGCGACACATTGCACTGTAGTTACAAGAAAAATCGATGGTTAGGCAGGGCTGGCTAATTCGTGCCCAGATCCAAATGCAATGGGATATCTATGGCTTGAAGTAGAACATTCGTTGCATGACACATCAGTTCGCCCCAAAAAGCCCAAAAATTAGTGTCAGGATGATTTCAATCTCTAGTAAATGGGGACTTAGTGGGACATCTTCCCTGATGCTTAAAAGCTGTAACAGTACTAATAGGAAATGGCGTATGCCGTTGGTTCCATCTGCGGGTTCCCTGGATCAACAAAAATTAATTTCCGAAGACACCTTTCCTCTTTGTTCCACAACTATGTGTTCCTAGGTAGCGATTTAAGGCTTTTCGCCGTCGAAGTACTACTTACATTCTTTCGTTCGTTGCACTTCTTTAATTGTTTATCGTATATCCTTGTAACTGTTGAGGAATTATTTTCTTAGTTTACATCACCATCACACTCTGCACTCTGGGCACCCGCGGCGATTCCCTTTGAAAGAACTTGTATGTGGGACGAGAATAAAATAGGAATATTAATAAATTAAAAAAGAACAAGCCTACTATACAAAAATGTTTCAAATGGCTCTGAGCACTATGGGACTTAACAGCTATGGTCATCAGTCCCCTAGAACTTAGAACTACTTAAACCCAACTAACCTAAGGACATCACACAACGCCCAGTCATCACGAGGCAGAGAAATTCCCTGCCCCCACCGGGAAGCGAACCCGGGAACCCGGGCGGGGAAGCGATAATGCTATCGCACGTACTATAAATCATTAAAGTCTCTGATAGACTCGATAATGCAGATCGCTGACTGTGCGCGACCATGGAGCTAAAGCTCTCTGGTCTGAGATTATTATAGTGTTGGAGCCAGAGAGCAATTGTCGCACATTGTAGGTAGCGGTCGATGAGGGAAAGACGATGGAGTAGGCAGTCTTTGAGATGTGCTGTGTGAGGCCACCAGGTGTTAGACTAATTTAGGTATGTCAATATTGTTGATCTTGGAAGCAGAAATCTTCATGTATTCAAGGTAAAAATGTTAAACAATTATGATTTTTATTTTGCCAGCTCGTTAGTATAGACGAGTTTGCTGACAGTTTGTAATTGTTAAGTAACTCCAGAATGTACGTAAACGTTTTTGATAAAAAGGCTAGTTAGATATTTCATTTTTTAAATGCTTTTAAGATTTGTTAACACAGCTATATTTAATCTGATGATTTGCATTTATGTTTGATTAATGGAGTTAGATAGTACTTCTTGTTGAAATCTCATTGTTTGTGACTCAATTGTCAGTTCAAATGGTTCAAATGGCTCTAAGCACTATGGGACTTAACATCTGAAGTCATCAGTCCTCTAGAACTTAGAACTACGTAAATCTAACTAACCTTAGGACATCACATACATCCATGCCCGAGGCAGGATTCAAACCTGCGACCGTAGCAGTCGCGCGGTTCCGGACTGAAGCGCCAGAACCGTTCGGCCACCAAGGGCGGCTCAGTTGTGAGTAATGTATTTGAAAAAGACAAACTTAACTTGCTATACCATTTTGCTAAAAAAGGCCAGTGTTAGTAATTCACTATAATCACTAGCGCGCCCGTGTATCTTTTTTAAAATAGCTGAATTTTCTTAAATGTTCTTGTTCACCTGCCAAATGAATTTCATGTGCATTTCAAATATTATGGCCAGCATTGCACACTGCTAATCCTTTAGTTAGCATATTTATGTTTTTGTGAACGACCAGACTATGTCGCGTTTCTTCGTTTCTACTTTTGAAGTGATACAATTTAATTTATTAGTTATGTGCACAGGGATCAGAGTTATTAGTTTTGAAAAGGGCCAGATGATTCAGTGCCTAAGGGGCTGAATGTATTTCGCAGGGACTGTATTTCTTTATTGGTATTGGAAGTTGCATTGCCCAATCGATTCGTGTAAAGTTTTGATAACAAAAACATAGAGTAAGCTCATCACTTGCAGTTACAACACGCCACACGACAATTCAAGTTCTGTATCCATTCCACGGTTCGGACATTCAATGAACGTTATCTTAAAAAGTTTATATTTACAAAAGAACGTCACACTTTTTATATAAAAGTATTATGGGCGGAGGAAGGCAATGGCACACCATCTCCGCTAGGACCTTGCCTAGTAGGCGGTGCAGGTCTCCCGCATCGTCCCCTACGCCCCTCGGAGTATAGGACCTCATTATCATCATCTTTGGCTAAGAGCAGCTCTGAAGTTTAGGTGTGGGTCCCAGAAGAGAATGTGACAAATTGATGAAAGGACCTAGGTAAGAACTATACCGCTGTGTGAGGACAATATCAAGAGAAATGAGAGTTTAGAAGTTTGCATGGAAAGTGATCGGCATGAATACGAATGAGAAAAAAAGGTAGGGAATCAACGATAGAGCAAGACGAAACACCGAAACCAAGTAGTTTGATGAACTCAGGAATGATTTGTCACTATGAGCGATTATGGTAGAAGGTAACGAGAGAAGCAACTTCATACTGAACAATGTACCAGAGATCAGTGACCACCAAAGGTGCGGGAAATTGATGGGAAGTCTCCAGTGACCAAGAGAGGAGAAAAGAATAATGAAGATCTCAGATAAAGAGCGGGAGAGAGGAAGGGAAAGTATGAAATGGTTCTGAGACGAGAGGCAGAAGAAAATGCAACCCATGAAGGTGTTACTCCTGGTCCTCCAGAGTCTGTAACAAAAGAAGAAGAAGACGATGGTAGTACTGTGTTCTGTTATTGATGATAAAGAAACGGGGAGTCGATTTCTCTCATGATACGAAAATGATCTCACAGCTTACCATAAATATCAGCTTACCATCGACACAGTGATGTGCCCTCACTAAACGGCGCAGTGTGGAAACGTTCGTAATGTGACGTAGGTGACTTGAGGTCCCATTGCTAACCAGGTACCGGTGATAAAAGTTTTTTCATCTTGAGGATTCGAAAGTGAGATACTTCCGAGTCTTGTGTTACCGCGCCTCGGCTACGGCAGCGAAATCCATGGTGTAATTCAGCTCAAGGTCAGTAAGCCAGCATTAAGTTTATAAGAAATCATATCAGTGGAAACATTTTAATAACATTGGCTCCGTGCTCAATTCAAGAGAAAAAATGTTACTTCACGATAGCTCACGTTGCATTCGAGTTGTGTCGCTGCTTACTGGTACAGCTGCAGATGCGAGTACCTACACAGAGGGCGTCATTAAGCGAAACCGGCCTGGGACGATTTGTAAAATGCGTATATCCCACGTAGTTGTCTGTGTGTGTGTGTGTGTGTGTGTGTGTGTGTGTGTGTGTGTGTGTGTTCATGCGTACATACGTGCGTGAGATTGGAGCTATAGAGCCCGTCTTTTGGCGAACCTAGTGACAACATTAAGTATTCGCAGCCATTAAATACGACGCACTTGGTACACGGTCGTTGCCGTCGCTGTCTGAATGGAGTCGCTTGTGCACGCGGAAAATCGCAAAACACAACCGAGAGCCTCCACTATTCATTCAAGCATTTACTCAGAATTACTTATAACCCCTCCAATACAGCGAGCCACAAAGGAGAGTTTCCGCCGGTCTTTAGGGACGATGCAATCCGCGGCCGCTGCCGTTCGTACCTGCCCCGCTCGCGTTCCTCGTCACCCCATAATCGAGACGCGCTGTCTCGCCGGCGCCGCTTCCAATCTGCATCTGCAAATAGACGGCGCGGGAACCAAACCCGGAACCCCTCGACGCACTCCTCTCCCCATTGTGCCGCTCTCATCGCGGATTCATGGCAGCCCGCTTTTAGCGTGCGTGTCTGTGCGTGGCAGGCCGCATGTGAAAGTCCTCTCCCCGGATGCGTACACGCGTGCGTTACGTATTTGCATGTGTGGGAGCTAGCTGCAGGGCGGAACGTGCGTGTCGCTCAGAATCTCTGTAGGTTGGCAGCTGTTGGCGGTGCACCACCACATCACGGCCACACACTGAGGTAGGAATGAGTTGTTTCATTATTTGTGCATGTGAGCGAAAGTCAGATGACAGACGGCGGGATGAAGTCGTCGACTTCGCAAGCTGGAAAAAAAAAAAATCTTTCTGTGTGAAAATTTTGGAGGCCAAATCCCAAGACACTTTCAAATCTCGGTCATATGTTGCTGGAAAAAATTTTAGTAAGTTTTTTTTACGAAAGGAATATTGGTGCTTTGTAACACTGTGGATGTAGGGGAGAGACGAGAAAAATGGTCGCGATGGGCAAAGTGACCATATCAGTCTTGGCTGCTATGATGCTGACATGACGCTGGAAATTCATTAACTTATTCTCCCTGGAGGGCTCGGTCACCCCATGAAATCAGGCCTGTTTCTTGTGTGCTCGTCAACCTTATAACAATTTTTAAGGATTATAATAATTCTGGTATGAGGCTAGTGGTCAGTCTGTGTATTTATTGTGAAGAGGGACTGTGACTTGCGTGTTTTTAATAGAATTGTGTTGAAAATGTCATATTTTGACAACATAATAGTATTTTAATATTGAAAATTCAGTCACATTATTAGAGACAGTACAGTTTTCGCTTAATGGCTTCATCGTGGATGGCGACTTCTGGTCACTTTATGTACAGGTGAAAATTTGACCGCAGCGGCTAAAAGAAGGGCTCCGAGGCGATTCTTACACCACGTCCTCATAAAAGTGACCTCAAAACGGTGAATGAATGAACAGGAAAAAAGAAAGTAAAAGAAGAAAAAAAGGAAGCAGCGGAAGAGGAAAAAGTCACTATAAAGAAGAGTGCAAGGAGCAGGAAAGCCAATCATTGAGGAGCTAATTTTCATGACAACAATGAATACAGAGAGTGCATGTACTGGGGAGGAAACGTTTTCAAATTCATGGTCTGATGAGGAAGTGGATTTAGTCCCAGTTGTGCTCCCTCTAGGCAAAGGAAGTCAATAGAGTAGTTGAGAAACACGGTTTGACCTCTTTGTGAAAAGTGTAAATAATTTAATTCAAATCTTCTTTTACAGTAATACATATTAAGATCTTTGTTAAAACAGTTTTTTTGTACCTTATGGTTAACTTTAAAATCAAGTGGCCGATTTGTCCGCCAATGTCTGGCAAAGTGACCATTCCGCTTCTTTGTGAAAACTGAGCTGTTCAAAATACTTAATTTGTTCCTAAAGTAACTGAACTATTCCATATTATACTTCAGTAGTTGCAGAGTATAATCATTTCTATGCATTTCCGGCTGTTGCGACTCAGCTCGAAAAATAATAACACCTTAGCTTTGCCACTTCGTCCTCCTCACCCCTAACACGCTGACGTACGATCCTCGAAATCTGATGCAAGTCATGGCAGTTAAGTATTTTGAATGTGGAAATCGATTGTATGGAATCAGCACATTACGGTCGGTTGGCGTGGCGACGTATCAGAATGGTAAAAAGGAGCTATCGTGTCTGGATGTATCCACGACCATAGCGCGAACGAAGTTCCCTGATGTCTTGGTGTATCAACGCAGACTGCCCAACGTATCTACAAGGAGTGGCATACTTGCACGCTATAAGAAAAGTGGTCGCAGAATGATCCTAAGCGTCAGGGTCCGGAGACGTGTGTCACACGACAACCGGCTTCAAATCCGACAGAAATGGCTGCCTTCGGTGAATGGAGTCCATCTCAACCAGTCTCCTAGTTAACATTTGGAAGAGAAATGAAGGCAATGGGCATCTGAAGTCGGATACCTAACCGAATCTAGAGCATTACCACGGCTAAAGGCAGTGTCAAACTATATTAGCCGCGTGGCGTAGCCATGCGGTCTGAGGCATCTTGTCACGGTCCGAGCTGCTCCCTCCGTCGGAGGTTCGAGTCCTCCCTCGGGTATGGGTGTGTGTGTTGTCCTCAGAATAAGTTAGTTTAAGTTAGATTACGTAATGCGCAAGTGTAGGGAGCGATGACCTCAGCAGTTTGGTCCCATAAGACCTCACCACAAATTTCCAAATTGCCAAAATGATATATGCATCAGGTTGCCTTGAAGTGATAACTTTTTTTGTCCAGTATGTTTATGGTGGTATAGGGATAAGAACCTCTCCTACAACACTACTGATAAACATTCACACTGCCACAGATTCATGAAGGCTGCAATATTATTACGCAAGTTTGAAATACATTCTCATGTATTTGTACTGAAAGTTGCATCCGGTGTATCCCAGATGTGACTCGAGGTGCTCCTAGTCACGCAAAAGTTGTAGGACAGTGCGACATCTTGTAGTCGAAGTCAAGACTGAGATTGTTATTTATTTGTTCTTATGGTTGACATAAATCACAGTAAAACTAACAGAGAGCAAAGTTATCTAAAACTCGAATCAAATTAAAAAGTAACTTTAGTGCTATGGGGAGGTGCAAAAGAAGTGTGGAAGACTGTACGGGGAAAGTGGAACCAAAATAAGAAATATAGCAGGTAAAGAGTTGCTCAGAAAGTGGTCTGCTCTACCGCAAGTTACATTTCTGCAAATTAGCTAGCTTCCTCCACACAGCATCAGACAGTGGCCTTTCAACGATGTCGCCGAGACGAATGTGCAGAATCTAAGTTCATAGCCCTCCATCCTCTACTTTAAAAAAAAATCTGCAAGGAGGGGGACGACTCAATGCTGTTGCCTACGTGATAGACAAGACTATTCTTCTTTCACCCAAAATTGGGGAACGCAGAAGAAAATTCCCACTCTTGGGGTAAGAAATGAATATAAACAAACAGGAAGTTGGTAGCAGTATGGGGCAGACTCTGCGGTAATCGTGGTGGCGGGGTGACTCAGTTCGATAGCGTAAACGTAAATATTACTGTGTAAGTTCAGCACCTCTCCTGGATCGTGAGCGTATCTGCTGGACCTTACACGACTATAAAACCGTGGCCTGGTCAGATGAGCTCCGATTTCAGTTGAAAAGAACTGATGGCAAGAATCGAGTGTGCCGCAGACCACACGCAGCTACGGACGCGTGTTGTCAACAAGGCACTGTGCAAGATAGTAATCGCCCCATAATAGCGAGAGCAGTGTTCAAAGATGGGATGGACCGTGTTCTTTGCTGCAACTAAACCGATCATCTACTGCAAATGGTTACCATTTGCATCCATTCACGGAATTCATTTTTTGGATGACAATGTGCAATCTCAACGGGCTGCAATTGTTCCCGATAGGATTGAAGAACATTCTGGACAATTCGACCCACCCAGATTTCCCGGCGTGAATCTCATCAAACGTTTATGGGACATAATCCAGAAGTCAGTTCGTGTACAAAACCCTTGCATTGGCAAAACTTTCTCTGTAATGGACTGCTATGGAGACAGAATGGCTCGATATTTCTGGATGGTCTTCCAACGACTTGTTCAGTCGATGTCACCTCGAGCTGCTGCACCACGCCAAGCAAAGGGAGGTCCGATATTAGGAGGTATTCCACGACTTTTGTCGCCTCAGTGTATTGTTTGTAAACTGCACTGGTCGCTGTTCCAGCAGATAGTATGAGAATCCGTAATGCTGAAACATTCCTTTGGCCACAGTATAGTGCCCGTAAAACATAAATAAACAAGAACTTAAATACCGAGAGCGTAAGCCAGCCTTTTATGATCAGAATTACTAATGTTTCGATCTTTCCAACAAACCGTGGTAGTTTTCATGTTTACTGAGGCTGGTGGCTGCCGTCTCGAGTAAAGATGCAGAACACAATGCGTTACAAACTGTCTATGCGATCGGACTGGGTGATGTAGAACAGCCCACATTCTGCGCAACTCTCGCTGACGCTATCCGGCAACAGGTCTCCTGTTATCCCATGGCTGTTGAGTTGTGGCTTCACATCTGTCACGTGTACCAGGAAGTGGAACAGAACGGCAGCTCAAGCCCGACCAGGGAAATCGCGTCGGGAGCACGGAGGCAAAGGCAGTGGAGCCTCCCTGGTAGGTATACGGGCGCTGGGCAGGCGCCGCTGCGATCGGTAGGATGGATAGTGCGGCCGCCCTATCTGACGAATCAATCAGCTAATGAAATGTCGGGGGTGGCCCTGTTTCCCGCCTGCCGCCACTTGTCGCAACTCGGCCGTGGAAAACTCATTTCGCCAGCCAAAAAGATACCTTTGTGTGTGTGTGTGTGTGTGTGTGTGTGTTGTTTGTGTGGACTCATCTTCTGGGAGGTCCGATATATCAGGCACAACACGTTCCTAGTTTGTTGTGCATCTGAACTCAGAGCAGCGTCATTCTCAACGGATACTTTTATATTTCACTTATTTATTTATTTATTTATTTATTTTTACTTCTGCCTAGTCTTACATCTCACTTTCGGTGTGCAGGATCGATGTCTGGCGGTAGAAGCTATACGAGGTCTATGCAAAAAATTCCGGAATTTTGTCCACAAAGTTTTTCCACGCTTACCTTTCACTTATGGTGCATGGTCTCCTTAGAGACACTCTCCGCCGCAGTTGATACACCGCTTCCAACGCCGTTTCCTCTTCCGGAAGCAGTCTTGGTATTCCTCTCGGTGGATCGCGAAAAGCGCCGTCTGCGAATTTTATTTTATCTTGCTTGTCGTTGCAAATCTACGTCCTTTCAAGGGGGTTTTCAATTTCTGAAATTAAAAAAAAAATAGGGGCCAGGTTTGGAGAGTACAGAGGATGAGGCAGCACATTTCGTTTTTTGTGCAATAGTCAGGCACCAGCAGGGATGAACGTAAGGGTGCGTTATCGTGAAACAAGAGCCATGAATTGCCTCCCTACATTTCAGGCCGTTTCCTTGTCATATTCCATTGCAGGCATCGCAACACGTCCCGACAGTACCATCGATGCCATGAATTCTTGATGAATTAATTCTTCAAAGTCAGAAAGCTATCAGCATGGCTTTGACATTTGTCCTGACCTGACGATCTCTTTTTGGGCTCTAAAAGTCTTTCCCGACCCATTGTGAAGACTGAATCTCGGTATCAACATCATAACCATAGACCCAAGTCTCGTCACCAATTATAATGCTCTTAAGGAACATCTCGTTCTCATTTTAGCGATCCAAAAGCTCTTCACAAATTGCGAGGCGAAGATCTTTATGGTCTTGACTCATGAGCAGTGGGACGAACTTGGCGCCAACACGATGCATTCCAAGGTGCTATGTCAGGATTTCATGACATGATTCAACCGAAATGTTACATTCTTCTGCAATGTTTCTAAAAGTCAATCTTCGGTTGGCACGCACAATTTCGTTGACTTTCCTGACATGAGCGCCGTCGGTAGACGTCGAAGGGCGTCCTGAACGACGTTCATCTTTAACTGCCGTCCGGACATTTTTAAACCGTGTGAACCATTCGTAACACTGAGTAAGGCTTAACCACTAATCACCATAGGCTTCCTGCATCATTTGGTGTGTCTCTATAAAGATTTTCTTGAGTTTCACGCCAAATTTAATGCAAATGCGTTGCTCCTCTAACTCTGCCATCTCGAAATTCACCAAGAGTGCGACACAACGTTTCACTCAATACAACACTGAACAATAACTAACAAACATACAGTAATGAAACTTACATATTAAACACAGGCGTCTCCAGCGATGCCAACCGCATTTCGCTCGAACACATCATTGGCGCGATATTACGATTGTTCCGGGATTATTTGAACAGACCTCGTACTAGCGATATCGTTGTGCACTTTTCACCTACGTTTAGTTCGTAACTGATATCTGCCGTATCACAGTGTGATTATGGGAACTGTTCGAGGGTCTTTACAGAGTACAGGGCTACTGCGAGAGCTATTCGGAAAGTTCAAGAAATGGAAAAGACAGTGAAAATCCGATGAAGCTTTCTACAGATGTTTTGGGCAGTGTCTGTAGTATGCGTGTCAATCGCGTGGCATCTGTCTTTGCAGTTCTCAGAACACACTGAACACGTAAAGATGTCTAGAACATTAGCTTTTCCCGTCAAGTATGACTGCCCGCTACGAGGTTCGCTTGATTCCATGGAACCCCACATAGAGTATCTGTCATGCGTTTCTTCCTTCTTCATGACAATTCTCGGCCGCACAATGCAAGGGCAATGAGGACGCACCTGCAGGGTTTTCGATTACAAGCATTTAGTCATCCATCAACACCCCGGACTTGGTTCCATCTGATGTTCATATCCGCTCATAGGAAACGCTAACTATGAAGACGACATCTTGCCACGGGCAGCGAACTGAAGACCAGAGTAGGAAAGTGGCGGAAAGCACAGACGACTGCCGTCTATGACTAGGGTATTGGAAAGCTGCTACAGCGCTTTGACATATGTCTAAGTAAGAGCGTCGACTATGTGGAGAAGTAACTGGAAGGTTTAGCAAACTGTTAAAACATTTTTGTTTATCACTGTGGTTTTCACTTCGCGACCGATCGGTCCTTACCTTCCGAATAGCCGTCGTATAATAGATTCATTCAGTTTCAAAGTTATGTTTTCCCAAAATACATGAACATGTATATCATATGTCTGATGCTTGAATACGACCATTAACACACAAAGGTTGCATTTTAAACTCTACAAATGTTCTACGAGTGTTCCCTCTGGTCACATGACACAGGTCCAGGCAGTGGTCAAGTTAGTTCCATAAATTATGTACCAACTTCCTGTCATCGGTCATCACAGCAGAATTGATTCGTTCTCTGAGCTTTCCCGGTGTACCTGGCAGTGGGAGCACATAACCACATCCTTAAAGTACAGCCAAATGAAAGGCGTTAGCTCAGGCGATCCGTGGAGCCAAGATAACAAAGCCGCATCATTTTCACTACTACATGCAATCCAGCGATGCGAATTTCGGAGTTAGGTAGCGACGGACATCGGTGTTCGAATGAGGGCGTGACCTTCTCGGGATCAATAGCCAGTTATGGAAAGAACCGTCAAGGTAAGAGGTACCTGTCAGTCTTCTCACAGCTGGTACATAATAACAAAAACATTAGCCTTCGGAGAATTTTGTTCGTGCGCCACAAGCTCATTTAGCGCCCGAAAACCTCAACCCCCCCCCCCCCCCCCCCACACACACACGCCACAAGCTCATGACGATGTTTGATGCCCCACACTCTCACATTGTGGTTATTAACCTCTCAGAGAAATGGATATCAACCTACAGGCGAAATTTTTATCGTCATGCTCTTCCTGCATTGTGATGCCGTAATTTTCCGGTTTTAATTGTTGCACAAACTGCATACGGCACGGTTTGGAATGTAAACGCCGTCGCAGGGATCTGCCGTACAGTTCACTACGGTATTTGAGATCCGTGGTTTGCGCGGACTGTTGGTTTTTTATATTATTATTTATTATCCTACACTTTTAATAACATCTCGAATTGCAAGCTTTATAGAATCGTTTCTTGCTGTTCGTTGTTTTGGTTATAAATCGTTTTTTCATCATTTACACAAAAAATATTCAAGTCAGGATTTTATGCTGTTACACTATGTGATCAAAAGTATTCTGACATCTGGCTTAAAATGACTTGCAAGGTAGTGGCAACCTCCATCGGTAATGCTCTAATTCAATATGGTGTTGGCCCACCCTTAGCCTTGATGACAGCTTCCACTCTCGCAGGCATACGTTCAATCAGGTGCTGGAAGGTTTTTTCGAGAAGGCTTTCCATTCTTCATGGAGTGCTGCATTGAGGACAGGTATCAATGTAGATCGGTGAGGCCTGGCACGAAATCATCCCGAAGGTGTTCTATAGGATTCACGTCAGAACACTATGCACGCCAGTCCATTACAGGGATGTTATTGTCGTGTAACCACAGCGCCACAGGCCGTGCGTTCTGAACAGGTGCTCGATCGTGTTGAAAGATGCAATCGCTATCCTTGAATTGCTCTTCAGAAGTGGGAAGCAAGAAGGTTCTTAGAAGATCAATGTAGGCTTGTGCTGTGATAGTCCCATGCAAAACAACAAGGGGTGCAAGCTCCCTCCTTGACAAAAACGGCCACACCATAACACCACTGCCTCCGAATTTTACTGTTGTCACTACACACGCTAGCACATAACGTTCACAGGCCATTCGGATCGCCACATTGTGTAGTGTGATTCGTCACTCCACACAACGTTTTTCCACTGCTCAATCGTCCAATGTTTACGTTCTTTACACTCGTATGGCATTTAACTGTGTGATGTGTCGCTTTCGAGCAGCCGCTCGACCACGAAATCCAAGCTTTCTCACCCCCCCCCCCCCCCCGCCTAACTGTCATAGTACTTGCTTTGGATCATGATGCGGTTTGGAATTCTTGTTTGATGATCTGGATAGATGTCTACCTATTACACATTACGACCCTCTCCAACCATAGTCGGTCTCTGTCGGTTAACAGACGAGGTCGGCCTATTCGCTTTCGTGCTGTACGCGTCCCTTCACGTTTCCACTGTCAGTGGAAACAGTAGAAATAGGAATGTTTAGGACTGTGGAAATCTCGCGTACAGACGTATTACACAAGTGACACCCAATCACCTGGGCAAGTTCGAAGTCAGTGAGTACCGCGGAGCGCCCCGTTCTGCTCTCTCACGATGACTAATGACTATTGATGTCGCTGATATGGACTACCCGGCAGTAGGTGGCAGCACAATGCACATAATATGAAAAACCTATGTTTTTGGGGGTGACTGGATAGTTTTGATCACATAGTGTACATCTAATTTCAAAACAACAACAAAAGTTTTTCACAAATTTTTCTGCTTAAGTGGTCCATACTAGCTGCCGTTTCCCTAATCGAAATGGAACACTAAATCAGCTGTGGTCTATTTTTCGAAACTATCTAGGCCTATAGTAAAAGATTAGGTTGTGCGTTGTAGACTGTATTGCGTTTTGTTAAAATCGTGTCATTAGCTATTTTCCGGTTCGATTGTGTTGTGGCAAGAGACCAAAAAACCGCAACGTCATCGGTCTCATCGGATTAGGGAAGGACGGGGAAGGAAATCGGCCGTGTCCAGTCAAAGGAACCATCCCGGCATTTGTCTGGAGCGATTTATGGAAATCACGTAAAACCTAAATCAGGATGGCCGGACGCGAGAGCTAATTCGGCCATGAGCCATTACCAAGCACCTGAAATAAACCAAAGTGGAACAGCGTTACATGTCTGCACAGATCACACACCACGGTAAACCTAAATTTGGAATGCAGATCAGGATCGTGAACCCTGAATACGAGTATAGTGTCCTGTCTATTCCACCATCTCGTTAGAAATCTCGAGCAGATTATACAGGGTGGTCCATTGATAGTGACCTGACCAAATATCTCACGAAATAAGCATCAAACGAAAAAACTACAAGGAAAGAAACTCGTCTAGCTTGAAGGGGGAAACCAAATGGCTGTATGTTTGACCTGCTATATGGCGCTGCCATAGGTCAAACGAATATTAACTGCGTTTTTTTTCAATTGGAACCCCCATTTTTATTACATCTTCGTGTAGTACGTAAAGAAATATTAATGTTTTAGTTGGACCGCGTTTTTCGCTTTGTGATAGATGGCGCTGTAACAGTCACAAACGTATAAGTACGTGGTATCAAGTAACATTCCGCCAGTGCGGACGCTATTTGCTTCGTGATACATTACCCACGTTAAAATGGAACGTTTACCAGTTGCAGAAAAGGTCGATATCGTGTTGATGTATGGCTATTGTGATCAAAATGCCCAACGGGCGTGTGCTATGTATGCTGCTCGGTATCCTGGACATCATCCAAGTGCCGGAACCGTTCGCCGGATAGTTACGTTATTTAAGGAAACAGGAAATGGTCTGCCACATGTGAAACGTCAACCACGACCAGCAACAAATGATGATGCCCAAGCAGGTGTTTTACCTGCTGTCGCGGCTAATCCGCACATCAGTAGCAGACAAACTGCGCGAGAATCGGGAATCTCAAACACGTTGGTGCTGAGAATGCTACATCAACATAGATTGCACCCGTACCATATTTCTATGCTCCTGGAATTGCATGGTGACGACTTTGAAAGCCGCGTACAGTTCTGCCACTGGGCATAAGATAAATTACGGGACGATGACAGATTTTTTGCACGCGTTCTATTTAGCAACGAAGCGTCATTCACCAACAGCGGTAAAGTAAACCGTCATAATATGTACTGTTGGGCAACTGAAAATCCACGATGGCTGCGACAAGTGGAACATTAGCGACCATGGTGGGTTAATGTATGGTGCTGCATTATGGAAGGAAGGATAATTGGCCCCCATTTTATCGATGGCAATCTAAATGGTGCAATGTATGCTGATTTCCTACGTCATGTTCTACTGATACTACTAAAAGATGTTTCACTGCGTGACAGAATGGTGATGTATTTCCAACATGATGGATGTCCGGCACATAGCTCGCGTGCGGTTGACACAGTACTGAATAACATATTTCATGACAGGTGGATTGATCGTTGAAGCACCATTCCATGGAACGCACGTTCATGGGATCTGACGTCTCCGGCTTTCTTTCTGTGGGGAAAGTTGGATATTTGCTATCGTGATCCACCGACAACGCCTAAGAACATGCGTCAACGCATTGTCAATGCGTGTGCGAACATTACGGAAGGCGAACTACTCGCCAAATGCATTGAGGTTGACGGACATCATTTTGAGCGTTTATTGCATTAATGTGTTATTTACAGGCAATCACGCTGTAACAGCATGCGTTCTCAAAAATGATAAGTTGACAAAGTTACATGTATCACATTGGAACAACCGAAACAAAATGTTCAAACGTACGTACGTTCTGTATTTTAATTTAAAAAACCTACCTGTTACCAACTGCTCGTCTAAAATTGTGAGCCATATGTTTGTGACTGTTACAGCGCCATCTATCACAAAGCGAAAAAAGTGATGCAACTAAACCATTCATATTTCTTTATGTGCTACATGAATATGTAATAAAAATTGGGGGCTCCTATTTAAAAAAAAAACGCAGTTGATATACGTTTGACCTATTTCAGCGTCACGTAGCGGGTCAACCATAGCGCTATTTGGTTTCCCTCTTCAAGCTAGACAAGTTTCGTTCTTTGTAGTTTTTTCGCTTGCCAGGTTAAATAAATAAATAAATAAATAATAAATTATTTCGTGAGATATTTGGCCCGCTCACGATGAATGGACCACTTTGTATATGAAAGCCTGTTAAATAATCCAACCCGACACACAGTTTACATTGATGCCGATGATATTTTCTCTTTCATGTGAGGCGCAATAAAAGATTGCTTGCCCAAAGCAAACTTTCTTAAGTAAATGGAAGACAAAAGTAAGTGACTAGATATCTGAACTGCAGTAAGAGGCATTATTCATCAGCAAAATGCACCAGCCGACAAAAAGTCTTTGGTGACAGCATAGGGCACACAGTGTTAGAACATCCTTTTACTCGATTTGGAACCACCCTACTCCCAGAACAGGGAAAAATATTTTGTTGGGAAAAGTTTTGAGTTCATAAAATTTTGTATGTGTTGGAATCCACAGATCCAGATGTTTAATAAACGTGAACATAGTCCGCAGAAGAGTGTAATGCCATTTTTATTTAATTGTGCCATTAGCTAATGCCGCTGTTGTGGCCGAGCGGTTCTAGGCGCTTCAGTCCTGATCCGCGCTGCTGCTACGGTCGCTGGTTCGAATCCTGCCTCGGGCATGGATGTGTGTGAAGTTCTTAGATTACTTAGGCTTAAGTAGTTCTAAGTCTAGGGGACTGATGACCTCTGATGTTAAGTCCCATGGTGCTCAGAGCCATTTGAACCATTTGATAAGCTAATTTTGACTACCTGATTGTCAAGCACTTGTAAAATCAATAGCAAGTAATGACATCAGTTTATGGCATACAAAGTACCTGTTATACACGCGCTATAGAAATAGAATCACCCCAGTTACGGTATAGTGTGTTGTCCTAAAAGAGCACAATATGTTGGAACTGTCAGGTAGAGGAAGTTGTCCTCGTTTCACAAATGTACGGCATGGTACATACCTAACATTTTACAGAGTGCCCTATTTTTATTCAGCACTCCAAAAACTTTTTGTGCAGAACCAAAATTAAAAAAAAAATTATGAAGCACTTCTTGTTTGGCTACCAGGGGGATATGAACCGTCACGACTATCTTTCTTGTAACTTTGGTCGTTATGAAGATATGAAAACCAGAATGTCTTTTCTACACAGCATCCCTTATGTTTTATTCAATGATCCACATCCTCTCGTCGAAATCTGTTAAAAACGTATCACAGTGTGCTAAGAAAGGAAAACAATCAGACTCTTCTGTACTGTCAACAAAAGGGGGCTAGCCAGTCTAAAATAACTCCTACACTTGCTGCAATTGACAAATGGAAATACAAGTGTGGTATTGTCCAGAAATTGCACGGCCACACTAAAGTCGACAACACATATCGATTCCACAGACATTACCGATGGCTCGCTGCTATCCGCAACGACGTGTGGGAGGCGCTCCTAAAGGCCACATTCCATGACAGCAGCGCCCTCATACTGCGATCCATATAGTGCTGAGCCTCCAAAAGCTCTGCCCTGTTCGAAACCTCAGCTACAGCGGTCAGCATCATCTTCTGGGACCAAAGAGTAGTTAAATTTTCAGATGTACTAGTAGTTTTGCTAATGTTGACTATTGCACCTCAAGAGAACAGTTTGTTATTTAGTGTTTCGAGGGATCCTTTGGTAGTCCGTGACCGTTGTCAATTATCAAGTACTCCTGTGGCAAAGAAGTGTGGCAAATTTAAGTAAATATTTTTTGATGGATATAATAACCTAAACTAACCTTTCATGCGCTTTAACGTAATACGACTTCTCCCAGAGCACTCACAAATCCCATAATTGTAGCTGAACTAAAGTAGTATAGCCTGATCATAACAACAAGGAAAATGCACTCAGTCACAATTAATCGTCTTCAGTTGATGGATTGTGTAATTACAATGTTCAGCAACGAAGAGAAGGGAGAAATATAACTAATTTATGGAGAGTTTCACTTATCAGAAAACTTATTGCAATAATTTTTCCTTATTTACAGTTCGCATAGACACGATGATGACCACAAATTTCGATATGAACGTAACGAAAAAAAACATCCTTATCGTAGAAACGTTTGTCTCATCTCTGTTCCGCCACACTGAAAAAAAAAAAACACGTATAAAGACGGGAGTATACAAATACAACATGAACTAATGTCGTGTGTAGCTGTTTAGGGATCTTGAAGGTATGCATGCGAACTCCGCCGCCATACTTGCCAGGAGAGGAGTCTATGAAAAAGTCTGACAAGAAGGAAGAAGTTGATAGGACACATGTTAAGACATTACTTTCGTACTAACAGAGAAAGTCAAAGGGAGCGAAAACTGTATGTGAAGACAGAGATTACAATATATTCAATTGAGGACGCTTGGTGCTGCTACGTCATGAAGACACTGGCACTGCAGAGGTCGACCATTGACCCCCCCCCTCCCGCCCCCCCAAAAAAACAACTGAATTCAGTAAAACGGAATATTATCTACAAAAATACAACACTGTATTTGATAGATTCTCATTAATTACAGGTCTTAAGTTAGTTACTTATAAAAAATAAGTTTGAATATTTGGAATTAGGTAATACGTGAAAGTGGTAGCAATTATGAGAACGCATTTAATAACGAAATTATTACTCTGTAAATTGCTAGCGGAGAGCTTCCTAAGCAGCTGTCCAGAAAGGAGAATTTATAGCGACTCTGCACCCTCTTTTCTATTCGTAATTAAAGTGTTGTCTTATTGTCTTTTATTACGAGTTTTTGGTCGCACCTGTTGAGCTGCGAAACCCTGCTGGAGCTTTGGCTGCCTTTCGTAATGTTTAATTTCGGATTCGCTACTAAAAACAATAAACTTTGAACGCTGTTTTGATGTAAACTTAACTATCATACCAATGTTAACTGCGTTTGTGCCCCCTGTATACTGATTAGTCTATCGTACTTCTTCTGGAGCGTTTAGAGCCAAACTAGGACACTTTGTAGTCGTAAACGGAATTTACGCTTCAATATTGTCAGTAATTATTGTTCTCCTAATTAATAATTCCCACCAAAACACGATGACAGCATTTACCACCGGGTCAGGAACCAATACTAAATTCAATTCTGTTCATTCAACTTTGAACAGATAATGACTTTATGTTTCCGTATATGTAATAGTAGACGGAATGAAAGATCAAGTTCTCAAATGACTGCCTTTCACCCATTACTTTACGAACTTTGCAAGGAAAAAATTAAGTTAGTAATATCCATCGGACTGAAGTTACTCTAACCTTGAGACTTTAAGTAAATGAATTAAACAAGTGAAATGTAACTAAGTACTGTAACGAAGCCATACATCAATATTGTGTGTCTCCACTATATTTCTTTAATAAACCACACAACCATAGTGTTCACTGTTGTTAATTTTCCACGCAGGAAATCGCAATTTTAAAACACGAGTTGGGCAAATTAATGCTAGGTTCTTGAAATGTGAAGGTAAATTTGCAATGATTAACCGTCAGTATATTGAACAAAAAGCACTTTTAACATCAGGTTTTGTGAACACTAGCCTGGCTTCCTGTACATG
Source organism: Schistocerca gregaria (assembly GCF_023897955.1). Lineage (NCBI taxonomy): Eukaryota > Metazoa > Arthropoda > Insecta > Orthoptera > Acrididae > Schistocerca > Schistocerca gregaria. Next base: position 348,592,301 of record NC_064927.1, on the reverse strand, counting down.
AATAAGGAAATAAATTCACTACAGCTTTCCTTGTTAGAAGTAGTGCAGCTACATGTGGTGCAAAAATATTTTCTCAGATGCTTCAAGTCACTTATTAATTAGATGGATCTTTGATAAGCATTCTTGAAGTAAGATGGTGTCATTCTTGCAACATACAAAGTTTTGCATGCACGGATGCAACTGACATAACACGACTTACTATTGCAGAGGTGTTAATTATCACTTTCACCCTTACAGTGTACTAATGTTAGCACCAAAAATTTAATTTCTTGGCTGGTGCACCAGTGCAGGACCTAACTCTACCGCAGCTCGCTCGATGGCTTCTCCTTACGGTTCAGTCTGTCTGTGATCTATTTCGCAGCACAAGGTGAACAAGTCGGAACCACAAGGCAAAACGCGCGACAGTCCTCATGCCTAATGAAGTCCTTTCCTTTGTCAGAATACCATTCTTTTTAGTAAATAATAAACTATAATATTCTTAGGAAGAATGCAGACTTTCCAAATAAGATTCTTTTAAGTCCTTAAGTGAATAACATTCAACATTTATATGCGCAACGTCTTCCCAAAGACGACAGCCGAATTTCGGAAATTGTTTTTCGTTGTCACGTTCACGTGTTCAGATCGGAAGTGGATTTGCTAACGCAGTTGAAAATGGCGTCTGTAAACCAGTTGGTCCAATTTCTGATTCAGTCAATTTCTGTTTCGTAATTTCTCTTCACTTCAATATTACAGATAGACAGCTTCTTCTCATTCCAATATTTCTGCTTCTCCTTCACGGAACGATTAGTCCATATTAACCAAAAATTCTGTAAAAAAGACGTAGCTTGGCAAATCAATCACGTTTCAAAATCGCTTGCGTTTACATGGAAGCAACAATCGAATGCGGAATTGGAAAACCGGTAGCTAAAGCGGATTTCCGGAATCGGTTTTGAAGTGTTTATATGATCACCTACAAGCGGCAGTGGGAAATCGGTTTACAAAATCCGGTTTTAGTGACTGATGGGAAATCGGTTTACAAAATCCGGTTTTAGTGACTGACATCTTAGAGCACTTACTAATCGCAAGTTACTTCTAAAATTGTTTAACAAACTTTCTTTCCCGTGATCATTAGTCATTAATCTTTACTAAATCATTTCAAATATCGGCAACACCCTGCGTGTATGTAAAATTAACGCTCTTCCGTTACATAGTCTCCCCGCTTCACCGGCCCTTAAACAGTGACAAGGGCTTTGCGACATCCACAATACTTGGAACTGCACCTGTTGTATCCTCTTTAACTGAGCACGTTCACCTAACCGCAGCCAGCGCATACACTGATTAGCCTCATTTTCTGGTTCCTTGACTATGAAAGTGGGTACAATCGTCGCTAACAAACTGTGGCACTTTGCACTGAATCTGCACATCGCATTCAACCTTCACTGAACGTTACCCATGATAAAATAAAAATGCTTTGATGCCGTGGCTCCCAGGGAATTTCTGGGTAATAAACCTATCGCTGGATGCACACCAATAATTTCACATTTGTACTTCAAAATCTGTGCATCAAACGTAGTAGCAGAGAAGAGGCGATAGACTCGCAGACGCGCCGTCATCCAGAAAACAACCGAGAGCTCTCTCTCTCTCTCTCTCTCTCTCTCTCTCTCTCTCTCTCTCTCTCTCACACACACACACACACACACACACTCCCTCTCACTCTCTCATTCTCTCTTTTGTGCCAAAAACTTATTATTTTGACTTCTACTGCAGTCTACCGATACAGTAAACAGTATGTGTCCATGTACCCTCACAGCTGCTTTTAAAAGTTGCTCGTTTTCTCTTCAGGAATTACTGTCAGCTCAAATAAATGGAAAAAGTTTGAATAATCCAGAATGAGATTTTCACTCTGCAGCGGAGTGTGCGCTGATATGAAACTTCCTGGCAGATTAAAACTGTGTGCCCGACCGAGACTCGAACTCGGGACCTTTGCCTTTCGCGGGCAAATAATAATTACATATTAAGAAATTCGTTAAGATCTAGCCACAGACAGAAATCTGCTCAACTCTGAGTATAGAACTAGACCACCAGAAACATGGACAGAAACAAAGACGGAAAGCGCACCACTGATAAACTAAGGAAACAAATACGTTACTGGCTACTGGGGATAAATTCAAAACTGTAAGTTGCTGACTTGCCGTCTCCTACATGCCCAACAAGTAGAAAACAAAACACTGATTACATAATCTCACGGAAAAAGCATCTGATATCAGCAGGAAAAGGCGCAATCTTATGCGAGTACTTACTGCCAGACAATTCACAAAAGAATAAGGATATCTAAACATGAAAGTAATTACTGAAATAAAAATCTTCTTAATATAATAACACATTGCCGTCCGAGTGGCCGAGCGGTTCTAAGCGCTTCAGTTTGGAACCACGCGACCGCTACGGTCGCAGGCTCGAATCCTGCCTCGGGCGTGGATGTGTGTGCTGTCCTTAGGTTAGTTAGGTTTCAGTAGTTCTAAGTTCTAGGGGACTGATGACCTCAGATGTTAAGTCCCATAGTGCTCAGAGCCATTTGAACCAATTTATAACACATTTTTAATACAGACTAAAGACTATAAAATAATTTCTCATAGCGCCATACAGGTTCATAATCCCGTGAAGATAGTCCTAAAACCTGTGCTTGTGAATTTTTAACAGCTACGTAAATACTTGTAGAACCAAAACGAAAAACGTGGGGCGCATACAGTAGATAATAGTAAGAAGGTGATTATTCATTCATTAATTATGCACTGCACGCGCTCCAAGTTTTTCGTTTTTAATTTTACGAGTACTTTCCTAGCTATTAAAAATTCACAAGAGCAAATTTTTAGGACTGACTGTACGAGATTAGGAATCTTTCTGGGGCGAGGAGCTATTATTTTGTACTTTTCAGTACGTTTTAAAAAGTCTCAAATATTAAAAAGTTCTTTCTTTAAATAGTTTTTTCTCCTTTTTAGTCTTGTGTGGGCTACATTTTTCTGAAGATTTCAGACATTTTGATGAGATTACAATAGAGACAAGCGGTAAATTTAAGGATTTTTTTAGTTTCTCTTCAATTGACTCAACCAATACGTTGCTTCCTTCAACAATTACCTAATGAAGAAACCTCAGAGCTAAATATGAGACGCAATCAAGCGCACACGGAGACTCACCAGCAACCTTCCTACCACGAAAGATTAGGAAGCCGAAAAGGGGAAATAGCAGTGGTACACAAAGTACCCTCCACCACACGCCGGACACGGAAGCGGGTCAATATTGTATTGTCATCGAGTTCCGAGCTATGTTGAAAGTTTATGTCTCTAACCCATAGAGAAATGATAGTTGCACAAAGTACCCTCCTTCACATTCTAAAGCAGAAAGCGAGTTAATATCGCGCCGTCGTCCAGGTCTGATCTATGTTGAAAGTTTCAAGTATCTAGCTCACTGGGAAGTTAGTTTGAAGGAAACTGAAAAAGTTGTGCGAACGAACAGATAGACCTAATAAAAACGTATTAAAAACTGTTAGAGAAGGCTGCTTTGTAAGTAACTTTACACCGGTTAATTCGCGTCTTTCTTGAGGCGGCTGCCTATTCACGTTTTAAAGCATTTGCGTCACTTACAAACGAGGCTGTAATCTTTCGCTCTGCAGTTCTTTGTAAACAATCAATATCCTCTTTTAATGGTATATAGTGAAGGTGCCACACACTTGATCACTATTCTAAGATAGCACGTACAGGTGTTTTTTAAACAGTCTCCTTTGCAGACCCTTGGCATTTTCCCAGTATCCTGCCTTTGAGGCGAAATCTGCAACTTGCGACTTATCCAATGTGGTCAGTCCATTTAATATCTACGGTATACGAAGTTAATACCCATCTGCAACAGTGGAACATACACAGGGAACGTCAGTACGTCGTGTTTTCAATAAGTTCAAAGCGTGGAAGTCTAAATTATGTTGTCATAGACAATCCCTGCGAATTTGTGTTCAGAATTTGCGGCTGAATTATCTTCCGCATCATCATAATTTATTGTAGATTCTTATAAGAGAAAACTGTCTCCAGTGATGAGAAAAGAGCATGTTTCACTCCAATCTAAAATAACGTTAGGATGAAATACCAACTTCCTATAATTTTATTACCTAATGCACATTCCTAGAATATATTTTTGTTTGAAATGTAATTATCTACCTTCAAGAGAATTGGCCAATTCAAGACAGACAGTGTCCGAAAATATGCACTGTGTGGACTTTCACATATTCACATATCATATTTTAAGGCAAATATTGAGTTTAATAAAGTGAGCCCAGTGTTTCTTAAAACACGGCAGGATTTTTAAGCAGATTCGAAATGGTTAATAAACAAAATAATTTTGTGAAATGTAACCCGATTAGAAGGACGGATGGAAGATTACGTCTTAACGTCTCGTAGACATCGAGATCATTAGAGACGGATCTGGATTGGAAACTTGCTGGTGATTTCATGACCAACACGAGTAGGAAGATTTAGAAGAGCTTTCAGCTTGGTTCTAGCACCAGGATTAGACACAGAGAAACATGAAACAGTGTATTCCCTGAAACATAACACTGGAGCAAACTAGGAATGCTTCACCAGTATGTCACTAGCGAAGTAATACCGTATTTTTGTATAAAGGCGACAAACACCGCTGTGGCTGTAGAAAGTTTATTAAAACCACGACCGTTTTCACGCCGGTTTAGATGCATACCCTGGTGATATACTTGTATCTTCAATATTATTTAACGCTTTCCTTATAATCTTCTAGAAGCGTTTGTAAGATAGTGGATGAGTTTGCGAAACGAAATCATCAACCAGGTGATATGCTCGGTTAACTGGTATTATAATCGAGTGAATGTGTGGAAGATGTTGTAGCAAAGGACTTCTGCGGTCATTAGTGGCACTGACTCCCGTGGGCTAAGTGTAACGTGAAAACCATAGCGCACACGATACAGTGCAGCGCTGTCTCGGATTCGATTAATTCACAGAAGATTTGGAAATAGTAAACCATGTGAACTCGTTCGGTGAAATAAGTCACACTAGTAACTGAACCTACAAACCCAGTTACAAAATTGAAGAACCGCTTTCGAATGGAGGTCTTACGAAAACCTTCCAAGCAATGTGGGCCTTTTGTATTTAACATCACCCTCGTTACTATTCACAAGGGCACAATAAGTGTTGCAATAAAAACTACACCTCGCAGCGTATTTCATTCGCGCTGTATGAAGGTAGATGAATAATATGCAGGCGTCCTTTTTTGACATCATTTAACTTGTAATACCAATTGAATTATTATTGGGACATTTTATAAACTCCGAGAGACGCACTATTTACGCAAATACTTAGTAGTAGTTGATTTGTTTATTTTTCTAAGATTCCGTAGAACAACGTGCGCGAAAGTAGCCAGGTCAAGGTACATTCAATCACGCAATTCACATAAAAATTTTAAAGAAAAAGAAATATGAAAACTCCCGTTTCGCAAAACTGTATGAATATGAATATTGCTCTACGCTACAACGAGGCTCTCCTGTACAGAATAAAAATGGTACTAAAAGGAAGCCTTGAACTTGAAAATGTGGTTTTTATCTCTCAGGTGCTTCTTCTTATTCTTTTTAACAAATTTGATACATCCAAGTCGTCTTCAGCAATAAGAATATAAAATTGTCGACTTTGATCGCTTAGTAATAATAAAGTTACACTGTTACGTAAGTTCTATCTCAGAAATCCTGTTCACGGCATTTTGTTGCAGTGAAGCGACTACCTGGATTCTGTGTAGTACGCTTCTGGTGTTACCGCGTACCCTATTTCCTAATTCGTTTACACTACATTTCACATCTTTCACAGTTAAATAAGAAAATGGCACCATCTGCAATGTTTAGCGGCAGCTCATTGACATATCCTCGTATTAAGTAAAAAAAGTGTGCTTAGAACGGAATCATGTGGCGTGACCACATTCCCAGTAGTAAAGACGGATTCACTTTCCTGTTTCAGTCCACCGGATGACAAACTTCTGCTTCGTACTTGTTATTTACGAAATTGAACAATGATGAGCTTTTCTCCCGATTTACGAATACTTTCATCAATATATCCACGATTCTGGTGGTTCAGTTCAGTCGCTGCTTATTAAATTACTTGAAGAATCATGGAAATCAGCCAAGTTTAATGCGACTTTTTTTTATTCCAAGACGCATTGCACCAATTGAAGATGGGTGAAAATACAAAATGCGTCTCATTTTAAATAAAGTTATATAAAAAGTGGCTGGTTTCCGTATTTCTTCAATTAAATATGATGCTACAAAGAGAATTTCACTCTGCAGCGGAGTGTGCGCTGATATGAAACTTCCTGGCAGATTAAAACTGTGTGCTGGACCGAGACTCGAACTCGGGACCTTTGCCTTTCGTGGGCAAGTGCTCTACCAACTGCGCTACACAGACACGACTATGATGTTATCATAGAAGTTCCGTATCGCCATATGATCAGTTGCTTTTATTACGTCAAAGGTGATGTTTACTGTCATTCAGTCACTTAGTCCTGCGAGTACCTCACAATAAAAGAATAAATTACATTTTCTGTGGTCGGTCCATCTTTGAATTAAGACTGCGTGTCTTACAACAAATTATGTGTAGTGCTCTCCTATGCACATTGGCAGAAAGGAAACAGGCCGGTATTTGTTACCTATATCCATTTTACCGATTTTTAAAACGATTTTTTACCAACAATTTTTTTGTATATTCATATAGTTGACGGAAGACATTTTTATTTGTATATACAGTGACAATAGGACCGTCAATGATAGATACCGATCCTTTAAACTAAAAAATATTTAAAAATCAAGAAAGCTTCTCATTAAATATGCAAATAAAAATGCCTTTCATCAGTTTTACTAACGAGTTATTCACTCTATCTCGAAACTGATGGTACTTGTGATATTACACTGGTGACTGAGTACGACACTAATGTGAGGGTACATGTCATCATAATCATGTTAGACATTTCATCAAACTGATATTAGTGTTTACTCTTCAGTGATTTACAAAATATGTGGGGGGAGCAACCTGGTTACTGGCGTGTACCGCACTTTGTTCTTTCGATATGGGCGCGTCGTCAGAGAGGAGAGTTTGTTCTGCCCTTAATAAACGTCTTCTCTCGTAAAACAAATTTAGCGTTGACTTTTCCTTTTCACGAGATCACACGGTTTACGAGGAAAGTAACAAACGCTGAACGAGGACAGCATTAAGTAGTTACATTTGATCGCCGTTGCAATTAATCAACCAAAAAATGTTTATTCTCTACAAACAGAAGTAAACGTATGTATAATGATTCTAATTAACTGGTAGTTTTCATCCTCATCTGACGTTTATGTTAATAAAGACGCAATGGCTCCAACCGTGGTGCCTTGGGTCAGTTGTATTATTTATAGCGTTTCGGACAAGATAACGAGTGACACACGAATATGCTTGTATATCAGATAAATAAAATCGTAATGCAGTTAAGAAAACATAATTTTCTTTTTCCGTACAGCGAGTGTTCTTAGCTATAGCGCCATCTTTCAGACACGTCACTTGGTGGACGACATAAATCAAGTCCCCGATAAATAAGGACACGCCACGAGCGACCCACCCTACGCGACAATTAAATTTCGACGTAATTACAGGGATAAATCATTCCAAGCACAGAACCACCCCAGGGCGGCAAGCATCGTGTACCAGCCACCATATCGCTGAACCATCCGAGTTGATACTAGCTGAGTGTAAGATACTCCATACATATGTGGAAGATGAAACGCGAGATAGTGAACTGTGAGGCGTTTACGTCCAAAAGACTCGTACATTACCCAACAGGCAGTACATATCCCCAGCTTTCGGTACGTCACAAGTGTATTACAACAAGCATTAAGGCAGTGATAGTTTCCATGTCACACTATTCTTTCAGTGTTCGGCTTCATAGCGGAGGACGACGGCACTCAGCATGGAAATAGGCAATTATTACCACCAGACGTTTCACTAATTGTTGTTTGCCGTTGAGGACTAGATAGATAGAGGTTCACTGTCCTTGACGAGCACACTGCGTGCCAAATTCCTGCGTTGAATCCCAAAACTTTTCACACTCCCTCACGGAGCAGCGAAAGAGAATGCTGTTGATGTCCTTCCGTCCATACCACGCCGATGTTCGTGTGCCCATGACGGACTCCGTATGTCGTTTCACAGTTCGGATAAATTGCAACAGGGTGGCTATTTCCAACAGATAATAGCCTAGTAATGGATTGCCGTGATACTTCGGAACAGTAAGCAGTTTTTGGGTCCTATCTTCAAGATGACGTACTAAGACAAGCTACCTCAGAACGAGTAAGAGTGTCTAGATGCGATTTTCGCTAAGCTATAACAAATGCTGTGGCAAATGTTTTAACTTACGCATTTTTTACGTCTATAGTTGCCAAATTATGACACCGATACCGACTATTCCTTTCCATGGACCTATTTTTTTTTCTGTGGCATTGTAAAGACTTTTCGAAGAAGCTTGGAACGACATAACATGTGTGAAACCTGATCAGACAGTAACAAAATACAAGCTCCACAAACCACTGCCCCATCATAAGAAGAAGTCCCACAAACGTTTGCTATACTGCATCATGTAAACACGTAATTCAGGAAGATTCAAAAAATGGCTCTGAGCACTAACGGACTTAACATCTATGGTCATCAGTCCCCTAGAACTTAGAACTACTTAAACCTAACTAATCTAAGGACATCACACAACACCCAGTCATCACGAGGCAGAGAATATCCCTGACCCCGCTGGGAATCGAACCCGGGCGTGGGAAGCGAAAACGCTACCGCACGACCACGAGCTGCGGACAATTCAGGAAGGGTTTCTGCATTTACCTGCGCACTTTGAAAGGTGTGTGTGTATTTTTTATTTTTTTTTATTTTTGTTTCTTCTTGGAATCGCACTCGTAGGGTTTGAATTGCTTAGACATGGGCGCGCACACTCAGTATAGTAGGCGCGTTGCCCAGAATTGATTTTGAGGCGATCTTTGTTCTGCGAAGATGAGCGCTAGACTTATCAGTTAGTTGGGAGGACAGGAGAGGAGATAGACAGTTGAGTTTTGGTTTAGCAGCAATAAGCAGAAAACAATGCAGATTTTTGGGAGTTGGGTTATGGATTAATGGAGGAATTACTATGGAGAGAAAAAGAATTGATTTTTACATTGAAACTTCCTGGCAGATTAAAACTGTGTGCCGGACCGAGACTCGAACTCGGGGCCTTTGCCTTTCCCGGGCAAGTGCTCTACCATCTGAGCTACCCAAGTACGACTTACGCCCCGCCCTCACAGCTTTACTTCTGCCAGTACCTCGTCTCCTACCTTCCAAACTTAACAGACGCTCTCCTGCTAACTTGCCCGCGAAAGGCAAAGGTCCCGAGTTGGATTCTCGGTCCGGCACACAGTTTTAATCTGACAGGAAGTTTCATATCAGCGCACACTCCACTGCAGAGTGAAAATCTCATTCGGTCTTTTTACATTGGTACGATTATGCTCTTTCTGAAGAATGTATTCAGTTTGTTTTATTTGGGGCACCCGTTTGATAATGCAGTATTTCTTGCGCGCCGGGTATCCAGTTCAGGAATCTTTTTGCCTTTCATATGTTTTGTTAGGATTTGTCGATCATTGAGATAGGAATAGGTTTAAGAATTAGATTTGAGAGGAATTTTGTTTGATGAAAGAAATTTGAAATTTAATTTTTTAATTGTTGGTTATAGTTATATTACTGAAGTTATTTTAATCGATTCAGTCAAATGACATGAGAATGCTGAGTTCATGTAACCCAGAATCATTGCCTACAGCCCAAGAGATAACAATTTTCAATTTATTTAAAACCACTACCAAAAATTATGAACCAAGCAATATCAACGTTTTTCGAGAACACATTGCACTTTGGCTTATCTCAGTAATTAGACCTTGCAGGTCTGTTGCCGATGCACGCTGTAGCTATGGGGGCACTTTCCACGGCGTCATTCAGTGCGGCCCAGGTAAACTAAATAGCATTAAAAACAGATTCTTTCTTTAATTCAGTTTCACAGGGACAAACTTAAGTTTCAAAGTAATCAGGTTTTCATCAGAGTTAATAGTCAGATTTCGCGATAACAACCGGTTTCATACAGAGCTTGATTTTCTTAGATTATATTTCTTAGATTTATATTTTCTTAGATTTATATTTCACAATGCATCCTCGCAGTTTTGTCATCAACAGTTAGCGTTATTCAAACTATCATGTTTAATGTCTCGTACGTGCATCATTTAAAACAGGAAGCCCCAAGTTTCGCACCTTACAGATAAATTAACATTAAAAACACATTTAACATTACAGATCCACTTTAACTAAAATAAATTCTAGCAGATAACTTCCAGCTTGAAGCTAATCAATCGACGCTCTGCTGTTGTAGCAATCAGACAACTTATCGTGAAGTTATTTCCGTTTCCACGATGTGTATTGCAGTCGAAAAAATGGATGTGATTTTCCGTTGGTCACAAGTACCTACAGTTTCTATAGCATTTGTTTCCGCAATTACTGGAAGACATTCCACTGGAAATAAGACAATCCTTGCCGTGCCAATATGAAGGATGTTCCGCCCATTCATTACAGATGACTGCAGACCTTCTCAACATAACATTAGGAGACCACTGGATCAGTCGTTCGAAAAAAAAAAAACAATTTACCTACACGTTGACCAGAATAAACTTGGAATTTTATCTGTCTGATAATTAAAACTATAAGTCTACAAGGAAATGACTCCCGTTCACGTACTATGCCCTACAGTAAGGGATGGGTCTGCGATAAGTCTAAATTAATTTTAAGATGCAGTATTATCTTCGGGATCTGGTTTATAGGTTGTACCGGTGATCAAGGTAAATATTTCAGGCAGCAGGTACGACAGTCGTAACAGTAAACACACGAAATTTTCCTGAGTTACGGATTTGTTTGCATTCGGTATAGCAGACCAGATATTTGTTGATTTCTACTGTTGACAATGGGGTACGGTTATGCACCGCGCTTATGTTGTTACTATTTGTTCAAGATACATACATGTCGTGTTGTTGACGTTTTTGAAATATCTTTCTAATATCATAGCAAAGGCATATAGAACCATTTTTTTTAAGTCGGAGCCATGATGGAATGTCTACAGAAGCAAAAAATTACTTGTGCACATCCCAAAGTTCGCTACGTTGTCGCCCATATATTACTGAAAATAACAACTCGCCATATGTTTTCATTTTGGATAAATTGGGGGAAGTCGCTCTAGGCTGTCTTACCCACTGTAGACAACAATAACAAAACACTAATTACTTGATCTTGTACAAAACAGAGTGGGTCGATTTTAACCAAACTTGGTGCTAGTACTGCTTGTTATATGAGAGTCAGCGCTGTTCAACTCAGATATCTTAAGTTTCATAGTAGTCGAGACACAGGCAACTTTTTTTTTACCCCTGACATTTAGAATGCCTTGCATGACAAATGGGCTGTGCAGGTAGTATCAGTGTGCCTTGAAAGGTCTGTACATTCAACAGGGCACAGCTTTAGCAGAGAAAGGAGAAGAGCTGGATGTTGAGTGAGGGGAGCATGAGGTGTACAGAGAAAGAGGAGAGTAGGAGATAGACAGAAAGGGGTTGTAGGTGATGTAAAGAGAGTGAGTGGAAGATGATATGACCAGACAGAAGGGAGGTGGAGAAGCTGACAGACAGAGAGAGTTGGGAGGAAGAGATGGACAGATAGAGAGGAAGATAGTAGAGGATGGTATACACAGAGAGGTATGGAGAATTTTTTTGTATGGAGAAGAAGGGGTTCAGAGAGAGAGAGAGGGATGGGAGAGAGATGGTGAGAGAGCATAGAAGGGGAGATGGGAAGAGAGAGGGGAGGGGGAGGATGACATGTACAGAAAGAGTGGGAAGGAGGAGATGGACAAAGAGAGGGGAAGAAGATGTGGAGAGAGGGAGGGAGAGAACGATGAGAGTGAGGAGTGTAAGGGGTGGTGAAGGAGAGGGGAAAGAAAAGGTGATGGATGAGAAGAGGGGAGGAGAAGATGGGAGAGACGCGACTGTGAGGTGTACAGAGAGACGGAGGGAGGAAGAGATGAGCACAGAAAGGGAGAAGAGAAGGAAATGTGTCGAACGCACGCGAAAGTAAGCCACAGGGTAAAGGCTAGCAGTACTACTAAAATTATAGTAATTTCACTTACAAAAAGCAGCATTCTACTTCATAATAAAAGAAGGTTAAATACTGCAGCCATAAACACTGAAGAGCTAAAGAAAATGGTACACTTGTCTAATATCATTAGGTCCCACATGAGCACGCAGAAGTGCTGCAACACGACTTGGCATGGACTCGACTAAAGTATGAAGTAGTGCTGGAGGGAAGTGACACCATGAATCGTGCAGGGCTGTCCATGAATCAGTAAGAGTAGGAGGGGGCTGCAGATCTCTTCCGAACAGCACGTTGCCAGGCATCCCAGATATGCTCAATAATTTTCATGTCTAGGGAGCTTTGCGGCCAGTTTAAGTGTTTAATCTCAGAGAAGTGTTCCTGGAACCATCTGTAGCAATTCTGGACGTGCGAAGAGTCGCATTGTCCTGCTGAAATTGCCCAAGTCTGTCGGAATTCCCAATGGACATGAATCGATACAGGTGATGAGACTGGATGCTTACGTACATGTCACTTGACAGAGTCGTATCTGGATGAAGCAGGACCCAATATCACTCCAGCTGGACACACCCCACATCATTGCAGAGCCTCCACCATCTTGGACAGTCCCCTGCCGACATGCAGGGTCCATGGATTCATGAGATTGTCTCCATACTCGTAAACGCCCATTCGTTCGATACAATTTGAAACAAGAATCGTCCGACCAGGCAGCATGTTTACACTCATCTACAACCCAATGTCGGTGTTGTCGGGCCCAGGTGAGGCGTAAAGCTTTGTGTCGTGCAGTCATCAAGTGTACACGAGTGGGCCTTCGGCTCCGAAAGCCCAGATCGATGACAATTATTGATGGCCCAGCACTGAAATCAGTAACAATTTGGGGAGGGGCTGCACTTCTGTCACGTTGAACGACTCTTATCAGTCGTCTTTGGTCCCGTCGTTGGCCCCAGCGATTTCGGAGATTTGATGTTTTATCGGATTCCTGATATTCACGGTGCACTTATGAAGTGGTTGTACGGGAAAATACCCATTTTATCGCTACCTCGGCGTCGTACGCCGACCATGAGACGACGTTGAAACTCACTTAACTCTAGATAACCTGCCATTGTAGCAGCAATAACCGATCTAACAACTGCTCCAGGTACTTGTCTTATATAAGCGTTGCCGACCACAGTGCCATATTCTGTTTCTTTACATACCTTTGTATTACGATACGCATGTCTATAACAGTTTCTTCGCCACTTCAGTGTATCATTACATTCGCTTATACGAATCTTCAGAACACTAATTGACGTGACTCTACCACTTTTTCTTCCTTCGCATTGGGTTCCCTCTGTCTGAAAACACCTGGAAGTGGAAGCACACGGAAATCATTAACTGTTGTATTTTTCGAGTAATTGTGTAGCTGTATTTGCTCAACGATAAAATGTAGCTCAGGATTCTGAGTTGCCATTGGTCGCATAAATCGATTGACCTGTCAACCATTCATCACCGTTTCACACAGGTGACCCACAGTCCGAAGTTATATAGGACACTAAGGATATATTAAACAATGACGTAAGTTGATTATTACTTTCTTCTATATCAGTGTCAGTAGCTAGAGGCAATTCCATATACTGTTTGAAAGAAACAATGTCTGCTTTTCAAATGTACTATGAACAAAACGACGTCATGTCCATTGGCTATGGCCGCGGTGGTCTCGCGGTTCTAGGCGCGCAGTCCGGAACCGTGCGACTGCTACGGTCGCAGGTTCGAATCCTGCCTCGGGCATGGATGTGTGTGTTGTCCTTAGGTTAGTTAGGTTTAAGTAGTTCTAAGTTCTAGGGGACTGATGACCACAGCAGTTGAGTCCCATAGTGCTCAGAGCCATTTTTTTTCCATTGGCTATATTTAGCCACTGGGGTACTGTAAATTAACCTGTATAGAAAATAACGCGATCGACTTCCTTCCATCTCCTTTCACATTCCGAGCTTGCGCTCCGAGCTTGTGCTCCATTTCTAATTATCTCATCGTCGATTCCTACCACCCTTCTATTCTTCTACGCACATAACACAGACCTCGTATGCAGAGCTGAACTGCGTTATGGTTTCCCAACACCTAGTTTTGAGTATAAATACTAAACAAAGAAATAGATTCCCGCGCCTAGACCTCCACAAAATGCCAATGAAATGAAATTATTTTCAACGGTCGTAAACAATATAGGTAAATGGAAAGGATTATTATAATTGTCTATGGTGTGGAATCAGAATCTAGACCTGTTGCGGGACCCAACTCCTAGTTGTTACTAGCTTCAGCCTACTGAAATTCTGCAACGATTAGACGAAGAACAGCGTCAGAGGATCAGGTCTCACTCAGATGTCCTTCAAGACTACTACAGCTAACGGAAACATATTGTCTGAGATCAAAGCCCGACACGATGCACGATTTACACCTATCTTTCTTGAAAACACTCACTGCAATTCTACCTGTGGAAACTGGGTAGCGTTCTTGGAAATGTGAACCAGTATGTGATAGGTAAGAACGGTTATTTAACCTTCTGTTCATCAACAGCCGTGTCATTAGACATGTAGCACTATAATGGAGTCGTCGAAAGATGGGACTGGTGTGGTTGATTCGTGCACGTTACTGTATAGTTGTATGCAGTGCATAAGTGTTGTCGGAACTCGTTTCTACTGCAGCGCATAGCAATTGAAAGCTGTGAACAGCTCTGCAATCTGTCGGCAATCTTCATTCGCTGACTCTACTCTTCTCAATCGAAGAAGCTGTGCTGTATTTCTACACCTACATTTGGATTTGTAATCTGTGCGTATAATGTACAAGGTTTACAAAATACATTTGTGACGCATAGTATTTCATGCACTGTAAGACAGGCAACCCAGTTTACAGTCTATTGAGTAACAGCGTGGTCGGTGTTACAAACAAATGGTAAAAGGTTCTTTCACAGAGGAAACCTCTGTCTTTCGCGCAATATCCATAAGGCATTAATTTACTTTGAATTCTGACCGAGATACAAAAGAAGAGACATGACTGCAACGTTTTATCAAAGATGTTTCATGTTGACTGTCAAACGTTCGTTCATCGACAAAAATAAAGGACAATGAAATGATCTGAAACACCACAGCAGGCTTTCCAGAGACTGGAGAAAGGAGAGAGTTGTGCAGGTGCTGGATTGGCCTGACGCCAATCCTATTGTAAATGTATGTTCTTACATCAAAGAGAAGTTACAAGGAACAAAAATCTGCACTTTGAAACAGCTGTCAGCACAAATTCGACGCATTTCCAGATCTGTCACTTGAATGAACGGAAAACATGGTTTGGAGATTCCAAGAAATTATCGAAACAGCTTGTGACTAGAAGTATTTTTAATTGTTATTGCGTTTTGCTTTTTTTCGTGTATGATGCATGTATACGTTTGAGCTTCATGTCAAATACATTTTTATATAGATTAAAGCGACCACAGTCTTACTTAAGAGACTGTACATCATACAATACAGGTGCGGAAGATCAATTGGGGTTGTCTGCCATAAGGTGGATGAAATACACTGGTGCACAACGGTTAAGGACGAAAGTAACTTCTGCAAGATGTGTCACTGCCAAGTAACATAGCACGATGAAACTTTGATTCTACACAGAAAGAATTGCTATAGTATAGTTCAGAAGGCAACCGACAGAAACACGCAATGAGACGAACAGAAACGGCACATTTATTCAAAGGCATTAACTAAACTGAAGTCTTCGCAATTCTTGATGGTCCCATGGACATTACAAAGGCAGGACAAGGTTATTAATAGGATGATCACCACGGACAGAGACATAAGTTCTGCAACGCTCTCCCGTTGAAGGGGTAGGAAGTAGTTTGGGGAGGGGAAGGGTACAGGGACCATTCAACAAAGTATATTTTAAATATCATTGTTAAAAAAAATCAAAATCTTAACAATGAGAAAAATACACCAATAATGGAAAGACAAGAAACGAAAAAAATTTTAAAGGTAGAAAGAGAAAGACTAGCAGTGCAAGTAGCAATGAATAAAGGTCAAGAATAATCCATAAAATGGCTTAAGGGCAAATAACAAGTGCTTGCACACCTAAACTTAAAGTTTTTAATTGCTGCATTGACAAGTAAAGAATCAGATAGCTGCTAAATAATTAATCGCTTTGTGGCTTTGTTCACAGGCAGAAAGGGAAACAAATGGCAAACTCAGCAATTGAAAAATTGGTTTAAGGCCCAATTAAAGGTATGTGTCATGTGTAAACAAAAAAAAGGTACAAGTAGGAGCAGTGCAATAAGATCGCTACAAATTTTACTGACAATGAACTTCTGTATTACTCAAATAACTAGGAACTTTTACAGGCTAAGCGAATTAATGGCCAGTGACCACGTAAACAAATTCACACAAGGTGAAGGCTCTTAACGATTTGCCTGAAATTTCCCTACAGTGTAAGGAATCCTTTATCAATTATGCTGAGATTTACGGCACAGTGGTCGAACAAACGGCGGAACCTCTGCTAAACGTCGCCTCTAAGCGGCGTTCCTTTACTTAAACAAAAAAATATATAGACCGGGTGTAACAGGTATAAAATCTGATGTTTTTATATGAGGTACCTCAATAACTACACACACCGGTGCGTTTGTTGTTTTTTCTCTACCTCGAACAGTTTTCCCACAAAGACGTCAAAAAACCTTACGATCTGGTGTTGTCTACACAGTCGTGCTGCACCGTTAAGTGGACTATGCCTCCATGTATAGATTATTCGTTTTGCATCCATGCGTCCACACTTGCATACCTGACCTGCTGTCCTGGGGGAAATAAACATCAATGGCTTGCTCTTGCCACGTGAGCTTCGAAGTACTAACAAACCTAAAAACTTATACCTTGTAATAACTATAATTATTAGTCTGCAAATGACGCAAATAATGATGTAATGCTATTCAGTACACCTTCCACAGTCACCAATAGAAATATCTGCACTTTCATCCGCTTCACTATATATGTATATATCTATAAATATGTACAATTTAGGTGACTTAGAATTGAAGTAAAATAAAGAGTTGTAGTGGGGATTTCAAGATCAGTTACAAATTAAGAATATAAATACTAAAAATGTAGCCTGGACCAAATTTTAAAATTTTATTTACAAGGAGTCTTATACGTTCGTAGGCTTCCACGGCCAATGTCATTCTGAATCAAATAATTTTGAGTGTTAGGCTTCGCATTGTGAAACACTAAAGCAACTAAATTGTCGATGTTTACTGCCCTAAAAAGGACCGCAGCAAGTCGATCGAATCGTTAGCACTTTAGGTGCTTTAGTGTTTCGCAAAGACAGTACTTTAAAAGCAAGATACGTACTGAATCAATGACCGGCGGCCATGTATACAAAATGCAATTGGCGAAGGTGCTGCATTACTTCTCTGGAATTTTGTGAAAAGCATTAAGTCCATAAAAAACTATACAACAGGTTTCTAAAGCATTAGGTTGAACTTTTCGAAAGGATCTCTTAGGCGTGTTTCCTAGATTTAGTAAAACGTTTAAAGGTACTTTATAAAACCGCATATAAACTGGATAACTGAAATATTCCTGGCGATACCAAGGCTTACGTTCAGGGCATCAAAGAACGACAGTAGCAACTCAAATAGACATGCAGAGTGGGTAAATCCCAGTAGAGAGCAGGCCAAAATGAACGAAAATAGTTAACAGGCAGAGGGATAGGTCAAGAAAGTGGCAAGTAATAACGATTTAGTGTACTCAGCTAGCCAATCACCTGATCTATATTGGATGTCTTTTTTCAGTCGCCTGATCTATACTGAATGTCTTTTTTTCAGTCGTACTAGAATATACTTTAGTGGCACCACTATGAAGTCATTGATAAACAATTCGTGCAATAACTGCTAATTTGCAAAATACCAATACAAAAAGGATTAGACATTACTCATCTTATATATAAGCCCAAACACGAACTTCATAGGCCAAAATATAAAATCAACTGGACCAGCATTGAGGGCAAAGTAGTATTTAAATGAAAATCCATTACGAGAAGAAACTGACTACTTTACGTTACTTTCGTTAAAACGTAAAACACTAAATAAAAGGCAATAAAATACCAACACCATGAAGAGCACTCGCAAATGTAACATTTTTAAATAAATCACGGTGAGAAATTTACAGAGTTAAATCTAGGAAGGGCATTCAAAATGGTTCAAATGGCTCTGAGCTCTATGGGACTTAACATCTGAGGTCATCAGTCCCCTAGAATTTAGAACTACTTAAACGTAACTAACCTAAGGACATCACACACATCCATGCCCGAAGCAGAGTTCGAACCTGCAACCGTAGCGGTCGCGCGGTTCCAGACTGAAGCGCCTAGAACCGCTCGGCCACACCGGCTGGCTCTTAACAACAGCTTGCAGCACTAGCGCCGACTAAATCGAAAGAATGTGCTCCACAAGGCACATAATGAGATCAGATTTCGTTCTTTAATGGGTGCCTGCAAACCATTGTAGGTTCCTGACAATGAAAGAAAGACTAAAGAAAAATCAAGAGACGTTCTTAGGATATATGTACCAGGAAAAAGCGTTCGACATTGTAAAATGGTGCAAGATGTTCCAAATTCTGAATAACATAGGGTTAAGCTATAGGGAGAGAGGTGTAATATACAATATGTACAAGAGCGAAGATGGAATAATAAGAGTGGACGATCAAGAACGAAGTGCTTGGGTAAAAAAGGGTTAAAGACAGGAATGTAGTCTTTCGCTCGTAATGTTTAATCTGTACGTCGAAGAAGCGGTGATAGAAATAAAACAAAGTTTTAGAAGTGGGATTAAAATTCAAGGTTGAAGGATATCAATAATACGATTTGCTAATGACATTGCCATCCTAAGTGAAAGTGAAAAAGAATTACGGGGTCTACTGAATAGAATGGACAGTCTAATGAGTGTGAATTGGGAGTAAATTGAAGACAGATGAAAGTTATCGGAGGTAGCAGAAATGAGAACAGAGAGAAACTTAACATCAGGATTGATGGTCCCGAAGTAGGTGAAGATAAGCTAACTAGGCAGGAAAGTAAAAAATGACGGACAGAGCAAGGAGGACATCAAAGGCAGACTAGCACTGGCAAAAAGAGAATATCTGGCCAAGAGAAGTCTGCAAATTGAGAATGTAACTCTGGAGCACAGCATTGCACGGTGGTGTAACATGAGCTGTAGGAAAACCGAAACAGAAAGGAATCGAAGTATTTGAGATGCTGCCCGAGGCAGGATTCGAACCTGTTACCGTAGTGGTCTCGCGGTTCCAGACTAAAGCGCCTTGAATTGCTCGGACAAAGCGGCCGGCGAAGGAAGTGACACTGCAAGCTGCCCATGCCGTTCAGTAACTTGATGGACATTCGCGACAAGTAGCGAAAGCCTGCATTACAAGAATAACACCAACGAGCGTCTTTGCCCCGAAGCAAAAGAAAGAAATATCCAGAAGGCGTGAAAGGAACCAGGATACACTAATTTAACGTCTGTTATCAAAGTACCTCAGCATGTTTTGCAGCCGGTCGCTGTGGCCTAGCGGTTCTAGGAGCCTCGGTCTGGAACCGCGTGACCGCTACGGTCGCAGGTTCGAATCCTGCCTCGGGCATGGATGTTTGTGATGTCCTTAGGTTAGTTAGGTTTAAGTAGTTCTAAGTTCTAGGGGACTGATGACCATAGGTGTTAAGTGCCATAGTGCTCAGAGCCTTTTGAATCATTTTTATGGCCGGCCGCGGTGGTCTTGCGGTTCTAGGCGCTCAGTCCGGAACCGCGCGACTGCTACGGTCGCAGGTTCGAATCCTGCCTCTGGCATGGATGTGTGTGATGTCCTTAGGTTAGTTAGGTTTAAGTAGTTCTCAGTTCTAGGGGACTTATGACCACAGCAGTTGAGTCCCATAGTGCTCAGAGCCATTTTGAGAGCCATTTTTATGTTTTGCAACACTGGCATCCAACAGTTCTCCCAGCCAGAATTGCTTCTTCTAATGGTCGAGTAGCTGACACTTAAATTACCCACTGGCGCGAAGACGCCGAGAACGCTCCACAGGCGACGGTACCACTTTTCATCAATTTCGGTCCAAAATGCTTACATCCAATTCGCAGCTGCTCACACGAGCACTCTCGAGGCCCAACGTCTTCTGTCTCGTATCAACACGCCAGAGACGATCCTGTCACAAACACAGCTGATACCAGCAATGCGCACGACACCTTCATCCTGGTCATAAGTTTGATAAAGAGTTACTGTGGTAGGGCGTTCCATTCTTCCACCCTCGCTACTGACGATTGCTGGACGGTCGTCGGTGCGTGTCCAAATGCTCCAATACGTCTCCCCAACACAGTCCACATGTGCTCGATGGAATTTAAATAGGAGGAAAAGTTCAGGCTAGTCTAATCGCCGAATATGCTCTCGTTCCAAAAATTCCTCCGTCTGTGCAGTTCGATGCGGTCTCTCACTGTCATCCATGAGGTGACTGCACCTGTGAGAAGACATACAGTGTCACAACAGCGTTACCCTGTGAGTGTATCATGTTCAATGACTTGGGGTTCAGTACGTCTTCCCAGCATTATGCCTCCCCACTCCCTTACACGCAAACCACCAAAACGATCATATTCGACGATTATCCCAGGTGCATTACGTATTCGCGCCTAACACCATATGAGGCTATGTCCTGCATTGACGAATTCAAGTTATTTTTACACGGCTATGACCTGTTGCAGTGCAGCAGAATGACGAATTCTGAAGATGGCTGTTGCTTAGACGAGACTGGTAATTTTGTACAAAAAAACGGCAAGATCAAGACATTAAAATATAGAATTTTGTGTTTCGAAACCTTATTTACTAGCTTCTTCCTACAATCCGCAGAAGTTTTTAATGGCAATTGTGAAACACCCTCAATACCTGCGTCTTGCCCGAAAACCTAAGAATGTAAAAAATACTAAGGAACACTGCAACAAATCTCCTTAAGGATATAGGTGAAGAAAGGAAAAACTAACTCACCAAGTTCTCGAGTTTTGTCAAAATACTTTTTCCCCCTCAGGAGCCAACTACCTTAACATTGGGTGCCTGGTTATTAAACTTCTTGAGCATTATTTACAAAGTTCAGAAACCCCATCGAGCAGTTACAGTTGTAATGGCTGGAAAACGGCACTATTCTTTCGAAGTAGCGTTCATGAAACGCGTATGACAAAAAGAATGGGGAGAGTGATGGTTTAACGTCCCGTAGACGTCGACACACAAATCGGAAATTGGTTGATCCACGAGAAGGAACCGACTACGATATTCTCTGTCTTATAGATTTTATCCGTCGTCAAAGACCTGCTCTTTTCGTGATTTGGAAAATTTATGTGATTTTAACTCTTGTTGCCGGGTGTTCATCCTGTCACCACAATAGTGAAATAACCTAACGGAGGGAAGTTGTGTTTGCTTACACCTGTGAAACGTGTAAAATTTGTTTCGTGTGTTTGTACAAGGGGCGTTCAATAAGCACTGCAACACGTTTTTATTCTCGATCAACTTCGATTGAAAAAATGCAGAGGCGTGGATAATTCTCGCTCCAGCTCCTAGAGTTTCAAGACCTTCCGATAGGGGGCGGTGCTAATCATAGTTTTCAAAATAGTGTATGTGACGGAGGTGCGCTCCAAACAGGGAACAGTCATTGAGATTCTTTAGGTGGAAATCCAGAGCATCCCCGACGTTCATAGGCACTTGTAGAATGTCTAAAGAGACCTGGCAGTGAAGAAACGCTCCACGAGTCGTTGAGCGAGTAGTCTGTCATTACCGCAACTAGGTGGCGAAAACCTGTGCGACGCGCGGAGTGGCCGCGCGGTTTGAGGCGCCATGTCACGGACTTCGCGGCCCTCCCGCCGGAGGTTCGAGTCCTCCTTCGGGTATGGCTGTATGTGTTGCTCTTAGCAGTTAGTTTAAGTTAGTTTAAGTAGTGTGTAAGACTAGGGACCGATGACCTCAGAAGTTTGGTCACTTATGAATTCACTCACATTTGAAAACCTGTGTGATCTCCCGCGTGTCGGTCAGCCACACACAGATGCGATTCCTGCAATGATGGAACGTGCGGACACTCTCATTCGAGGCGACCGACAGATATAAAACATCTTGCTGCTCAAGTGGGATTCTCTGTTTGTAGGACTGAGACACTCGTCCATCAGTTGGTGTACTCCGAGGTTTGTGCTCGGCTGGTTCCTCGCCGCCTGACGGAACAACGAAGGACCATCTGTTCACAACTCTTGCGCCTTACGAGGTTGATCGTAACAGTTTTTGTCGACCATCGTCACGGGCGATGAAACAAGGGTTCATCGCTTCGACCCGAAAACAAAACGGCAATCCAAGGAGTTGGCGCCACACTTCCCCCCTCCGAAAGAAAAGTTAAAAGCCGCACCGCCAGCCGGTAAAGTCATGGCTACGGTCTTCTGGGATCTGAAGAGGTTATTATTTTTTATGTCCTCCCTCATGGAGCAACAAGCAACTCCTGCCCTCGGGAAATTGAAGAAACGAATTCAGCTTGCTCGTTGCCACAAAAATGCAAACGAACTTCTCTTTCTCCATGACAACGCAAGACCTAACACAAGTTTGCGCACCTCATAAAACTTCATTGGACTGTTCTTCCCCATCCACTCTACAGTCCGGTACACGCACTTTCTGCCTTCCATCTGTGTGGCTCAATGAAGGAGGCAGTACGTGGATGATGTTCAGGTTATTGTTATTGATGCAGCAAGACGTTGACTTCGTCGATCAGTGGAGTGGTACCATGCGGGCATTCAGGACCTCCCAGGAAGTTGACATCAGGCTGCGGTATTGGACCGAAATTATAAAGAAAAATAGGGTATTATAACCAAAAAAGTGGGGAATAGTATGGTGTACTGAAATCCTGAATAAAAGGAAGCTGCCTTCAGAAAAAAGTATGTTGCATTATTTACTGAATGCCACTCAAATTCTTTGGTGTATGATATTTTTAATGTGGAGATTCAGAACCAACCCAGAATTTACCTGAACATGAGTGGGAAACCGCCTAAAAACTACACTGTCTGGACGATGTACCACACCAACTGACGTTGATTTGCGGCCAGAATTTGATAAGCGTCTAACGAACCTCCCTGTCTAGCAAGCAAACACGCTGTGCGCTAAGTTGCACCAGTAGGTTGGAAGCGTTGATGGCTTTGTTTTGAGAGGGAAGAAATGGGTTTTTGGAGAGGCTTCAGAAATGCACCTAAATCCAGATGGAGAGGACCGGTTTTCGACCGCTCCTCCGCAAAACAAATCCAGCGGAGACACGTTCCCGGACATGCAATTACTGGAAGGCAGGTTAGACACTCGCCTTGCCTCGTGTCACCGGAACTGCATCCAACCGCATCAGCACTTGTACCGAAGCCTCGCTAGGCGCCTGCCTTTACGTAATGGCACCTCCTGTTGCTGCAGTGTGCAGTAGGCAAGCTCAGGGTCATCGGGCAACCCTATCGTACACGAGGCAGGCCCGTACAAGCCCCTTCCGCCTACGTGGCCTCCTACATTCAGGGTATTGCGTTGCGCAACTCACATGTTCGACACTAGAGGATGAGGCGTATCGGTTCTCTGATGCATTTGCTGACGACTGTGTTTTGCGTAATGCCTCGGTAAAGTGTTCAACACTGACAGGCCGTCAGTAAATTCTTATAACGTAATAACGCCAATTAAGTGGAAAAAAGAGCTCGAGAGAGGAGAAACCTTCACTTTTTTCCGCCTCATGGGCAAATCCGTGGGTTAAAGACACAAACAATGATATTACATTAGATCGCTTTTGCCAGACACGACAAAACAAATCAGATAACTTTCGGCAGATTTTGTAGTAGAAAGGTATGTGCGTTCGGATGTACAAAATCTCATCTAAGTAACACTAAGTAATACAGTCAACACGTTGAGGTGTTCACCAATTATTATTATTATTATTTTTTAGAATAACAGATATGTTATATAGCTGTATATGATACCATTTGATAAATTTAACTAAACGAGAATCTGAAATAATTCCAAAAGAGTTATATCGTGGAGACATGAAGTAAGATATTTGAGACTTTTCGCCGATTTATCTTGTTTTGGGACTATTCGCACGTTGGTTTCGTGGATGCGTGTAAAGAGGAAGCATGTGTAGGACACAGTCGCCAAATCCATGTCAGGAGGATATTTCCCCATGCAATGTAGATCTTTACTTAACAGCTTTTCGACACTGTTTTGCTCCCATAGTCACTCCCCTACACGCTTATACCCTTCGTTTACATTATTCTTAAAAAAAATAAATGAAAAATAAAAATCGGTCACTAACATTTATGAACCGACCAAAATTTTGTCAAACTATAGAATATTCAATTTTACAATAATAATTTCCGTGTACGCATTTTATCTTGGGTTTCGTTACTTTACTTCTGACACTGAGAAATATTCGTTGGCTAACATTTACAGAGCAGTTTCACTTATAAACCAAACGGCAACTTTCGCACAGACATTGCAAGTATTTAATATACAAAATCCAATTCTAGCTTTCACAGATGTTATCTTTTCATACGATTACTGCAAAGCACATGTCGATTCTTCTGAAATATTTAACTGGGGACGAGTCAGAAGAAGATAATCAACTTTTGCCCATTTATGAGCTGTAGTGATTTGAAGAAACGATTAAATTCACAGCATGTATCTGAAATTATTAGTTGCTCAAACATGCTACGAGAACCCATACTGTAACAGAAACAACCCGAAAGAAATGGCACAGTCCTAAGGCGCATTCGGGTTCACTGTGTTCAAGGCCCCGTCCGAGCATTCACATTTAGATTTCCGTGTGTCCCTAAATAGCTTAAGGGAAATGTCAGATAGATTCCGACAAAAAGGACACGGCCCTTAATATTTCAAAAAATACTTCAGAGCCAAGATCGAATTTAAATATTTATATTTAATTGGTGATTCGTTTCAACTGTACTTTACTGTCATCTTCGAAATTCTCTGTTTTAAAATTATGCCATATATTTCGACAGTGTTGAAAATTTAAACCCGTTGGTAGGACTTGCATTTATAAACTGTTTAAGTTTTCAACACTGCCGAAATATATGGCATAATTTTGAAAGAAAAGGGCGTCCGAAGATGAGAATATTTCAAACAGTGTTGAAACCTGTCATCACTTCGAAATAGTAATTTTTAAATGCTATCTTCCCTCTGAAGTATTTCTTCAAACATCACAAGATCTAATGAATTAGTCGTCGACAGGACAATAAAGTAGACTTTAACCGTCTTCTGAAACATTAGAACAGTGTCATCTCCATCCTGAGACCAAAGATCATCTCATTGGCTGGACGTCGAAGCGACACAATTCAGTAACCCATCAACCCATCAACTAATGTCTAGTCTTGTTGTTAAGGTGGTCAAATGTTAAAAAGCATCTTCACGAAAGCACTGAAGGAAGGATACCACTTACATTTCCACGGTTTAGTGGACGATATTCAGTGTATCGGATCATCATTTCAGATTTTCACCCAGCCTGTAGAGCTCCGTATTGAGGGAAATTCACCTATAAGGCATTTCTTGTGTGGTCACCTGTCATTTAACTGACAGAGTCATTAGGCATTTAATTGGTTATCAGTAATAAAACTTGGCTGCGTAATCCATTCAAAATTTAACTGCCGTTTCATGTCATCTTTACAACGCTTAGAACAAGTAACAGTAAAGGTGTTATTTATTTATGATGATATTAAGTCGCAACAAGGATCCTCTTGAAGACCACAGTCCCTCAGAAGTGTTGAGATCCTTGGACAAGCCAGCCACGATAAAAATATTCTATATGATGTGCAAAATATGTGGGACCGGCGAAATACCATCAGCCCTCAAGCAGAAAGAATTAATTCTAATTCCAAAGAGCAATGTGAGGGGTAAAAATTATAGAGGGAGACCAGGCTTCGAATACAGTAAGGTAGTTTAAATGCATGGGGATTGCTATAGCTGGGCAGAGATAAAGATGCTTGGACAGGATAGATTAGCGCTGAGAGCTGTATCAAAACAGTCTTCTGACTGAACACCATAACAACAGCAAAAATATTAAGCACCTGAACAACATGGAACTGTATCAGCTTATTGCGTGATACGCTACAATAGACATTGTGGTCAGAAACAGTCTGAAAAGCTCGTAAAGGTGTTGCAGTGTAGACTGTGGTGGGAAATAGTTTTTTTAAAAAGTTCCACAAGTCGCACTGTTACCGACTAATGGCATTTAAGTTAGTCAGTCAGGAAGTTGCGCGTGCAAATTCAAGCGGCCCGCCAGATACAGTTAGTGTCTCACAGCACAGTTGATCGTGCACAAGACTGCGAAGCTCGTGGATAAACTTCGATTCTTACTACCGGCTCAGGTTCAATTTTTGTATCGCTGTCTTGTTCGGTTTTAGGAAACGATATGAAGAATACGTTTGACGGCACGTCTCTGGCGGGCCGCTTTAATTTGCGCTCGCAATCGCCTGATTGACTAGTTTCAATACTAATTAACTCGGTTTTTGATGTTGCTGAGCAACAGTCTTACAATAATTTTTAAGTGAACACACCGCTCTTTGACTGTACTGTTCTTTATTTAAATACGATCTAGGTTTCGCTCTTTTTATACCATTTCCAAGTGATTGAGTGTTTATGTCATTAACATATATGAGCTTGATGTCCTGCAATATATGTTAATGACATAAGCTCAGTCACTTGAAAATGGCATAAAAGGCCGAAACCTAGGTAATTAAATAAACAACAACACTGTCAAATGGCTATGTGTTAATTTAAATACCTATTAACTCAGAAACGGCGGAACTCCTCGGATTTCTTAACAAATATTTCTCAGCACAATATATACTTCAACACTCCCACAAGCTTTTCGGGTTGTTTCTGAGGACCCTGTATATCCGAGGCCACGAGTATTGCCGCACCTTCTCCGAAAACAAGCAGCTTCACGGGTCAGATCCGACAATACTGCGACAGGCAGTTACATTCAGTATTCCTAACAGACAGTTTTGAATTCTGAAATACACACGCTCCGCCCAGCATGAACCACTTCGTTTACAATTTGTTCGTCAGGAGATGAAATGAAAGCCGTTTCTACTCGCAGTCACTGCGATGTTATTCGTCACTTGACTGACGCTCGGTGAGACACTGGATTCGTATTCGCACTTTGGGCAGTTCACATCCCGGTCAGACCACACCATTTCGGTTTCACGCGTTCTTTTTGTTTGATTATTTCCTTATTTAATTTCTTTAGAGATATGATGCAGGTGGCATGAAAAAATTAGCGAATCGCGGCACTGGTAGAAATTTTCATTCGTCCCATTCATTGTTCGCATATACATCAGTTTTATTACTGTTCATACTGGTCACTGTACTGCTAATAGTCTTAGAACATCTCACGAAGTTACCTATGGCTTTCATTACACGATAATCCATTCGATTTTCACTGTGAAATCATTTTCCGTTGACACTTACCCAATGCAGCAGGGATTATTGTATTTTCTCGATCACGTACCTCTACAAAAGCGTTTATGTTTCTCGGAAAGCCAGCTCATTCTTATAACTTAAGCATGCATACGAGATTTTAAAAAATTCAGTCCACAAACTGACAGATATGACAACTGAGACAATAACAGCTACGTTTCGTCAAGCAACGAAATATCGGTAACGCATGTTGAGTGATGACGGAGCATCTATCGGGGGCGGTTGAGAATTAAGCAATGTTAAATGTGTTGGTTATATTTGGCCTACATAAATTGGGAATTCAAGTCACAGTCGCAGCGCGTCATCTGCAGCTACATGGCTACTGCGCAAATCACACTTCGGTGTTTGGCTGAGGGCTCACCGAACCAGTTTCAGACTATTTCTCTACCGTTTCACTCTCTGATAGCAAGTGCGATAAAGAAGCACTTAAAGCTTTCCGAAGTAATCTTTTTCTCTCATTTTATTGCAGCATTTTTATGTTGGAGAAAACCAAATATTTTTTACATTCGTGGGGGAAAAGTTGGTGACTGAAGCTCCCGCCGCAACGAAAAAAGCCTTTGCTTGTATGACTGCCCCCTCCCCCAAACCATGTTGTCCGTGATATCGACGTATTCAGTGTTTCAGACTTTCCCAGGGTGAGATATGGATCCTATAATTGTAGCGGAAACGTTGCTGGTTTCATCACATAATGTCGCGGTCACGCACACAAAGAATTTAGCTCAAATGGACAACACCTGCCAAAGGCCGCACTCTAACTGGTGCCTTTTCTTCTTCTTGCTTTAACAGTTCTATGTCTACATCTACATCTACGTGATTAGTCTTCAGTTCACTGTTAAGAGCCTGGCAGAAGGTTCGTCGAACCATCTTCAAGCTATTTCTCTACTGTTCCATTCTCGATCAGCGCTCGAGAAAAGAAACACTTAAATCTTTCCGTGCGAACTCTGATTTCTCTTATTTTATCATGTTGATCATTCCTCCCCATGTAGGCGAGCGTCAAAAAAATACTTTCGCATTCGGAGGAGAATGTTGGAAATTGAAATTTAAGGACGAGGTCTTGTCGTACCGAAAATCGCCTTTGCTGTAATGATTGCCACACCAGTTCGCGTATCATACCAGTAGCATTCTTCCCCTATTTCGTGATGATTCAAAACGAGCTGCACTTCTTCGAACTTTTCCAATGTCCTCCCTCAATCATATATGTTGCAGATCCGACACCGCGCAGCAGTACTCTATAAGAGGGCAGAAAAGCGTAGTGTAAGCGTCTCTTCAGTAGACCCGTTGCATTTTGTAAGTGTTTTGCCAACAAATCGCAGTCTTTGGCTAGCTATCAACGCAAGATTAACTAAGTGACCGTTCCAATTTAAGTTATTCGCAATTAGTATTTAGCTGAATCATCAGTCTTCAGATTTGTGTGTTTAATCCTGTAACCGAAATTTAGCAGATTCCTTTGAGTATTCAGGTGAATGACTTCACACTTTTCGTTATTTTGAGTCGACTGCCATTTTTCGAACCTAGTCTAAATCGTTTTACAATTTGCCTTCATCATGTGATGACTTCATAAGACGGTAAGTGAGAGCGTCATCTGCAAACAGTCTAAGTGGGCTGTTCAAACTGTTTCCTAAATCGTTTTTGTAGATAATAAACAGCAGAGGGCCTATAAAACTTCGTTGTGGAACGCCAGTAATTACTTCTGTTTCACTCGATGACTTTGATCAGCTGCTACGAACTGCTACTTTTTCGACAGGAAACCACGAATCCATTCACACAACTGAGATGATACTCCACAGGCACGCAGTTTAATTGGAATCGCTTCGAAGGAGCGGTGTCAAAAGCTACCTGGAAATCTAAAATTATGGGATTAATTCGAAATCCCCTGTCGATAGCACTCATTACTTCGTGAGAATAAAGGAAGAGTTTCACAAGAACGATATTTTCTGAATCCGTGCTGGCTGTTTGCCGAAAAATCGTTTTCTTTAAGTTAACCCTTAATGTTCATCACAGTATATATTCCAAAATGTTACTTCAAATCAACGTTGGCGCCGGCCGGTGTGGCCGAGCGGTTTAGGCGCTTCAGTCAGGAACCGCGGGACCGCTACGGTCGCAGGTTCGAGTCCTCCCTAGGGCATGGATGTGTGTGATATCCTTAGAAACCATTTTAATCAACGCTTGCGGTACAGAATCAGCGTTAGCGATACTCTGCTTCCTCACTTCAGTCACTGTTCGTATAGCTTATTTGAAAGTTACGCTGTCTCAGCTTGAATATATTCACAGAAGGGCCGAAGCTTTAGAAGTGAAACAAATACAGAGTTACATAGAGAAATATAATTTTGAACTATCAAAAGATTCGGTTCTTGTGTTAAGAATTTTGTGCGGTATTTGCAAAGAGCTTCAGCGGAGTCCCAGACTTTGGAAACGCTGACTCACAATAATGAATGTCAACACGAGGAGAAACAGCAGCCTAGAAGGTACACGGCGGCGGTCGCGGGACGGGATGAACACATCACAACTGGGAGCCGATGGTTCGGGTCGGCCGAGCGGACGGGACCCGGGCCGAAAATTCTACCTGCGCGCGCGCTTCCCAGGCATCCCAGGAATCTGTCCTGATTTCCATTAACCTTGGATTCCTAAACAAATTTTAGAAGTAATTTGATGGCTGTGCTGCTTTTTTGTCTGACTTCTAGCCGCATTCAGAACTGGTTACCGTCTCCGACATGTCGGGTAACAGTGATCTCGACAATGTTATGATGGTAATCTCTGAAGTCGCAGCAAAAGTGATGGGACCCTCCCCCTGTGGAATTCGGGCTGTTCATCAGTGTTCGTTTTGTAGGCGACAGTTCGGAGAATGTGACATTCCCCGAACAGTAGGGAGAGTTGTCTATTCGCTTACTTCTACCACTGCGAGCGTTAGTACAGAACACTGACAGCAGCAGATGATTGCTATGGCGTAACTGCACT
This sequence comes from Schistocerca gregaria, assembly GCF_023897955.1. Classification (NCBI taxonomy): domain Eukaryota; kingdom Metazoa; phylum Arthropoda; class Insecta; order Orthoptera; family Acrididae; genus Schistocerca; species Schistocerca gregaria. The sequence continues at coordinate 348,561,649 of NC_064927.1, read as the reverse complement.
TAGCTGGTGATAGTTTATGCTTCCATTGTGCACCTTTTTATTGCTCATCTTTTCATAACGTAAATGTGGAGTATTTCCTTTAGAATCGTTTTTATTTTCCATGTGCGTAAAAAAAAAATGCTGTAAAGAAGTATGCAGTTCGATTAATTCAAGACTGACGCGGATGAAAAACCATTCCAATAGGAAAATGGAGGATACGCTTCTAAGGAAAATGTTGGGAGATGTTGCTCAAATGAAGGCAACGCAATTAGGAATAAACAAGTGCGTTTCGAAATCAGAGGTTGGTTTCGTAGAAAGGTCTGTTGAACAGTGCTGAAACGGATATCAGTTACAAAATTCTCAAAGGATGTGAAATGTCCACAAGAATATTCTGAAAGATTGCTTAATATATGATATGGCTCTGCAAATTCTTTAGACATAAACTATAGCGTATACTATTACATTTTCTTCTACGCTATTTATCACATAATATTTTGTTTTATTTTATTTTCAACGTACCTGTACATGTCAACTTGCAACCCACTGAAAAAATATAATAATAAAATTTCTATTTCATTTTTATCATATTTCAGGAATTGGATGCTACATAGTTTGTATATTTATTTGATAGTGTAACACCTTATAGCAGTATGAGTTACTGTGGGAAAATTTCACTAAGCGATCTGTGATAATTAATTTGCCATTGCATTGAACATCAGATTTTGACATGAAGTGCATGGGAGTATTAAGCTGTCTCATTAGCTATTATCGTTAAGACGATTAATATTTTGTTTAAAACTAAGAGAACAATGCATTCACTGACGAATGTAGTAAAATATAGCACTATCAGATACGTGAAGTGTAGAACTGCAATTAAATCTATTTGAATTCGAGCTGCAGCGTTCATATTATCCGTAACCTGTACCGTAAAGATTCCTTTCTTGTTTCTGTTTCAACAGGTCTTCAGAAAAACGTAGTTCTTTAACTTAATACATTTAATGTTCAGTAATAATCATCTCTGCGGGAAAGGAACCCTTTTGGATTTGCCTGTGGCATATGAAATATAGCACTTCCTTAACGTTTTGGTTCAAATGGCTCTGAGCATTATGGGACTTAACTTCTGAGGTCATCAGTCCCCCAGAACATAGAACCACTTAAACCTAACTAACCTAAGGACAACACACACATCCATGCCCGAGGCAGGATTTGAACCTGCGACCGCAGCTGCCGCGCGTTTCCAGACTGTAGCGCCTAGAACCGCTCGGCCACCCCGGCCAGCCCTTAACGTTTTGCTCACGGTTGTGATGGATATCATCAGGCCTCCGGCATCTACTGTACTAACTTTCTCGGATACAGTTATTAATCAGCACTGTTTTGTTACTACAGAAATCTTTTAAAGAATACACTTCGTACACTACTGGATCTCTTGATCTCTTACATGAGGAATCTGAAATCTGGCACCAGAACATTTATATGGTTCATCCCCTGTTTAAAAGTGTGTTCTTCTGCTAATGAGTCCTTGGTTTTCCCTGACCTAGCACTTCTACCCTGTTCTTCGATAGAGGTACAATAATTAATTTTGTTTAAGGAAAAAATCGTTGTTCTGCCAGGGCCATAAGACTCTGTTAGAATTTAAAATTTATTGGTACATTATGACTGGCCAATTTCGCCCTTGTTACTGCAGATGATATATTTGGCAGCTTCTTGGTACGGCGTGGATATGGGCTCTACGGCCAAAACAGACCAGTCGTAATGTGCCCATGAATTTAAATTAGTAACAAAAAATTATCATTTCAGTGTAAAAATTGTTTTAATCTCAAACAGTTACACAGCAGCTGTGTAACCAGAGGTAAAGAATATGATAATTTTTACTGTTCCTGAATTGTACCAGTGCAATATTTTTGGTGATGCCAGACTTACCTGTTGTTGTTTATTGTTCGAGCTACAAGCGGCCATAACAACGACGACTGCTGATTTATACCCAAGGAAGACTGCGGAGTTGAAATAGATTTAAGTTGCAGTCATAAATTACTGCCGGCTGAAGTTAAGTGGTGGCTTCTGTGAGCACTTCTGCTGCTGTCCAGTTTCTAACAACCCTACCACAACAAAGGTCAAAATTTTAATAACGACTGTGGTGTTGCTCACGCTGCTAAATACTGCATTATCGGGCAACAACAGGCATATTATGTGGCAGGTGTCATTAGAGCACAGTTAATAGTCATTTCATGTAATAATGAAAAAACTAGGCACTCATCTCTTTGTATTTTACACGCAGGTCTCGTCGTAAAATCATTGCTCAATCTTTGAAAATCTAGGTGGTTATGATTCCAAGCTCGGATGCAAAAAGGCCTAGGTTTTATTCTGCTATATTCAAAAGTTTTGTAGATGCGCTTCTCAAACCATTCTTGGAGATTAAACCTTTCAAAGTTAGCACAATGGTGATGTAAAATAAATAATCAGCACTCCGAATTTAAGTTACACTTCCTTTTAATTGCTTTTATTGCAATATCACGTAACACACAAAACATCACTTCACAATACAAAACATACTTGAAAACATCTTCCTCACAGTCACTGTTAAAGTTCACATTTTCTAAGATGACGACAATATTCGTCTTTCCAACATGACGTCCACGTCTAGACCCGCTCAAGGTCCGACTCTCTAACAACTTAACAACTAACCAACTATCGCCTACGCGCCCAAAAATCACAGTTACAAGTACGTCAAAGATCACAATGACAAAAAAATAATACATATAAGAATAATATCATTGCAATATTAACATATCGATGTATCACAAATGAAATCAAATCTGAATGTTGTCTCAGAAATATGTTAAGTAGTTAACAAAAATATAGTAGAATATTACTGGTATCGAGAGGTTCAGGTGAGGTACCATAATGGTTGCGTAATTCAAGTACCATTACAAGTTATGCAGCTATCGCAAAGCTTGTCGGACAGCATAAATACTGAAGTGTCACTCCAAGAGTACGTGTAAGTGCGTATCGACCTTATGCTGTTCAGATAATAATAAACGCTTTATTCTCGGTTACTTGATATCAGTAAAAGTTCGAATGCACACTTAGCTTCTTCAGAAGCGCACCGCCTCTGACGCCCTGTAGCAATATATGTGTTTTTACAGTCCGTATTCCCTGCGCGTAGTGTTTCGTTGTGGAGCACTTAGTATAGGATGGACTAAATGTAATACTTTGATTAATTTCGTTCAATCTTATGGTAGAATTTTGTAATTTAGAGAGTACCTTTGTTCAGACAAAAGGGTTGTTGCTCTTCAGTTATAGTTCGCATTTTACTCTACTTTCGACGAATTGTGGAACTGCTCTCTGAATAAATCGGTAGGTACTTTCCTACTTCATACCTTTCTCATTCAGGCTATGCCTTTTACATTCTTCAATAATTAAAAGAGTAAATTTTCATTGTTAACTGCAAAGGTTAAATTTGTGTTCTTCTCAGGTGTAAATAAGTTCATACCTAAAATATTTATTGTAACAAAATCTTTTCATAACTCGTGTTTCATCAGATTTGAACATTGATTATTAAGTGATCGAAATTACTGTGTGTAAAAATTACATATGAGACTTTTCCAATAAATATTTTAATAATTACACTGTTGCGTAATATCTCATGACATCAAGTCATCCATTATCAGCTACACTTCTAAAGGTGGTGTTGTCACTAACACAAAACATACGATTGCATGTTGCTTCTCCTATGCAAGACGATGCAAAAAGAGAGAGAGAGAGGGTGGGGGGTGGGGGGGGGGGAAAATTGTATTGCGAAAATATGTGAAATTTTGCATGTTGGAAAGTGGTCGTTCATCTTCAATCGTTTAAGTTCCAGCGAAATATAAATGTCTAATTTTATAGCAGAAAAACTATTGTTTTATTTTCTATTTCTCATGTGTACTTCAAATAAAATTAAGGAAAACGGGCATGTGCTGTTGTTTCCAAATCGAAATAAGTATTCTTCGTCATAATATTATTATGTAGTGATTGCGGGCAAGCCTTTCACTGTGTGCGTACAGAGTTATTTCTAATAGTGGGGGAAACTCACTGTAACCACTCACTTAACAGATTCAGTTACAGTGTTGCAAAACTGATACTGTTTAGTTGCGGTGTGTACTTACGTGTTAACAAAACCTCCTTTTTATTCTCTGTCTTACTTTCGGGAACATTAACACTTGGACGCATCAGCTGGACCACAGCTACAGAAACGTAAGTTAGAAAATGAGAATCCATCCTCGAAAGGATCTGTTCTTGGTAAAAAAGAAAAAAAAGAGTAAAGGAAGTTACTGCTCATGGAGAACTGTAGTTTCAGAATTATTCTTGTCAGTCAATATCATGATGAAGTACCAGGTGATTATAATTGAGGTGCAACTACTCACAGAGACCCAGTGTGGGCTGTAATTAACGTTTTACAGCAGAACTTGGAAGCTATTTATGATTCGTTAATGCGGAATCGATTTACGCTGAAAAAAAAAAAATTAGTTCCCTTTTTGACCACCAGTTGTAAATTTTCCGCTGTGAGTGCAAGAAAGACGTATAGAAACTTGGCTTTGGGGATATCTAAGAGAACGCGTTTACCAGGGATACTTTCGGTATCTACTTGATCTGAAGGCCAGTATAGAGGAAAAATTTGTTCCGATTCCACCGAATCTGCTACGAGCAGCTGTTGATCTCGTCGTTTTACAGAAACAGCGTCTCGTCACGTCTCCGGTGCTAATACTGAACAAATTATGTGAGCTACAGTTAATAATAACATCGGCATTATGCTTTTCTTAATTGTTTGCCCTTTCCTGTAGACTTGTTGTTTGTAATAGATTATATTTGGAAACTTTTCGCACTGTCCACCATAGGTTGGCGAGTCTCGTAACACTACATGAGCATTAGCACTATCGTTCTGCATGGTCAATCATAGCAACAGCTACCCCCTCGATTTCCGTCCCCTGTAGCTGAGTGATCAGCGCAACAGAATGTCAATCCTAAGGGCCCGGGTACGATTCCTGGCTGAGTCGGAGATTTTCTCCGCTCAGGGACTGGGTATTGTGTTGTCCTTATCACCATCATTTTATCCACATCGACGCACAAGTATCCGAAGTGGCGTCAAATCGAAAGACATGCACCCGGCGAAAGGTCTACCCGACGGGAGGCCCTAGTCACACGACATTTACATTTACCTCGTCTATAACTTCCACCGGGGTAAGAAGCCTCCCTCTTCCAGGTACCACAGCTAGCTCACTCGTAGATTAAAGTGTTATTGTCATCTTCTACAAACCATTTAACGTCATCGGGCCTTCTCCTCAGACTTGCCAATCGGCGATATTCTCTCAATGCACCACTGTAGCTGTCGCCGTTCACATAAAACAGTTTCACTAACAACGCACGGTGTCTCTTCTCGATAGCCGTACTATTCACCCGCGTTATGGCTTGTCGAACGACAGCGTGGATGTGATTTTGACATACAAACTGTGTTGTAAAACATCACATTTGCACCTTTTGGCCAAAACTGAAACAATTTTTCTTTTCAGTTACGCATTGACGCATTATCATATCTACCAAAGAGCATGGCTGAAATGCTTGCCCGGTTATCTTTATTTGAGTTTTCCACGATTTTCCTAAATCAATTTCCTGGATGGTTCGTTTGGAAATAACGAGGCCGTTCTCCTCCGCCATTTTGGCTTCTGCACCGCCCCTTTTGACTGCGACGTCGAAGGCTCTTTAAACCCTAATATCACTTCATTGTGGCGATTTACTGCCCTGAAATAATTTAAGATCGCTTGATCTGGTTTGCGGTATTTACAGAAGCTATTTTGTGAATATCCCAGGTTTAGAAGTCAAGGGGATATATGAAATCGGTGTAGGCGTCGTCATTTCGCACAAAAGGCACAGTACATTCACTTTATATTTTATTTATTTCAGGGAGAGGAAATTCCCTTGCAACTGTATTATTTATTTTATTCTAATGGTTATGTGATGTGCTTACGACAAATTTCAATATTGCCACATACATGCTCCTTGAATCGAATGCCGTAAGTTCATGAAGGGCGTCTGACAGCTACCAGAATATCAGATAACATCGTCTCGAAATCAACTGTGCCTACATGGATGGGCTTAACATTAAAAACAAACAAACAAATAAAAAACTCAGATCTAACGTAACTGACTTTCATTGGCACGAATAAATAACCGCTGAAATTCGTATGTATAATCAGCACTCCGCAAAAATTAAACATTTTATGTTTTTAGAGGTTGTAGTATTCCCATAACCCCTTGGACTGATGAGTAAGTAATTAAAATAATAGCGATTCCCACATTAAAAAAGCTTGTTTACTTCTGTGATCTCACTTGACTTAAATTACTGCCACGAGCGCCACAACTTTAACAACGTTTTTCACCTCTTCGCATTGAAATTTCAATGCTCTTCGAATCTTCAGCTGGTAGTTAATGACAAAAAAGATAAAGGAACAGAATGATAAAGATTAAATTTGGTTACTGATTGCGTCTTATCAGTGGCAATTATTTCTTCGTTCAGTTTCGTCTCTCAGAGTAACTCATTGGTCAGAGCAAAAATACGGACACATTTCGCGAGTAGATACAAAAAGAACTTACAGTTTCTAGATATTTGAAGCAAATAATTTGTTCCGGTACATTGGCCACGTGTTTTGGCTATTTGTGCTTAAGGCAATAATACCTTGACGAACTATTCTCGGGACTAATATGGTAGTTTCATAAGGTTGTTTCAAAAAGCTCGTACTAGTCCTCTTTTAGCCAGAAGATAACAACTAAAGAACTTGTAACGTCGCTTAAAACCAACACATTACTCGGCTCGTAATCTGACATATATGCTGTTCGCCCTAAGAACCTACATTCCCAAGAAGATTATGGTCTAACGCATCGTAGAGACACGGGCATTAAAGAGAGTGTATAAGCTGAGTTCACAAGAATGGAGAAGGCAAACGTCAATTATAGTGATGTAGTTCAGTACGGCACAAATAGGGAAAACGCCGGACGACTTGTGTGATCACGTCGATCCTCCCTATTTTACGTTAGGGCGGATGCTATCGGATAGAAGACGTGATTTAAAAACGCTCTGTTTACTACATCGGTTTCTGAGTCACAGCTTCTCTCAATACGCCTTAGATGTCAGATACCTACCATTCCATAACTGCAACTCCTGATCCGACACGTACAGTATCTCTGCATGATCCTAGCTTTTATCAATATCCGTCTCATTTTGAGCCGAATGACTGTGGAACAAATTGCACTATAACCCTCGTCCTGTTCAAAGCCAGTGTGCATTCAAGAAGAAGTTAAAGCTCTGTGTGTTGTTAATGGCATAGCTTCTCCTCAGCGTATATAGGGCAGGCCAAATAAAAGTGGCCCGGACGATCGGATAGGACTGTATGTGAACGTATGCATAAAACCACACCTCGTGACATGCACACAACGTGTACGTCCGCCATGTGATCTTCGCTGGTTCTTTGGTTCATACGTATTTACACAATTTTTACGCCTGACAGAATTGTTGGCAGTCAGTCCGGTAGCGGCCCTAGCTGCTCACCTAGGTCACTGATCTGTCAGTGTGCGATTACTTTGTGTGGAGCCATTAAGTCTAAGGTGTACCCCAACAACCCTCATTGTCTTCAAGAACTGCAGCAGAACATTTAGAATGAGACTGCAGAAATTCCAGCAGTCCGGTTACAATCTGCCTTCAGCAATTTGCTGAGCAAGACCCAAAAGTGCCAAGAGATGAATGGTGGTGGCTTTCAAAATCTGCTATAGTCAGGTTAGTACTGTATATCCTTTACTCTGATGTGTTTCATTGTACCCCACAACTCTGTTCTCCGGGCCACTTTTATTTGTCTCACCCCGTACTAGCTGTTTTGCTTTTGCCCAAACGGTACCAATATCTCTGCCGCAGTGTAAACTATACATGATTTTCTCATCGCTTTCTATTGCTTTTTTTCTCCCATCTCGTCTGAAAATCTTACCTCACTATTTCTCGTTCTTTCTCTGGCCAGTCAACTTGTTTGCCATATTTATTCTTTATGTAATGCAAATAATAATCTTATGAGGTCAAATAAATGCATACAAATAAATTTGAGGAACCTTTATGTCACTAACATGAATTCATAAAAAAAATGGTGGGATGACTAATTCAAGATACTCTAGAAGTTAGCATTAACTATGTCTTTGGTGTGGAGGTATGTAAAGGGGTTCCCCTATTGTCGTGTGACCCGATGGGAAGCTGTTTGATTGGCGTATATAAGCACCGAGAATGACGGACCGGCCATTGAACAGGTGTTAAATTAAAATTGTTGCTCTCTGCGAAAGGCGCTAATATATCTTCTCATGTTTAAGAAATAACACATTCGACCGTATTTATGGGTCTTATTTTTATTTCAAAAATGAAAAGAATGTCATTCCGAGGAATATATGTAGTCACATCAAAAATTGTTTGAGGTAGTTCAGGTTTAGAACAAGTGCCTCACATTTTTCATTTAGATGCTGCTATAACTTCTAATTTTGACTGTGATATTGCAAATAAGATATTCCAAGCTGTCTGTGGTGCCAGTAGCAGAACATTCTACCATAAAATACAAAAAGAGACAATCATGAGATTCCATAAAGTAATACAGATTCCTGTGGTGTCCTATGGAAGCGAAAGCTGGAGCAAGGATGTTTCCCAAGAAAGACGGTGGGCTGCACGAGATGAGACATGAATAGAAACGAAGATATTACAATAGAATTAAATATAATTAAGTTAATATAATTTTGATGTTCCGTGGTTCGAGGTGGTTATATACATCAATGTCTCCTAACTGAACCTGCGTTCTTGTGTAATGATTTTACCGCTGTTAAGAACACAAGTAGGAAACAGATTCAACATAGCGGACATCGCAATGTTCTTCTCTCTGTGAGATATACAGAGTGATCGCGTAACGATTTTATAACCTTTCAGGGATCGTGGAGAAAGGTAAATATATTAATCTGAGGTAAGGGGCCCTGGTCGGGAAACGGCCGAATCGAAACTTTTAAGCCAAAGTCGTTTTGATACATATAACATTGGAAAGCAGTTGCCTAGCCCCTACAGTGTTAGCAATTGGAGTATGGTAAATGTACTTCACCGTTACTGCTGTAGCTAAGATTGTAGGCTAGGCAACTTTTAGAGCATCGTAAAAAGAAAAAAAAAAAGTGTGGTTATCCTGGGCTCTAAAATACATACCGTAAGAGCTATGAGCACTTGTCCAGTAGAAGATATGTGTTTCACAGTATCGAAGATGAATGAGTTCTAATAGTACTTAAGGTATGTATTTTAGGGCCCATGTGTAACAGACTTTTTTCTTCTTTTGGTGAGTACTACCGTCTCTGAAAACTGTCTACCTGTCTGCCTTACAATCTTAGTAACAACGGTGTCATTACATATGTTCCACGTTGAGGGACACTAGAAAGATTTTTGCTTATAAGTTATCTTAAAATTGATACATATATCCTTCCCCATCATCCCTCAAAGTTTGTAACATACACTCCTGGAAATTGAAATAAGAACACCGTGAATTCATTGTCCCAGGAAGGGGAAACTTTATTGACACATTCCTGGGGTCAGATACATCACATGATCACACTGACAGAACCACAGGCACATAGACACAGGCAACAGAGCATGCACAATGTCGGCACTAGTACAGTGTATATCCACCTTTCGCAGCAATGCAGGCTGCTATTCTCCCATGGAGACGATCGTAGAAATGCTGGATGTAGTCCTGTGGAACGGCTTGCCATGCCATTTCCACCTGGCGCCTCAGTTGGACCAGCGTTCGTGCTGGACGTGCAGACCGCGTGAGACGACGCTTCATCCAGTCCCAAACATGCTCAATGGGGGACAGATCCGGAGATCTTGATGGCCAGGGTAGTTGACTTACACCTTCTAGAGCACGTTGGGTGGCACGGGATACATCCGGACGTGCATTGTCCTGTTGGAACAACAAGTTCCCTTGCCGGTCTAGGAATGGTAGAGCGATGGGCTCGATGACGGTTTGGATGTACCGTGCACTATTCAGTGTTCCCTCTACGATCACCAGAGGTGTACGGCCAGTGTAGGAGATCGCTCCCCACACCATGATGCCGGGTGTTGGCCCTGTGTGCCTCGGTCGTATGCAGTCCTGATTGTGGCGCTCACCTGCACGGCGCCAAACACGCAAACGACCATCATTGGCACCAAGGCAGAAGCGACTCTCATCGCTGAAGACGACACGTCTCCATTCGTCCCTCCATTCACGCCTGTCGCGACACCACTGGAGGCGGGCTGCACGATGTTGGGGCGTGAGCGGAAGACGGCCTAACGGTGTGCGGGACCGTAGCCCAGCTTCATGGAGACGGTTGCGAATGGTCCTCGCCGATACCCCAGGAGCAATAGTGTCCCTAATTTGCTGGGAAGTGGCGGTGCGGTCCCCTACGGCACTGCGTAGGATCCTACGGTCTTGGCGTGCATCAGTGCGTCGCTGCGGTCCGGTCCCAGGTCGACGGGCACGTGCACCTTCCGCCGACCACTGGCGACAACATCGATGTACTGTGGAGAACTTACTCACCACGTGTTGAGCAATTCGGCGGTACGTCCACCCGGCCTCCCGCATGCCCACTATACGCCCTCGCTCAAAGTCCGTCAACTGCACATACGGTTCACGTCCACGCTGTCGCGGCATGCTACCAGTGTTAAAGACTGCGATGGAGCTCCGTATGCCACGGCAAACTGGCTGACACTGACGGCGGCGGTGCACAAATGCTGCGCTACTAGCGCGATTCGACGGCCAACACCGCGGTTCCTGGTGTGTCCACTGTGCCGTGCGTGTGATCATTGCTTGTACAGCCCTCTCGCAGTATGGTGGGTCTGACACACCGGTGTCAATGTGTTCTTTTTTCCATTTCCAGGAGTGTACTTACGGAAGCACCTTGTATGATGAGTATCACCTTTCTTATCCATATGATGGCTTATTATCTTAGAGGATCTGCAGATTGTGTATCATCCATATCGACCGTTATGAAAATATAATGCATGAATACAACAACATACAGTACTAACACCTGTCATCCGACGTTGCACTGGAAGTAGAATGTACGGGAGAAAAGGACCAATTTCATAGTTACTGGCTCATTCTGTAAGAGCGAAAGCCTCACGGAGACGCTCATCCAACGCCAAGAAGCGTTCTTCGTCATATGGGGTTAACTATTAAAATTTAGAAAGCGTACAAGGGTGAATCAGTATGTTGGATCCTTCTGCGTACAACTGGTGAAAAGACGATGAAAGTAGAGTTACAGAGATTCGATCTCGCACGGGCGTTTATAAGCAGTCATTATTTCCGAAAACGAATTGCGACTGAAACAGGAAGAGGGAAGTGATAGTGGTACCCAAATTACCCTCTGCCATAAGCCGCATAGTCGCTTCTGGAGTGTAGATGTTAATGAGATGTCAAACCTTGGAAGAGGGAAACCCCATCATGGGTGGACCACGAAAACTGGTAAAACGTCAGGAAAGGCCAAGTGAGAGAGAGAGAGAGCCGTGCTCTCGTCTAAGGCGTGACGGAGAGCATACAGATAGCTGATCCCCACGGGACGGCTCAAGCCAAACGACATTGAGGAGGACGAGAGTTAATTAGCCCCCTCTTCCGCTCTGGCCGGCAGCGGCATGCGCGCGGTGTTTCGGCCGGCAGGCGGCGCTGCCCGGGCTTATTAGCGGTTCGCGGACCGCTATGCTAATGTGTGGCTGGGGTCTTTTTCTGCACGCCTTTTGTGCCGGGACCACCCGCAGGGCGGCAGCGGCGGCGGCGGCGGCGATGCCGGGCGGCGCGCGAGCCGCAGCATTCCCGCTGGCCATGGCGAGCCTCGCTGGCCCACCAGCTAATTACCGACTCGCCGCCAGTTTATAAAGCGACACCAGATTACACGATAGCGGCTCTGCTGCCTAGGCCCGGCGCCGGCCAATTGTGAACGCGCTGCCGGGGTGGGGGGAGAGGAGGGGAGGGGGACACTGGCACAGTACACATACTGCGCCGTGTGTCGCCGCCGTAGCTACAAATGTTTCCATGGGAAGCTCATCCCCCCCCCCCCCCCCCCCCCGCCTCGGCCGCTCCTACCTGCCGGCGGACGGCCTTTTTCGTCTGTTTCGCCGGCCCGTCTCGATCAGATAAGGCCCCGGCGGCGCCAGCTACAAGGCGGCGACTCGCCTTATTCCCCTCCCGCCCCCGCCTCCGCCGCCCCCGCCGCCGCCGGTGGGCCCGTCCCGCACCGGGCCCCGGCGCTTCGGCCGGCGTCTCCGACACACTTGTCGACGTTCCTTCCCCCGCGATGCTGTTTGTTTTATGCTTACCTTTTTTTCTGTCTTTCGGCTCCGCTGCTGCCGTCGCCGCCTCGGCCCGTTGTTTTTGTGTTTCGGCGCCCGGCTCGTTTTCGCCGTGCGTTCGGCAGGCCGCTGGGACGTGATTAAGTGCGGCGCTCTGCCGCCGCAGACTCGGCTGTATGGGGGGTCGCGGTTCGTCTCCCGCCGGACGCAGGACCGTCTCTGCCCCCACCTCTACTGTGCCGCGTGCGACCCATTCCTTTGGTGAACACCGTCTTCCAATTTACTCCTGCGTTTTGTCTATTAATCTTCATATATTCTAGGAAGGAGAGGCAGCGTTGGTCGTATTTTGTTGTTTTATTAACCGCAAAATCGATTTTCGGTCACTTAGTGACCATCCTCAGTGCTGTAATATACAATTTACATTGGTAGGCACTGCTGTCAACAAGTTTATGTGATCGCTCTAAACTTGTTGACAGCAGTGCCTACCAATGTAAATTTATATTACAGCACTGAGGGCTAAAACAACAAAATACGACCAACGCTGTCTCTCCTTCCAAGTATATCCATTATCTGGTCGTGGTGCACAGGACACTCCATGGAGTCACCAATCAATAAAATTTCATATATTCATTGCCACAAACACTCCTCTTTCTAATTTGATCCATTGAAAGTAGTTGGTGAAAGCACGCGACTGCAAAAATAATGGCTTTCCTTATCGAATAACTTCCCTGCTGATTAGTGCTACTGACAACATGACTCGTGCATATGATGTTATTTATGTATATTTGACGATGCTTGTGCTGATTCTGCATTTACCATTTGACGATGCCATTATAGCTGCAGTACATTAGGACTTTGTTTTTATGAAACAGATCTGATGAACGTCATTATAGACCGAAACTGATAATCTTGTGACTGTAGAAGTAAAAAGTAAAGGAAACTTATTGCATATACGGGTCAGTGTTTTACTCGCGACAATGTCGCAGCTTGTGATCACTATTTTCTTTTCATTTATATTGCTTTTCGGGAATGATTCCCATTTTAAAGTGCGTTTCCTGTGTATTATGCCATTATGCTTTCGATGTGTGAGGTGCTATATTGTTCCGTTGTTCTTTTGTAATATATAAAAAGGCAGCCACAAAGATCGATGTTTACATACAGTTATTGGCGACAGTTGGAAGGAACTTCTACTTACGGTTCTTTTGCAGTCCACTCGTGCAGAAACTCACACATATTGTGCACAAGGAAAAAAAAATCATAAACTATCACATAGATTTTTTACTTGTAGTCAACAGAAATAATGCTGTATGTCATCCACAGAGTATGTATAATTTCGTGCAGATGGTATGTATCTTAATAATCTGGATCATTATTTCTTTACCTATATTTGCGACGATACTCTTTTCTGTGTGTTCAAAAATGGTTCCAATGGCTCTGAGCACTATGGGACTTAACATCTGAGGTCATCAGTCCCCTAGAACTTAGAACTACTTAAACCTAACTAACCTAAGGACATCACTTACATTCATGCCCGAGGCATGATTCGAGCCTGCGACCGTAACGGTCGCGCGGTTTCAGATTGAAGTGGCTAGAACCGCTCGGCCACACTGGCCGGCCATTTCTGTGTGTCTATATTCTCGAAGTATCTAAAGAAATTCACTGTTTCATTTTCCCATTTCATTTTCCCGTTTCATTCAATAGTTTATCTGCGTCGTGATGTGAATATATATCGAGTTCATCCAACAAATTCCTTTTATGACCTTTATTTAGCAATTTAGTCGGTAAAGTACTTTGACATTTTGCTCTACTTTTCCAAATGAATGTCCTGTGTTGTGCAAGTGTGTTACTTTTGCTGATGTTGTGTGTGTGTGTGTGTGGGTTGTCTCTGTAAAGCTCAGTGTGTTCTGTGTATTCGTCCTATTTGTCCGAGGTAGAACGTGCAGCATTAGTGGCATGTTGTTTTGTATATTCAATAGTCTGAATACAGGCCACGGTTACACTTTATGTAATGCGTTAGTTTTTGTAGCTGTTTACGAAATTTAGATAACCAATGACCAAATGTCAGTTGCCAATGGCGATTCTCCTGGCTTGGTTGCCTAAATACAACGAAAAGCAGACAAAAACCCAGATACAAACCGCAACACAGAAGATTAGAAACTAATGTATACCTATCATCGCTTTCATTGGCAATATATCACAAAAGATTTCTAATATCGTCAAAAACTGTAACTTAGAAAAGGAAAAACCAAAGAATTCGGTCATTCCAAGTAGAGAACAGACAGTGCTTTGACTAACACAGAAAAAGTAGACGACGGCTTTGATCGATTAAGGAAAGCATGAGAAAACGCCACTACATGCTACTGACAAGTATGCATGCGAAGGCAAAGCAGCGATGAGTGGGATGTTGACTGCTACGTGCTCTATAGCGAAATAGTGCGCCCCCATTCTGAAAGCATTTTTATGTTACGTCAACAGTGCAACAGTGACTGGCGTGATGACGTTCGAGAGACATAAATGTGTTAAACCATCTCACCTCTCCAGAGTATTGATTTCTGCATGCATATATCACTAGAAATTCCTCCTTTGGTACAGATACATAAAACCTATCACGGAAGGCCATAAACGGCAGACAATAAAATATAGCAAAGCTGACAGTGTACTGTATTAACATGACGGAAGTTGTCTGACGGCCAAGACCACAGGCAAGTCGCGTGGTGGAAGGGGCCGAAGGGGAGGGGAAGGACTGATTTCCCGACACTCGTCTCCCTCCTCACTCACATTCGCCTGAATGATGAGATGGGCTTTCTAACATTCCAGCAGCTGACTCAAATGATGTCACCTATTTGAATACATGCAACATCCTTGCAGCTCCCATATGTTTTTCATGTGACATTGTTTTGGTCGTAACTGGATCCACAGCCACAACAAAATATTTCCATGATTGCATTTTCACACACCACATTTTATTAAATGGATCAAAATTTCCCTTTCCTTCATATTCATTTGCATCACTGAATAGTTACATACCGATAATACACAATTTTGCGGGCGTAGCAGTGTAATAGTAAGCAGTCAACAATATTACCAGCTACCTGGCAAAAAGGGAAAACCACATTTAGTCGTGTTCTACGGATTCCACGGAGAGTGGTCTCTGGTATATGGAAAAGAATGCAAGATGTACATTTAATTTAAGTGGTACACAATGAAATGACCGAACATTATGAATTGTATTAAAATTTATTCCTGAAATTCAACTTAACATCCTAACTACCTAAGTCAAAATATGAAAATTTGTACCGCATCGGTACTCGAACCCGGATTTTCCACTTACTGCGAGCGATCGCCTTACCACTAACCCTATCCGATCATGCTCCCTGGACCAACCAAACTTCCATATGTTGCTCACCTATCTATTTCTTCCGAAAAGCTATTCGCGGAGTGCTCAGTTAATGGTACAAAGAGTACTCTCCAGCACACACCATTAGGTAGCTTGCGGAGCATGACGTAGATTTACATTTTAATTATTAATCCTTTAAGTAGTACGTATATACCTGTCACAGTTATGTTGAATATCTGGAATGAGTTTCAGTATCTGAAACTGTAGGTCCTTATCAAAGACATAAGTATCATGTGAAGATGGGCCTGGGACGAAAATGACAGCAGTAGTCTATGACTTCTAGTTTTGTTGCTTCTAATACCTCAACGGGAATCACGAGGTGTGCTAGTATGGGTAAATGAAATAATAATCTACAGGAAGAAAGCGGTAGGAGTGTGACATACTAAAGTTTCGGTCGGTCGGAGGAGCGTGCTCGGATATCCTAAGTGGTAAGCCGACTGCTCTCGATAAGTGGGTTCGAGTCTCGTTCTGTCACCAATTTCCATAGGTCGTTGTAGGCAATACTTCTACATCTATTACAGTATAGTTGAATTTCAGGAATAAATGCCAATATTTGAAACGGCAGATCGTCACCAAACATAAAAAGCTATTCTATTATACTACTAATTGTATTTTTAACGCGACTTTGAACAATTAATTCTAAGTTTCTGTGAAAATATTCTTCAGTGGAGTAGAAGATCGTTGCCCAGCAGAAAACACTTTGATTGAAACTCCATCATATTACCTACCTGACACATAATATCTTGTGACAAATTGTTGAAAACATGTATCCATTTATTAGATGTTTCCTGGGCTGATTTTGACCTTTTGAAATATTTGTAGAGGTGCTTTTTGCTCCTAGCGTTACATCCACATTTGACACCATTTTTTTGTGGAAGGGAAACATCAGTAATGCCACGGATATACTTTATATACATTTATGTAAATATAACGCTTCCGTATCCTGAAAATACTTCCATGTAAGTAGAGTTTCCTCAAATTGAATTAGTGAATGGATGTACACAGGATAAAATAGTTGGAAACAGTTTCTTCAGTTTTACATCATATGTTATACATTTTTTTAAATTCTGAAGATGACTATTTTGCGGTAGAAACGACAATAAAGTGAAATTTCTTGCTATGTAACGAATAAACTCTTTTGAAAATTTGTAGGTAACGTTAGTCACAATTACGAAACTACATTGAACTTCACAAAACATCTAAAATGTTATAATTAAATGACATCTATTCGTACTTACAGAGCCACATATTGTTTTATAATGTACTTGGATTCTATATAAAGTTTCGAATTTAAATAAAGACGAAGGATGGCATAAAAAACTGACACTCTATTTTGCTCAGGAGTAACATGCAACCGAAAACCAAATACGAATGAAACACTTGGTGCTTAGCATGTATAAGTGGCTGGTAGGAATAACAGGTTCTTTTCTGAGAAATGTAACTTCGTAGACAATAATTTACAATGAAGTTTAACGAACGATATGGGTGACACAAAGGCGTTAAAAGCCTGCATTTTACAATATTATCAGAAGGAGTTGCGAAACATATCCAAATATTTATTAACAATAGCGTAGCTACAATTTAAAACATCACTACCACCTCTCAGTTCAAGATCGAATTAAAAGAAACTAAGAGGATTTCGCATCTATATTTGTGTTGATCTGTCAGTCCTCAGTAGCCGTTAATATGATATCGTTGACTTTTATACTATGACCGTCTATTTGATCTAACCATTAGCCACAACATTGAAACTACGGTTTTTCTTTATTGACTTTAAATTTCCGACATTGTTTTGCCTGGAAATGATATCGATTGTGACATGCAAGTTTAATTAAAATAAGTGGCAAATTTCTGCTATAATTATCAGAGATAATATTAAAATGTTGTTCGACCTCATTAAAGCCCGATTTTGTCTTCCTCCAAGTGCTTTTATTGTATTGATTCTAGAAGTAGTACTGCTCTTCATTATTGTAAGTAGACTCCTCAATGACGTCGCTTACTTATGTACTATTTTAAGTTCTGCAGCATACCTACAGAGGAGGTATTAACCTTGGAAACTATTTGGCTGTTGTTATTAGCTCGAATTGTAACTGGTTGCGGTGTACAGATGTTTCTTCGTGCTATTGCGTTGTCTTTCTGTGCTGCTTTAGGTTTTACTTGTAAATTTCACCCTTAAATCAAATTCGGCGACACTTTAAAGCACTGCCTTATGTACGTGAATTATGTTTTTCATATTACAGTTTAGATCCTCGTGTCACCATTAGATGTTACGCAGCGTGCTACATTGTCTAAAAAAATGCAGTGGGACGCTATCATCAGTAAGACGATACTCAGCTACGCGCGGTGGTGTTCAAGATAACTTTTGTGCTGATGGGCACTTTATTGAAAGAGAACTAATTGCTGTGTTTGAGTTCTTGTAGTTTATGATAAGACAAGCGCGAGACAACACTTGTTTGTATAAGTAAAATAAGCTATTTGTATGGTGTTGCTTATCTTCTAAGAACATTCATACACACTCACAGATATAAACTGAAATTATACATTATTTTTATCGTTAATGGACGTCGCAGATGATAAAACAATTCTTGAAAAACACGATACAGAATTTATAATTACGTTTATTCGTCTACTGAACATCTTCCTCATTAGAATACTCTGAATCATTTTGAATAACGAGCTTCTCTTCTCGTCATATAGTTAAACCAACACCTGCCTTCATGTTTTGAAAAAATTCTAGTTTCTTGTGCTTGCAAACTGCGGAAAAGGTTTTTTTATAACCATTCTTACAAAGAAAATTTAGTCCTTCGAGAGATTGCCATAAAAAAGAGTTCCCTTGCTCTAGATATTTCTCAAAGAGTATGTCATTCATCAGTCTCTTCATTATGTCCCATCGTCTAGAAGTAATTTACCTTGTATCAGAGAAAAAGTGTTGCTTACTTTGCATAACACATTTTCCTCATAACTGCTTCGTAATGATACTGTATATAAAGTATTGGTACCTCTGTACCCTCTGTATTTAAATTGAAACCATGCCCTGGAAGCAGAAGTTTAAGAAATATGCATAAAACTTGCTTACAGCAATACTAAATATGTAACTACCGCTTTACGAGCTGCGACATAATCCCAAATAAAATTGGGATCTAGAAAGTGTAAACTACTTTTATTTCCGTCTACGATCACAAAACCTTTTATCCTTGTGCAAATGGCTAAGGTCAGCGATGACCGTTTTCAGATCTGTTTCAAAAACCTGTCCCAATGTGAACTAAAAGTTTTGTAATCATAGACGGAAATACAAAAAAATAATTAATTATTTTGTGAAAGTCGGAAAGTAATGCTTTACAGCAACAATTCCTTTTAAGGGAAAAAATTAATATCTGTTAAAACCATACGCCTGAAAGGTTAAAAAAAAAAGAAAAGAAGTGTGCTAAGACGAGAACAACACAATGAAAGAAGGGAAAAAAGCTGGAACAAAGGAAAAAAAATTACCAGTTGAATGTAATATTAGAAACTGTTTCATGTGGTTTTCAGTTAATCAGATTTGCAGAAACATATCAACAGTTACAGAGTTATAGCAACTTTCCCTTTTTTATTAGCAAAAAATATTCTTTGCGGGCTGCAGGTGACTTCCATCTTTGTCCGTAAGGCCTTCAGTACTATCTGGGAGAAACATGAAAATAGATGACTGTGGGTATACCATCTGTTAATGAAATTCTCAAGTTACACATTATTTAACCAAAACAAATGGAACTTATTGTGGGTCCAAGTAAATTGCTCTCAACCTCTTTAGTTCATCGTAGATTCTTAGGTTACGATTTTGGGGAAATCTTTCATGTCTAAAAAACCGAGAGCATCGATTTTTGTTCAGCAATGGAAGTTCTTTTTGTTGCAGGCCTTCTGAAGAATGATTTACTCCAAACATATCAAGACAGTAATCGTTCTGTGCTACGTTATGCCCTAGATGACGTTGTTGATTCTATTTCAGATCATTCCATACGCGCCGCGCCGGATTAGCCGAGCGGTCCAAGGCGCTGGCAGGCATGGATTGTGCGGCTGGTCCCGGCGGAGGTTCGAGTCCTCCCTCGAGCATGGGTATGTGTGATTGTCCTTAGGATAATTTAGGTTAAGTAGTGTGTAACCTTAGGGACTGATGGCCTTAGCAGTTAAGTCCCATAAGATTTCACACACATTTGAACATTTTCATTCCATCCGCACAAAAGCAAACAAATGTGCTTCAAGAAACAGCGTTAAGATTAGATTTCCAATTATCATGTGAAAATAATAAAAAAAATACAAGTTTAACTACAAACTGTCACCGAAATTTCTAAAACATGAACACGGGAAAATAGAAAGAGTTTGTCACATCAAATATTCAAGTGAAACCATGAATGAGAATTGCCTGGAAAACACTAATAGCAAAAATTCATTGTCGCAAGAACCAAACAGTATTCAAGTTTATTTGTAACGCTCAATGCTTCTCAAAGTACGCAACTCTGAGACGCTACAAGACAGCCATCAAACCAGGCTGACTTTATGGGGCTGAAAGACTCATTCTACACATGAAGTGAGTCGCTGAAGACCTCCAGAAGAGAGAGCGAGAAGTAATCAGTAATATTTCCCGTCCACGTTATACTGAAGAAATAACGTATAGACTATGAGCAAATAAAGAACTTAAAAACCATTCCAACATGCATTCGGATATCAAATAACTGAGGCTGCAATTCAGTATGCACGTTAAAGGTGTGGAACCAACTGTATACTTGTGGAATTCTACGAAATTCGTAGTAAAACTAAAATTGAGATGTATCGTCGCAGTAACACAAGACCTGAAGGAGGTCGGAATGACACTACTTCATGCACCAGGCAGGAAAAGAAAAACATTTTAGGCGAAAAATTCATTACTGGACAGCTGACCTGGCACAAATACCCAAGGCCAACGGAACAACTGAAAAGAGGAAGAGTGCTCTACCTCAGAGAATGAGAGAAATGTGGGAACAAGGAAAAGCTAAAACAATAGTCTGAGAATTTCCCTGTAGTGTACATAGCGTGGTCCAGTACTACCCAAGCGTGGATAACAACTACACATCGATTGTATTGCTTCATACGTCGTGTGGCGTGTGAGCTCAATAAATAAAGCCTGAATCGTCATTCAGTAGAGTGCGCCACAAGTCCAACTCGAGGGTTTCATCTGTGAAATGTAATGAATTTACTGGCTGAGTGGATTCCAGGTCTATGGCCCCGAAGCTCACTTCTACTGTTAGGTTTTTGTCACTATGTCCAATATAAATATTTTTAAAAATAAACATGTCTTCATAGTTTATTACCCATTTCGTAATAAAACTCACAACAGACGCTTACATTGACATCGGACATATTTACGCACTTTTGCGAATCTACGTTTCATCGGATTTCACAAAAATTAGAAGTTTTGCGTGTCTGTGCGCCCGACCGCTGCATCAACTAAATCTCAAGTGATATTTGGCGCCTTTTTAAACTCATGAGATATCCGGATGATGCCGACTGTTTGCAAAAGCAACATATCACATGTTCCTGAAGAGGTCAAATGGGCTCGCGGTCGCATCTCGAAATAATTCAACTGCATGTGGTGGTCAATTTTTGAGTGAAGTAAACTGAGCTCGGAGAAAAACACGAGATGGCATAATAACATTTTCCTTCCCGTTTTCAAGGACTTAGGACTCCATAACTGCTAAGCTAGATGTCACGAACCGAAACGCTAACTTGTATTTAATAATGGAATCAAGTTACTGAAGGCTGTAATTAATTTATATTCATATTAACTTAAGTCTTTGTGGTGCGTGTTACATTTTTCTGAGTGTAGAAGCCACCATACGTGAAACTACTATTATTTCTGCGAACCTGTCCTCCATCTAGCGATATAAAATGAAGGAAATTTTTAAGAAATTCCAAACGTCTGAGAACCTTAGTATAGTCATTTGAAGTAATTTCTCTGCTAACTGCAAAACTACTCTTGGATTTTGTGAGTTTGTAGTACTGGCAAAATTATGGAGGATTTAAATTTACTATTTATATTTCAGTAATAATGATTCTGTCAGCTAGTTTGGATTGCAGGTGTATGTGTAAAATATTTTCGTCCTACAGTATTTGCTGAATAAATATTTATTTTCAGAACTGTCATTAACTTAATATTAATATTATGCATTAGATTCCTTTCTTCATATCTGACACAATTTTTGGAATTATTCAAATGAGTTAGACCCTCATGAAACATTTTATTCTACTGCAGTATTTAATTGCTATAGATCCCCAATTCATGATAGCGAAATATGGTATGATGTATTCAACTGGTTTCAAAAAAAAAAAATTTCAAATGTGTTTGAAACCTTATGGAACTTAACTGCTAAGGTCATCAGTCCCTAAGCTTACACACTAGTTAACCTAAATTATCCTAAAGACAAACATACACACCCATGCCCAAGGGAGGACTCGAGCCTCCGCTGGGATCAGCCGCCCAGTCCATGACTGCAGCGCCTGAGACCGCTCGGCTAATCCCGCGCGGCAACTGGTTTCAACAATAAAAACAGCCATTACTGCATGGATCCTAAACTGCATTTTGGAAGGATTGGGTGGTATCAATGGGATCAGTAAGCAATCAACAAAGTTGTATTGTCGTAAATGTGTCTCATGTATAACAAAAATATAGATTCACTTGATACAGGTTTTGAATAGGATCCAGCAGTTGGCTGTTTTTCACGATCGGTTTTGTTTCGGTAATCGATAATCGATTATGAAATTACAGGGTGTCCATAAATTATCTCTACAACTTAAGATACTAAAACCATACTAGATATTAAGAAATAATTTTCACATTTGACAAAATAACTCATAATTTTTTTGTAGCTACTAACTGACTAACTGAACCTGAAAACCTGATAAAATGTGAACGCCGCAAGAGAAAGCTCAGTGTGTGGACTGGTTCATACAGACGACGCCCGATACACAAGTACAAAGAAACTTTCCATCACGGTATGGAGGACAGTTACCGTCCTGAGCAACTATTCAATCTTGGCGTACGTCATTTAGGGAAACACGTAGTGTTCTCTACAAAAGGGAGCGGGTCGCCCATCTGTTTCAGACACCAACATGGACAAGGCACGGCAGGCGTTTGCAAGGAAACCGACAGAATCGGTGCGTACGGGGGCCACAGAGTTGGAAAAGACACGGTCAACAGTGCACTTATCTTTCATAAGAGGTTACGGCTGCATGACTACAAGGTGAAGCTGCTCCAGGCATTAAAACCTACTGTCAAAGCTCAGCGCGAGCAATTTGCTGCCGATATGCTAGACGGGATTGGCGCAAACAATCGATTTTTTGAAAATAGGTGTTTACCTAATGATGCAACGTTTCATGTATCCGGCAGGCTGAATCGTCATAACGTTCGTGTATGGGGTTCACAGCATCCTCAGTTACACGTGAAATGGAAAGAGACAGTCCCAAGGACGATGTTTGGTGCGGACTGATACAGAGTTACATAATTAGTCCATTCTTTTTCATAGAGTCTGCTGTCAACGGTGGTGTTTAACTAGACATAAAATGGTTCAAATGGTTATAAGCACTATGGACTTTAACATCTGATGTCTTCAGTCCCCTAGAACTTAGAACTACTTAAACCTAACTAACCTAAGGACATCACACACACCTATGCCCGAGGCAGGATTCGAACATGCGACCGTTGCGGTAACGCGGTTCCAGACTGAAGCACGCAGAACCGCTCGGTCACAACGGCCGGCTTTAACCAGACATATTAGAGTTTGCTGTGCCGCATCTGGAACACCTGCAACCTGATATCATATTCCAGCAGGATGGAGCATCACGTCACTGGTCCTAAATGTTCATTAATTTCTAGATGAAATCTTTCCGAATAGGCCGATTGGACTAGATGGTCGAATTTAATGATCGCCACGAGCCGCTGACCTCACGCCACTAACTTCTTCCTATGGGGTTTTGTAAGGGATCTGCTGTACCGAAACGAAGTCAGACGCACAGGACTTGAAGGCACGCATTCGTAATTCATTTGGATCTTAAATCGTACTTCGAGAGAAATGTGAATCCGACCAGGCATTATCCGTACACACAATGATATGTATGAACGAGAAAACAAAATTTTATTAGTTATATTACCACACATTGAAAATCATAAGGATCTGACATAGTTTAAAAGGTGTTAAAATGTCTTAAGTTGTAAAGATAATTTATGTGCACACTGGGCGTCAGAATTGTCAAATTGTTGAGCAGAAATATTTATTTCTAGGATTCAAATTTTCTCGATATCTGATTTTATGTAAGGGACGACCCACAGAGCCATATTTGGACAGTCCGGTAAAAATAAATAAGAAGAGACAAATGACTTGAACCCACTATTCCCAGGAGAGTGGAAGTGAGTGTACGAGCGCAGAGCAGCGTATGATAAATCCGGCGCGGTTCCATTTTAAATGGTTAGCCAGCCGGGAAACAAAAGGCCCTGCAGGGAGGAGGCTGGGATTCTCCGCTCGCGGCGGGTGGCAGCGGCGGCCCGCGTATCTCTGCAGCGCCATCTCGGCGCCACGGAACGCAGCGCAGTGCCGCCGTGAGCTTCTCACACTTGTCAACCCGCTCAGCGTGCCGGGCTGCGCTGGGCATCGGGCTCTTCAAGCTGCCGAGACGACACTCACACTCACCTGCACACACACACACACACACACACACCTCCAAACACCTCTCCGCACGCGCGTCAATTTTTCTGCTGTGGCACACTGCCGGTTCAGGGATATAAAGGCAAACGTCATCACTGACGGCTCGTCTATATTCTTGAAAATCAGTGTGATGTCTGCGTCACGGCTAGGGACGTTTTCCCAACCCATACCCATGCGCGGATCCTTGGTTCGATTCTGGGTGAAGCTGTGCTGTTGACGACACTTTGATCGCAATAATTTGATATCTGATGTCCTTAGTTAGTGTTGTGTACATAGTTCCGCGTAGTCAGCGCGTAAACAACTCTGCCACTAGAGCACACCCCGCTAAGCACAACAGCGAAGGCGCAGTGCTGCCATAGAGACAGACCAAATTCTGCTTCCGCCGATCCGCGTATTAATATGTAACGCAGCCAATGAGATTGCTGCTAACGTAGAACCTTTTCTCCTCGCAGATCACACTCGCACAGTGCTACATGAACGAGCGAGGTATTATAACGAGTGTACAGACCTCCGATTAGTCAGTCTGCATTTGTCTTCACCAATCTGTACCAGTCTGCATTAGTCTGTACCAGTCTCTACGAGTTCTACATTTGTCTGTACCAGTCTATAGTCAAGTTTCAGTCTGCGCCTAATGGGAATACCATATTGCTGTACATAGCCATGAAGATAAAAGTATAGACACTTTAGTCAAGTATCAGAGATATATGTGAGAATAAGATTAACGTACCTATACCAAAGGAACTTCAGATTGTCAACTCTAAATGGCATCCAGAACCAAGTTAACTAATTTTTATGCTTGTTACAATTTTAATAAATGTGTGTGAAAATTAATCAAGTTCTGTTTAAAGCTGGTCACCGCCAATCTGCTACTCTTAGCGTGCAAGTGGCATTTCTATCGTCTGACCTAACGGCAGAAGATAAACACGCCACGATAAGACCACGAGACATATTGCTGACACTCGCCTACTTCGTTAGAGCGGCAAGTCAAATAATCTGATGGTGTGTGTACTGAAGGTCTTACAGTACGCACACCACAGTTAGTTACTTAGGTAATTACATGTTCCATGGGTCCTTTGGCGAACTGTTTCATCGAAACGATGTATACGAGTCAGTTTACAGGATACTTATAAAAATTAGTGTTAACATTAATTAACACACGCAACTACATTTATGGACGACGTTATTTTATTTCTTATCTTTTTTACAGAATGTTGTTGTTGTTGTGGTCTTGAGTCCTGAGACTGGTTTGATGCAGCTCTCCATGCTAATCTATCCTGTGCAAGCTCCTTCATCTCCCAGTACGTACTGCAACCTACATCCTTCTGAATCTGCTTAGTGTATTCATCTCTTGGTCTTCCTCTACGATTTTACCCTCCACGTTGACCCCCAATGCTAAATTTGTGATCCCTTGATGCCTCATGACATGTCCTACCAACCGATCCCTTCTTCTAGTCAAGTTGTGCCACAAACTTCTCTTCTCCCCAATCCTATTCAATACCTCCTCATTAGTTACGTGATCTACCCACCTAATCTTCAACATTCTTCAGTAGCACCACATTTCGAAAGCTTCTATTCGCTTCTTGTCCAAACTATTTATTGTCCACGTTTCACTTCCATACATGGCTACACTCCATACAAATACTTTCAGAAACGACTTCCAACTTTACAGGATACCAGATTTTAACGGAAATCAATCCATGTAGTAGAAGAAGTTGCCCATGTGAAATGATTTTAGGTTGATTGAAACAATGGAGAGCCAAAGAAACTGGTATACATGCCTAATATCGTGTAGGCCCACGAGAGCACGCAGAACTGCCGCAACATGACGTGGCATGGACTAGATTAATGTCTGAAGCAGTGCTGGAGGGAAAAGACACCATGAAACGTGCAGCGCTCTCCATAAATCCGTAAGAGTACGTGGGGGTGGAGATCTCATTCGAACAGCACGTTGTAAGGCAACCCAGATACGCTCAATAATGTTCGTGTATGGGGAGTTTGGTAGCCAGCGGGAGTTTTTAAACTCTGAAGAGTGTTCCTGCAGCCACTCTGTAGCAATTCCGGGCATGTGGGGTGTCGCATTGTCCTGCTGGAATGCACAATGGACATCAATGGATGCAGGTGATCAGACAGCGTGCTTACTTACGTCTCACCTGTCAGAATCGCATTTAGAGGTATCAGGGGTCCCATATCACTCCAACTGCACACGTCTCAAATCATTACAGTGCCTCCACCAGTTTGAAAAGCTGACTTGCAGGGTCCGTGGATGCATGAGGTTGTCTCCATACCCGTACACACCCATACTCTTGATACAATTTGAAACGAGACTCGTCCGACCACGGAACATGTTTCCAGTCATTAGCAATCCAATGTCGGTGTTGACGGGCCCAGGCGAGGCGTAAAGCTTTGTGTCGCTCTGTCATCAAGGGTATATCACTGTACCTTCGGCTCCGAAAGCCCATATCGATTATGTTTCGCTGAGTGACTGGCACGCTGACACTTTTTGGTGGCTCAGCATTGAAATCTGCATCAATTTGCGGAAGGCTTGCACTTCCGTCACGTACAACGATTTTCTTCAGTCGTCGTTGGTCTTGTTCTTGTAGGATATACTTCCGGCCCCAGCAATTTCGGAGATTTGATGTTTTATCGTACTCCTGATATTCACGATAGATTTGTGAATAGGTTGTACGGGAAAATTCCCACTTCATTGCTACCTCCGCGATGCTGTGTCTCATCGCTCGTACACCGACTGCAACACCACGTTCAAGCTCACTTAAATCTTAATAACTTGCCATTGTAGCAGCAGTAACCGATCTAACAACTGCGCCAGACGCTTGTTGTCTCATATAGACGTTGCAGACTGCAGCGCCGTATTCTGCCTGTCTACATATCGCTGTATTTGAATACCCAGGCCTACACCAGTTTCTTGGTGCTTCAGTGTTAGTTGTTGTGCTACCTGTGAGAGTTTTTGTGTTATTGAGGAAATGAAAAAATATTTTTGTTGCTACATATCCAACTCTTTTCTGAGCCACTGGTAACTTTAACAATACATTTGTTTTATTTTTTATGTATTGCTTATCTAGCCTGACCAGATTAGGGCTATAACGCTTTCTCTTAACAGTGACCAGGAACAACACATAAAAAATATTACATGAGGCACAATAATGTAATTTGCATTATTAATAAAAATAATAATTGATAGCAATAACAATAATAATAATAATAATAATAATAATAATAATAAAAAATAATGGCGGAATTAAGAATTATGTTAATTAGTTATTACGTCAAAAAGTCAATAATAATAATTTACATTATTAAGGAAAAGAAATAGTTCACGATAACAGTAATAATAATAATTATAATAAAGTAATGGAGGCACTGAGAATGGTATGAGTAGTTTAATGCTTCTAAGGTCTAAATTTTGAAGCTTTTTTGGTATTAGGAGAAGTGGATGGGATAGTGAAAGAGGAGAGGATTGAGTTGAAAGTGACAGTGACTGCTAGGAGAAAAGAGATTTTAAGCAGTGAACTCTGTAGACGAGGGGCGGGAAAAGTGGTGGGGAAGGGATAGTTGACGAGCGTGACCTGCAAGAAGAGATAGCTATTGCAGGAGAAGGTGGACCATTAGCTGCCTTTTGAAGTTTGGAAGGATTTTAATGTCTCCAATATTTTCAGTTAATTGTTCTATAGACGGACTCCTGACACAGAAAATAATTTAGAGAACATGGCAGTGCTTTATAGTGGTACAAAGAGAATTTTGCTTTGTTGAGAACAAGTAATTCTGTTGTGTTGTCCAGATTTCAGCGTAAGGATTCACTGAAAACCGGAAGGAGTGCAATGATTGAGAGGCAATGTACCAAGAACAGGGTATGATTATCTGTACGTTTAGCGGCATGTAGCCATGATAGTTATTCATAGGCAGGAGTGATATGGTAGAAAATGTGAACATCACAAGTGTCTCGCACACAGACACTCGTCGCATATTCCTGCTGATGTTGAAACGTCCCCTTTGAATAATTATACAAGGCTGTGCTTAAACTGAAACACAATATTTTTAGCGCAACGCAATCTGACTTCCAAAAATCCCTACGAAAGAATGGCCCTGACTAGCATTAACCTATACGTTTCACGTATAACTTACCTCACAAAAATCTTGGTTACTGGAACTACTGCAATACAGCGAGCGCCACTATTGCCAGCTAAATAAAAGATTCAAACTACGGAAGGCACTAACTATCGATAGGAATAGTTAGCAAATGAAAGATTTTAATAGAGAATAAACAATGTATTTACCTGAATAGTCATATATATCAGTTCATGACACCAGTTCATACAAATTTCAAAACTCCGCCATCTCTCTCACCACGTCCACCACTGCTGGCGGCTCACCTCCAACTGCGCAACGCTACGCGCTGTTAGCATCCAGCTGCCGCTGCCCAACACTACAATGGCAGACAACAATGCAAACTAGCCACAGACTGCACACGGCGCAGCCAGTGATTTTTATAAAGAGCGCTACGTGGCGGCGGCGTTACCAATAAAAAAACCTAAACAGCCTACTTACAATGTGAGCTATCATACGAAAGTTCTTGGAGAATAGGGTCATCATAATCAAGGGATGATGAGTGTTAGTGACTCTACGAATTTCTTTATAAGCTCAAGTAG
Source organism: Schistocerca gregaria (assembly GCF_023897955.1). NCBI lineage: Eukaryota > Metazoa > Arthropoda > Insecta > Orthoptera > Acrididae > Schistocerca > Schistocerca gregaria. The sequence continues at coordinate 348,532,546 of NC_064927.1, read as the reverse complement.
AAATACGTTTTCGCATATCTGTGGCGAATGAAGTGATGCTGACGTCTCCTTACAGTCTTCAGTTTTGTGTGGAGTCCAGTCCCTAGACTGGATGGCCCAGAATTTTCACCAAATTATTTACAGAAGGGTTAAAGTGGTTTTTGTGCTGTTTATGATTAAGGGTGGAAGAGATTGCCTGAACTGAGGAGTAATAAGTCTTTCGTGAGCCACTAAGGTCGCTTGAATTTTAGATGGGTTAAAAGGTTCAAACATATGTTCTGCGCTCATTCTGATAAAGCCAATAAGTCAGCATATACGTTCTGAATGGGTGTACGCAAATTTGTGTGGTTTAAATTTGGGTAGAGAAATGCTATTTGCAATGAGAAACAATTTTCGGCACATCATTAACATATAATGAGGAATGTAATGATCTCAATACTGTTTTTATGGGACCCTCATACTACGTTATTTGTGTCCCCTTTATTCCGATCATTACACACTGTTTGCAATATTTCGAGTGGTACCATTACACAGCACTTGAAGAAAAGTTTTGACTTTTGAATGTAGCAAATAGAACATCAGAGTCGACAGAGCCGAAAGCTTTGCTGAAATCCTAAAGGCACATAAAGTCTCTTCTTGTTTGTCCATAGCTTCTTTGAGTTCATCAGTGGATTTTATAAGAACAGTCGTTGTGCTGCGATTTTTTCGGAAACCAGAGTAGTATTCATCCAGAAAGTCGTTCGTTGTTAAGTAACTGGTAAGCTGGTCGTGGTCTATGTGTTCTAAAGCCTTCGATAATTCTGGTAGAATGCAAATGGGGCTGTGGTCAGAAGGTTTTTTGGCAGATTCCTTTTTGGGTATATGTTTTATGAATCCATTTTTCAGTTTATCGACAACATGCTGGAATTTAAGGAATCGTTTACAAATATACGTAGTTATCACCAGTAATGGGTTGACGAGGAAACTGATCATTTGTATTGTAATACTGTCTTGCCCTGCAGCTGCAAAATATTGGATAATAAACATAATTTTTTCCTCTAGTGTTATAGGATAGAAATAACTGATCCTCTCAAATTGCGCTAGATTCTTTATGACTGATTTCAATAGCGAAAATATGTACTGAGATGGTCCAGTTAACATGCGTAACTTCTTGAAGAGGATTCTACATGATACCATACACAAACCTTACTGTTCGCGTTTGTGCAATCAACATTTCCGTTCTAAGCGACGAGATTCCCTAGTAAATTGTTCCATAAGATATTATTGAGTGGAAATACGCAAAATATGTTAGGAGGTAGTTTCATTTGTTTCAAATACCAGTAATTCTATGATGAGAAAAACTTGCCGAACATAATTGTTTGAGAAGCACGGTAATATGCTTCATCCAGTTAAAGTTTTCGTCAGCATTTGGAGCATTCTACCCTGTTTGATGACTCCTACTCAGTGCTACGCTGATTGTTTGTGTACAAAACTGAACATAGTGGCAGGATACCATCATTTCATGAGGTCCTTGGAACATGTATATTTATCTGTTTGTATAGACATCTCTGTGACTTCCTTGTTTACTTGCGCGTGAGCTCACTCGCGTTTCAGTGTCGTGTTTGGCAACGTGGTGTGTGGTATCAACCGCACGGTGCGGTTTACGACGATAGAAGAGAGAGCCCTGTGGTTAGATGTTGAACACCATAGGCGACACCATTTTAGAGTTTTTTATATTTTGACGACTATGTGGAGATGCACCTTTGAAGACACGGCTGTAACAAGGGAAGTAGCCACGATGTTTTAATTTTATTATCAATTGCCTGGTGCATGTTCCATTTTAGCGAGTTTTAACAGGTTCTTTTACTTTTTGTTATTCTGATGATGGAAGCTTGACTTTCGAAAGGCGTCAATCTTAGTGTTTTACACTGTAAATAAGTGGTTGAGCCGATATATTTTTTAACATGAACATTGTGTGTTTCCTCAAAGTTAAGGGAGTATCCATCTTCAGAGGGCAACTTAATAATTCTCTTTATATATCATTAACAATATGCCTTCTCTGATATGTGATTTGTTATAACACTAGTATTATCTGCTAAAAAGAAAGGAAAAAACCAATTCTGCTTGTTGAATGTTACGCAGAAGTTTATTCATATATATAAGAAATAGGAGTATACACAAAATTTAGCCTTGTGGGATACGATTTCTGATTATTGTTTCCCGGAACTTAAATTTTCTATACTGTTTTAATTATTCAGCACAACTTTCTGTTTGTTGAGTGCGATTGAAATAAATTAAATCAGTTGTGCGTAAGCCATCAGTTCCGTAAACTCGAGTTTTTCTAATGGTGTAACATGATCTAAACATCAAACGCACTGAAAAGATGACAAAAATTCCAATAAACACAACGATATTCTTTGTTGTAGCTGTGTGTGTGTGTGTGTGTGTGTGTGTGTGTGTGTGTGTGTGTGAGATGGTCCTTCGATGAAGGCACTCTGGTAGATACGGTATTTCTTTATTCCGAAAAAACATTTTACTCAGTACCAGATAAAGTGAAATTTAGATTGGATTGACGGCTTCTCAGTAGGGAGGACGCAGTAGGTTAGCTTGCGTGGAGAGTCATTAACAGATGTAGAAGTCACGTCAAGTGTGCCCCCGGAAAATTTGTTGGGATTCATGCTGTTCATGTTGTGGAGGTAGGGGGTCTATATTAATGACCTTACAGACAACGTTAGTAGTAACCTCAGTGTTTTCGTCACTAGGATCTGGAAAAGATTTCAAATGCCGCAAAGACTGCCAGTTTACCTTAACTGTTCAGTATTGTAAAATTGTGCACCTCGCAAAACGAAAAATATATAGTGTCTGAAAGCCATTTGCTTTAAACGACTTTCATGTCACGTATACGTAAGCAAGTTCTTAAGCACTCTTATGACTCAAAGAACTTTCAGTCAATGCTAAAATTTATGGTGAACTTTCTGTGGAACTTTACTTTTGCACAATTTGCTACTAGTTTCGGTCAAATGACCGTTATCAGGCTATGACTAAAACGAATAAATCAGATAATTAGAGAATAAATCAGATCATCAGAAGTTACACAGTTTACAAGTAAATATAAGGTTAAATAGTGTATCTCTTTCTGGCATAAATGTCAGGAAAGCTATACCATAATCTGAACAAAAATAATTTGCTCTTTTGAACCCATCATAGAAGCGAAAATTTTTTGCAGTAACTGTGTACAATGAGCCCTCAGATCCATTCTCAATCCAGCACACCCCCTGGTTTCCTATGTCTTGTAAAGTTTTATTTGTTTAGGTTTTGAATGGTAGATCTAGAGCTGGTCTGTAATTTCAATAAAAAAAAGGTAATAAAATAAAAATATTAAAAGTATAAAATAAAATTTTAGCACTGTTTTCTCCTGTTTACTCTGTAACATATTCTGTATTCACGTTCGTAAAAAAGAAAATAATAACAATAACAATTTTTATTGTTGATAAAAGTCCTCCCCCCCCCCCTTGCCACATCTTCCACTCAGTATGTGGAACTGAAAGAGCGATAAAGTTTTAATCTCTATGTTCAAGAGGAATGCAGGTTACTCTCACACCATACACTCCTGGAAATTGAAATAAGAACACCGTGAATTCATTGTCCCAGGAAGGGGAAACTTTATTGACACATTCCTGGGGTCAGATACATCACATGATCACACTGACAGAACCACAGGCACATAGACACAGGCAACAGAGCATGCACAATGTCGGCACTAGTACAGTGTATATCCACCTTTCGCAGCAATGCAGGCTGCTATTCTCCCATGGAGACGATCGTAGAGATGCTGGATGTAGTCCTGTGGAACGGCTTGCCATGCCATTTCCACCTGGCGCATCAGTTGGACCAGCGTTCGTACTGGACGTGCAGACCGCGTGAGACGACGCTTCATCCAGTCCCAAACATGCTCAATGGGGTACAGATCCGGAGATCTTGCTGGCCAGGGTAGTTGACTTACACCTTCTAGAGCACGTTGGGTGGCACGGGATACATGCGGACGTGCATTGTCCTGTTGGTACAGCAAGTTCCCTTGCCGGTCTAGGAATGGTAGAACGATGGGTTCGATGACGGTTTGGATGTACCGTGCACTATTCAGTGTCCCCTCGACGATCACCAGAGGTGTACGGCCAGTGTAGGAGATCGCTCCCCACACCATGATGCAGGGTGTTGGCCCTGTGTGCCTCGGTCGTATGCATTCCTGATTGTGGCGCTCAGCTGCACGGCGCCAAACACGCAAACGACCATCATTGGCACCAAGGCAGAAGCGACTCTCATCGCTGACGACGACACGTCTCCATTCGTCCCTCCATTCACGCCTGTCGCGACACCACTGGAGGCGGGCTGCACGATGTTGGGGCGTGAGCGGAAGACGGCCTAACGGTGTGCGGGACCGTAGCCCAGCTTCATGGAGACGGTTGCGAATGGTCCTCGCCGATACCCCAGGAGCAACAGTGTCCCTAATTTGCTGGGAAGTGGCGGTGCGGTCCCCTACGGCACTGCGTAGGATCCTACGGTCTTGGCGTGCATCCATGATTCGCTGCGGTCCGGTCCCAGGTCGACGGGCACGTGCACCTTCCGCCGACCACTGGCGACAACATCGATGTACTGTCGAGACCTCACGCCCCACGTGTTGAGCAATTCGGCGGTACGTCCACCCGGCCTCCCGCATGCCCACTATACGCCCTCGCTCAAAGTCCGTCAACTGCACATACGGTTCACGTCCATGCTGTCGCGGCATGCTACCAATGTTAAAGACTGCGATGGAGCTCCGTATGCCACGGCAAACTGGCTGACACTGACGGTGGCGGTGCACAAATGTTGCGCAGCTAGCGCCATTCGACGGCCAACACCGCGGTTCCTGGTGTGTTCGCTGTGCCGTGCGTGTGATCATTGCTTGTACAGCCCTCTCGCAGTGTCCGGAGCAAGTATGGTGGGTCTGACACACCGGCGTCAATGTGTTCTTTTTTCCATTTCCAGGAGTGTATTTTGCTCCAGGACACTGTGTGAGTTTAGCTTTTTTGTTATTCACACTGTGCGTGAAATTTTACCATACATCATTTTCTGAGCTAATGTTTACTTGCTATTATATGCTATTTTGGTTTTAACATAGCAATGACCTACGCCAGTAATATGTCGAAGTGGACTTATTTTTCGGCAATCACCATGTTTTGTAATATACAAAATTTTGCGAATGTCTCTTTACCTGATGTCAACAAATGGTAATTCGATTTATTTACGGCAGTTAAGATGTATTTTAGATTACAATGTCTCCAATGTGTCATTTCTTGATGTATTACGTTTGTACACATAGATTCACGATCTATCTCACTTAAGTACAAGCCGGCCGCGGTGGTCTCGCGGTTCTAGGCGCGCAGTCCGGAACCGTGCGACTGCTACGGTCGCAGGTTCGAATCCTGCCTCGGGCATGGATGTGTGTGATGTCCTTAGGTTAGTTAGGTTTAAGTAGTTCTAAGTTCTAGGGGACTGATGACCACAGCAGTTGAGTCCCATAGTGCTCAGAGCCATTTGAACCATTTGAACTTAAGTACAGTGTTTACATGAAACCAAAGATGCCGCAAGTAAGCTAATACTGCTATTGCTGGCATTTACTATGGTTTTTATCTTTGACATGGCGTTGTCTTTGACTCTATACTTGAATGTTTTGCCTGATTACATCTATCAGTGTATTACGTACTCGCAGTTTAAAATTTAAGTATTGTGACTACAGTATCAAGGAGTCACAATTGGTACCAGTCATTTCCTATAACATTGTGGGTGTAACGGTCTGTGTGGATATCAAGTGGAAAAGCGTGTAGCAGATTTCGGTTCACTGATAGAATATTAAGGAAATTCAATCAGTCAACAAATCAGGTTTCTTGAAAAACATACGCGGGACCCATCCTAGAATACTGGTCAAGCGTGTAGGATCCACACGAAGTATGGCTAACAGAAGACATTGATGATATACAGAAAAGTGCTGCACGATGATTAGTCCAGCTTGTGGGAGAGTGTCACAGATATTCTGAAGAAACTGAACCAGAAGACTCTTGAAGATAGACGCAAACTATCCCGAGAAAGCATGCTTATAAATTTTCAAGAACCGGCTTTATAAGATGGAGTGGGGAATACATCACTCCCTACAGGTCGCTCCCTTAGGAATAGTAAGGACAAAACTGGATAACTGCAACATGCATATAAGCATCTACATAGTTATTTCCCTGCGTTCCATATGTCAATAAAAGGGGAGGAGCCCTAATAACTGGTACAAGGGTAAGTCTGTCTTCCAGGCACTTGACAGTGGATTGCTCAATATTGGTGTAGATGTGGATGTAGTTGTAGACACGAATACCAGTAAGCATCGATACTTTTGCCTCACTACCCATGTTATTACTATCAAATCTCGGAAGTACATAACAGTGTTGAAGAAACTATTAACATTATTCAACTATGATAGGTTAAACAGTCAGCTGGTTTTTACTTATCATATTCTTTTATGGTTGCTGTCTGACAGCAATGTTTAAAACTGTGAGTTAGAAAGTAATGGACATAAACAACAAGTACAGAAGCAAGAATTCAAGATCATGTCCACTCAAATCCTGTGCCACAGCTGGTAGCAGAGTGTGGTTGTCCTTTGTGGATGTGTGCTGCTCACAGGTCTGTCGTATTAGTCGGCAAACTGTAGATTAACTCTTGCTTTCCCGTGTGCTGTTCCAGGAAGACGTTGGACATAGCATGGCAGTGCAAATAGGAGCTTCCTTATAAAGTATCTATTGCTGGGAAAGCCTCTGCAAGCACCATAGTAGAGCTATCTCAGCTGCGTCACCAAGTTATCAGTGAGCTGATGCAGTTGCAGCAGAGAGAGAGCAGACATACAAAGACAGTGAACTGAAGAGCATAGAAGCTAGGCATAGTGTGATCAGCTGACGAGTGAAAGGGTGGTGCTTGTCCTGAATTGGGCCGTTGGCTGGGCGCGTCTGAAATAGTGTACTAGGCCCAAGGTATTGCAGCGGGAGATGCAGGAATAGAACAATGAGTCAGACAGCGGATAGGAACCAAATACAAAATCTCCTGTCCTAAGGCGCAGGGACTTTGGATCCACTGACTGTTGGCATGGGGCATGGCTGTAGAGTGTGGCAGTCGGTGTCTTTCCTGAGGCAGACGACAGTAGTTTCAGAAGATCCAAAGGCGGGGGCTTCCATATTACAAGAGGAGCACTAAAAGTATGCTTTGTTGACTGCCAGTGGTTGTTTCTTTTATATTCAGAGCTGTGCACAGTGTACAGCGAAGGGTACACTCAATGTGCACTGAGTGTGACGGTTTTGGCAGTCGTATTCCATACAGGAGGATCGTGCGGACGTATTGCGTGTTGTGACTTGATGTGTTTGTCTGAATGCATAGCGTGCGTTTGTCGCTCTGAAACGAGAACTCTGTAAATGTTGTATGTAATCGTTACATCGTGACCGTAGCCAATACTGTATTTGTATTTGTCATGAGGATTGTAATTGGTGATTTTGTGTAGGCTGTACTCTAGTTGATTTGCAGTAGTGTTGCTAGTAGTAAGTAGCTGTTGGAGGGAGTGGGTAATAGAGGTAGTACTTAATTTTGTTGCAAATGTAAGACTGTACAGTTATAAAGTCTGTGGAATAACATTCTGATTTTGTTGCATCTATTAAGTTGGTTATGGCTGAATTTTCTCTCAGAAGGAGCCATTTGTGTTTTACTTGGGAAAAAACTTTCAGTAACCGAGATTGTATAAATTATTCTTTATTGTTGACAACCACTTACGACAGTAGTAACTGCCTCCTTTTGATATTAAAATGAAGTGAAGGTTCTTTGTCATTCTGGTGCATACTGTATTTTAGGGGCCAAGAAGCTGAATATTATGAAATGCATGCTCTTTTTACTGTCCCAAATTTTAGTATTACTGTGGTGGCGTTAATACCATACCATTTTATTATTCTACTGAAGAAGTTTTAATTCATTTATTGTTTTCTTCTAATGCCAAGTGCTTCAGGAACTGTAAATTGCCGATATATTTGAATTGGTTAAACTGCTATTTTGTTTATCACAGATGAACATATTTTTTTAATAAGTATTGTTTGTCGACGTAAGTCCAGTACCACTAGCCCGCTCCACACTTCACAGATCCCAAGCAACAACTGTTGACAACTTAGTTATGGCAATCAAAATTTAGAGGTAACCGATAAGCGACTGCCGTGAATTCCGGTAGACGGTAAGGGGCACGTAACCAAAATCAACAGTTCGAGGGTAAACACACAGCGCGTTCCATTGAACTGCAATAAGAGAAAAAAAAATGTGGTAAGTTCTACGGGACCAAACTACTGAGGTCATCAGTCCCTAAGTTTACACACTACTTAATCTAACTTAAACTAACTTACGCAAAAGAACGACACACACATCCATGTCCAAAGGAGGCTCAAATGGCTCTGAGCACTATGGGACTTAACATCTATGGTCATCAGTACCCTAGAACTTAGAACTACTTAAACCTAACTAACCTAAGGACATCACACAACACCCAGTCATCACGAGGCAGCCCGAGGGAGGACTCGAACCTCCGACGGGGGGAGCCGCTCGAATCTTGGCAAGGCGCCTGAGACCGCACGGCTATCCCACGAGGCGAACTGTACTGAGAACCCATTTACTTTCACCTCCATAACTTTGGTTCTTATCCATACTGAAAAACAGATTTCCGACTAAAAAAATGAACTATGTAACCCATGATAGTATTGCAAGACTTATGTTGAACAGTGCGTTAGTAATCATTGGGTTTTATTTTTTCTCTGTAAACGACTTATTGATTGTGGAATCAGCAAACCCGCGTTCGCATGAGAAACAAATCCAGAACTAAATTCGTCACAGACGAATCCCTCTTCAGTTTTACAGATGATTTTCATTACAGATGGTAAGTGATCGTCGGTGCAACCAAAAGAACGTTATGTAACGCTAACAACGGAAACTCTAAATCATCCCGCAAACTGGGTGTAACAAGCTGGTGTAGTCGGATGCTCTCGAGATTCCCAGCAATTCTAAGGGAATGTCATTTACTAAAGGATCCTGTTTTTCGACTTATGTCTTTCTGTTCTGTCGAATATCACCCATGTTTCCTTAATTTCCCCTTCCTTGTTATTTTCTTCCTTTCCTGCATGTAAGCCTTCTATATATTCCACCTTTTAGCTTTCCCCTCTTTACTTATTAACGGGCTGCCATTGGTGTCTTGATATTTATGTAGCTTCTCTTTTCTACATAGGCCTATTTAATTTCTCTGCTGATGGCTTCTATTATTCCTCAAATCATCTCTGGTTCATCGCCTTGCATTTGTCAAAGAGCCATACCTGGTCAGCCATTTAGCATTTTCTGGGAAACATTATTTTTTAGACATCTGCATTCCCTTTTCCCTGTTTCATTTGCTAAATTTAAAAATTTTCCCCTTTTTGTCGATTAAATTCAGTACCCCGCTTGCTATCCAAGGATTTCTGCTACTACGCCTTGCGTTTTGTCCATTTGATCCTCTTCTGTCCTCACTATTCTTCTCTCAGAGCTACCTGTTAATTTTCCATTGTATTCCATTCCCCTATTTGGGTCCATTGTTGCCCAATGTTCCCTTTTTAACTCTCAAAAAGATATGGTTCTTTCAGTTTATCTATATCCAGTCTTCTTAACATCCTAGCTTTCTGCAGTTTTTTTGAGTTTTAATCTTCGTACTCAATACATTATAGTCAAAATCTACATCTGCCCACGGATTTTAAAATTTTAAAATCTAGTTTTTAAATCTGTCTTACCATTATATGATCATTCTGAAAACTTCTGATGTCTCGAAATCTCTGTATTGCAACCTTCTTTTATGGTTATTAAACCAGGTGTTAGGAATTATTAAATAATGTTGTGTCCAAAATTGTACTAAGCATCTACACCCATCATTTCTTTACTCGAATTCACGTTCTCCAACTATTTTTCCTTCTGTCCGTTTCTCAACTATCGAATTTCAGTCCCCCATCACAATTCAGTTTTTCTATCTATTAAATATCCGAATAACTTTTTTTATCTCATCCTACATTCCTCCCCCCATGAACCATAGACCATGCGGCTGGAAGGGAGGCTTGTGTGCCTCAGCGATACAGATAGCCGTACCGTAGGTGCACCACAACCGAGGGGTATCTGTTGAGAGGCCAGACAAACGTATGGTTAATGACGAGGGACAGCTGACCTTTCAGTAGTTGCAGGGGCAACAGTCTGGACGGTTGACTGATCTAGCCTTGTAGCACTAACCAAAACGGCCTTGCTGTGCTGGTACTGCGAACGGCTGATCAGGAGAAAGAAAACTGGCGTTCTACGGATCGGAGCGTGGAATGTCAGATCCCTTAATCGGGCAGGTAGGTTAGAAAACGTAAAAAAAGAAATGGATAGGTTAATGTTGGATATAGTGGGAATTACTGAAGTTCGTTGGCAGGAGGAACAAGGCTTTTGGTCTGGTGAATACAGGGTTGTAAATGCAAAATCAAATAGGGCTAATGCAGGAGCAGGTTTAATAATGAATAAAACAATAGGAATGCGCGTAAGCTACTACAAACAGCACAGCGAACGCTTTGTTGTGGCTAAGATAGACACGAAGCCCACGCCTACGACAGTAGTACAAGTTTACATGCCAACTAGCTCTGCAGATGACAATGAAATTGAAGAAATGTATGATGAGATAAAAGAAATTATTCAGATGGTGAAGGGAGACGAAAATTTAATAGTCATGGGTGACTGAAATTCGATAATAGGAAAAGGAAGGGAAGGACACGTGGTAGGTGAATATGGATTGGGGGTAAGAAATGAAAGAGGAAGCCGCCTGGTGGAATTTTGCACAGAGCACAATTTAATCATAGCTAACACTTGGTTCAGGAATCATAAAAGAAGATTGTATACAGGGAAAAAGCCTGGAGATACTGACAGGTTTCAGATAGATTATATAATGGTAAGACAGAGATTTAGGAACGTGGTTTTAAAGTGTAAGACATTTCCAGGGGCACATGTGGACTCTGACCACATGAACTGTAGATTAAAACTGAAAAAACTGCAAAAAGGTGGGAATTTAAGGAGATGGGACCTAGATAAACTTACTAAACCAGAGGTTGTACAAAGTTTCAGGGAGAGCATAAGGGAACAATTGACAAGAATGAGGGAAAAAAATACAGTAGAAAAAGAATGGGTAGCTTTGAGGGATGAAGTGGTGAAGGCAGCAGAGGATCAAGTAGGTAAAAAGATGAGAGCTCATAGAAATCCTAGGGTGACAGAAGAAATATTGAATTTAATTGACGAAAGAAGAAAATATAAAAATGCAATAAATGAAGCAGGCAAAAAGGAATACAAACATCTCAAAAAAGAGATCGATAGGAAGAGCAAAATGGCTAAGCAGGGATGGCTAGAGGACAAATGTAAGGATGTAGAGGCTTATCTCACTAGGGGTAAGATAGATACTGGCTACAGGAAAATTAAAGAGACCTTTGGAGGAAAGAGAACAACTTGTATGAATATCAAGAGTTCAGATGGAAACCCAGTTCTAAGCAAAGAAGGGAAAGCAGAAAGGTGGAAGGAGTATATAGAGGGTCTATACAAGGGCGACGTACTTGAGGGCAATGGTATAGAAATGGAAGAGGATGTAGATGGAGATGAAATGGGAGATATGATACTGCGTGAAGAGTTTGACAGAGCACTGAAAGACCTAAGTCGAAACAAGGCCATGGGAGTAAACTACATTCCATTAGAACTACTCACAGCCTTGGGAGAGCCAGTCCTGACAAAACTCTACCCTCTGGTGAGCAAAATGTATGAGACAGATGAAATACCCTCAGACTTCAATAAGAATATAATAATTCGAATCCCAAAGAAATCAGGCGTTGACAGATGTGAAAATCACCAAACTATCAGTTTAATAAGTCACGGCTGCATAATACTAAAGCGAATTCTTTACAGACGTATGGAAAAACTGGTTGAAGCCGACCACCGGGAAGATCAATTTGGATTCCGTAGAAATATGGGAATACGTGAGGTAATACTGAGCCTACGACTTATTTTAGAAGCTAGATTAAGAAAACGCAAACCTATGTTTCTAGCATCTGTAGACTTAGAGAAAGCTTTTGACAATGTTGACTGGAATACCCTCTTTCAAATTCCGAAGGTGGCAGGGGTAAAATACAGGGAGCGAAAGGCTACTTACAATTTGTACAGAAACCAGATGGCATTTATAAGAGTCGAGGGACACGAAAGGGAATCAGTGGTTGGGAAGGGAGTGAGAAAGGGTTGTAGTCTCTCCACGATGTTATTCAATCTGTATTTTGAGCAAGCAATGAAGGAAACAAAACAAAAATTCGGAGTAGGTATTAAAATCCATGGAGAAGAAATAAAAACTTTGAGGTTCGCCGATGACATTGTAATTCTGCAAGAGACAGCAAAGCACTTAGAGGAGCAGTGGAACGGAATGGACAGTGTCTTGAAAGGAGGATATAAGATGAACATGAACAAAAGCAAAACGAGGATAATGGAATGTGGTCGAATTAAGTCGGATGATGTTGAGGGAATTAGATTCAGAAATGAGACACTTAAAGTCGTAAATGAGTTTTGCTATTTGGGGAGCAAGATAACTGATGATGGTAAAAGTAGAGAGGATATAAAATGTAGAGTGGCAATAGCAAGGAAAGCATTTCTGAAGAAGAATCGTTTATTAACATCGAGCATAGATTTAAGTGTCAGAAAGTCATTTCTGAATGTATTTGTATGGAGTGTAGCTATGCATGGAAGTGAAACATAGACGATAAATAGTTTGGACAAGAAGAGAATAGAAGATTTCTAAATGTGGTGCTACAGAAGAATGGTGACGATTAGTTGGGTATATCACATAAGTAATGAGGAGGTACTTAATAGGATTGGGGAGAAGAGGAGTTTGTAGCACAACTTGCCTAGAAGAAGGGATCGGTTGGTAGGACATATTCTGAGGCATCAAGGGATCACCAATTTAGTATTGGAGCGCAGTGTGAAGGGTAAAAATCGTAGAGAGAACCCAAGAGATGAATACACTAAGCAGATTCAGAAGGATGTAGGCTGCAGTACGTACTGGGATATGAAGAAGCTTGTAAAGGATAGAGTAGCATGGAGAGCTGCATCAAACCAGTCTTAAGACTGAAGACCACAACAACAACAACAACAACAACATTCCTTCAATCACTTATCATTCGCCAGGTTGGATAACGTACAATAGCCTGAGAAGTAGAGATGTGTAAGGAACATGATGAAGTAGGGTTACCCAGACCAGGAATGTTATTGTTGTTGTTGTTGTTGTCTTCAGTCCTGAGACTGGTTTGATGCAACTCTCCATGCTACTCTATCCTGTGCAAGCTGCTTCATCTCCCAGTACCTACTGCAACCTACATCCTTCTGAATCTGCTTAGTGTACTCATCTCTCGGTCTCCCTCTACGATTTTTACCCTCCACGCTGCCCTCCAATGCTAAATTTGTGATCCCTTGATGCCTCAAAACATGTCCTACCAACCGATCCCTTCTTCTAGTCAAGTTGTGCCACAAACTTCTCTTCTCCCCAATCCTATTCAATACCTCCTCATTAGTTACGTGATCTATCCACCTTATCTTCAGTATTCTTCTGTAGCACCACATTTCGAAAGCTTCTATTCTCTTCTTGTCCAAACTAGTTATCATCCATGTTTCACTTCCATACATGGCTACACTCCAAACAAATACTTTCAGAAACGACTTCCTGATACATAAATCTATATTCGATGTTAACAAATTTCTCTTCTTCAGAAACGCTTTCCTTGCCATTGCCATTCTACATTTTATATCCTCTCTACTTCGACCATCATCAGTTATTTTACTTCCTAAATAGCAAAACTCCTTTACTACTTTAAGTGTCTCATTTCCTAATCTAATGCCCTCAGCATCACCCGATTTAATTTGACTGCATTCCATTATCCTCGTTTTGCTTTTGTTAATGTTCATCTTATATCCTCCTTTCAAGACACTGTCCATTCCGTTCAACTGCTCTTCCAAGTCCTTTGCCGTCTCTGACAGAATTACAATGTCATCGGCGAACCTCAAAGTTTTTACTTCGTCTCCATGAATTTTAATACCTACTCCAAATTTTTCTTTTGTTTCCTTTACTGCTTGCTCAATATACAGATTGAATAACATCGGGGAGAGGCTACAACCCTGTCTCACTCCTTTCCCGACCGACCACTGCTTCCCTTTCATGCCCCTCGACTCTTATTACTGCCATCTGGTTTCTGTACAAATTATAAATAGCCTTTCGCTCCCTGTATTTTACCCCTGCCACCTTTAGAATTTGAAAAAGAGTATTCCAGTCAACATTGTCAAAAGCTTTCTCTAAGTCTACAAATGCTAGAAACGTAGGTTTGCCTTTTCTTAATCTTTCTTCTAAGATAAGTCGTAAGGTCAGTATTGCCGCACGTGTTCCAACATTTCGACGGAATCCAAACTGATCCTCCCCGAGGTCTGCATCTACCAGTTTTTCCATTCGTCTGTAAAGAATTCGCGTTAGTATTTTGCAGCTGTGGTTTATTAAACTGATAGTTCGGTAATTTTCACATCTGTCAGCACCTGCTTTCTTTGGGATTGGAATTATTATATTCTTCTTGAAGTCTGAGGGTATTTCGCCTGTCTCATACATCTTGCTCACCAGCTGGTAGAGTTTTGTCATGACTGGCTCTCCCAAGGCCGTCAGTAGTTCTAATGGAATGTTGTCTACTCCGGGGGCCTTGTTTCGACTCAGGTCTTTCAGTGCTCTGTCAAACTCTTCACGCAGTATCGTATCTCCCATTTCGTCTTCATCTACATCCTCTTCTATTTCCATAATATTGTCCTCAAGTACGTCGCCCTTGTATAAACCATCTATATACTCCTTCCACCTTTCTGCCTTCCCTTCTTTGCTTAGAACTGGGCTGCCATCTGAGCTCTTGATATTCATACACGTGGTTCTCTTCTCTCCAAAGGTCTCTTTAATTTTCCTGTAGGCAGTATCTATCTTACCCCTAGTGAGATAAGCTTCTACATCCTTACATTTGTCCTCTAGCCATCCCTGTTTAGCCATTTTGCACTTCCTGTCGATCTCATTTTTGAGACGTTTGTATTCCTTTTTGCCTGCTTCATTTACTGCATTTTTATATTTTCTCCTTTCATTAATTAAATTCAATATTTCTTCTGTTACCCAAGGATTTCTAGCAGCCCCGTCTTTGTACCTACTTTATCCTCTGCTGCCTTCACAACTACATCCCTCAGAGCTACCCATTCTTCTTCTACTGTATTTCTTTCCCCTACTCCTGTCAATTGTTCCCTTATGCTCTCTCTCAAACTCTGTACAACCTCTGGTTCTTTCAGTTTATCCAGGTCCCATCTCCTTAATTTCCCACATTTTTGCAGTTTCTTCAGTTTTAATCTACAGGTCATAACCAATAGATTGTGGTCCGAGTCCACATCTGCCCCTGGAAATGTCTTACAACTTAAAACCTGGTTCCTAAATCTCTGTCTTACCATTATATAATCTATCTGATACCTTTTAGTATCTCCAGGGTTCTTCCACGTATACAACCTTCTTTCATGATTCTTAAACCAAGTGTTAGCTATGATTAAGTTGTGCTCTGTGCAAAATTCTACTAGGCGGCTTCCTCTTTCATTTCTTAGCCCCAATCCATATTCACCTACTATGTTTCCTTCTCTCCCTTTTCCTACACTCGAATTCCAGTCACCCATTACTATTAAATTTTCGTCTCCCTTCACTATCTGAATAATTTCTTTTATTTCATCGTACATTTCTTCAATTTCTTCACCATCTGCAGAGCTAGTTGGCATATAAACTTGTACTACTGTAGTAGGTGTGGGCTTCGTATCTATCTTGGCCACAATAATGCGTTCACTATGCTGTTTGTAGTAGCTTACCCGCGTTCCTATTTTCCTATTCATTATTAAACCTACTCCTGCATTACCCCTATTTGATTTTGTGTTTATAACCTTGTAGTCACCTGACCAGAAGTCTTGTTCCTCCTGCCACCGAACTTCACTAATTCCCACTATATCTAACTTTAACCTATCCATTTCCCTTTTTAAATTTTCTAACCTACCTTCCCGATTAAGGGATATGACATTCCACGCTCCGATCCGTAGAACGCCAGTTTTCTTTCTCCTGGTAACGACATCCTCCTGAGTAGTCCCCGCCCGGAGATCCGAATGGGGCACTATTTTACCTCCGGAATATTTTACCCAAGAGGATGCCATCATCATTTAATCATACAGTAAAGCTGCATGTCCTCGGGAAAAATTACGGCTGTAGTTTCCCCTTGCTTTCAGCCGTTCGCAGTACCAGCACAGCAAGGCCGTTTTGGTTAATGTTGCAGGGCCAGATCAGTCAATCATCCAGACTGTTGCCCCTGCAACTACTGAAAAGGCTGCTGCCCCTCTTCAGGAACCACACGTTTGTCTGGCCTCTCAACAGATACCCCTCCGTTGTGGTTGCACCTACGGTACGGCCATCTGTATCGCTGAGGCACGCAAGCCTCCTCACCAACGGCAAGGTCCATGGTTCATGGGGGGAGGGGAATGTTATTATCGTCCGAAATAATGTAGACGAAGCAGTGAATGACCAATACCCGGTAATCACAGACGTCAATGGCAAACAATCGTTGTAATATTTGGAAGATAAGAATTATTATAGTCTAGACAGGAAAGTAAGATTGTGTTTTAGAAGTTGACTAGTTTTATCGTAAGCGGCACATTGTTTTTTTCAATAATTTTTGTGACCTGCCTTGTATTATGGAAACCATTCTCACCAGCAAAAGTGATTCCCACCGGATTGTGCACACGAACACATTAAGAGACTGTTCAATTCGTTCTGACTGTTTATAACATCTAGTACTTTAGTTGGTTCCCCACACTTAGTGAATATCTGTGCTCAAGGACGTACAAACTATCTGGAGACGTGGGACAACGGTCCGAGCTACTTACCAAATGTTCCGAATATATTGTTATGATGTTACATGCTGTCCCAGAGTCAGAGATACTTCTGTTAATAATTTACTATGTTTGAAGCCTAAGATGCTACTAAAACGAAATTAATTTAATACGGTACTACTTAAAACACTTGCCGGGTAGAGCTACGCGTTACCAGTTTTCTTTTTCACTTTAAATTTTTGTCTCATTCTGTTTGTCATGCCTTCTTTTCTTTAAACGACTGAAGGTTGTTCAGTAGGTACAACACAGAACTCATAAAGGGAGGAGCTGCGTGCATATCATTATTCAGCCATACACCTGGCGAAATGAGGATGGTTCATTTGAAGGGATACGTCCGATGTAATACCTTATATTGTGTAATCCGAGCCTGCCCCAGTTTTGAATGACCTCCCTGTCTTTGAGACGTTATATTCTAAACTCCTATCCTTCCTTCCTCATTTCTCAACTGCTGTCGGTGATAGTTCGACTGTCGCTTAAGAGCTCCCTGATAAAACTGACGCACAATGATACGTGTTTCTTAAAGTAAGTACTACAACTTTCAGAAAATTAAGTCAATGGAATATGTTACGTTGCTGTTTTATGGAATGAAAAGACAACCCTTAAGTCATTTTTGTGTAATATGTTCCAAGAACAGCATTCAATGTTATTAAAAGCGTTGTTCGCTCAAAGTGGTTTAAGACGTCTTTACTTTTCATCTCACTCTTCCCAAGTGGAAGGACTTAACTATAATTAACTGAAGGTATCAGTACCTACTATGGAGTAAAAGGAGAGACAACGGAAAGAGTGCTTAGCTGAAGTGTTATTTAGGAACTGTAACACATACAATTTTACAAGCCGGCCGGAGTGGCCGTGCGGTTCTAGGCGCTACAGTGTGGAACCGAGCGACTTCTACGGTCGCAGGTTCGAATCCTGCCTCGGGCATGGATGTATGTGATGTCCTTAGGTTAGTTAGGTTTAATTAGTTCTAAGTTCTAGGTGACTGATGACCTCAGAAGTTAAGTCGCATAGTGCTCAGAGCAATTTTTGAACAGTTTTACATAAAATGTATTCGTAGTTGCTAACATGGACAGTCATCAGCTGTATAGTGAAATGACAACAGTGGACATATGTGTCGGACCAAGACTCGAATCCAGAATTACTACTTATCACGTGCCGTCATCTTACCATTAGGTTATCCAAGCTCGCTTCACAGCCAGACTGAAATTTTCATATCTCGTCAACTACGAGTCTGCAACCTGCACTCGTACATCATTATCGTAAATTCCCGTACAGGGGAGACATTTTTTTAATTCACTTGCTAGGTGCAGGCGGGTAAATACGATATTCGAGTTCCTCCAATGTTCAGAAATAGCCGTCAATGTTCCTTTGGATGTGTAGGAATGGTAAGATGACCCCCTCGCTTTGAGAACGAAATCCGGATTCGAGTCCATGTCCGGCAAATAATTACTCCATTATACAGCTGATGACTGTCCATATTCGTAATTACAAATTCATTTCATATATTTCATAACGGCTTCCCTCGGACTTACATGTCTGAAGGAACGTTGCACTTCTGAACAAGAGACACACTGCAATATCGTACGTACAATTTTGTCCTGGAAGTGATACACATGGGAAAGCAGGCGAGCTGTTGTTGTGTTTCTACGTCCTTTGCAATCTGCGACACAACACCTGTCGGAAGCATTTTGTGGACGCAGGCCAGATCTGAGAGAGGCTGCCGAGTCCATTCACGGAGAGAAGTTTTGCGTGAAAATCGCAACTTACCTCGGCGGAAGGCCGCAGGGACATCGCAAAAACACCGAAAAGGGGGCCGCCCGTCTGCGGCGCAGGCGGGCTTGTGTCCCCCTAGCAGGACGCAGTGGTCCCTCTACCCGGAAGGCCACACCACCTGTTGAGTCACAACTTCAGTAACAAACACAAACAGCAGTTGCGGAGCTACGAGACAGTTCAAAAGGAAAGCGTTTTGTGCTCTGCGATACACTGTTTACTTGGACATTTTTCTTTCTTGTAACGGCTGGTATTATTCGTTTCACATGGAAATGGTTAAATACCGCCGAGTTTGTTCGCGTAATGCTACTCTTTGAAGGCCTAGATTAGTGATAAAACGTTCATATTTCTTGATTAAGCTAGAAGGAAATTGGATGCTTCACGATGAAGTGAACTACTCGTACATTTGTTAACTAGCAGAGTGCCTGGCGTTGCCCAATTATGTATTTGTTCCAGTCTTCTATTAGTCAATATCCTTCTCCCCATCTCTCCGTCCATCTCTTCCTTCATCCCCTCCCAGCCCATCTCCTCCACCCCGTCTGTCTGTCCACAGTCTCCACCCCCACTCTCTGTCAACCTCCTCCTACACCTCTCTCTGTCCGTCTCCCTGCCCTTCTATCTGACCATCTTCTCCTCCCTCCTCTGTCAATCTGCTTCACCCCCTCTATGTCCATATGCTCCTACCCCTTCTGTCCATCTTCTCCCTTTCCCCTCTAATCATATGTTCTTCTCTTGTCTCGCTCTTTCTCCCTCTGTCCGTCTCGTCCTCTCTCCTGTCTGTATCCATCTCCTCCTCTCCCCTTCATTCTCCATGTTGTCACGGTCACCTCAGTAGCCGGCTGATGGTTCTTACCCCAACAGTATTTCTTTCCAAGTTGTGTGTACCAAATTTGGTTGAAATCGGTCCAGGGTTTGGGGAAAGTTTTTATCTGTGGCTTTCCCCAAATACGCACGTGTCAAATACAATGAAGCGCCAAAGATACTGGTATAGGCACGCATATTCAATTAAAGAGATATGTAAAGAGACAGAATACGACGCTTCTGTCGGCAACGCCTGTATAAAAATAGTGTCGGGCCCAGATGTCCGGTCGGCAACAACTGTATAAAAATAGTGTCGGGCCCAGATGTTAGATCGGTTACTGGTGCTACAATGGCAGGTTATCAACATTTAAGTGAATTTGAACGTGGCGTTATAAACGACGTTCGAGCGATATGATACAGCATCCCTTAGGTAGCGATGAAGTTGCGATATTCCCGAATGTAGCGTGAATATCAGGAAGCTGGTAAAACATCAAATCTCCGACAACGCTACGGCCGGAGAAAGATCCTGCGAGAATGGGACCAAAGACGACTGAAGAGAAACGTTAAACGTGGCAGAAGTGCAGCCCTTCCGCAAATTGCTGCCAATTTCAATGCTGGGTCATCAAGAAGTATTCAACGAAACCATCAGTATGGGCCTCGGAGCTGAAGGCGCACATCTACATCTACATTCATACCCCGCAAGCCACCCAACGGTGTGTGGCGGAGGGCATTTTACGTGCCACTGTTATTACCTCCCTTTTCTGTTCCAGTCGCGTATGGTTCGCGGGAAGAGCGGCTGTCTGAAAGCCTCCGTGCGCGCTCGAATCTCTCTAATCTTACATTCGTGATCTCCACGGGAGGTATAAGTAGGGGGAAGCAGTATATTCGATACCTCATAGAGAAACGCACCCTCTCGAAACCTGGCGAGCAAGCTACACCGCGATGAGAGCACCTCTCTTGCAGAGTCTGCCACTTGAGTTTGCTAAACATCTCCGTAACGCTATCACGGTCACCAAATAACCCTGTGACGAACCGCGCCGCTCTTCTTTGGATCTTCTCTATCTCCTCCGTCAACCCGATCTGGTACGGATCCCACACTGATGAGCAATACTCAAGTATAGGTCGAACGAGAGTTTTGTAAACCACCTTCTTTGTTGATGGACTACATTTTCTAAGGACTCTCCCAATGGATCTCAACCTGGTACCCGCCTTACCAACAATTAATTTTATATGATCATTCCATTTCAAATCGTTCCGCACGCATACTCCCAGATATTTAACAGAAGTAACTGCTACCAGTGTTTGTTCCGCTATCATATAATCATACAATAAAGGATCCTTCTTTCTATGTATTCGCAATACATTACATTTGTCTATGTTAAGGGTCAGTTGCCACTCCCTACACCAAGTGCCTATCCGCTGCAGATCTTCCTGCATTTCGCTACAATTTTCTAATGCTGCAACTTCTCTGTATACTACAGCATCATCCGCGAAAAGCCGCATGGAACTTCCGACACTATCTACTAGGTCATTTATATATATTGTGAAAAGCAATGGTCCCATAACACTCCCCTGTGGCACGCAGTACGATGCGCCACAGCTATAGGCCGAACGCGACGGTCTTCCTTCTGGGTAGTGCGACGTGGCCATCCAGAGCGCGGTCATCTTGTGAGCGTACCTTCCCGTGACCACTGCTGACAGCTACACTCCTGGAAATTGAAATAAGAACACCGTGAATTCATTGTCCCAGGAAGGGGAAACTTTATTGACACATTCCTGGGGTCAGATACATCACATGATCACACTGACAGAACCACAGGCACATAGATACAGACAACAGAGCATGCACAATGTCGGCACTAGTACAGTGTATATCCACCTTTCGCAGCAATGCAGCAAAGTTCCGGTACTTTACCAATGCAGCTTCGACAGTTTGCAATTACAATACCGATTGCTGCTTGGTCCCCGCATGTCCTGTCTTTGCCCCGCACCCTTTGAAGCTGTTGCCCTTTCTGTACTTGCCCGAGGCCATCTAACCTAAAAAACCGCTCAGTCCACGCCACACCCTGCTACCAGTGTAGCCGCTTGCTGCGTGTAGTGGACTCCTGACCTATCCAGTGGAACCCGAAACCCCACCACCCTATGGCGCAAGTCGAGGACTCTGCAGCCCACACGGTCGCAAAACCGTCTCAGCCTCTGATTCAGACCCTTCACTCGGCTCTGTACCAAAGGTCCGCAGTCAGTCCTGTCGACGATGCTACAGATGGTGAACTCTGCTTTCATCCCGCTAGCGAGACTGGCAGTCTTCACCAAATCAAATAGCCGCCGGAAGCCAGAAAGGATTTCCTCCGATCCCAGCGACACACATCATTAGTGCCGACAAGAGCGACCACCTGCAGATGGGTGCACCCTGTACCCTTCATAGCAACCGGAAGGACCCTTTCCACATCTGGAATGACTCTCCCCGGTATGCACACGGAGTGCACGTTGGTTTTCTTCCCCTCTCGTGTACCCCTGATGACTGCACGACACAAAACTGCTTTACCCCTCTCTTGGTCGCGTCAACACTGAAACTGGACTGTTGATGACTGGAAACAGGTTGCCTGGTCGGATGAGTCTCGTTTCAAATTGTATCGAGCGGATAGACCTCTACAGGTATGGAGACAACTTCATGAATCCATGGACTTCAAAATCCATGTCAGCAGGTGACTGTTCAGGCTGGTGGAAGCTCTGTAATTGTATGGGGTATGAGCAGATGGAGTGATACGACCCTGACAGTTGACACGTACGTAAGCATCTTGTCTGATCACCTACATGAATTAATGCCCATTGTACATTGTGACGGACTTGGGCAATTCCAGCAGGACAATGCGACACCCCACACGTTCAGAATTGCTTCAGAGTTGCTCCAGGAACACTCTTCTCAGTTGAAATACTTCCGCTGGCCACCAAACTCTCCAGCCATGAACGGTATTGAGCATTTCTGGGAGCCTTGCAGCGTGCTGTTCAGAAGAGATTTCCACCCCCTCGTACGTTACTGCAGGTTTCATGGTGGCATTTCCCTCCAGTACTACTTCAGACATTAGTTGAGTTCATGCCATGTCGTGCTGCGGCTCTTCTGCGTGTTCGCGGGGGCCCTACTCGATATTAGGCAGGTGTACCAGTTTCTTTGGCTCTTCAGAGTAAATTTCACGTGTACTTATCGTATTTCACAAGTATTTGTAAACATATTTCACCTGTATCTTATTTCATCTTTCACTTTGGTTTTTTATGACGTCAAACCTCCTCAGCTGTGTGTTGTATAATAATATAATATGCAGGTAGATTAAGTGGTATATTAGGATACTGTATGCAAAATGTGTTGCGAACAGAGTTGTTAATAAAGAAGTAATAAATTAAAACGTCATGCATGATCCAGCATTTTTTCAAGCATTTCAGTGTTTATGGCGTCATATCTCCTGAACTGTGTGTCGTACAATAAAACATTTTTGCAGCTACCTACAGCAGCATATGTCATATTGCCTGCGAAATATGTTGCGAAAGGAATTTATACTAAGGAAGTAATGAATTAAAACGTCATGTGTAATGTGACGATTTTTCACGTATCTTATTATTTAGCGTTATATCTCCTGAACTATGTGTCGTACAATGATGTATTTTTCCACCTAGATTCAACGGCAGATGTGAATAATGCCTGCAAATTTGTTGTCAACAGTCTTAGTAGCAACGAAGTAAGAAATTTAAGCGTCTTGTACTATGCGGCACTTTTTCACGCATCTCAACGTTTATGACATGTTTTCTGAACAAAGAGTATAATGATATGCTTTTTCTCGAACATTCAGTCGTATATCTGAATACTATCCGGTAAATGTGGCGTGAATACAGTTAGTAATAAAGAAGTAATAAATTAAAATGACATTCTTCATGCGGCAGTTTTATTGCATAAACAGCGAAAATGTAGTAAGCGACGAACTTTTTCTCCTTTCGCCGTTTTGTGGGAACCGTCAGGGATCAGTTTCGCATAGGTTTGAAATTATGTATACGGTTTTTTGCAAGTCTCTAAAGGCTTTATTCTCAAATACTGGATGAGTCAAGTATGAATATTGCTTTTCCACCCCTATTCCACCCCTCTGATAGGCAGATGGTTCTTAACCATACAACCATGATTTCCAGGCAATAAGTGATTGTTTACTGTCTGCTTCAAATCGGTCCAGGATAGTAAGATACATACATACATACATCTGTTTTTATAATATGTGTGAATTTCAGTGAAACTCCGGCTAGTAAAACATTTACATAAAGACTTGAACAGTGTAACGCTTCATTTAAAATACGATTGTGGTTAATTACTGTTTCCTTAGATAATTGTTATAACGTATATGCATTATGTAGATGCTGCATCTTAATTTACACAAATTTAGTTTGAATTGAGAAAGTAAGAGAGTCCCTAGATGGGCTTGATAAGTTTCTGTAAATGGTGGAGAATTTCATCAAACACCATCATAATCGTTAATTGTGAGTGCAACAGAGCCTGGTGACAAAATTTGCGACAGAATTGTCACGCATTAAATCTTTGAGAGCCTTTTGAAGTAATAACTGTGGAAGGTGACAAGAAGGGACTCCGGGGTGTTACTACACATCTTCTTATTGAGGAGTGAACTGCTAGACAAATCGCAACTGATCTGAATGAAATTCGTGGGAGATCTGCATCAACACTGATTACAATTTAAGTCTCGATTAATTAGTTCATCCGTAGACTTAGGACTGGAAATGAAGAGCGTACACGTTGCACAATTGATGCCTCTTCACTAAAAATTGTTGAAGAAATGATGACGTAATGCAAGACCAAATACTGAAACTGCTTGAGACTGTGGAGACTGTATAATCACAAATAAATGTGTAATGAGGCAGTCAAATGAAAGCGAGGTATGTGGAGAAAAAGTAAGCAAACTGCATATCATTTCGAAAGTAGTCCCCATAATTGTTAGTACATTCATCCGGTTGTGAGACAAGACGTGAGTGCCTTCATAGACGAATGTTTGCGGCTGCCTACACAGCCATGATTGTACCCAGGCGTGAACCTCTTTGTCCGAAGCAAATCGACCTCCACGAATGTATTTCTTCAGGGCTCCAAGAAGATGGAAATCTTATGGAGGGAGATCGGTACTGTGTGGAGGATGTGTAAGGGCTTCCCAGCGAGACTTCTGCAGCTTAGTCGAAGCAACATTGGTAACATGCGGGCGGGCTGTCGATTTGCTTCGAACGAAGATGTACACGCCTGGATACAATAGTGGTTCCGTAGGCCACCGGAAACGCTTTTCCGTGAAGAAACTGACCGTATTGTTTCACGGTGGGAAAAATGTATCAACAGTTAAGGCGACTGCTTTTGATATAATAAATGGTTTACTTACTTTTCCCCATGTGTCTCGTTTTCGTCTGACTGTATATTATACAATGAAGCAATTGAAAGTTATAGGTGACAAAAAATGATTATATATGCAGGGCTCATTTGATTTTGAAGATTTGACGCGAGACGTTGTACATAACTGTCAGAAATATTTCATCTGTGACAAAAGTGACTCGTCTTTTCCAAAAGTCTGGATCGAATTATCTTGTACAGCTTCTTAGGTCATATTTAAATCGAAGCTGTACGCAATAATAGTAATGTAATCTCCGCCAAGAACACTGGCTTGTAGAATATGTAGACTGACCAAATCAAATATTAGTCGATGAAGAAACTAACAGTCCTTGTTGCAGGGATGTAATTATTATTTGTCCTAACCTATGATGCTTTTCGGCTGATGCAGGCATCTTCAGATTGACTTAATAGTAAGTGCCAGTTCTTTCCATGTGTTGGAAACAGAAGCAAATATTAATGACCCTCCGTCTAAGTCGCTGCAGTTCTGGAGTGTGCGGCTGGTCCCGGCAGAGCTTCGAGTCCCCCCTGTGACATGGGTGGAGTGTTTGTCCTTAGGATAATTTTGGTTAAGTAGTGTGTAAGCTTAGGGACTGATGACCTTAGCAGTTAAGTCCCATAAGATTTCACTCACATTTGAACATTTTGGCCGGGGTGGCCGAGCGGTTCTAGGCGCTAGAATCTGGAACCGCGCGACCGCTACGGTCGTAGGTTCGAATCCTGCCTCGGGCATGGATGTGTGTGATGTCCTTAGGTTAGTTAGGTTTACGTAGTTCTAAGTTCTATCAGACTGATGACCTCAGAAGTTAAGTCCCATAGTACTCAGAGCCATTTGAACCAACCCTCCTTAAAAGAGCGCACTGGTCTCTTTGTAGCGTTTTAGATGGTATACAACTGGTACCCAAATGGTTATGTGACCCCCACGTAAGTCATAATACCAAACTGACGTGTATTTGCAGTCAGTTTTATTGGGTAATTTAAGTTAGATGGGTTTATGTTGAGGTGTGACAGAATTGCAACATGAAGGTATCGTGTTTCCACATGCCCATAACCACATCATGAATGAAGTTACTAGATTAGTTGGTGTATCAACCGCAAGGAATGGTGTGCCTGTCGTAGTAAGAGGACACAAGCCCGCCCGGTTAGCCGTGCGACCTAAAGCACTGCCTTCCGGGTGGGAAGGCGTGCGGGTCGCCGGCACGAATCCTCCCGGCAGATTAGTGTCGAGGTCTGGTGTGCCGGCCAGTCTGTGGGTGGATTTTAAGAAGGTTGTCCATCTGCCTTATTCCGCCTCAGCTACACTATGTCGACGATTGCTGAGCAAACACTTTTCCACGTACACGTACTCCATTACTCTACCATGCAAACATTGGGGCTAGACTCGTCTAGTGTGAGACGTTCCACTGGGGACCGAGCCGCACAATAGTTCTGGGTTCGGTGTGGGGTGGCGGTAGGGTGAGTGGACTGCTGTGGCCTTTTATGGGGTTGTGTACCACTGAGGGCTACGGCCGGGACGAAACTTCTCCGCCGTTTCTAGGTCCCAGTTCAGTACAATACAAGGGGGCTTAAGAACAGTGATCGCGCAATGGTCAAGTTGGATATACTACCTCGCAAATGCCTGCTGCTTACAGCGGCGCATGAACCTGCACGTGTTCGTTCGGCAAAACAACACAGAAACTGGGCAGTAGCTAAGTGCAGGCTCGTGATGTGGTGCGACGAATCGCGATTTTTGCCTCTTTTCAAATGATGCAAGGGGTCCAGTACACCGGCAGCCCACCGAGTTGGTTAACCAGCAGTGTGTGAATGGTATGGTGCAGGCCGAGGGTGGTTCTTTGATTCTTTGGGGGTGTTTTTCGTATTTTTATTTGAGATGACTCACACAACTTACAGTGTAGAGGAACCAGAATGTTCATTTCAATACTATTGATGAACAAGTGTTGCCATTTCTTCTGCATCTTCATGATAAGCCTGCTGTGGACACTTGAAAGATGATCAGTCTTTTTCACAGTTCTGTAAGCCTATGTTTCTCGAACAGACCAACACTCAAGCAAACCGTCGCACCTCAGTTGAGCTGATTATAGCCCCAATGATACTATTTAAGCTGTTTTGTACGACGGGTGATATGTAGCAAGAGGACAACACCGTGGCCAACATCCCAGCACCTTGGTAACTGCACGGGATAAATCGATGCAGTATAATACGGCATACATAAAGAGTCCGTAGACTTTGTTCCTCGTCGAACTATCATCAAAACAGGAGGCGGTGTTACACGGAATTAGAGCGACAATCATCATCATCATCATCATAATCATCATCATCCACCAACTAGATCATTTGGTGATGTGGCCTTTTTGAGGTTCTTCCATTTCTGCCTATCTTTGAGCTTCCCATTTCCTGTTAAATCTTTCTCAAGACTCTGTCTCATTCGTCTGATGATCTTCCTCTTTTTCTTTTTTTTGATAAATTGGGTACTTGTTTCGACCAACTACTTTTTCGAACAGCATGACCAGCCCACTGCCATTTCAAAGTATTCACTGTTTACAGTGACTGAACATTGCTGGCTATCTGATATAAACTGATTTCTTTTTGTCTTTATTTGGCAGCCCAACATTGATCTTTCCATTCCTCTATGAGCTACTATTAGTTTTCTAATAATGAACTCATTTAATGAAACTTCTTGGCAGATTAAAACTGTGTGCCCGACTGAGACTCGAACTCGGGACCTTTGCCTTTCGCAGGCAAGTGCTCTACCATCTGAGCTACCGAAGCACGACTCACGCCCGCTACTCACAGCTTTACTTCTGCCAGTATCCGTCTCCTACCTTCCAAACTTTTACAGAAGCTCTCCTACGAAACATGCAGCTGTGAGTACCGGGCGTGAGTCGTGTTTCGGTAGCTCAGATGGTAGAGCACTAGCCCGCAAAAGGCAAAGGTCCCGAGTTCGAGTCTCGGTCGGGCACACAGTTTTAATCTGCCAGTAAGTTTCATATCAGCGCACACTCCGCTGCAGAGTGAAAATCTCATTCTGGAAACATCCCCCAGGCTGTGGCTAAGCCATGTCTCCGCAATATCCTTTCTTTCAGGAGTGCTAGTTCTGCATATTCGCAGGAGAGCTTCTGTAAAAGTTTGGAAGGTAGGAGACGGATACTGGCAGAAGTAAAGCTGTGAGTACCGGGCGTGAGTCGTGCTTCGGTAGCTCAGATGGTAGAGCACTTGCCCGCGAAAGGAAAAGGTCCCGAGTTCGAGTCCCGGTCGGGCACACAGTTTTAATCTGCCAGGAAGTTTCATATCAGCGCACACTCCGCTGCAGAGTGAAAATCTCATTCTGGAAACATCCCCCAGGCTGTGGCTAAGCCATGTCTCCGCAATATCCATTCTTTCAGGAGTGTTAGTTCTGCATGTTTCGCAGGAGAGCTTCTGTAAAAGTTTGGAAGGTAGGAGACGGATACTGGCAGAAGTAAAGCTGTGAGTACCGGGCGTGAGTCGTGCTTCGGTAGCTCAGATGGTAGAGCACTTGCCCGCAAAAGGCAAAGGTCCCGAGTTCGAGTCTCGGTCGGGCACACAGTTTTAATCTGCCAGGAAGTTTCATATCAGCGCACACTCCGCTGCAGAGTGAAAATCTCATTCTGGAAACTCATTCCGTGTCTCACAGCCATAAGTTATTACTGGCTGTATGGGCCCTACGTCGGCCAACTATTTTCTTCAACTCGGTCGACATCTTGGACTTAAAAACTGAAGATTATCTTCCATAAGCTTGGCAGCTTAATTAAATACGTCGAAGGTTTCTGGTTTTAAGTCTAACATTTAGCAGTTGAATCAGATAGACATGTTCTGTGACACTGCGTTTGTGTACGTCCAACAGATATATTTCTCTCCGGTGTCCCTCCATCCATCATGATGTTGGTTTCATTATAGTCCTTTTTAGGCCAACTCCAGAGCATAATGATGCAAAAAAGTTCACTAAACAGTGTTTGAAGTTCTTCTGTGCTCTTTGCAGGTAGTTCAGTATCATCAGCGAATCTCATGTTGTTTAACTTCTTTCCCAAAATTTGGATTCCCTCCGTTTTCCAGTCTAATTTAGACTTTCTTCTTCAATGACTGGAGATATAGTCACCTAGTTGTGCATCCTTTTAGAAAGTAAATTCTTTCCGTTCTTCAAGTACGTTCACAAACGCTGTGGAAGTCTTGTATATGCTGTACAAGACTCTGTGTGGTCTGCTATATTCTTTGCTCTGTCAGAGGCTGAAACACGGGTGGTTGACTTGTCGAATCGAAAGTCTGTCCAAAATCTACGGAGGCAAGGCAAAGAGGTAGATGGTACTCATTTGTTCTATTAACTGTTTCGCGTAGAGTGAAGATATGATCTATTGTAGTAAAGGCAGTGCGGAACCCAACTTCGTTAGTGGGTTGGTCCAGGTCACATGTGCTAAATCTGGTAGCCAAATTCTAGTAAAAAATTTGTACAGTAAGGACAGGAGGCCGATAGGGCGATAGGTCTTGTTATCCTTAGTACTACCTCTCTTATGTATTAGGATTATTTCGGCTTTATTCAAATCTCTTGGTAATTCGCCACTATGCAAACACCCTGCATTAGTGTTATATCTCCTGGAACTGCAAATTTTCGTCTGCTGTGCTTAGATATGCATTGACATCGGTCATCCGTCTTACAATTGGTAGGCAATATTACTCTTCGAATCATTACTACATCGCCCTTCTCAATCCGATTCGTGAATGGTGAGTAAAAAGAAGGAGCTTCGTCCATATTAGCTCTGAATTCTCTGAGGGTCATTTCAAGAGGCCTATTTGGGAGGAAATAATATTTTCCTCGATTCTTCGCGGAACTTACACCCTCTAAATTTTTACAGGAAATATTTGCGTGATAGAGAAGAGCTCTCCTGTAGCTTCTAGCACAGGACTATGTTGAGCGTCTCAGAAACGCTATTGCACTTACCATACGCTCTGCATTGAATTTTCTGTCACTTCTACTAATATAAACTAGTAAAGGTCCCATACAGATGAGCAATACTTATGAATAGGTATTATAAAGGTTTTGTATGCCAATTATTTCGTCGATGAATCACATTTCCTTGATATTGTTCCAACGAATCTTCTTTTCTTACAGTTAGTTTTACGTGGTAATTCTACTTAAGACCCTTCTAGACGTTTGCCTGCACATATCTAGTGATCATTACTGCTTCCAGTAGTTTATCGTCAATAGCAATGTGTACAGTACAGTTTCTTGCCTCATGATGTTACATCGCCCTGTACTTCAATTCAATTTTCATTAATATCAACGAGAAAGTGACTGCCACATATGTTTGTAAATGTTTCATTCTTTTATCTGCCACATGTGTTTTATCACTCTTTCAGTAATCATGCAATAACTGCTGCTCACTGCATTTGTTTACCTGTAAGCTTTGTGACCCTTATTACGTGTATATTGTCGATGTGCATTCGTGCTTGCATCTTGCGTTGTTGACTCCGTTCCATTATCCATGCGTCTAAATTTTTTACACTGTAATTTGATGCATCTGTTTTCAACGATCGCGTTGTGGTAAAGTGTGATATCTAACATGTTCATACTCTTTGCATTTACTTTCAGTGTTTGTTTATTGTGGAACTAAGTGCACCTAAACACCGTGTGTGTGTGTGTGTGTGTGTGTGTGTGTGTGTGTGTGTGTGTGTGTGTGTGTGTGTGTGTCAGCTGGCAAAACCATCTTTCCATTTCGTTAACGAAATTTCAGTTATTTCCATCAGTGCAACGGTCCTATCGTCTAGCTGTATAAGATACAAGACGCAATGCTCGTGTAACACGTTCATCTGATGATGAGTCTGCAGTGGACCGGAAAGAAAAATAGTACAGGAAGCTGTATCTAATTTCAAAAAGCGACGTTTTGCAATTACATGAATCAGCACAAAGCTGTTGATTTGCATCTACCCTTAAAGCCCTAAACCAGGTCCAATAGTCTGTGAGCTCGTAGTTTCCACGAAGCTTCGGGTTTGTAGTCGGATGATGACGACATGCTGACACGATAATTTCGTTGACAACCATTCAGCCATTTCGAAACTGGTGTTTTACACTGGAGACTGCTGCTACCGTCACGAAGTTTCTACCAAATCTTGGCGCCGGACGCTTTCGAATAGGTGAGCGCTGCATGAGCGACCTCTGTCGAGTGTAGCCCTCTCCAAATATCGCTCCATCTGAGACGCCTAAGTAGGTGCAAACGTAAAGGTTATACTGCATGCACCGTCTCTGTACGAATGCGAGTCTACTGGGATAAAATTCGGGTGTCAAACGTATGCACATGCGCCTTCTCGCCAGTTTTCGGTATTAACTTAGCGACTTGCGTAATTAATCTCCAGTGGGAAACTCCTAACTGAAGATGTCCGGACGGTTGTCAACCAAAAAATTTGCTGCAAGACGTTGTTCCGGCTACAGTAGCGAATCTTCAAGGAGTACTCACTAAGCCGAAAAAACTTCAGTAATCACAACTTTGTTCACTGAATGACAATGCGGAACAGAATCAAATGTCTTCCAGAAGTGACGATATATATTTTCTGCGGCATCTCTACACACCAGTTTCGAGATAGTGCTGCGAGCTGCACAGGTCCACACGCTCCACATATCGACACGACACTTGGCTACTCGCCGATGATGATGACAATGATGATCATATCATCATCACTATATGTGGAGCGATTTTTCAAAATTCGATAAATTCAAAAATGTAGATTTTGGAGGAAATGCGTTTTTAAAATACCATACCAAAATATTAATTACATAAACGACATAATTTAATATTTACACAGCTTTTTTTAGGCACGATTCCTATTGTGGAACTTTTAGAAAATTTTCGTCTCTTATTTCAAAATAAAGGGACAAAATTTCTAAGTTTTTTTTTTCATAAGTCGATGAATGGAAGGATGGAAGGTAAGAGTTTTGTTAAAATACACTTTCAAACTGGTTTTTCAATTTCTTTCTCATCCTTAACATTAGTTACAAAAAAAGCTATTTTACTGTTCATTTTGCATAGAAAGACAATGGTGTGCTACAATACAATACTCTTGTATCATTGTTCATTTTGTAGAGACATACAGTAATGCGTTATAATATAATGATTTAAAATCATTCTGCCGGCCGTGGTGGTCTCGCTGTTCTAGGCGCGCAGTCCGGAACCGTGCGACTGCTACGGTCACAGGTTCGAATCCTGCCTCGGGCATGGATGTGTGTGGTGTCCTTAGGTTAGTTAGGTTTAAGTAGTTCTAAGTTCTAGGAGACTAATGACCACAGCAGTTGAGTCCCATAGTGCTCAGAGCCATTTTTTGAAAATCATTCTTTTCCATCAATGTCTGATAAGCAGAAGTGCAAAACAGCAACAAACACTGTTGAAATATAACACAAAATACTTGCTGGAATTATACTAAACAGTAAATCTATTGATCTATTTCAACATTGTCCTCATAAAACTCTTCTGCTCTTCCTGGTACATTAAAATCTCTCACAACTTTTAAATCCTATTTTTTCTTTTCCTTGCTGACCATGTTGTCCTGTTCCTAGGTGGCCGCTTTCCTCATTTCCTAGCGGCTGTTTTGAGAGGTATCGTACGGCTTTTAGTGCACTAGACTTGAGGTCCTTTGCTTCCCTGTCCTTATTTAGTATATTGGCGTTACCGTGTTGTTCCAGCACTTTGTAGTACTCAATCGGTGAAGCAGTATTTTCCTTTTTCAGATACCCTTTATCCAGTCTATCGAACACAATACGGGTTATAGGGGTGGTAAATAAGGGACCACTTTATTAAATTTTCTATTTTCTAGCATGAAGGCCATTAGTGTGCACATCATTGCGGTATTTTTATTTTGATTGGTACAGGAATCAGAAAATAAATGAATTTCATTTGGATCATTTGCTGACAGGAACACCTCAATGTTTCTGAACAATTGATTAGAACAGAGGCTACTTGGTTGCATCCTTTCTGTCCTTCAGTATAAAAAGGAGTGCTTTTCCTTGTTTTGCACGTAGTTTGTACAACCTGTGGTTTGCTGCTAACTGATTCTTTTCCTCGAGATATTGTTCCTTTTGAGAGTTCGTCTTTGGATATCACTGATGTTGTTGCTTGAAGTTTTGCGGTACATAGAAGTATGTCTGACCTTCTTTTCTTTACCTTATGCTGTAATTTATCGAAACAGTATTCTTCTTTCCTACGTCTTTCTCTATGTTCCTTTTCCCTGACGAAGCTGACTCGAACTGGGTAATAATCAGGAGTTAATGTTCTTGTGCAAGCCACCAGTTTATTTCTATCTGTCTCCTCTTCCTTTTCTTTCTTTTTTTTACGCTCTCTCACTGTCATAGAAAGTGATGTCCTACATCGTTAGTCCCCCTATTCTCCTTCCAGTTTTCTCAGTAGGAGGGCGCAGTTTACATTCATCGGCTTTTGCCTTAAGCGACTGACCGAGCGCCTCTAGGCGCATCGGTCCGAGAATACGTTGCTGCGACGGTCGCACGGTCGAATCCTTCCTCGGGCATCGATGTGTGTGATGTCCTTAGATTAGTTAGTTTTAAGCAGTGCTATGTCTTTGGGACTGATAACCTCAGATGTTAAGTCTCATAGTGCTTAGAGCCGTTTGAACTTTTTTTTCCGACTGCCAGCAAATATCGAGTTTTGCGAAAGCCCGCAGGTTTCAACACAACTTTTGCCAAAACCGTTTCAGCAGATCATACATGGCAAAAAGCTTGATTTGTAGCTACAAAAGCCGGTCGGGGTGGTCGAACGGTTCTGGACGCTACAGTCTGGAACCGCGCGTCCGCTACGGTCGCAGGTTCGAATCCTGCCTAAGGCATGGATGTGTGTGACTTCCTTACGTTAGTTAGGTTTAAGTAGTTCTACGTTACAGGGGACCGATGACCTCAGAAGTTAAGTCCCATAGTGCTCAGAGTCATTTGAACCATTTTGTAACTAAAAAAATTTAAATTTTGAACAATCAGACATTTATCGACTTTTGAAAAAAAGAACTATTGGCGTTGGCTCAAATCAACCCTTTGAATATGGCGCGAGCGTAATTATTAGGCTACGTTCTAGGTGAGCCTATTACCGCAACCTTTATTTGGCACTCACATTCATTGGTCCGCTACCAAGTTACCGCCAAGGAATCTATCCTAGACCTCGGGCTACGACTGAAATCTACCTGTTACAAGAACCAGCTCGACCGATCGCAGCTGCAAGCTGGTCGTACCGCACCAGTTTTAGCGAGTCATCGCTGGCCGGCGCGTTGCCACAGTAACTCGCTGGCCCGCCCGAAGACCACGAGCTGCAGCCGGCGCGGACAGCCGCAGCCCGCCAGCGATGCGATCGGAATGCGGCTTGCTCCGGCGAGAGCGCGCAGCTCGGCCCGGCCCGGGCGCCGCGCCGCTGCGCGCCGGCCGGCGACAGGTACGCGTGTCACGATGCGGCCGCCAGATAAGCCACGGCGGCGTCGCTTTGAGGCCGCGCTGGCGCCGCGCCGCCCCCTCTCAATTACACGTCTCTCTACACGGCCTTTCTCGTCCCCACCCGCCAGCCCGCTTTTCCTTTTCTGGGGACACGCGCCCTTTTTTGTGCTCGCGATCGGGTCCCCCGCGCCCGTCACCGAGCGGCGCTCGATTTTCGTGGCTGGCGACGATTCACCCCCAATTAAAGTGAGACGGAGATGAAGCCGCCGTGGACGACGATCAGATCCGAGTTCGACTCCCAGCGGTAATCATTCTTTGCCGATGTCACGTTCCCGTTTTCAGGACTACGACTGCACTACAGCAGTTTTTATTCTCTTTCCTGCTTGGGTTCTTGAAGCCCACATGAATTCTGATCAACCTGTTTACTTCTGGCGTGCATACTTCATTATTCATTCTCACACTTCTCTTGCGTCAATAATATTGTCCCGAGTCCAATTCTCTAATGAGAACCCATGAAAACCTGAAATTTTGGTTTGAAACTCACCCTGTTGAAAATATTTCTCTTGTATTCTCCCTTCTTCCAAAACTCTTTGTATTTCTTGGATTCAGCGTACTTTGATTCTCTTATTGACAAGAAGGTGCGCTATGTGAAGTGTCATATGTAATTTCTGGCTGTTGCAGTCACGATTGCTTTGTCATCCAAAGTATCTTGCGTGTTATAGTCGGCAGCTGACGTTACAAATAGTACAAACTGCTGTTGCATACGGCACTACAGTTTGCTCAGCTTCTCCTTCTAGCTGACGTGCAACCAGTGCAGTGAACCGCGCCTAAGTGGGATACCTATAACTTCAATTCTATTTCTTGCATTGTTCTTGTTGTTGTGGTCTTCAGTCCTCAGACTGGTTTGATGCAGCTCTCCATTCTATTCTATCCTGTGCAAGCTTCTTCATCTCGCAGTACCTACTGCAGCCTACATCCTTCTGAATCTGCTTAGTGTATTCATCTCTTGGTCTCCCTCTACGATTTTTACCCTCCACGCTGCCCTCCATTACTAAATTGGTGATCCCTTGATGCCTCAGAACGTGTCCTACCAACCGCTCCCTTATTCGTGCCACAAACTCCTCTTCTCCCAATTCTGTTCAATACCTCCCCATTAGTTATGTGATCTACCCACCTAATCTTCAGCATTCTTCTGTAGCGCCACATTTCGAAAGCTTCTATTCTCTTCTTGTCCAAACTATTTGTCGTCCATGGCTACATGGCTACACTCCATACAAATACTTTCAGAAACGACTTCCTGATATTTAAATATATACTCGATGTTAACAAATTTCTCTTCTTCAGAAACGCTTTTCTTGCCATTGTCAGTCTACATTTTATATCCTCTCTACTTCGACCATCATCAGTTATTTTGCTCCCCAAATAGCAAAACTCCTTTATTTCTTGCATAAGATGTCAAATAATAATTTGCAAAAGGGTGAAAAATCTCTCTGCAATTAACTCGTAAAAATATGCAGTTTAAAAATATCGAAGTTTATTTATTTAGCGTATGGCATTTAAGTACATTTCAGTATTGGATCACGTTATTCTACATTACATAAAATTACATATATTCACAGACAAACATCTAGTCCTTGTATATTCGATGGATCTTTGAGATGCCATTAGGAATTAGTCCCCACTGAACGCTCTAGCACTGCATTATTCTCTGATGTGTTGGATCGTCTGCTTAGGCGCGCAGCAGTCACATGCTGGCGAAGACTGCAGTTCCCATTGGAAGAGTGAGTCAGCACATCTTCCATGCCCAGTTCTTAATCGGTTCAGAGTTTTACCAGATCTTGCGGGGCCGATCAAACCCAGGTACTGGCTCGGTAATACAAGGCATTAGGTGGCAAGTTGTTGGGGCATTCTGGAGCCATTCTCTTCTGCAAGGGTTGATGTCAGACCCAGTGAGGCTGTTGAGAGCAAGAAGAGGATGTCTTGAACGAAACCTCTTGATACTCAGATCAAATATTTTGATGTGTACCGGTAGTTCAGGGTTTGCTTCGATCTTGTTGTATTATTCCCTGACCAAGGCTGCATCTCGTCGTATTTTTGTGGGTAGTATATGATTCAGGACAGGTATCCATATGTTAGGGGTAGTCCTAACAGTTCCTGAATAATTCACATGATGCTGTTAAGTTCGACATCGACTTTGTTCGGATGACTACTGTTTAGCCGTATTGGTGCACAGTGCTACGCATCAGAGTATACCAACCAGGCTCAGTACAGACGTCCTCAGAGTTGTTGCCGTTGATCCCCTGGTGGTTCCGCAGAGTTTCTGGATGAGGTTGTTTCTTGTTCTCACCTTGGCGGCTGCTATCGAAGTATAACATTTCTGAAACAAAACAAAAATGTCAGCAGCAGAATCAAATCCACCGAGCGAGGTGACGCGGTATTGGCACATTGGACTCGCATTCGGGAGGACGACGGTTCAAATCGCTGTCGGGCCATCCACGTTTAGGTTTCCCGTAATTTCCTTGAATCGGTCCAGGCAAATGCCGGTATGGTTCCTTTGGAAACAGCACGGCCGATTTCCTTCCCCATCCTTCCGTAATCCGGGCTAGTGCTCCGTCTCTAATGTCCGCGTTTTTGACAGGACGTTAAACTCCATACATGGTATTCCAAGATAACTCACTCAAATTTATACAGGAGGTAGAAGACATCAAAATAAATATTTCGATAACTTGTAATGTTAGAGAACATTTTGTTAGCTGTGCCGATGTAAGTGTGTCGCTGACAATGACACAACTGACATTCAAATATCCACAAAAAATGACTCTGAGCACTATGGGACTTAACATCTGTGGCCATGAGTCCCCTAGAACTTAGAACTACTTAAACCTAACTAACATAAGGACATCACATACATATATGCCCGAGGCAGGATTCGATCCTGCGACCGTAGCGGTCAAGCGGTTCCAAACTGAAGCGCCTAAACCGCACGGCCACACCGGCCGGCAAATATCCACAATTCTCAAGTTTTGGCACATGTGAGTCCACGAAGAACTCGACCTAGTGCTCGTAAACAGCGATTGTGTTAAGTGATGTAGGCCGGAATTCTCGGCGAGAGTTCGATTGGACCATGTCTTCTTCCATTTCGCCTCAACGAACAGAAATATCGCATCTTTGTAGAACATGTGTTGCTGGAACTCCTGGAGGATGTACCTGTGAACATTAGACAAAGGATGTCCTTCCAGCACCATGGGACTTCAGCGCATTTCAGCACTCCTGTGAGGAATCATCTGAGAACCACTTTCTGAATAGGTGGATCGGCCAAAAGGTGGCCCTCTGGCTAGGCCACCTAGGTCACCTGATATCACCTGTCTGTATTTCCTCTTTTGGGAGAACATGAAGCAACTGGTATATGAAACTGTTGTGGGAACAGCAGAAGACATTTTCGCTAGAACTGCTGTCGGTGCTGATACCATAGCGGACTTGTTTGGAATCTCCCAACGGATACGACAATCAATGGTCCGACGATATAGTGCATGAATACAGCCCAACGAACGCTCATTCGAACAGTTCCTGTGAATTTACTGCTGTAATTAGCGTCCTCGACTACC
The DNA here is from genome assembly GCF_023897955.1 of Schistocerca gregaria. Lineage (NCBI taxonomy): Eukaryota > Metazoa > Arthropoda > Insecta > Orthoptera > Acrididae > Schistocerca > Schistocerca gregaria. The sequence continues at coordinate 348,494,490 of NC_064927.1, read as the reverse complement.
TTCTGTGTAAATCGTTCCTTGTATCAGTAAATGCCGTCACGGGTCACATGTATCATAACTAAATGAATTTGTTTTATTGCTGTCTACCCCCTATACAAATTTGAACCAGCCGTCCTTAAGATGTCATTTATTGCTTTGCTACCAGTTCCGGCGCTTCAGTCCTTAGTTGATGCTGAAGGGATTATCACGATCCATATATACGATGCATCAGTGGCCAACATAACTGGTATACGCAGACAACCCTTAACTGTGATGTCATCTCTCTAACCATCATCTGTCAAATCAGTTGACAGATGATAGCTGGAGAGACGAAATCACAGTTACAGGTAGTGTGCGTTAAACCAGTTATGTTGGATGCTGATGCATCGTATATATAGATCGTGATAACGCCTTCAACATCAACTAAGGCCTGAAGGTGGTGTACTGAATGGCTGAAACTGGTAGCTATACAATAAATGACATCTTAAGGACGGCTGTACGTATTTCATTTTCGTACAATAGTGAATGGCCGTAGCCCCCACATCTCCAACCACAAGGATGGACATACAAAAAGTCTCAACAATCTTCCTTCCGTCATTCCTTCCTTCCTACGCATCATTACGTGCATCGTCAGCTTTTCACGAACAATGCCCCCTGGAAGTGATCCGCCCTGCCAACTACGTTGCGGCCTGTTTACCTTGCAAGCAGCCGTGAGGCTGCGTGTTGCTGCGAGTCTATGAGCAATGCAGACCACATACAAGCTAGGAAAATTTTTCGGAGTGTATGAAAAGTTATTTTGGTCGAGGTCAACATTGTGAGTAAAATAACTGGCATCCCTTGTAAAATTTATATTCCTGCTGAACCTGCAATGTGGTGAGTATATAGTGGCAGTTCAATATTTGCGCCACACTAGAACTCGAAACTGCTTATCTCAAGCTGTAGCGTTAGTCTGTCTGAGCACGCCTACCGCACAAACTCAAACTTTGATTGTCATCGACATTATGATTTTTTTTTTTTTTTTGGTCATCAGTTCTTCGTCTTGCTGCTTCTATGCGGCCTGCCACGAATTCCTCTCTTGCTGAAACGGCTTCGTCTCAAAGTAGCACATGTACCCAAGCCCTCAATTATTTGTTGTATGTAATCCAGTTTCCGTCATCCCCTACACTTTTTACCCTCTTCAACCCCTTCTACTACCATGGCCTTTATTACCTGATGCCTTAACGTATGTGCTATCATCCTATCTTTTTTCATGTCAGTGTTTTCCACATGTTCCTTCCTTTGCCGAGTCTACAGATAATTTCCTCACTCCTTCTCTTACCAGTCCACCTAATTTTCATCATCCTTTTATAGCACCCTATTCCAAACGCTTCGATTCTCTCCTTTACCGATTTACCTCATAGTCCATGATTCATTGTGATCTCAAAAACTGTCGTAGACTTATTTTGACGGAAGATGCCGTCTCTGCATGTCCGTGCTTCATCTGTCCTGCATGCTAACGCCCGTACCACAGTATAAACACTGTTTCCAGTCAAACTACCGAAGATAAGCACTGTTGGGCTTGGCTAGCACTTCGATGGGTGACCGTCACGGTCTGCCGACCACTGTTGGCAAGCGGGGTGCACCCAGCCCTCGTGAGGCCAATTAAGGAGCTACTTGTTGAGAAGTACCGGCTTCATGTGACGTAAACTGACAACTGCTGGTGGAGCGGGGTGCTGACCACAAGCCCCTCCATATCCTCTTCCAGTGGAAGCAGTCGGCACTCGGTAGGTACTGTTGAGCCTTAGAGGCCGTTTGGACGGAATTTTTTCTCATCTCCCACATTTTAATTTGGTTCCAGGCCAGCAGAAATCTTTTACTTCTCTACTTCGAGATTACCAATTTTAATAAGTTTATCGCTAATCATATTTCCACCACTCTTCCCTAGTCTCTCTTCGGTTTACTCTCAATTCGTAATATGCGATTATTAGACTGTTCCTTCCATTCAACACGTCCTGTAAAACTTAATTTTCAGTGAGGATAATGACGTCATCACCGGATCTTATCATTTATATCCTTACACTAGCCGGCCGTTGTGGCCGAGTGGTTCGAGACGCTTCAGTCCGGAACCGCGCTGCTGCTATGGTCGCAGGTTCGAGTCTTGCCTCGGGTATGGATGTGAGTGATGTCGTTAGGTTTAAGTAGTTATAAGTCTAGGGGACTCATGACCTTAGATGTTAAGTCCCATAGTGCTCAGAACCATTCAACCATTCGAACCTTACACCTGAATTTTAATCTCACTCTTGAAAGTTTCTTTTATTTCCGCCATCGCTTCTTCGATATATAGATTAAACAGTACATCCCTTCCCTACACCATTTTTAATCGGAGCTCTTCTTTTTTGGCTTTCCATTCTTATTGTTTTCTCTTTAATCTTGTACATATTGTATATTATCCGTGTATCCTTATAGCTTACTCCCATTTTATCAGAATTCGGAATTCCTGCTCAGTAGTACGGTGTCGAACCTTTTTTTCAGGTCGAGCAATCCTATGGACGTATTTTGATTATTCTGAAGTCAGGTTTCCATTATCAGTCACAACGTCACAACCGCGTCTGTGGTGCCATTTTCTTTCCGAAAGGCACAGTCACGTAACACACCCGCAATTTTCTTTTCTTCTGTCCATTCTTCCTGCCAACAACTAGGATGCATGAGCTGTTAAGCTGATTGTACGCTAGTCCTTGCACTCATCTGCTATTGATGTCTCCTGGGTTGTGTGGCTGATATTTTCCCTCAAGTGTGACGGCAAATATTCAACCTCATAGAGTCTACACATTAGCTTGAATAGTCACATCGTTTACACTTCCCCCAATAATTTTAGCATTTTTGAAGGAATGTTATACATACCTTGTGCCTTACTTGACCGTAAGTGTTCTAAAGCTCTGTTAAATTCTGACTCCAATACAGAAAACACTATACCTCCCATATCAACTTCCATTTTTTTCCTCAGTGTCATCAGAGAAGTTCAGTCCCTCGTAGACGCATTCAGAGCACTGTTTCCACATAATCGCTCTTTCCTTTGCTATTACTAGTGCAATTTCCACTCACTCTTAATATTGACACTCGTATATTTGAATCAGTCCATCCGAGGTTCGTCCCTTTTTCAATTTCTTCGCATTTTTCCTGCAGCCATTTCTCCTTTTCTTCCTTTCACTTCTTATTTATTTCATTCCCAAGTGACTTATATTTCTTTTTTTCCCGTCTTTCCCTGAAAATTTTTGTACTTCCTTCTTTCGGTCGTCAGTTGAAGTATTTCTTCACTTACCCAAGGTTTCTTCGCAGTTACGTCTCTTGCACATACGTTTGCCAGTCCAAATTCTGTGATTGCCCTTTTTGGAGATTTCATTCCCTCCTCATCTGAACTGCCAACTGTGGTACTTCTTATCGCAGTACCAACAGCTTCACAAAACTTCCAATACATTTCCTAATATGTGAGAACTTCAGTTTCTTACTTCTTTGCACAGTGACTCTTTTGGACGAGTACCTTAAACTTCATTCTTCCCTTCATCATTACTAATCAGTATGCGAAATCTGTATGTGCCCTTGGATATGCCTCACAATCCAGTATCTGATTTTGCAATCTTTATCTGACGATGATGTAAGCCACCTGGAACAACCCAAGCTACTTACAAGTATATCTTCCCTTCTCGTGATTTCTGAAGAGTGTACACCGAAACTGTTCCCACTAGTTGTCTCAGTGTATACACAGAAACAGCATCGTGGGGGGAAACAGAGTTGGCAGAGGCCCGTGGCGTACAACAACAAGGTATGCACAGAATACTCTTACCTTGAGCAGCCCTAATAACTTTATGACCAAAAGCAAAATTAAGAAAAGTATCAAGCATATGTTCCTTAGCTACGGGAAAGACATTGGGTTTCTTGTAACATTGTATGTAACGAATACATGAATAGTAATGCCTTTGTTTGAATAGCACACTGAAATTTTATTTGACAATCCATTTCCCTCCTCACTTTCAAAAAAGGATCATGGAGTACCTCATGTAAACATGATGCATTTAAAAGCGTAACACAAAATTTCATTTGCCTCATCTGTTCTAGTAAACAATGCCAATATCCGGGGTAATGTCAGCACTTTTTTGCCTACAACTGATTGTTGAACGAGAAATGGTGTTAACGATCCTCATTTCTGTTTCTTATTTTGAATTATCTCTGGAGGCAAATCCGAATATGTCATGATTTGAGAACTACGCCCTGTCATATACAAAATGTTTGACCCTTAAATCAAAAAGAGTAATACCAGGGGCGGACAAGATTTCGGCTCGCGGGGGAACAAGTGCCATAGCGCTCAGTCTCGATTCACGTTTCCCCCACCACCAAAAGGTTCAAATGGCTCTGAGCACTATGTGACTTAACTTCTAAGGTCATCAGTCCCCTAGAACTTAGAACTACTTAAACCTAACTAACCTGAGGACATCACACACATCCATGCCCGAGGCAGGATTCGAACCTGCGACCGTAGCGGTCGCGCGGTTCCAGACTGCAGTGCCTAGAACCGCTCGGCCACTTCTGCCGGCCTTTCCCCCACTACCATGCCACACTATCCTACCACGAGGAGATGGAAAAGGAGGAAGAGGAGAAAACTGTAACGCGCCACATTTAAATGGCAGTGAAGGCGCACTGCGTACTCCCTAATACTGTATTTCACATTTCTCAACGACTTAGATCACAAACAAAACAAATTTTCAAACAAAAAACTTGGAAATTCTACCCGAGGAAAGCAATGTAGACGTCCTGGACCAATTACATCTACAGATACGCAGTAGCGCTTTCAATTGAAATAGCAAAGGGTCTGCAAAGAAGATCGGGGACAGATGTAAGGTTGGCAGTCTCCTCAAAAACTTTTTAAAACCACGGAAAATTCTTTATACCTCGAGTTTTCTTTAGCACCAACGAGCTTAGGGAATCTGACCGTCTTTGTCATAATTTGTCCTTTCTATAGCGTTATTTTCTTTTTAAGTGCATCCCCATCATATCAAAATGAAGTTACGTTACAATGTCTTAACGTATGCAGTGACAGCCAAGTCGACCTAAAATGAGAAGTTTATACTCCTTTCTGAATGCTCTGTTTTGCGTTCCGGTTTCTCTGTCGTCGTTATAGGCATTATCTTACATTTTTCCGCAGTTAAAGAGAGCTTCCATTCATTACGTCAAGTGGAAATATTCCTCCATAAATTCAATGATAGCGAATTTTAAGTCGAAAAATCGTTTCAGGCGTGCCCCTTGGCTTAACCAACGTGCTTTGAAGTGATACGTGAAGTATCCATACTCTTCATTCAATTCCATTGAAAACTTTTGTAACTTCCAGTCAAATAATCCGTGCGACTACTCGCATCATCAATTCCTTCATGTGGTTCAGGCCTCCAAATTTAGCACAAAGTCCTTTTTGGTATACAGAACAGTGAATCCCGTGTATCGATGGTTGTAATTTTTTACTTTTTCATTTTAAACTAAATATTTAAATTCTTTCCGCTTGGCACTGTAGCGTCGTTTACAAATACGAAACGCCAGTCGCTTATGCGGATTGATAATTCTCATCCCCCTCATCTGTTGAATCGACAGGTAGCTGGACTGCCTGTTTTGGCTTAAACAGTCATTGGACCTGTGAACATCCATCATACCGCGAACAACAACTCAGTTGTGCCGACCAAGAACGCCGCACTGCAATGCTAAATGAAATGTCTCGCTTTTCCCGGTACTCCGAGAAGGACCGAACAAAGCCGAGCTGGGTCTTGGCCCGCCCGTGACTCGCACACGCGGCACGCGTGAAGTTTGGCATGCCTTGCCCGGACTTGAGTAACACAATCTAGCTTCAAAAAGACTACTGGAAATTATCTAAGCATTTAATACTTACTTTTTTGATAGTACAACGATCTATAGTAGGCATAGCAAAACGAAAACTAGATTTAAGTGAATATGAGCAATCGTAGCTGATATCTTACCGATCATAAAAGTATTTAAGCAACGTGGCTTACATCCATTTGCAGCGCAATGGGAGTGTGCATCCAGTTTGTTGTAGTGATACATAAAACATAATACATCGAATAAAAATATTTTCTGTAGGGTAAAGCCCTGCGCCTCTGCCATCTGCGTCATCATCAAAACTTACCTTGTCTGCTGAAAACATGCACAGGAATATGAAGTGGTTACCAGTATTCTTGACGTGAACTGAAATAAGAAAATCTGAAAATTCTGCCGTGTGAGGTAGTCAAGCAACAGGTCAGTGTCTGTGCCCTTACTAGTACTGAAATTGGATAAAGAAATAAGTGTTCATGTAAATAATTGCATCACGTAATTGTTTTCCACGAAATTTAGATGAAATCTTTCGGTATCGTTATTAACAGCGATTTAGTTGAATCGAAAGTTACTGACTATACTTTTGATAAAATAAGAACACACAAGTGAGGGAGGAAGGGCACATTATTGTGACCACCTATCGAAAACCTAAATAATCACTTTTTGCAACGCGAAACGGTGCGAGACGTGCAGAGAGGGCTGCCATTGAAGCTCTGGAAGGTACTAACAGGGATATGGAGAAGTGCGCAGCTGCACTATATTCCTCGGTCGAGGATCCATGGTGCAAACAGCACGATCGAGGTGGTCCCACAGACTCTCGATTGGGCTGAAATCGGGGGCGTCTGGTGACCAGGGAAGTACGGTAATTGCATCCTGGTATTCTTAGAACCACGCACGTACACTGCTCGCAGTGTGACGCGTTGCCTTGTCCTGTTGGTAGGTGCCACCCATAGGGGTGGACATTGTCCCCAAGGATAGATGCATACTTGTGTTGATCCACTGTGCTTTCGTCAATGAGATCACGCAAGGAATGCAGCCAAAACATTCCCCAGGCCATAACGCTCCGTCCTTCAGCCTGGACACTTCCGACGATTTTTCCAAGGTATTTGCTTTCAGATGTTTCACGTCCATACACAGCAACGTTCGCTGAAAGGTTGTTGAGGAGATGCTGTTAGTAATCCCTTCCTTCATCTGGTGGTCAGCTGCTCAACAGTTGCAAGTCTATTCGCCTGTGCTCATCTCAGCTGCCCTCGCTCACGCCTGTCATCTATGGCCTGTGGTGTACCACAGCTACCTCTCACCAGGTTTTGATAGACATGTACGGTACACTGAGCCGTGCGCGGCTCGTGTTCATTCCGTTTATTGTTTGTCATCTTCTCTTACCGTACTGCCACCTCGTTTGCTTCTACCATTTACTGGCGTCACTAACTTCCTGCCTTACCTGCCCGTGAGTGGCAGCACCAGCGCTTATCGATAATTGCAGTGTCGTACCATCTCTGGAGCGACCGATAGTATTTCCGAGTCGTCTTGTGGCTGGAGTTCAGTTGGGAGCTCAGTCGGGGCGCAGCAGCAGTGAAGTCGAGACACAGCAGCAGTCAGTCGCCGACGGAGCACCAGTGAGGTGCGGACAGCTAGTGCTCGCCGACCGCTGGCGATACGCATGAACTGTCCGACGGAGGGAGATTGGAGCGGGACGACCGTTGGTTGGTCGTTCGGTTGCTCGCCTCATCGGGGAACGTGTACTTGGTCGCAGACAGCTTGTGGAAACTGTGTGTCGAACTAATTCGTCCTTGTTGTTCCACAGTGATTGCGCTTACGATTGTTAGGGTTCTTGTGAAAGTGAGTTTTACGTGGAACCGTGTGCAGCTTCTGTGACTTCCACTGAGCAGATGAATGCTGTCTGCATACTGGAGTAGTCAGTGGCTCGGTTCAAGTAGAGCAGCTAGTGTGTCTGGTGGAAGAGAATTGATTAGGCTGTTGGTTGGTTCCTCAGCCATCCCTAGGTCGTGTTGCCACCCGATTATTCAGTGTTAGGGTTGTCTGCCTGTCTCTCATACACTGCGGTTGGAGTTTCCTCCCCAGGCCGACCCTTGGAACACTTTTGAGTACCACTGTTTGTTGTTTGTGATGTGTAGTTGGTCGCAGGTACTGTGCCAGTTCTACAGCCGTGTATTAATATTGTCTGTTTATGTTTAGTATATGGCCTTTAGCCGAACTTCAAGACAACTATTTTCAGATTAGGCCTTCAGCCGAGTTTTATTTAAAATAGTTGTTGCTCTGTATTGAGGCCTTCAGCCTCGTTTGTTACAGAATCTGTGGCTTTAATATGTAAATCCTTGTCTTTAAGCCTTCTCTTTAATTACCTTGAATTCTTGAAACAGCCTTCAGCCGTTTTCTGTAAATGTTTATTTTAAGGTTGTCTTTAATTATTCTTGAGTAATTGTTTGGGCCTTCAGCCGACAAAATACTTCAAGTTTTCTTAAGATTTTTTCTGTTGTTTTGTGTAAAAGCTTACCTTTGAAGCCTCTCTTTTATTACGTATTTTTTTTTTTAGTTTGGGTTTCAGCCGACGAATTAATTTGAATTTCCTTAATATGGCCCTTAGCTGAAATTTGTAAATGCTTGGCTTTTACAGAATTTCCTCAGCCGATGTGAAATATTATTTCGGCTTTTATCTGAGAATACATTGCAATTTTACTTAAGTAAGGCCATCAGCCCTTACTCTAAATTCTGGTGTTTTGAAAGGAATCATTTAAACTTTTTCCCGATAAGTTACTTGGGCCCTCAGTCGTGAATTAATCTTTGTTGTTTTAAAGAGAAAACTGTGCATTGGTTTGAGGAATAAACTTACGTGTGTTCTTGTATAAATAACAGTAATTGACCTTAGCCCCTTTCCACAACCTGATCCGCTCTGTCCTGCGAAGCTAGATTCCATATACTTCAACCAAGGCGGCGCGCAAAGTGGAGTTGACAGACTCAGCGGTTTGGGTAGTGTTTCCACCCGTGGCCCGAAAGCTAATGATTATTCCCTTTTGCAGACAGATAAATCGCTCCGCTTCGGCACAACGCAACGGCTGCACTGGGAAGAAAGAGTGCTATCGTCTACGCTGTGCTGTAACGGTGCCGCGGGTGATAATCAAAGGGGTCATGGTTTGAGCCGACCTGAGTGGACAAGCGGTTCTAGGCGCTACAGTCTGGAACCGCTCGACCACTACGGTCGCAGGTTAGAATCCTACCTCGGGCATGGATGTGTGTGATGTCCTTAGGTTAGTTAGGTTTAAGTAGTTCTAAGTTCTATGGGACTGATGACCTCGGAAGTGAAGTCCCATATTGCTCAGAGCCATTTGAACCATTTTTGTTATCTTTCAATAATATTCGTGTATTTCGGTATTAAGACATTTTCAAAGGATCAAAATGCTGCTGACACAAAGTATCTTTTGAAAACGAGTTAATGGCTAAGCGCGTAAGGATTAATGGAAGATAATAATCAATTGTAGTGAGGACAGAAGTTACTGCATATCTCTTAGCATCGTGTCCTATATCCTTTTGCCCAGCGTAGTGCAGCAAATCGACATGGCATGTGCCCAACAAGTCGTTGGAGATCCCCTGCAGAAGTTTTGAGCTATGCTGCCTCCACTGCCGTTGGTAATTCAAAAGTGTTGCCAGTGCCGGATGTTGTACCCAACTGACTTCTCGATTATGTCCTATAAATGTTCGATGGGATTTATGTCGCTCGAATTGTCCAGAATGTTCTTCGACCAAACGCGAACAATTGTAGTCCGGTGACATGACATTGTCGTTTGGGAGCATAAAATCCCCGAATAGCTGCAAATGGTCTTCAAATAGCCTAGTATAACCTTTCCCAGTCAATGATAGGTTCGGTGAAAACACAACTCGCACCATTATCCATCACCAGCTCGCATAGTTCCTTGCTGACAACTTGGATCCATAGCTTCGTGGGGTCTGCGCAACACTCGAACCCTATCATCAGCTCTTACCGCTGGAACCTGTCTCATATGACCTGGCCATGCTTTTGCAGTCGTCTAGGGTTCAACTGATATGGTCACTAGCCCAGGAGAGGCGCTGAAGGCGATGTCGTGCTGTTAGCAAAAGTACTCGGGTCGGTTGTCTGCTGTCATAGCCCATTAACGCCAAACTGCCGTAATGGATATGTTCGTCGTACGTCCTACACTGATATCTACGGTTATTTCCCGTAGGGTTGTTTATCTGTTAGCACTGACAAAGCTATGCAAACACCGCTGATCTCGGTCGTTAAGTGAAGGCCGCCAGCCGTTGCGTTGTCCGTAGTGAGGGATAATGCCTGAAATTTGGCAAATTCTCGGCTCACTCTTAACATCGTGGATCTCAGAATATTGAATCAGCTAACGTTTTCCGAAAATGAATGTTACATACGTCTAGCCCCAACTACCGTTCCGCGGCCAGAGTCTGTTAATTCCCGTCGTGCGGTCGCAAGAACGTAGGAAACCTTTTTGCATGAATCAACTATGTCCATACATAGCTTCGCCAATGCACTGCTCTTTTGAAAGTTGTGTACGCCACGCTATCAACTGCGTATATGCGTATCAATTTCCCATTACCTTTGCCGCCTCAGTTTACTAAAAGTGTAGAACTGACCGCCATGCCTCACAAAGCTATTATGCAATATGTGTATAAGTAGGAATGGCTAGATCCTTCATGGAGACATACGAAGCCGGAGGCGCCACCTACATCTTTTGTCAGCCTTTTTCGTCGGTCACTGCAGCTGGAGATAAAGCGCCCAAAACATCAACATCAACGCTGAAATAAAGGAGACTGCACTGCGTAATGACGACAGTGATGCTTTTTTCCGTGACTGCCATCACGTATACTTGATCGCTGCTCACAAACTGGACTGCTCTGCTGCTGGATAGTGCTTCACTGGTATCACGCACGGATTCAGAATTAGTTTGGAGGGGAGAGGGTGTAATTTAATTTATCCATCCCTCATCCTAGATGTCATTTTTCATATATTCCGCTTGTCACTAGCCATAAATGCTCAAAATTTTGGTGGTAATAAGGAAATTTATACGCAGTGCAGTCACATTAATGTGACCACCACCTATGTTCGACGCCATAGTGCAATAACCACTTACTGTTGGCAAGTGGCGGCACTAGCCTTCGAGGGTACGTAAAGCCTGTCCGTGGGTCACGGGAAACAGTACATTTGTTGCCGTAATGCGGAAACGGAGCGATTTATCTGACATCCAACTGGTTTTCGGGTCAATGGTAGAAAAATTTCCGATACGGCTAAGTTTGTAAACTGTTCGCGTGCCGCCGTGCGGGGCAAAATGGCGCTATGCAAAACCAGCACCGAGGCAACTGGTGTGCACCACGGGCAATGAATGGACGTGGAACAGTTGAGCATATGACTGCGCAGATGAACCAAGGGACTAAGAGTGCACGTCTCCCACCTAACGCTGTCCGTTAAAACTGGGCTCATGACCCATCCCTGCCGTTGCCCTTTCTTCGGTGTATGGATTCAAAGAATCTTTTTCTTTGGATCTTCCCAAGTCGCACAACAAATTGGCCTTGTAAATACGCTCTTCCCTCAGGAATGACAGAAGAATTTACTCTAAGTTTCCTGCACGAGGCCTATCACTGATATTACTGTCTTCTCTTTCGCCTAGTCTGAACTTAAAATTCGTCTGTCTCACATTGCGCCTCAGGAATCTCCAACTGCACAAAATTATGATGACATCTGAACAACAGCTATGTTGCCAAGTGTGTACCGTATCTAATCAGTCATTGACTAGAAAACAATATATATCTAAATACATGAATCTGCCTCAGTATCACACTACCAGCAATGAGGTGACGGCTCAAAATACACTATCCCATCAAAAGTATCCGGACAATTTTAAGTAATACGAAATTGTTCACTAGTTGTCACGAGGGGCGGATCCGCCAGTACAAAACAGGAAAGAGGGAGATCAGGATTTAACGTCCTGTCGGAGTCTGTGTCATTAGAGACGGAGCACAAACACAGAGTCTTTCAAGAATTGTGAATGAAATCGGCTCTACCCTTTCGAATGAAACATCTCAGCATTTGTCTGGAGCGATTTAGGGAAATGATATAAAACTTGTTGTAACACCCCACCCATCACTTATCTGGTTTTGGGGTGTGTTCACCCCAGCTAATTGACTAACAGATCAACGCCGCAATATCAGATAACCCAAAGAAAATAATAAGGCCCTGTGACTCCTGATTGAACTGCGGTGGCAGTGTTGACATTAATTGATTCAGAATTGAAAGTGGTGCACATTGATGTTATATGCAGCTATTGAACACAAGATGCAAATGTTGAACATAAAATTAATTAACAAAGTAACTTGGGATTTCAACTACTTCATTGAAAACAGATGCGGTCGATTATCACAAATTTGTTTTAACTCACCACCTTCAATCATCACATTACATGACTCTCCTACCAGGAAGTGGTAATAAATGGCGTTCGCGTGGAGTAAAGCTCGATAACTCAAAAGTAGTTCCTATCGACTGACCCAGGCGTAATGCGAAGTGCGAGAAGAATTCTACAGTTCACGGCCCATGAAACCCTCGTGGAAACTTTGCCGACGTGATCCAACAAATTAATGACTGGCCGGAGGCGGGCGCAATATCTCCGAATACAGCGTGGCGGAGCGGCGTCATTGGGTGGACGTCGGCCGACCTCGTGGTGCTGCAAGGCTGCTGTCGTCTATTCACTCCTAGCTATCTTGCTCAGAACATATCTGAACCAAAACTTTCTATCTCCTAAACTGCAGAGATGCTCACTATTTCTCAGGCAAGCTGAGTAAAGAACGCCATGTCCGCATTCTAGGCAAGCTGGGAACGGAAGACCTCTACTGTGACTTCTGACAGTCCGCTCTTCACCTCGGTTTCCCCTCCAGAAAAATCACTTACGCCAATTGCAGCGCAAGTCACGTTAATCATGCCTCGCTTCCCAGCACTGACCAATGCGTGCTCTGGGAAGTGAACGAATTCCCACAAAATTTGCCTTCCTCTCAACTTCTTCTGTTTAGCTCCCCCCAGGCCAACCATCAAGGTTAGCGTCTGCACAAACACCAAGTTTTCTGGAATTCTGATTCCCAGGAGATTACTTCAAATTCCTTGGTCCTACATTCCCATCAGAGACCGGCGTATTTCATGCTGTCGCTCTTCACCTGATTTACTTCAGGCTCTTTGGACCGTGAATCCAGCGTGAAGTTGCTATAGTCACAAACACGCATATTTTGACCTCTGTTGACCGCTCCACTGTAGCTTTGCGTGGCTTTCTCGCATCTTTCACAGAAAACAGGACGACGGACATTCATCAACAGGCGTACAAGTTCTCTGTCTGTTTCCTGGTACACAAGCATGGAGTCGGGGTCAACAACCCACTCACTGTCACTCATCTTAAGGCGGCTGGAGGCCGCGCAGCGTTACCGCTTTCTCAGAGCTTGAGCCGCTCTAACCTGTCTTTTGTCGCTTCCCTTAGCCACTCCCCCGGCTGGCCATGCTCAACTCTAAATGCTTCCCTGGGGTAAACTAGCGTCCAGTAAATAGACTCGTTTCCACAAAGTTTTCATGTCGTGTGAATTACTTTAAAACTATCACCCGACATTAATTATTCCACTGCGTTCATACTATACCCTCTAAAAGATGCATTGTGCCTTGTCAGTCATTTTGTTCAGCCCTACTGTTCGCTCAACGTGAGTTAGGTGATCTTTAATGACTTCATGTAAGAGGCATAGATCTTGCCATCTTACACTGTATTTAAACGGCCGAATGCGAATTGGAACGGTCGTCTGGATAAGAGTGCCATAAGTGATATTCCAACCCTTCTAAATCTGACCAGTTTATTATTAGTGATGTCATTGTGAAGTGAAAAATCTAAGGAACAACAACTTCTGAACAAAGACCTGATAGATCTCATGTACTAACAGACAGGTACGTTCAAGGACCACACAGGGCGGTTGTAAAATATCGTGTTAAATCAGTGTAAGCAATCACTCGTGACTCTCAAACTGTTACTGGCAATTCAGCTAACACAATAACTGTGTATAGGCAGTTGATGCTAATTACTACGCTCGTCGAGCCTCTCCTTATTTGCCATACATCTTGTATTTACTGCTAAGCAACGCTTGCGGTGGCACAAGAGCCACGCCATTGGACAGTGGACAACTGGAGTAGACTGATTTGGAGTGATGAATCATGTGAATCCATGTGGCAGTCCGATGGGAGGGTTTGGGTCTAGCTAAGACATAGAACACGTTACCTTCCATCATGTGTAATGTCAACAGCAAAGTACAAAGAAGGTGGTTTCTTGTGGTTACGGTGTTGTCCCCATATTACGCTTAAGAAGACTGTGTACGTGGAAGTATATGAAAGTATTTTACAGCGTTGTATACGATCCACGGAAGAAATACGTTTGAGAGATGATGTTAGACCGTATCGACGTGATATGCAACCTGCCATCAAGCACCACCTGTAAGGTAATTCACTATGGACTATTGCTGAAATGGAGTGAACTGGCCTGCCTAGAACCCTGAGATGAACCCAGCAGAACACCTATGGGAAGAGTTAGAGTATCGACTTCGCCCTGGACCTCAGCGTGCAACATCACTACCTTGTATGGTTTCGGCTCTTGAGGAAGAGTGGGCTGCCGTTCCTTCATATATTCAGACACCTCACTGAAAGTGTCCCCAGCAGAGTTACCACCATAATAGCCGTCATGAAGGTGGATGGTGGAAACACCTAATATTAATGTGTACCAATAGATGTCCGGATGCTTATAATGACACTGTGTATTCAGATCACTAGGTGATAAGTTAAGGATACCCCACAGTTTTGTGGAATTCCTTGTCCTTTCTAAAGCTCTTATTTTACATATCACTTTATTCTCTGCTGAGAAATTTGGTAACTATTGTCTGCAAAAGTATAGTCGTTTGTAACAAAATCATATTAAAGGTGAGGGGGGCGGGGGTATAACAACACTCATGACCTACTCCTCACCCCTCAGTCCCTCATCAGCTTGAATTTGCACATGGGTGATACTGAATTATTTGCTAGATATACAGCAGACTTCTCCGTTTGCCCCTTTTGCACAACAATCGGCGATGATGCGATAGTTATATTATTCATATTTTGTGTGGCTGTATTCGTTCCTTCGATGCCTGTGTTCGACTGAATCAATGAAGTGGAGTTTGGCACAAATCAAGTGCGAGAGATATAAGTCAAGGAAGATTGAGATAATCTGTGGAGTAGAAAATGATAAGGAAGAAGTGACAGATGGACGGGAAGGAGAGAGATAAATAAAACTAAGAGAAATAGGAAAACTAAGAGGAGAAGACAAATGACGAATAAGTATTGCCATAAATGAAGGAGCATGTGAAATAAAGTGGTTGATATGGGTACCAAAAAAAAGGGAGTGGTTATTTAGAGATTTGTTCTCATAAGATTCTGTGAGAAGGTCTTGCACTGTCCCCGAGGACAGGACACGTGGAAGGGCGTAAGACGGTACACGATTAATACAGGCCAATTTTAATCTGGCGTCAGTGCTACGTGCCGGCCACGGGGGCCTGTAATTGGGGACGTTCCAGGGGCTGCCTGGAAATGACATCCCTCCCTGCTGTTGCCCCAGCCGTGCAGGGTGTGGTAGTCGGTGGCGTGAAGACGGCGCGCACCCCGAGGGAAATCAATAGCCGAGAGGTTGGCCGCCCTGGCGCCACGGCCGGCAATCGCTTTAAGTATCCGGTGGCGTGGCGTGGCGTGCGGTGGCGTGCCGTGTCGTGACGGGCAGTTGCGTAACCTCCGGCACCCGCCCCGTGTCGTGTCGAGTCGAGGCGAGGCGAGGCGAGCCGCTCGCGCCGCATCGATTCCC
The DNA here is from genome assembly GCF_023897955.1 of Schistocerca gregaria. NCBI lineage: Eukaryota > Metazoa > Arthropoda > Insecta > Orthoptera > Acrididae > Schistocerca > Schistocerca gregaria. Next base: position 348,478,765 of record NC_064927.1, on the reverse strand, counting down.
TGTGTGAGGGGTGGCCGACTGCGCTCCCTTAGTCCGAGCGACGCCTTCGTGTCGACGCTGGCGCGGTGTCTGATGGCCCTCACCGTTAATTATACAAGTTGCTCCTTGGCAGTGTGTACCGTCCGCATAGCCTGGAAGACACTCCCAGCATATCGCTTTGTCCTCTCACACATACAAGTTTCACTTTATTTGCTAACAAACGGAAACTAGTCTAGAGGAACTCACGCCAATACATCAACACTCGTGTCCATCTCGATGAGCGATGCAGGGCGTAAATATACGTCCCAACATCATTTGAGGGGATCCAAAGCTTCAAAATCATGAAACGTTAAATTTTTACTTTTTTATTTTAAAAATCTATAGATTTTCCTCTTTCTGTTGATTTATAATTTATTCAGTTCTAAAGGCTACAACTAGTCTTAAAATATTTTTGAAACATATTCCACATGGGCGTGACCGACTGTGGCGCTGCTAAAATGCTGTCAAATGTTGTACTCTTGACTCTACATGCTCGTCATGTACATGTGAGAGAAAAGAAGTGTTACAAAATAAGTGTTGTGTATAAACTGTGATTGTAGTGTGTTTCATGTTTGTTTATTCTTTTGGAATCCTGAAAAATATTCGTAGTGAGTTCTGATCATTGAAGTCTATGTTTAAATTGAAGGATAATCAAGCGTAAACGTAAAGTTACTAGAAATACTCCGAAGGCGTTCAAGAAAAGGAGAAATGTCGTAAAGCCAAAGGTAGATTTTATTACCGTAAACAATAATGATGGAACCAAGTGTGTGAACCTAACCTTGCTAGTATACCTGCCCACTGCAATGAAAGTCAGAAAGAAATTATTTTGCAGAGGAAGCTTGATTCATTGGCCTCTCAATATATATATATATATATATATATATATATATATATATATTCCTTACTGCCATTTCTTGTTAACAATATTACGTTATTTCCAAGAATAAGCAGCTTTCATTCGGTTAATGCTCGGAAGAAATCAAACCTGCGTTTGGATCGGACTTCCTTAACTCTTCTGCAAAAAGGTGTGTAGTACACTGCTGCATCCATTTTCAATAAGCTACCACTCGAATTCAAAAGTCTTTGCAGTAACCCACGCGTTTTCATATCAAAACTGAAGAGTTTCCTCGTAGGTCACTCCTTCTATTCTGTTGTAGAGGAGTTCCTTGAAAAATTAAGCTGATTCTTACTGTATTGTTGATTGCGTTTACTTAAACTTATGGACTGACTTTTTTCGGGTTCGTAAACATTTATTTTTATCTATTATTACTTTTATGTTATAATTTTATGTACTGACACGTTCCATGACCTTGGAGTTTTGCTCCTCAATTTGGTCCTACCGAACTTGACGTGTAAATAAAATAAATTAATACTGTTACAGTGAACACATACATTGAGGTGACAAAAGTGATGGGGTAGCTCCCAAGATCATGGTGGAACTCCTTTTGCTCGGCATAGTACAGCAACCCGACGTAGCATGCACTCAACAAGTCACTACAAGTCCCCAGCGGAAATATTGATCCATGCTGCCTCTAAAGCCGTCCATAATTGCCAAAGTGTTATCTGTGCTGGATTCTGTGCACAAACTGACTTCTCGATTATGCCGATAAATGTTCGAGGAGATTCATGTCACGCTATCTGGGTGGCCAAATCATTCGCTCAAAATGTCCAAAAGTTCTTCAAACTAGTCGCGAACAACTGTGGCCCGACGACATGGCTCATTGTCAATCACAAAAATTACATTGTTGTTTATTAAGTCCACGAATGCCTGAAAATAACCATTTCTTATCAACGATCCGTTCAGGTGGACCAAGTGAATTCCATATAAACAAAGCTCACACCGTTATGGAGTCACGAACCACCATCAGCTTGCACACTGTGTAAGTAGGCTGTTTAGGTTTTTATGTTGGTAACGCTACATAGCGATCTATATGAAAATCACTGACTGTGCTGTGTGAAGGTTGTGGTTGGATTGTATCATTATTTGCTGTTGAGAGCGGATGATCTGGACGTGTGTCCATCAGACGCAGTACATTTCTAAGACTGGATGTCATGAACTGATATGTAATGACTTTTGAACACTATTCAGGTAAATACATTGTTTGTTCTTTATCTTTCATTTGCTTACTATGCGTATCAGTAGTTACTGCCTTCAGTAGTTTGAATCTTTTATTTAGCTGGCAGTAGTGGCACTCGCTGTATTGCAGTAGTTCGAGTAACGAAGATTTTTGTGAGGTAAGTGATTGATGAAAGGTATAGATTATTGTTAGTCAGGGCCAATGTAGGGATTTTTGAAAGTCAGATTTGCGTTGCGCTAAAAATATTGGGTGTTAGTTTAGTGTTGATCAGAACAGGCAAAGAGCGAAATGTCTGAGTACGTTCAGTTCTACTCAGCTGTTTGAAAATCAAATAATGTAAGAGGTTTTTCAGCACAGTAATTCATTAATTTTTTAAGGGGACGTTTCAACTGCCTTGTTAAAAACTTGGATCTATGGCTTCGTGTGGTCTGAGACATAATCGACCCCTACCATCAACTCTTACTAACTGAATTCGGGACTCATCTGAGTTAGCTGGTTCCAGTGTCAAGACTCCAACCGATAAGGTCACGATCCCATGAGAGGCGCTGCAGGAGATGCCGTGCTGTTAGCGTAGGCACTGGCCTGCGTCGTCTGTTCCCATAGCTCATTATTGACAAATTCCTCCGCATTGTCCTAACGGATGCGTTCGTGGTACGTCCCGCATTGATTTCTGTGGTTATTTCACGCAGAGTTGCTTATCTGTTAGCATTGACAACTCTACCAAAGGCTGTTGCTCTCAGTCGTTAAGTGAAGGCCGTCGTCCACTGCGTTGGCTGTAGTGAAAGTTAATGCCTAAAATCTGGTATCCAAGGCACACTCTTTATACGGTGGATCTCCGAATATTTAGTTTCCTAACAATTTCCGAAATGGAATGTCCTCTGTGTCCAGCTCAAAACACCATTCCGTGTTCCAAGTCTATTAATACTTATTATACGGGAATAGTTATGTCGGAAACCTTTCCACATGAATCACCTGAGTACAATTACTAGCTCCGCCAATGCACTACCGTTTTATTTCTTTCTGTACCTATTACTACTGCTATCTACATCTACATCTGCATCTACATGACTACTCTGCAATTCACATTTAAGTGCTTGGCAAAGGGTTCATTGAACCACAATCATTCTATCTCTCTACTATTCCACTCCCGAACAGCGAGCGGGAAAAACTAACACCTAAACCTTTTTCTTCGAGCTCTGATTTCTCTTATTTTATTTTGATGATCATTCCTACCTATGTAGGTTGGGCTCAACAAAATATTTTCGCATTCGGAAGAGAAAGTTGGTGACTGAAATTTCGTAAAAAGGTCTCGCCGCGACGAAAAACGTCTATGCTGTAATGACTTCCATCCCAACTGGTGTATCATATCTGCCACACTCTCTCCCCTATAACGTGATAATACAAAACGAGCTGCCCTTTTTTGCACCCTTTCGGTGTCCTCCGTCAATCCCACCTGGTAAGGATCCCACACCGCGCAGCAATATTCTAACAGAGGACGAACGAGTGTAGTGTAAGCTGTCACTTTAGTGGACTTGTTGCATCTTCTAAGTGTCCTGCCAATGAAACGCAACCTTTGACTCGCCTTCCCGACAATATTATCTATGTGGTCCTTCCAACTGAAGTTGTTCGTAATTTTAACACCCAGGTACTTAGTTGAATTGACAGCCTTGAGAATTGTACTATTTATCGAGTAATCGAATTCCAACGGATTTCTTTTGGAACTCATGTGGATCATCTGACACTTTTCGTTGTTTAGCGTCAACTGCCACCTGACACACCATACAGCAATCTTTTCTAAATCGCTTTGCAACTGATACTGGTCTTAGGATGACCTTACTAGACGGTAAATTACAGCATCATCTGCGAACAATCTAAGAGAACTGCTCAGATTGTCACCCAGTTCATTTATATAGATCAGGAACAGCAGAGGTCCCATGACGCTTCCCTGTGGAACACCTGATATCACTTCAGTTTTACTCGATGATTTGCCGTCTATTACTACGAACTGCGACCTTCCTGACAGGAAATCACGAATCCAGTCGCACAACTGAGACGATACCCCATAGCTCCGCAGCTTGATTAGAAGTCGCTTGTGAGGAACGGTGTCAAAAGCGTTCCGGAAATCTAGAAATACGGAATCAACTTGAGATCCCCTGTCGATAGCGGCCATTACTTCGTGCGAATAAAGAGCTAGCTGCGTTGCACAAGAGCGATGTTTTCTGAAGCCATGCTGATTGCGTGTCAATAGATCGTTCCCTTCGAGGTGATTCATAATGTTTGAATACAGTACATGCTCCAAAACCCTACTGCAAACCGACGTCAATGATATAGGTCTGTAGTTAAATGGATTACTCCTACTACCCTTCTTGAACACTGGTGAGACCTGCACAATTTTCCAATCTGTAGGTACAGATCTATCGGTGAGCGAGCGGTTGTATATGAGTGCTAAGTAGGGAGCTATAGTATCAGCGTAATCTGAAAGGAACCTAATCGGTATACAATCTGGACCTGAAGACTTGCCCGTATCAAGCGATTTGAGTTGCTTCGCAACCCCTAAGGTATCTACTTCTAAGAAACTCATGCTAGCAGATGTTCGTGTTTCAAATTCTGGAATATTCCATTCGTCTTCCCTGGTGAAGAAATTTCGGAAAACTGTGTTCAATAGCTCCACTTTAGCGGCACAGTCGTCGATAACAGTACCATCGGCACTGCGCAGCGAAGGTGTTGACTGCGTCTTGCCGCTTGTGAACTTTACATACGACCAGAATTTCTTCGGATTTTCTACCAAAATTCGAGACAATGTTTCGTTGTGGAACCTATTAAAGGCATCTCGCATCGAAGTACGTGCCAAATTTCGCGCGTCTGTAAATTTTAGCCCATCTTCGGGATTTCGCGTTCTTCTGAACTTCGCATGCTTTTTCCGTTGCCTCTGCAACAGCGTTCGGACCTTTTTTGTGTACCACGGGGGATCCGTTCCATCTCTTACCAATTTATGAGGTATAAATATCTCAATTGCTGTTGCTACTATATCTTTGAATTTGAGCCACATCTCGTCTACATTCGCATAGTCAGTTCGGAAGGAATGGAAATTGTCTTTTAGGAAGGCTTCTAGTGACACTTTATCCGCTTTTTTAAATAAAATTATATGTGCACACAGCTGTCCCATGACTTTGTCATCTCCGTGTGTAAGGCATCAAACCTAGCTACTTCCCTAGAGCTGCCCTTATGTTACTGGCGAGAAATGTTACTGGTGCTGTCTGAAGTTACACCGCCCCGGTTGTGCGAGAACGAGAAGCGGGCGGCGCGGCGGTGTGTATCTGCTGCTCCGTGCCGCCGGACGCACGGGGTGGCCGCGTTGCTAGGGGCAACTGCACCCCCGCTGCCGCCCTGCTGACTCAGACGGCGTCGAGACTTCGCCAGCCCTGCACCCTCCCTCCCCCTCCCCCTCCGCCTACACAGACGGCGGCGAGGGATGCGCAGCTGTCTCTTCTTGCTCCGCAGCCACACTGGCGGTCGACTCACGACAACCGTAATTTCACCTCGATGAGCTGGAGACTGTACAGCTTACATTGTTCCGTCTCGTGTGCTCTGCTTGTGATATTTATTATTGTTGTGGAGCTGCTCGAGTGGACTTATCTCCAGGATTTTCTTATTATTGGGAGTCACGATCGTGTAGAAGTGTTTAAATGAAAACTAGGGAGGAGGAGATTTGTATTTAACGTCTCGTCGACAACGAGGTCATTAGAGACGGAGCACAAACTCGGATTAGGGAAGGATGGCGAAGGAAATCGGCAGTGCCCTTTCAAAGGAACCATCCCGGCATTTGGCTGAAGTGATCTAGGGAAATCACGGATAACCTAAATTAGGATGACTGGACGCGGGATTGAACCGTCGTCCTCCAGAATGCGAGCACCGTGTGCTCACCACTGCGCCACCTCGCTCGGTAAATGATAATGCTTCCACCATTTGTACAAGGGGTTTCTGAAAGTAACGCCCGATGGGGTGCGAAATGGAAACTACAGCGAGAATGTCCGTCGATCGCGTCACGTTGGTATTTTCAGTTTTGAGCGCTCAGTGAGTACGTAAAGATGCCTAGAACAATAATGCGTCCCACCGAGTACGAAGGCCTGGTGGGGCGTTTCGCCTAATTGCATGCACCCCACATAACTGTCAAACGTCTCCGGCATGACAATTCTCGGCCGCAGTCTGAAGGGGCAATGAATAAGCGTTTTCAATGGGAAGTGTTTGATCAACCACAATAGGGCCCGTAATTGAGTCTTACTAAGTTTCACCTCTGTTCACATGAAGAAAACGTCCTGACACAGACAACGAGCTGTAGACCAGCAAATAGAATTGGCAGGAAGCACAGACGGCTTGCTTCAATGACGAGGTATTGGAAATTTGGTACAACGCTATGACAAATGTCTAAATCGGAACGGCAACTATGTAGAAGAGTACCTAGAACCTGCAGCTAACTGTTGCAAATAAAACAATTTAGATTTTCATAGCGGTTTCCATTTTGCGCAGCCATCCGCTGTGGCCGAGCTTTTCTAGGCGCTTCGGTATGGAGCCGCACCGCTGCTACGGTCGCAGGTTCGAATCCTGCCTCGGGCATGGATGTGTGTGATATTCTTAGGTTAGTTAGGTTTAAGTTGTTCTAAGTCTATGGGACTGATGACTTCAGATGTTAAGTCCGATAGTGCTTAGAGCCATCTGAACGATCTGAACCATTTTGCGACCTTACTTTCCGAATAGGCCTCTTATGTTATTTATCTATTCAATGTAGTTATTTCACTAAAGGTTGCTAAAAATATTAATTGCAGTGTCAGTTTCAACATCTTTTTTAATTTTAAATCATACTGAATATAATAATTATGAATCACTTGACAATGGTTACATATTGCAATCCAAGTGTTTTTTCTTGATACGTAACTCATACACGCAAACGAATTTAATCTAAGTGTTTTATTAATTACCGTCCTTCTGATACATCGTTCGAACTGTCTTACAAATGCTTTCTCCAAATATCCATTTCCACCTCATACACTGGAAAAAATACGTACTAGCAAAAATTTCCGTGCAACGGGAGCGTTATGCAGAGAGCAATAAACCACCTGCCACGTTTGTATCCCTAACGATATATGAAAGAAAAACATTTACTAACAAAAAGGGTCACTTATCACGCAGAGATCACAGTGTATATTGATGTGATAGTGAGTTGCTGAGCATATATGTATATGAAACAGCATCAAAACATTACTATAGCTTATTGGCAACAGAACTTAAGTAAAAGAAGATTTTCATTTGCTGAAACCTATGCATTTCAAACTCAACACCTTCTGATGAAAACCAGAATTTGTTTTAAGTCGCTTCCTTGTTGTTTTCGGCTGTCGCCTCTCATTCTACTAATATTACTAATAATCGTGTAGTAGAAGTAGCAATGGTAGTAATAGCAGACGTAATAACAGATTTTTTCCTTCGTCTTTTCGGTCGTCTCTGTTTTTTTCACACTTTCGTGTTACCCGTCTCCTTTCTCTTTAGTCAATGTATCTTGTCCACATTCGATATGTGTGTTCTCTCCACATCCCGCGAAACAGTGTGCTCCGTGGGCAATTGGGAGCTTCTATTCAGATCTACTTTTTATATTCCGTGCTTTCATCCATTTATACTTTCTACCAGCATCTATTAGTTTGATATTATATTTATTTTCGCATGAATGGTTCAAATGGCTCTGAGCACTATGGGACTCAACTTCTGAGGTCGTAAGTCCCCTAGAACTTAGAACTACTTAAACCTAACTAACCTAAGGACATCACACACATCCATGCCCGAGGCAGGATTCGAACCTGCGACCGTAGCGGTCGCGCGGTTCCAGACTGTAGCGCCTAGAACCGCTCGGCCACCCCGACCGGCGTCGCATAAATCTCGTAATGTTTCTGTTTATGTCTTTATCGCGTTACCTGAGCAGTATCTCATCTGGTAAGCTTTGATTCTTTGCTTTCCAGCCAGAATATGTTTCGTTCCTCACCTGCTAAGATGTGTTTCGCTCCTGGATTAGGTGTGCTGGTCAGGTGCCGGAGAGGAAGCAGAATTTCTTGTTCCAGAATATATAATATTGGCCACAGCCTTCTCTTCAGATTACACAATGCACAAGCTTGATTTGGGACGATATGGGTTGGAACTCACCCGTCGCCTACTCAAACGAACAGTTCCGGTAACTCCCTAAACTGATTTCGAGAAACCACGGAGAAGCTAAATCTAAATAAAACACTCGCTCTCTATAAATTTCGGTTGGGTTCACACGCACATTTATATTTATGTTCGCGCAAATTCAAAATATTTACTTTCTTTACAGAAATGTTCTGTTGGCGTTTCAAAAGTCGAGGCTTAATGATAAATGAGACAAAGCTGGCTGGGTGAATTAGTATAATGATAACTATTTAAATAATATTTTGTTTATCTTTATGGTATGTAATAGGGAATATACTTGCCTAACTGATTCTTATTGTGAGAGTTGCTGTCGGATTGATTAGAAGGTGTACCATAAAGCACCTGGTAATGTTAGACGTTTCGTTACCTTCAACATCAACAGTTAAGTTCTTGTTGACTATAGTGTTCTCGTTTTTGCAGCTCCGAAGTTATGATGTGAGTAGTTATTTGTAGTTTTATACCTGAGAGTAGTTCTGCTGTCTGTTGCATCGTCACATATACCAATAATTTTAAAATCCTTTTCTAAAACTAATGCGTGTTTGCAATTGGTGAAACAAGTTTACCAACTTACCTACCGCTTGAAAATATTTTTCTGCCAGATACATTACACACATTTTTGCCCTCCTACTGATTCATGAGGTGGGCGCTTAATGTCTACCAACAGATCCAATGCTGTCTTGGCTCGAAGACAGAACTTTATGTGAAATTTAGGAAATAGTTGAGAGTGGGTCTCGTTAAACGGAAGACAGTATTTGGTGTTTATGTCACTTTACTTACTGAGACGATACAAATTCGCTGGGCGGACACGTACTCTCCTACTGAGTAGAGTTTCGGGGAACTTTCACTACCTGACCTTGGCCTTCAGATAGAAGATGGCGTGCATATTTATACTTGGGTAGACGAGTCCACTGCCATTTGTAGAAAAACAAACGAGTACGAGAATTTTCATTCCTTTTGTAACTCTATGACGTTTACGTTTCTGCGAATAACTTGCGAAGAGTGCAGATAGATACTTACATTCGGCTAAACAATATGGGCTCTGGTTATGTACCAAAATTGACATAAAATCGAAGAAAGGTACTCATTGTGAACAAAATTGTACAATGGTAAAATCCTGAAATGGACAGACTGCAATTTTTGAAGTGTGTTTCGTACAAGGCTTAAATGCTACCAGTACTCAGGTATCCGGAGTGATGATAAAATCAAACGATGACAGTTGATCGCTTTGTAATTTACACTTTAAATCCGATATTTCGTGGCTTTGTACATTAAAGATGTTGCCACAATGCCATGAGTGCGTTTGTGCGAACGTAGTACAGGGAAAATCATTGGCTTCCGGAGCTATGTTTAATAAATTGTTTGTTTGTTCATTGCTCCACCTCGCCCCTTCAATTTCTACTTATAATAGTCAAATACCCTCCGTTTTCTCAATAAAAATACATTTGGAACTGAAGCTCGTTCCTACGTACTTCTAATCTTTAATCAATTTCTTTTCTGTTATGGTAGGCCTACTTAATAAATTCCTTTTTTTAAATTTTGTAAATAAAATACAATAGTACTCTTTTGTTTAACATTGCTTTACTCCGACACTACGGCTGAGTGACGTGTTACAGGGGGTAACCAACAGGAAATTATGGTCTGCTATTAGTGACTATGTTTGGGTGTAGAGCAGGTAAAATTTTGATATTTTGTCTAAAACTGACATGGTGATACCGTGGCTGTGTACAATTAATGTAGGTTAATTCTTACAAAGAAGAAAACAGCAACCAGCCACTATCAATACTGCTATTTATTTAAGTAAATAGCGCCGTTACCGGTTTAGAACTGACAAGTTCATCATCAGACGACTGTTCACATGATTTTCAAGATACCCTTGAATTTATCGTCCGTTTTCGATTTTTATTATTCCACTGTAGCGAAGTATTTTTGGTGCGTTGTTGCCCTACGGTAGAAAACAGTGTTAGAAGCACCCTATGTGAAAATAACTAACCTCCAGTCTACGAAGAAAAGAAATGATTTTGTTTTACTGTTGTACATATTCTACACCTAATACATACTCCACAACCCACCAGACGAGGCATGGCATAGGGTAACATGTACTACTGCTAGACATTACTGTCCCACTCAGAAATGGACCGAGGGTGAATCGACTGATTCCTATCGTATTGTCTACGCGGCCCATACGCGCGATGTATGTTGGTAACAGTAGGACCATTCTAGAGTCCGTCGTAAATGACCGTTCTCTAAATTTTCTCGACAGTGCATTGCGAAAAAAAAATCTTCATTCCTCCTGGGATTCCCTCTTGTGTTCACGGAGCATTCCGTAATATTTTAGTCTTGATCAGACCTATCGGTAGCGAAACTAACAGCAAGATTGTAAATGGCTTCCATATCTTTTTATAACACGACCTGCTAGGGATCACAAACACTTGAACAGTACTCGCACAGGTATTCTGTATGCGTTCTCCTTTCCAGATGAACTGCTCGTTCCTTTTCGACCACTGACCTTCCCTTCAGCCGACATTCGTGCCTGTTCCATTTCATATCGCTCTGCAACATTACGCCTAGATATTTAGCCATCCCGACTGCGTCGCGGAGCACACCACTAATACAGTGTTCGTATATCACGGGATTAGCTTCCCTACTCATCTGCATTAAGTTACATTGTTCTACATTTAGAGTAAGCTGTGACTGTGCGACTGACCACAGCAAATAGAAAAACTGTTCAAGACATCTTGTATCCATCTACAGTCACTAAAAGACGTCACTATCCCGTACGCTACAGTGTCATCAGCCTATTCACCAGATTGTGATATGTATAGAGAACAAAACCGGTCATATCATACTCTCCTGAAGCACTCCTGACGGTACCTTTATCCCCGATGAAACCTCGCCGTTCAGGATAGAATTTTATAAGTGAACGCAGCACAATGTTTAACCGTCCAGGAACACCAGCGGAATCCTCAAGAAAATCTCAACTCTGAGATTCAAACTTCATCAATCATTGAAGAAGCTTGAAGAGGAATAAGACGAAGACTAAAATTCTGAAGATTTTGCTATCAAAATTTTCGTACTTCGTGTGAACCGACTTTTGCTAGCGACTCGTCTTGCTTACACCTGGCAAACATTCAGATTGCTTTAGAAGAGACAGAGGGGTTCGATTTGACAAGGAAGTGTGCTATTACCAGATCTCTTCCATATAAGGGTCAATAGTACACGATACGAAAATTATAGCTGATGCAGAAGATGTTTGGTAAGGGAAGACAATGAACAGAAATTGGAGGAACAACTAAATGACTGGATCGAGGTGACTGAAAAAGAGGCATGGTAGTGAGATAACGAAAATCAGCAGGAGAAAATGAAGAAATAAAGGATAGAAGTTTTAATAATAAAATTATTACAGAAGTGGGTGCTTGCAAATATCTATGAAGTGAACTAACCAGGAACGGAAACATCAAGGAAGAAATTTCGGAAAGGATAGAAACTTGCTTACAATTTTGTTCTTTTGTATCGGATATAATATTCAATCGAAAAATGCCTGCCAAAGCAAATATCATGGCGTAAAAATCAAATGATGTACCAATTTCGAACTTTCGATCGATATGTTCGACCTGGACAAAGAAAGATGTGAGTGGAGCAGAAGCCACGGACAGACAACGGATTCTGTGTAAGACGAGACGGAAAGGGATAAGAAATGAAACAATACGAAACAAGCTTGAGATCAGCTCCTAATAGAAGCTATGGATATTAATGGTTTAGCTACGTTAAAAGAATGGAAAACAAAAACTACCAAGAAAATCTCTGCAATAGACGTAATTTGGAGGAAGACCAGTGGAGCATCATGAAGAAGTTGGAGAGACTAGGTGAAGGATGACGTGAAAGGAAGGGGTTACAATGGGAGGAAATGCTGAACGATAGACTGTGGGGGAAAATTAAGGATTGGAAATGGCTTTGTGTACTACCTGGATAAGGAAAAAAATTCAAGAAGTAGAGAAGAAATATGACTCCAAAGAGGAAAAAAGTGATTTTGGTCTCCAGTACTACAAGCGTTGGACAACGAACATAACACCACGGAAATGCATGCTTCAACGTAAGTGCAGATACTAGCGAAAGGTGCAGATTGCGGTGTGGTATTTTGCTACTTACGGCACATGTGCAATGTCCTCAATACGTTGCAGATGTCAGTCAGTCAGAGCAGTGTTCTGAGTAGCCGTGAGTGCATTGTGTCGGAGCTAAGAGAACTCGAACGAGGACAAGTTTCTGGTGCTCTTTGGAGGTTGCTTCCGTAACCAAGATAGCCTAAGTGTTTGGTGTTTCAAAAGGCACCGTATAGAAAATTTATACCGCATACAGTGAAAGCGGAGAAACATCATCCGCTAAGTCACAACGCAGTCGGAAGTGCCTACTCAGTGATTGTGACGGACGTTCGTTGAAGAGGGTTCTGACGAAAAATAAAACGTCGACACATTCAAAAGTTACTGCAGAAGTGAATATCGCACTTGCGAATCCTGTTAGCACCAAAACAACATGAAGGGAGCTCCATAAGCACGGAATTGCAGGACGAACTGAAATTTCAAAACCTTTCATCAGTGATGGAAATGCCTGGTGGTGCCCTAGCCATAAAACATGGGCGCTGGAGCCATAGAAGGATGTCATTTTGTCGGACTGATCCCGTTGCACTCTGCTCCCAACTTCTGGCAGAGTTTACTTCCTAAGAGAGAAACAATGTCGGGTGTTCGGTAATGATTTGGGCAGCCACATATTGGTATTCCATGGGCCCCATGGGTATTCTGCAAGATCGCATTACTCCCAACGAATATGTGAGCACTTTGGCTGATCAGATTCGTCCAGTCCGAGAATGTTCGTGTCAAGTGTTGTGTTCCAGGTCGACAGGGTCCTATTCACACACCTCGCACATAGCTGGTTTTGTGAGCACGAGGATAAATTGTCACATCTCTCTTGGCTACCACAGTGACCAGATTTCACCACCGTTTGTCTTATACACCGCCTGGTAGTTTCTCTAGACCGTTTACGATGACTATCTCGTGATACCAGAGGACATACTGGTCTTTCTCTTGGTTCTGATACATGTTGTTTGCAAATGGTGTCCGATTCCCGCTGTTGTTACGTCACTGGGCCCTGTAACAAACAAAGTAAGAATAAGTATGTATGTACACAAAACATGAATATGTCGTATGTAGTTCAAAATAAAATATATTTGTCAGTGTTTCGTGTTTTATGTCTTACGACTGTTTGAAATCAAGAAAATGCTTCTGGGACATCAGGTAATAATGAGCCCATGTGGTCTGCTTTGTAGAGAAGGGTGCCTGATTGCTATTGACGTCCATCATCATTACCTTAACTAGCCATTACTTTACGAGAAGAACGGTGTTAAATTTCCTTGAGAACCATACAGAACCTGTATTTATCCATTCCTAGGCGACTGGAAGCTGTTTTGGATGCCAATGGTTTTCCTGGACCATATCAATCAAGGTAAAGCGTTGTGTTTTTGGTGTTTTCATATTTTGGTCCACCCCATATATGTTTCCGTCAAGTTACACAAGACGATTCGGTAACAGTTTGACACATTCGTGTGTATTCGTAAGCGTAACCTGGGAGTTCACCTACTCTTTTCAGCTTTTCAGTGACATGGCGGGAGGTGGATTAGTAGCGCACGAGAGAGAGAAACTAAGATTTTCGTTTCCAATATTAAATGTTCGTCTAGTTCCGTCGCATAATTCAGTAGCACTTTGCAACGTACACTGATACACGTTCACTTCACTTATGTAATATAAGTGTGCTTGTCCACGTTTGAGGTTTTTAATGGCATGTCTTTACCAGGGTGGTTTGATAACTCTGGTAAATTTCCATGAAAGAATGGTTCAAAATGGTTCAAATGGCTCTGAGCACTTTGGGAATTAACTTCTAAGGTCATCAGTCCCCTAGAACTTAGAACTACTTAAACCTAACTAACCTAAAGACATCACACACATCCACGCCCGAGGCAGGATTCGAACCTGCGACCGTAGCGGTCGCACGGCGCCAGACTGTAGCGCCTAGAACCGCTCGGTCATCTCGGCCGGCCATGAAAGAATGGATATTTTTGTTGCGTCCTATTGGTTGGTACGCCTAAGCTCGATTACTCCAAGGATCGTATTAAAAATTTCAACAATGAACAGCGCACAGTTCATCGTTGACAGCAGACTGAATACTTCGGCGCGTCAACAGCTATTGCAAATGGAGAATACTGAGTTTTGATTTGAAAGTTTGGACTGCAGCACAAATCAGAACTAGATGAAGGTCAGGCAAACTCTGCACCATCATTGCAGTTCATTTACTTTTGAGTTAATGAATTTAAACGCAGTCAGACAAGCACCGAAACGAAGCTTGCTCAGGTCGTCCAATTGAGGCCACAGCGATGGAAACCATTGACGAAATCCATGATATGTTAATGAAAGACCGCCGAATAAAAGTTCGTGAGGTTGATGAGACTGTAGGCATCGCAACTGAGCGAGAGCCTAATATCTTGAACGGAGGATTGGCTGTGTAGAAGCTGATGTGCGTGGTGGGTGTGGCGATTGCTTACAGTCGACCAAAAGCGCATGCGGCACATTTCAACACAATATCTGGCGTTGTTTAATTGCAATCCGCAAGACGTTTAGCCCTGCTTTGTGACTGTTGATGAAACCCTGATCCATCATCACACGCAGAAGTCAAAATGTCCGTCAGTACAATGGACAAAGGTTGGTGAAATTGCGGCGAATAAGGGAAAGACTTTTTATCGGCTAGTAAGGTGACTCCCACTGTTTTTTATCATTCCCAATCAATGATCCTCATAGAAAACTCAGAAAAAGGCAAAACCATAACTGGATCCTATTACAGTTCGCTGTTGGAACGTTTGAAACTTGCATTGGTTTAAGAAAGACCTGGGTTGGCAGGCAAAATGACCTCTTTCACCAGGATATTGCACCATTCCGCACATCAGCGGTAACAACGGCGAATGTGCATAAATTGGGCTATGAGTTGGTTCCTCATTCGCCCTATTCACCAGACTTAGCCCCAAATTAATTCTTCCCGTTCGCTCACTTGAAACGTAAGGTAGCTGGGAAGAAATTTTCATCGTATGAGGAAGTGATAGTTGCAATCGATGAGAATTTTGCAGAATGTGACAGTACGTTTTTTTTTTCCGATAGGATGAAAAAGCTGGAGGATCGCTGGACCAAGTGTATATCCCTCAAAGGGAGACTATGTCGAGAAGTAAGGTGAGTTGTTTACTAGACAAACATTTTTTCTTGCTTTTTTACCAGACTTATGAAATAGCCGTCGTATGTAGTAGAGACAGCCGCGAGACGGATTAGGGTGTGTACGGAGCGCATGTGTGGTGACAGAGGCGGCCTCGCTTCGCCACCGCCGTGCTTGATTCGCCGCACAGCTGCGTGTTCAGTGGGAGGGGGCGTGTCCGTAGCGCACGGTCGCCGCCAGCTGCCGCCAGGCGCCATTGCTGCGTGCGGGCATCGACGGCGGAGCTCGCCGGTCGGGCGCACGCAGCACGTAGCGCAGCGCGGCGCAGCACGCACGCCTCCGCGTCGAGTGGAGTGCGTGTAAAGATGGTCGCGACGGAGGGGCAGGAGGGTGGGGTGAGGGGAAGGGGGGAAGGCGTGAGCGGGCGCCAGGCTCCGCCCACTCATCGACACCAACGCAACGCAACGCCACGTCGCGCCCGCCGAGGCGTCGGCACGGGCATGGCGCGCCGCCAATCAGCGCCTCCGGCGTCGCCCTGCAAAGAAACATGCGTCTCGGGTTACGATACCGCACTCCGGACATAGAATACGATACGGCAACGTGCGTGAGAACGTCGCCCCAAGACTGGTACATGTTCATCTGCATCTGCAACGCTACTCTGCATTCCCACTTGAAGTGTCTGGCAGAGGGTTTATCGTACCAGCTTACGCTATTTCTCAACTGTTCTACATTGAGGTGACATTAGTTATGGGACAGAGATATGCTCGTATACAGATGTCAGTAGTATCGAATAGACAAGATAAAAAGGGCTGTTCATTGGCGGAGCTCCCATTCGTACTCAGGGGATTCCTGTGAAATGGTATCCGATGTGATCATGGTCACACGATGGGAATGGTAGTTGACTCTAGACGTATGGGGTATTCTATTTTCGGAATTCGTTAGGGAATCCAATACTCTGAAATTCACAGTGTCAAGAGTGTGCTGACAACACCGAATTATTACCTCTCATCACTGACACAGTGGCCGACGGCCTTCAAATAACGACTGAAACTGTGGCTTTTGCGTACATTTATCAGTGCTAACAGGCGAGCGACATTGCGTGTAATAACCGCAGAAATAATTGTGGGACGTAGGACAAACATATCCGTTAGGACAGAGCGGCGAAATTTGGCGTTCATGGGCTATGGCAACGGACGACCGACGCGAGCGAGTGTCTTTGCTAACACCACGACGTTGCCTACGCTCGTGACCATAGCGTTCGGAGCCTAGACTACTAGAAAACCGTGGCCTATTTTCATTTGATGAAAATGAAATGAAGTTATCGTATTTCATTGTTGGCCGGGAGGCCACATTCGGGGGAGATCGGCCGCCGTATTGCAAGTCCTCTTTAGTTGACGCCATTTCAGCGACTTGTCAATGATGATGGACACACAACACCCAGTCCCCTGCCAGGAAACGAACCCGGGCCCCCTTCGTGGTAGGCGGTAACGCTACCGCTACGCTACAGAGGTGGACATTTCATTTGGTAATAGCTGATGATAGGGTTCGAGAGTGGTGCATACCTCACGAAGCGATGGACGCAAGTTGTAAACAACATACTGTGCAAGCTGGTGGTGGCTCCATAATAGTGCTGGCTATGTTTGCGTGGAATGAACTCGGTCCTCTGGGCCAATTGAACCAATCATTTACTGGAAATGGTTATGTTCGTCTACTTGGAGATCATCTGTAGCCAACAACGATGGCCTTTTTATGGATGACAATGCACCATGCCATCGCATCACAGTTGTTCACGATCGATTTGAAGAACATTCTGGACATAATTGGAAGGAGAAACAAAATTGGTCGCATTTTTTTGTTTTTTTGTTTTATTATCCGCAAAATCGATTTTCGGTCACTTAGTGACCATCCTCAGTGCTGTAATATACAATTAAAATTGGTAGGCACTGGTATCAACAAGCTTAGAGCGATCACATAAACTGACAAGTTTATGTGATCGCTCTAAGCTTGTTGATACCAGTGCCTACCAATTTTAATTGTATATTACAGCACTGAGGATGGTCACTAAGTGACCGAAAATCGATTTTGCGGATAATAAAACAAAAAAAACGACCAATGCTGTTTCTGCTTCCAATTATATCTATTATCTGGTCGTGGTGGACAGAGCACTCCATGGAGTCGCCAATCAATAACATTCTCGACAGTTCGAGAGAACGATTTGGCCTTCCAGGCCGCCCGAAATGAATCCCATCGAACATTTATGGGACATAATCGAGAGGTCAGTTCATGCACGATATCCTGCAATGGCAACACTTTTGCAGTTACGGACGGCTTTAGAGGTAGTATGGCTCAATATTTCCGCAGGGGTCTTTCTATGACTGGTTGAGAGTATACAACTATGCCGGGCAAAAGGAGGTCCGACACGACATTAGGAGGTATCCTATGACTTTTGTTACCTCGGTGTACATCTTTGTAAATACTTTGCACTTCACACGTAAGTGCCTGGAAGAGGATCCGTAGAAGCATATTCACACAATTTCTCTAGCGGTATATACCACACAGGTTACGCAGCACAGTTTTATACCATAGATTAAGTGCATGATTAGAATAATAGAACTGTAAATGATCCATCAATCTTATTATTAGGCCTAGCCCGTTGTTAAGTCGATCGTGTTCCAGTCAAGCCTGAAAACATCGTAGTATGGAGCTAGTTATAAGAAGTGAGCGCTATGGAAGTAAACAAATAGCTGAGAGTGTGACCGGCTCTAGTTTGTCACCGATGTCATTCAGTCTGTACGTTGAGTAGATAGTAAAGGAAACCGAAGAAAAATTTGGAGGAGAAGTTAAAGTGAAGGAGCAGCAATAAAAACTTCGAGGTTTGCATCCGGAGTTAGTAACAGTGGCAATCGAACGGAATGAATGAACACCAATGTAATTAAAAAGGCAGTTGTGGAATGTAGACGAATTAAATTAAGCGACGCGGAGGAAATAAAATTAGGAAATGAAGTACGCAAAGTGTTAGATCAACATTGCTACTTGGGCAGTAAAAGAACTGACGATTCACGAAGTAGAGACTGTAAAAGATGCAGCCAGGCTGTACCAAGAACAGCCCTTCTGAAAAAGAAGAATTTCTTGATAATCAATACAAATTTAAGTCTTAGAAAGTCTTTTCTGGCAATATTTGGAGTGTTTCCTTGTACAGTTGGTTGTTTTGGGTAAGGAGACCAGACAGCGAGGTCATCGGTCTCATTGGATTAGGGAAGGAAGTCGGCCGTGCCCTTTGAAAGGGACCATCGCAGCATTTGCCTGGAGCGATTTAGGGAAATCACGGAAAACCTAAGTCAAGGTGGCCAGACGTGGGATTGAACCGTCGTCCTTGCGAATGTGAGTCCAGTGTCTAACCACTGCGCCACCTCGCTCAGTGTTTCCTTGTACAGATGTGAAACGTGTAGCATAAGCGTTTGAGAATATAGATTTTGTAATGTGGTGCTGTACGAAAAGGGTGAAGATTAGATCGGTAGGTCAAGCTACTAATGAGAAGTTATCGAATCGAACAGGGGAATAAAGAAATTTGTGCCACAACTGGACTAAAGTAAGGGATTATTTGATAGGACACTCTTTAAACATCATTGAATCGTCACTTTGGTAAAAGAGAGAGTTGGTGGTGGGGGGAGGGGGGTAGGTGAGAGATTACAGAGGGAGAGAGGATGAGAACTATGAGGAGGTTCAAAAGGTCAAAAGGATGTAGCCTGCAGGAGTTATTCAAAAATGAAGAGGCTTGCAAGGGATCCACTAGCATGGAAAGCGGCACGAAGTCTGTCTTCAAACTGAAGACCACAACAACAACAACAAATTGAGGTTTAGAGGACAGTTAGCCTGGTTCTTCCTTCACGTTTCCTCTTTGCATTCATACGATGAACAGTGAATTTCGGCAATTGTAAAACTACTGAAATGTCCTTGATCAATTTGTTAATGCAAGTGGTATCCGATAAATAGTCCACATTCAAATTCACTGAGCACCCCTGACCGAGCCATTTTGTTACTGCTCCTCTACTGACGGCCCAGTATTCCCGCCTCCTTTATACAGGCGAGTTTGCCTGTGGTGACATTTAATACTCTGTTCCGATATACACAGGTGTATCTGGATACTTATTATCAGCTAGTGTATGTCTGCGCCAAAAATTTCGCGCCTAGTGTCCGGGTTAGCGTGCTTAATTATGTATACATCGTAATGTAGAAAACTTTTTCGATATTTGCCGTGCGACCGATGCCGACTGCGTCGGATTGTCGTGAAACTGACTAGGCTCAGAGGCAGGTATCCGATTCGCCACTTTACATTGTTATAACTCTACGCATCAGGGAGAACTTACGTAGCTCCCTATACGTTTAGAGAGTACCTTTTCATTCACGGCCCAGTGTCATTTGCAGTTCTAAGATTAGGATCAAGCAGTACGCTTCATCAGCAGGAATACGGTTTAATGCAGTTTTAAAATGCAGTGATTCCAGCGAGAATGAGGTCGTAGCCACTGATGGTATTTGCTAGAGGAGAGAGAACAACAAGTTGACGTTCGTCTCTACCGTTTACATTTTCTACGAGCAACATGCCCCGCAAGGAACGTATCGTATCCTCTGTTCTTCGAGTAAAGCTTAGACATTCTCTACTAACGTGTTGTGGAGCAGTGTTCTGCTGAAATATGACATGTAAATGTGGAACAGTACCTCGGCCTTCAAAAGCTCCCTGATGTCACAGTTGCCAGTTAGATTGCCCCCAATGGAACGTCGTATGCAATGGCGCCTCGAACCATAACACTTGCGTGTGTAAATTATGTCACCCAACAACAGAAGCTGCCATCCTGCGTCACTCGTTCCTAACCGCAGAACTGATGTCGTGCAGGCCGTCATCGAGACCGTTGAAGTGCTTATTGTAGTCTTAGTCGTTTGTAATTTCAAGAGATTAGAAGCCGACACAGCGTCTTGCGTATCAGTCCGCTCAGCAGCAGCGGTCTCGCTCTAGAGACACAGCGGGTAAATCCCGTTGGTTAAACCCCTCACAGTGCTGTACGATTACTTAATACTATAGACACGTCGTCGCTTCACATGGTCATCTTCTATGGTTCCATACGTGTCTCATTTCTGTTTGTTACGCTATGCGCTAAGCGAGTCAAAATGTCATGATTTGACGAATCCATTTGCCAGAGGCAGATAACTTTATGCTTTTCGAAGTCTGATACAGTACCTTTTGACTTTTATGGCCACAGCACTGGCAGTTGCCACACAGATGGCAGTCCCGTTTGCAGCCTATTGACGTTTGCTTGCAGCCATTTCACCAACTATATCGTACAATATGAACGAAAGTCTTGTAAAAACAGTGATTTCGGAAATTTAGTCATCATAAACTGTTGCATGATTATTTCTTCAATAAGTGAACTGTTTTCGATCTGTTTTCATCCGTATCTGATCGATAAGAATATTACGATAGTCTACATTTACAGGCGGTTCATGTTGTAGCACGCAGAACCTCATATGCTGACTGCAAAATAACGCATACCACGCTGAAAAATTGATAATTTGTAATTTGGCTGGAGCCACACTCATGGTAAATGCTGCCACCATTTGACCTTAAAAAATTTTGTTTCATTGTTATACGATCCAGATTAAGGGTCTTAAACCTTTCTCAGGTACAAAAACTCATTCATGTGGCAAAAGACCTGAGACGTATGTAATACAAGTCCTTGCCTGAAAAGCATATGTGGTCGTAGAAGCCAGATCTGCCGTTTGTAAAAGTGGGAACATCTTTAAAACGTCTAAATATGTTGCAGACTTTCATTTCTGTACCCTATAACACAGCTGTTACATGAAACTGCTAACGGATAAGAAGGTATAGGGTCCAGAAATTAAAATCAACAATATATTTAGGCGTTTTAGAGATGTTCTCACTTTTACTAATCACAGATCTGGCCTTCATGAACAGATACGCTTTTTGGACAAATGACTTCTATTTCATACCACTCTCATGTCTTTTGACTTATAAATAAATTTCTGTAGTTGAATCGGGATCGTGTAATATATATATATATATATATTGATGTTATAAATAGGCTGTTTAGGATTTTTTATTGGTAACGCCGCCGCCACGTAGCGCTCTGTATGAAAATCACTGGCTGTGCCGTGTGCAGTCTGTGGCTGGTTGGCATTGTTGTCTGCCATTGTAGTGTTGGGCAGCGGCAGCTGGATGCTAACAGCGCGTAGCGTTGTGCAGTTGGAGGTGAGCCGCCAGCAGTGGTGGACGTGGGGAGAGAGATGGCGGAGTTTTGAAATTTGTAAGACTGGATGTCATGAACTGCTATATATATTTTGACTATTAAGGAAATACATTGTTTGTTCTGTACTAAAATCTTTCATTTGCTAACTATGCCTATCAGTAGTTAGTGCCTTCAGTAGTTTGAATATTTTATTTAGCTGGCAGTAGTGGCTCTCGCTGTATTGCAGTAGCTTGAGTAACGAAGATTTTTGTGAGGTAAGTGATTTGTGAAACGTATAGGTTAATGTTAGTCAGGGCCATTCTTTCGTAGGGATTTTTAGAAGTCAGATTGCGTTGCGCTAAAAACTATTGTGTGTCAGTTTAAGCACAGTCGTGTATAATTGTTCAAAGAGGACGTTTCACATAGACCAGTCTTGTATAATTTTTCTAAGGGGACGTTTCAATGTGAAATGGCGGCAGCACCATAAAAAAATAAGAAAAAACTGTGAAACAGCTCGTGGAATGAAGGCACATGTGTGACGTGTGTATGTGTGAAAGGTAATCCATCTTTCAAATGGGGAAACTTAAGTTTGGCGGCTCCTTTCGTGCCATTAGAGAGGGTCAGTAAACTCTGCAGCACCGGGATCCACCCTCTCCTTTCCTTTCATCTGCGCACTCACCTCTAACAGCTCAAACACTACACTGCTCAAATGCTTACCATGCTGGGAGATGCACGCCGATATCACGCTTAATACTAGGGAGAATAAAGGCTCCAGAATGTACAAAGGACGTTCCTGTAGATCGAATAATACATTCCCGGATTGCTTGCCGCTTCAGCTGTGGGTAAGATCTTGAGCTTCCGACGATTACTTTCATCGTATTCGTCAAAAGCAGGTACGTTTTTTAGTTTTTTTAATTTTTATTCCAATTCCCCACAACGCGGGCGGGCTGGCACCCGACAAAGCCGCTCTTCAGTCAAAGGTTACAAAAACTGCATTTAAAAATGTTTAAAACATATAAAACGTGACAATAAGAGATTATTTGTTAAAAAAATACAATGGTGGACGATAGTGACGATTTTTACATAAAAATAAGGGACAATAAATGAGGATTTCTGAAATACACATAGATGAAAATACTGATAGGTGTTAAAAATTGTTTGACGGTTTTTATTATAGTTAAAATGCAGTCACTCTTGAACGTGAATGATGCCGTGGTGTAATGGTGAGCCAAGGCCGAGGTGACCCACGAAAACTTGTGATGAGACGGTGTGATGACGAGTTTAACCATGGGGCTGGCTGCTGCCGTGGTGGCCTTGTGTAGCCCATGGACTGCTTGAGATTGGTCGACAGCTACGTCATGCTGTCATAGATGGTGTCCACGCCTGTGCTGGAGGGACCACCGCTCCCTTTGGAGAGTTAAAATGCGGCAAATTTCTCTGCTGTTTCTCTGCGTCGAGAGCTCGCTCCCACGCACCAGTAACATTATATCCACCATCCCGGTTGAAGCTCTTCTCGCATTACTAACTGCACTCGTGTAGCCACGTGCATAGTAAGCTGAGCATGTGGAACCCTGGGACAAAATTTGGTTTCTTCAAACAGTATTTAGTGTTCCAGAATGAGATTTTCACTCTGCAGCGGAGTGTGCGCTGATACGAAACTTCCTGGAAGATGAAAACCGTGTTCCGGACCGAGACTCAAACTCGGGACCTTTGCCTTTCGCAGGCATGTGCTCTCGCAGGAGAGCTTCTGTTAAGTTTGAAAGGTAGGAGACGAGGTACTGGCGGAAGTAAAGCTGTGAGGATGGGGTGTGAGTCGTGCTTGGGTAGCTCATTTGTTAGAGCACTTTCCCGCGAAAGGCAACGGTCCCAAGTTCGAGTCTCGGTCCGGCACACAGCTTTAATCTGCCAGGAAGTTTCCGTATTTAGTGTTTGCGTGTGGGGCAGTGTGCGGAAAATAGGTTCCAAATTTTTTATGTGACGCTGACGTTCTGCATTGCGGTCCAGAACGGGGAGGATGTAGTTATTCTCGCACTCACAGGGGATGTTTTAAATACCAGGGACTCTGAGAACGAGACTGCTCGTAACTGGGCGCAGAACCTAGGCGATCGGAAAAAGGGATTTATTATTCGTCCTACCAGGACCTTTAGGTTTTTATAGATGGAACACAGCAGGTGACATGTAGTAAAATTGGTAGATACTTTTTAAGAAAATTGTTAGTAGTTATATCGAGACGTTCAGAGTATGTGGGTCTGTGATGTCGTCTGTAATTAATACGAGCCCGTCGGGTGACGGATATGTTCGAAATTTTATGAAGAGTGGTTTTAAGGGCAGAGGGGAAAAATGCTTTGGCAAGAGCCTTGGGAGAAAAGCCTCTGCGATAGTCTGGGGTACTAGTAACAGTAGGAGCGATAGATCGTGTAAGGGTTTGATTAAGTCAGTAGCGGTATCGTACAGTTCTCGGTATCAGTGCCACTCTTCGTCATAAGACTGTCAGTCCAGTTGATGAGAGGTACGGATATCTCATGGAACCGCTTCGGCGTCTGCGTACCTGTAACAAACCACGTCCTCATCTGAGGTCGAGCTGATAATAATATCGGCCTCTGTGCGTGAAGGTTGTGAGGTCTGTTAGCCTTTCATGTGTGTTCGGCTTCCCTGCTGTTGCCGTTTGGTTTGTCTTCTGTGTGTACTCAGCTGGCAGTGTCAGCTAGATTTCCTGTCTTTCTGCGTATCGCCGATATTACATTGATTGTGTGTGCTTAAATTCACCTTACCCTTCACCTAAGGAAGGGAGTCATTTGACGATTATGCTTCCACATACGTTTGTGATCGTAGTTACCTAAGTTAAGACTGAAACGGTTGTTCGAGTGTCTCGATTTTCGTTTCTTGGGGAGCACTAACTTCATTTCACATTTCCCATAGCCATTTCTCTGGAACATTACTGAAGATTATTAATTTGGGGATCTAAGTTGTCCTAGTAAGAAACAGTTTTAGCTCTGCACGTCAGTGTGTTTAAAACGTCTCTGTTGTGGACTACATGGTGAAAATTCTGCGCACTGTGGTACATATCAGTGAGCGTCGGTTTGCGCTACGTAGAATTACTTAGCCGCCCATCTGACTCTGGCTCTGCCGAAACATCTATAAACAGCAGCTTTATTTTCTACCTGTGCTTCGATAGTGAACTGAATGAGTCCGAGCCGTCCATATCCTCTAGGTAAAACACGTGTGGCCAGACCATAAATGTGTCGCGTTAAAATAACGATATGCAGCAAAATTTAATACTAAATGAAACCAAATTTAATGCAGATTCCTGAAAACGCCCCATAAACAAGTTGTTTACAACAGTTGTACAGTGTTATAACATTTGAAGCTCTCTAAGTAACGTAATTGCTTTGTAACATAGTAAACGAATAAATTCGACTGTTTGAGTCTGTATTACTGGATGTGGGGTACTAGAATTGATACTGTTTCATCCAGAGAAATAAATGTTTCAGAAGAGTCTATGGCCGCAACCATCCAATCAAGAGTAACCTATGATCCAGTGAATCAGTTATTTTTTTATGTACACCATTCTCTGTTTTCCTCTAGAGTTTTCACTTCTCTGTCGCCGTCCAGTAAATGGAAGTTATTCCCCGATGTGATTCTGGGGACAGTGTTAGTATGCCCTACGTTATCAGTCTACCAAATTTTCAACATTCTTCTCTACCAGCACCTGTCAAATTCTACGATTCTCTTCTGTTTCACTTTCCTAATATGTATCATTCACTACCATACAGAGCTGTGCCCTAGACGCACATTTGGAGAAATTTCTTACTCAGATTAAGGTTTGATATTAATAGATTTCTCTTCACGTGGAATGCCATTTTTGCCAGTGCTAGTCTGCTTTCTACGTCCTGCTTGCTCCGTTCGTCATTGGTTACTTTGGTGCCTAGGTAGCAGAATTCCTTCCTTCCTTCTACTTCGTGATCACCAATACTGATGTTCTCATTTGTGCTCTTCCTCATTTCTTTCGACTGCCTTCGATTTACTCCCTGTCAATATTCGATATTCATCAGACTGTTCATTCCATTCACCAGCTCCCGTAATTCTTCTTCAGTTTCACCGAGGCCACTAATGACATCAGCGAATCTTAGCATTGATATCCTTTCACCTTGAATTTTCATACCATTCTTGAACCATTCTTTTATTCCTGTCCCTGCTTTTTTAATGTGCACATTGAGCAACAGGGGCAAAAGACTACATCCCTGTCTTACATACTTATTATTTCGAGCATTTCGATCGTGGTCTTCCAATCTTGCTGATTCTATTGGTTTTTGTATACATTGTGCATTACCCGTCGTTCCCTATAGCTTGCTCTCACTTTTCACAGAATTTCGAACATCTTGCACCATTTTACACTGTCTAATACTATTTCCAGGTCGACAAATCTTATGAGAGTGTGTTGATTTTTCTTCAGTTTTGCTTCAGGTATCAAACACAACCTCTTACCTGCCTCTCTGATGTTTTTTTTTTCTTGATTTTCAATTTTCTTTTCCTTTCTTCTGTGTACCATTATTACCAATAAAGTGGATCCATGCGCTGTTAAGCTCATTGTGCGATAGTTCTTCCACTTGTCTGCTCTTGCTACCTTCGGAATTAAGTGTACCATATTTTTCTGAAAGTCTTATGGTGTTGGGTTTCTGATAGATATTACACACCAATTTGAAT
Source organism: Schistocerca gregaria (assembly GCF_023897955.1). Classification (NCBI taxonomy): domain Eukaryota; kingdom Metazoa; phylum Arthropoda; class Insecta; order Orthoptera; family Acrididae; genus Schistocerca; species Schistocerca gregaria. Next base: position 348,452,274 of record NC_064927.1, on the reverse strand, counting down.
AGCTGTTTGGTTGTCATTTCCCCCAGTGATTTTAGAAATTCCGGTGGGGTGTTATCTATCACTTCTGTCTTATATGATTCCAAGTCTCCTTAACTCTTTTATATTCCGACTCTAATACTGGATCATCTACCTCTTCAATCACACAATCAGACAATTGCTGTCCATCGAATAGAACTTCAGTGTTCTCTTTCAAATCTACCGGCTCTCTCCCCTGCGTTTAATAGTTGAATTTCCATTGTTGCCTTAATGTTACCACCATCGCTTCTCATTCCACCAGTTATTCGTATTGGTTTGCGAAATCTATGAAGGAGACATGCTTCAAACTCTCATAAAAATATTAGACACACAGTCGTGGAGGTGACACTAGCAGATAAGAGCTAGAATCACTGCACAGTCTGTTTAACAGTTTTGGTGCATCCTCCAAGCTGCTGGCAAGAATAATATAGGGATAATTGTAAAAGACAACTGTGGGTCTCTAAGAAGATGTTCGGCTTGGTTTCCGGAAAGGTAAAGGCACCGGAGAGGCAGTTCTAATGTTGAGATTGATAGTAGAAGCAAGACTAAAGAAAAATGAGAGTACGTAAACAGGTATTTTCGACCCAAAAAATGTAAAATGGTTTAAGATGTTTGAAATTGGTAGGTAAATAGGCGTAAGCCATAGGGAAAGACAGGCCCTATATTACGTATGAATGCAGAAGAAGCAAGAGGGAAAAATATGAATGGAAGACCAATAACGACGTGTGCGGATTAAAAAACGTGGAAGACAGGGTCAAATGGTAGTATCTTTGATTAGTAATCAAAACGTCCTCTATCTCGGGCTCTTACCTCGCCACCACTTAAATTTTGAACAGAAATCATCAGCAATGGCTACCGAAGACTTCCGGCATAAGAAGTCACCCTCACTCAGCCAACGGCGTTGTCAAAGAACGCGGAGGAGCAGATAGGAGTTTATCAGGGCACTCTCTTCCCCTTAGAGTGAGAAACTACTCCTAAAAGTGGAAGAATCAATAATGATCGACGGCATGAGGATCCACAAGGCAACGAAAACCACTGCATCACAGACATTTAACGTTTATCTACAGGAAATTAGGCCTGCAATCGAAAAATATTGTCATGATGATCTCTCCATTGGCAAAAGATTCCGGAATAGCCCCGGGAGTTTAGTTTAATTCTGAAGACGACGCTCATAGTGGAGTCGAAACCAGGTCAATTTTGACTTAATATTTGTGGCCGAGGGCTTATTTGTTCTAATATACAAAAAAGCGCAGTTCATTCCCGTTTTCAAGAAGGATCGCAGGACGGATGTACGTAATTCTAATCCTTTGTGGTTGGCGGTGAGAGCGGCATGTTGTGTAGCTCAGCAGGTGTTGCATCGTCTGCACAGTAGCAGCAGCCTGCTAGGTGGGTGGGTGGCGCCCGGACGGACGGAGACTAGGCGAATGCTAATACCGGCGGCTGCACGCTACCGCCGCAGCTGAATACTCGCCGACGAGCAGTGGCCACGCTAACAACACAATCGGACACAGAACGCTCTGCTCCCGGGACGGGCAGAGTTGTAAACGCTTAGGGGAACACGTGGACCACCGCCGCGACGCCACGGGCAGCGGGCCGACACCAGGTGTACACGTCAGGCTCCAGCCGCCTCCAGCACCTGTGGCTCGGTACACCTGGAGCCCACGGGAGCGCGCCGCTAAATATTCCAGCCGATAACCATCTCACATGCAATAATAGCCTGTAGTTACAATGCTACCTGCAGAACACAACCCCACATTTTCGAGTTCCTGTTTATTGCTACTGTGTTCGAAAGCTGGCATGAAAAATAAATTAGTACTTTTAGTGCGTGAAACGAGAATTACGATTTAATCGAGTGATTGCACTCCTGTTAACTCTGCAATTTATAAACGATACTCTAAGAAAATAGCACCTGGTGTTTCAGAGTGGGATGCACGAGTATAAAGGAACTACGCCGTCTGTGTAAGTTACTACAGCCCACAAACAACGTGACAAGTTCTAAAGAGTAACCTATTGTTGATATTTTTGATATGAGATCGGAATTCAGTTTTCATTTAATATTCAGAGTTCTGTATCTAAATTTATAAGGTTATAAAAAAGTAAGAAGTCAGAACACCGGTACTCAACACTTCATCTTATCTGCATCGGACTTTCCCCATCGGAAAAGCACAGTTCGTCGTGTCTGTTTCTTTTTTATTTCTGTTTCTATTTTTACTTACTAAATCGAATTCAGGAGGACAGTGGTTCAAATTTCCCATCAGCCATCTACAATTAGGTTTACCGTTATTTCCCTAAATACCTCAAGAGAATGCCGGGATGATTCGTTTGAAAGAGCACGGCCGGTATCCTTATCCACCATTCCCTAATCCAAGAATGTGCTCATCTCTAAACACCTCAAAAAAGATAATTATGGAAAATTTGTAAAATTTTGGTGTGCATATTAGCGGAAGAAGTTATACTGTGAATCATACAAAATAATTAGTTTCGAATACGTTTGCCACCTCTCCCAGTGAGAAGATCTATCAGCTACAGGTAATAAGTAAGTAGAATAACTATATACTTCCTTGAAAAGCACTCACAAGACATGGTTGGATGTCAGTGTAACTTCATCCAAGTATGCATCATCAGGGGGCTTGTAAATGATTAGAGTGTAGGTCTACGTGACAGGTAGAACTGTCGCCAACGTACATTAGTGTTGTTCTGGTTTAGTATTGCTACCAGGCATAGTATCACATAGAAAGGTCGTCAACAGTTTCAGTTGTCCAGTGGTAACTGTGGAGGATACGGAGATGCCACATATTAGTGTCTGTTATCGTCATCTGGCACATTAAGATATGGGGGAGGAGGTCATAGCAGGACTCCATTTGCCAAGCTAGTCAAATCGTGCAGTATCCAGATTTCTGAGGCATTCAGATATGACACTGGCCTGATGTTGCACAGCATGGGAATGTCAAGGTTACAGTCTACCACGGGTGATCACCTCAAGAGAGGGTCACCATGTTGTGCACGAAGCACACCGTAACTCCTTCACATCTGCCCTTGCCATCCAAGAACAGGTACTGGACTTCCTGCACCACTTTGTGTCATCCTATATCACTGGTCGGAAAATAGCAGCGACGAGACCATAGAACTGCTTATAGAATAAAGACTTTCACGACCGGATAACATAGCTGCTGGTAAACCTTTCGGGATGTGATGTCGTGGTCCAAGATACTCTTCTGTTTCTGACGTTTCGTCCAGAACTGCGCTGGACATCTTCAGAGGCGCTCCTCCGCTCAGTCGGCAAGACTCTGAAGATGTCCAGCGCAGTCCTGGAAGAAACGTCAGGAACAGAAGAGTATCTTGGACCCCGACCTCACATCCCGAAAGGTTTACCAGCAACCATAGAATTTCTGTCCCATACGTAGGCTGCACTGGTGCAGCAACCGGAAAGCATGGAAATTGATGAATGACGTCACATTGTATTCAATGATGAATCGCGGCTCTGCGCTACAGAGAACCATCGTAGGCGAGTATGGCGACGATCCGTGGAGATGCACCATTCTTCCCATGTTTTGGAATGGCAAGTGGTGCTACTCATGGAGTGATGGTTTCGGGAGCCATCGGGAATGGCTTCAGGTCACGGTTGGCGGTTATTTTGGGATCGCTGACTCCATAACGATAGGCTACGGACAGCCCGAGTCCCCCTGTGTTACTTCTCATGTGACAGTATTGTTGTTCCATTTTTCAGCAATACATTGCTTATCATCATATTACATCTGTCTCTGTTACCTGCCTGCCTGATGTTGAGTTATTCCCGTGACCAGCAATATTCCCTGTAGAACATACGAGGGACAAGTTCGGACGTCATCTCTGTCTTAGTGTTAGTACCCAAGGTATCAAGGTCCAGTCACAACAGTTGTGGGCCAGCTTGCCTCAGGAGAGCATACAACGGCTGCATGACATACAACCCAACAGAATTTTTGTAGGAACTGTCAACAATATTACCAAGAATGTTCTGCATCACATTAAGATTATGCTTTTACGTTAGATGTGGAACATGCAGCATCCAAGAAAGGATCGAATCTGTTACTATTATTAGGTGTTTGAACAGACCGTCCAAAGATGAAATCTGATTGTTTAGTTTCTTAATGATCTGGTCCAGTGGAATTGATCCTCCGCCAAAATTGGCAATCTTGACTCAATAATAGCAGAGATAGAATAGCCACACCATTGCGTTCGTGGTATAAGCAAATTCTTTGGATTGTCCTTCAGCGTCTACAAAACAAAAAGATTAAATATTTACGTAGCAGAGATAGAAAAGATGTACCAGAAAGTATGTATGTCTCTCTACGTGCGCGCTACCACCTTTCTTGAAGAAACGTGAGAAGTCATTAGTTGTATCTGTCTTGAGGGTGCTACCTCATACTCGTAAAGGGGCTGATGTGTCAAGTTCTTCGTAAATTTCATTCGATTTTCTTAGCACTGAAATAACATCTCACGCCTACTCAAACCGTGAGGTTTCAGCTTGTCTAATAGTCTTGGGGTTTGGAATGCGGTTGAAAGGGAAAGAGTAGAAGAAAGTTTTACATGAGGATACAATATTGGTAGTAGGAATAAGAAAGGAGAAAGAGTTATTGAGTTCTGCAAGAACGTTCAGCTAGTCATAGCGAATACTGTGTTCTAGAATGAGAACAGGAGGAGGTATACTTTGAAAATTTTTTATTTAACGAGGAAAACTCTCCAAACATTTCTGCGATTTGAGAAGTTCTTTTATTTTATTTCCACAACACGTTTCGGCAATTCAATATGACATCTTTAGACCACATATGCACCTCATGTATAGGCATTCAAACGTGTCGATATTGGCATAATAGATCCAGCAGTATCTGGTGTTCGTGAATTCCTATTTCAAGTGCTTCCTTTAAAGACTTGACAAGAGTTGTTGTCAAGTCTTCGAAGAAAGTGCTTGAAATACGAATTCACGACATCGAGATACTGACGTCTCCAGTGTGCCAATATCAACCCGTATGAAAGTCTATACATGAGGTGCATATGGGGATTGAAGTTGGCACATTGACCGAAAAAGGTTGTGGAAATAAAATAAAAGAACTTTTCAAATCGCACGGCAGCTTACCGATTTTACTTGTTAAATATTTCATCAGCCGCTGTCCCGCGTCCACGGTGGATCAACATAGATACATGGAAAACGTCGGAAGACCCCAGTTAGATTAAATTATGATCAGACAGAGATTCCGAAGCCAGTTATTGGATTGTAAGGCACAGACAGGACCATATTTAGATTCAGATCACAATTTAGTAATAATGAATAGTCTGCTGAAGTTTAAGAGACTAGCCAGAAAAATTTTGCGCCCAAAAAAGTGGATTACGGAAACACTAAGGAATGAAATACCCTTGAAGTTCTCTAACGCTATAGATACTGTGAAATATGTAGGTCAGCTGAAGAGGAACTGAAATCTTTAAAAAGGGAAATTACAGAAGCTGGAAAGAAAAACATAGACACAAAGAATGTAACTATGTATAAACGATGCGTAACAGAAGAAATACTTTAGTTGATCGATGAAAGAATGAAGTACAAAAATGTTAAGGGAAGTTCCGGAATGCAGAAATACATACCAATTGTAACAGAAAACGACTGCATGAAAAATATGAAGAAATCAGAAAAGTAGCAATTGGCAGAAGAACTGAATCTGCACAAAGAAAAGTCAAATCTACCATTGGTGAATTTAAAATAAGAGTGATAACGTGAAGAGTGCAATAGTAACTTCACTGTTAAATGCCGAGAATAGAGCGTATAGGAGGAAAGATTACATTGAAGTCCTCTATGAGCGGAAGTACTTTTCTGATGACGTGATGGATGAAGAAACAAGAATCGACGCAGAAGAGATCAGGGGTCCATATTTAGTATTTAAAAGAGCTTTCTTTGACTTCATATCAAATAAGAAATAAGGGGGAGATACTATTGCGTTGGAATTCCCAAAATCATTGGAGGGAGTGGAAACAAAATGACTATTCAGATTGGTGAGTAGAATGTATGAGACTGGCTATATGTCTCATGGAGTGACCGCATGGTTTGAAGCGTCATGCCATGAATTGCGCGGCCCCTACGGCCGGAGATTCGAGTCTTCCCTCGGACATGGGTGTGTGTGTGTGTGTGTGTGTGTGTGTTCTTAGCATGTTAGTTTAAATATTGGGTAAGTCTAGGGACCGACGGCCTCAGAAGTTTGGTCCCTTAGGGATTCACACACATTTGAACATTTAGACTGGTGACATACCTTCACACTTTAAAAAAAAAAAATCATCCACACAATTCCGAAGATTGTAAGAGCCGACAATTGTGAGAATTATCGTACAATCGGCTTAACTGCTCATGCATCCAAGTTGCTGACTAGAATAATGTACAGTGAATGGAAAAGAAAACAATCTGTTAGGTGACTATCAGTTTCACATCAGGAAAGGTAAAGCCAGACATCTCAGCAGTCCTTGCGTGGCCTTTGGTAATGGGAACAAGACCGAACCAAAATCGACGTGTTCATAGGATTTGTCGAGCTGCAAAAAGTGTTAGAAAGTGGAAAATGGTGCAATATGTTCCAAACTTTCAGAAAAAGGTTCACTGGTGACATGTTGTTGTTGTCTTCAGTCCTGAGACTGGTTTGATGCAGCTCTCCATGCTACTCTATCCTGTGCAAGCTGCTTCATCTCCCAGTACCTACTGCAACCTACATCCTCCTGAATCTGCTTAGTGTACTCATCTCTCGGTCTCCCTCTACGATTTTTACCCTCCACGCTGCCCTCCAATGCTAAATTTGTGATCCCTTGATGCCTCAAAACATGTCCTACCAACCGATCCCTTCTTCTAGTCAAGTTGTGCCACAAACTTCTCTTCTCCCCAATCCTATTCAATACTTCCTCATTAGTTATGTGATCTAACCATTTAATCTTCAGCATTCTTCTGTAGCACCACATTTCGAAAGCTTCTATTCTCTTCTTATCCAAACTAGTAATCGTCCATGTTTCACTTCCATACATGGCTACACTCCAAACAAATACTTTCAGAAACGACTTCCTGATACATAAATCTATATTCGATGTTAACAAATTTCTCTTCTTCAGAAACGCTTTCCTTGCCATTGCCAGTCTACATTTTATATCCTCTCTACTTCGACCATCATCAGTTATTTTACTTCCTAAATAGCAAAACTCCTTTACTACTTTAAGTGTCTCATTTCCTAATCTAATTCCCTCAGCATCACCCGATTTAATTTGACTACATTCCATTATCCTCGTTTTGCTTTTGTTAATGTTCATCTTACATCCTCCTTTCAAGACACTGTCCATTCCGTTCAACTGTTCTTCCAAGTCCTTTGCCGTCTCTGACAGAATTACAATGTCATCGGCGAACCTCAAAGTTTTTACTTCGTCTCCATGAATTTTAATACCTACTCCAAATTTTTCTTTTGTTTCCTTTACTGCTTGCTCAATATACAGATTGAATAACATCGGGGAGAGGCTACAACCCTGTCTCACTCCTTTCCCAACCACTGCTTCCCTTTCATGCCCCTCGACTCTTATTACTGCCATCTGGTTTCTGTACAAATTATAAATAGCCTTTCGCTCCCTGTATTTTACCCCTGCCACCTTTAGAATTTGAAAAAGAGTATTCCAGTCAACATTGTCAAAAGCTTTCTCTAAGTCTACAAATGCTAGAAACGTAGGTTTGCCTTTTCTTAATCTTTCTTCTAAGATAAGTCGTAAGGTCAGTATTGCCTCACGTGTTCCAACATTTCGACGGAATCCAAACTGATCCTCCCCGAGGTCCGCATCTACCAGTTTTTCCATTCGTCTGTACAGAATTCGCGTTAGTATTTTGCAGCCGTGGCTTATTAAACTGATAGTTCGGTAATTTTCACATCTGTCAGCACCTGCTTTCTTTGGGATTGGAATTATTATATTCTTCTTGAAGTCTGAGGGTATTTCGCCTGTCTCATACATCTTGCTCACCAGCTGGTAGAGTTTTGTCATGACTGGCTCTCCCAAGGCCGTCAGTAGTTCTAATGGAATGTTGTCTACTCCGGGGGCCTTGTTTCGACTCAGGTCTTTCAGTGCTCTGTCAAACTCTTCACGCAGTATCGTATCTCCCATTTCGTCTTCATCTACATCCTCTTCTATTTCCATAATATTGTCCTCAAGTACATCGCCCTTGTATAAACCTTCTATATACTCCTTCCACCTTTCTGCCTTCCCTTCTTTGCTTAGAACTGGGCTGCCATCTGAGCTCTTGATATTCATACACGTGGTTCTCTTCTCTCCAAAGGTCTCTTTAATTTTCCTGTAGGCACTATCTATCTTACCCCTAGTGAGATAAGCTTCTACATCCTTACATTTGTCCTCTAGCCATCCCTGTTTAGCCATTTTGCACTTCCTGTCGATCTCATTTTTGAGACGTTTGTATTCCTTTTTGCCTGCTTCATTTACTGCATTTTTATATTTTCTCCTTTCATCAATTAAATTCAATATTTCTTCTGTTACCCAAGGATTTCTAGCAGCCCTCGTCTTTGTACCTACTTTATCCTCTGCTGCCTTCACTACTACATCCCTCAGAGCTACCCATTCTTCTTCTACTGTATTTCTTTCCCCTATTCCTGTCAATTGTTCCCTTATGCTCTCTCTGAAACCCTGTACAACCTCTGGTTCTTTCAGTTTATCCAGGTCCCATCTCCTTAATTTCTCAGATTTTTGCAGTTTCTTCAGTTTTAATCTACAGGTCATAACCAATAGATTGTGGTCAGAGTCCACATCTGCCCCTGGAAATGTCTTACAACTTAAAACCTGGTTCCTAAATCTCTGTCTTACCATTATATAATCTATCTGATACCTTTTAGTATCTCCAGGGTTCTTCCACGTATACAACCTTCTTTCATGATTCTTAAACCAAGTGTTAGCTATGATTAGGTTGTGCTCTGTGCAAAATTCTACTAGGCGGCTTCCTCTTTCATTTCTTAGCCCCAATCCATATTCACCTACTATGTTTCCTTCTCTCCCTTTTCCTACACTCGAATTCCAGTCACCCATTACTATTAAATTTTCGTCTCCCTTCACTATCTGAATAATTTCTTTTATTTCATCGTACATTTCTTCAATTTCTTCATCATCTGCAGAACTAGTTGGCATATAAACTTGTACTACTGTAGTAGGTGTGGGCTTCGTATCTATCTTGGCCACAATAATGCGTTCACTATGCTGTTTGTAGTAGCTTAACCGCATTCCTATTTTCCTATTCATTATTAAACCTACTCCTGCATTACCCCTATTTGATTTTGTGTTTATAACCCTGTAGTCACATGACCAGAAGTCTTGTTCCTCCTGCCACCGAACTTCACTAATTCCCACTATATCTAACTTTAACCTATCCATTTCCCTTTTTAAATTTTCTAACCTACCTGCCCGATTAAGGGATCTGACATTCCACGCTCCGATCCGTAGAACGCCAGTTTTCTTTCTCCTGATAACGACATCCTCCTGAGTAGTCCCCGCCCGGAGATCCGAATGGGGGACTATTTTACCTCCGGAATATTTTACCCAAGAGGGTGCCATCATCATTTAATCATACAGTAAGGCTGCATGTCCTCGGGAAAAAATTACGGCTGTAGTTTCCCGTTGCTTTCAGCCGTTCGCAGTACCAGCACAGCAAGGCCGTTTTGGTTAATGTTGCAAGGCCAGATCAGTCAATCATCCAGACTGTTGCCCCTGCAACTACTGAAAAGGCTGCTGCCCCTCTTCAGGAACCACATGTTTGTCTGGCCTCTCAACAGATACCCCTCCGTTGTGGTTGCACCTACGGTACGGCTATCTGTATCGCTGAGGCACGCAAGCCTCCCCACCAACGGCAAGGTCCATGGTTCATGGGGGGGACTGGTGACATTGCCATCATTCACTTTCAACTGGTGACATTGCCATCATAATTGAAAGTGAAGAAGAATTATCAGTTGAATGGAATAAACAGTCTAATAAGTACAGAATACTATTCGGGAGTAAATCGAAGAAAGACGAAAGTAATCAGAAGTAGCAGAAATGAGAACAGTGAGAAACTTAACAACAGAACTGTGTATCACGAAGTAGACGAAGTTAAGGAATTCTGCTACCTAGGGAGCAAAATAACCCATGACGGAGGGAGCAACGACATAATGCCTGAGAATATACATTTGGAGCACAGTATTATATGGTAGCGAAACAAGGACTGCGGCAAAACAAGAACAGAAGAGAATCGTGATATCTGAGACGTGATACTACAGAAGAACATTGAATATTAGGTGTACTAATAAGATAAGGAACTGGAAGGTTCTCCGCAGAATTGGAGAGGAAAGGAATCTACAGGAAACACTAACAACAAGAAGGGACAGGATGATAGGACATCTGCTAAGACATTAGGGAATAACTTCGATGGTACTAGGGAGAGATGTGGAGGGTAAAAACCAGTAGAGGAAGACGAAAATTCGGAAATTGGAATACACCTAGCAAATAATTGTGGACTTAGGCTGTAATAGCTACTCTGAGGTTGGCACAGGAGAGGAATTCGTAGCGGCCCGCAACTAATAAGTCACATATCTGATGGACGTGACTCAAAAAGAAAAGTATTCTGGTTCCTATAGGTTTACAGCTAAGAGCGTTAACTGACTTGATATGTCTGTAATTTAATATTTTTCTAGAAAACGTCGCTGAGTGTGCTTTCTTCTTTTCTTTCGGAATATGCTTCATATGATCATCGAATTTCTTAATTGCAGGATTTTCTATCACTATGCATTTTCTTGCAGCAGCCATTGAACATTCTATATACAAAGGTTAGTTTCATTCAATAGTTAATTGGTAGATATCATCTTCAATTCTCCTTTGATTGTTATTTTATTAACTTAGGAACCGAGTGAGATAGCTCTTTAGTTAAGTTCACTGGTCTCGTTTTCTGGAGGAGCGGTGTTTATGTCCCCGTCTAGAAACCCAGATCGAAGTTTCCTCAAATATCTGGACTGCTCCATTGGAAAGGTCACTGACATCTTCCTTCATCATCCTTTCCTGGTTTGAGATTGTGCTTAATCTGTAATGACTACATCATCGACGGGACGTTAATCTTTATCTGCCTACCTTTCCATAAAGATAATGCTTCTCAGTGCGGCGTGTCAGATGCTTCGGACTAAGCTACGTCATGTATTTTTCCGAGTGTACTAGCACCTTCCATTTATCTGCATATTCAGATCGGAAGTTCGGACATAAATCCCATATGGATGATTAGTACCTATTGTATCATTTTGTTGTTCTGAAGTCTTTCGCTGCGCAGCTCACCTAGTCCTAGATACGTCTGCAGTCGTCGGCCTCTTACACTGGATACTGCTGTGGGGTTTCTGTCATCAGCCACTGTCTGTATGTAATTCTCCTTTACGTCTTCCAATTACTTGCCAAGACATCACACCCCGATACTGTTTTACGTCACCTCCATCTGCGTATACACCCACGTTCTCCGGACCACAGTGATGAGCATGGAAGAGGGTACTTCCCATTGTACAAGTTCATAGGCTTCTTCTCGTACCATTCGCGTATGGAGCACGAGAAGAATGATTACGTAAACGCCTCTGAGCGCGTTGTAATCAATATAATCTGGTATTTTAGACTCCTAAATGAGTGATACTTAGGGGTATTAGTATATTCCTAGATTCATCACGTAAAGATGGTTGTATAAACTTTGTAAGTACGCTTTCTCGGGACAGTTTGTTTCAAGCAATTGCCAATTCAGTTTTTTCAGAATTTCCCACTGGTCAAGCAAACCTTTGACTGCTCAAGTCATTTTAAAGGAGACTTTATAGCTAAAAGAAAATTCTTACTTTTGTCGCAAGACCTGTTTGCTTTTATTAAAATAAAGCATTATCAGTGGTTTATAATGAAGACATTTAAATATAGGCTTTCTACCCAGATCAAAAAACAGTTGATTTTACTTGCGGTATTTTAAGCCTGCTTTCCGCTCCCATAGATAACTCCTCCTTTTTGTATGTTTTGTGGGGTATTATTTTGTTTGGCACTATTGATTTTGGCCTAATCCCACATTGCTTTACCGAACTAAGCACTTCCTGACATGAAATATAACACTATGTAGCACTGTCACTGCCTGGTAGCATCTTTCTAACTAAATATATATCATGTGTTTTGCGTATTGTCGCCAACACTTCCGCTAGTATTTCTTTTGATCTAGAAAATGGTGGAGAAGGAGGAGATCGGACGAAGTGAAGAAATGAGAGGTGAGGTACAGTGAGAGAGAGTAAAGGATGGGAATGGAAATTGATATTTTCTTATTACGTGATTTTTCAGTGATTTTACATAATGTCCGGTAACCAATATTGAACTCGTCATTAAGTAACTGTTTGTTGTCTTTTAATGCTATGTGTATATGAAAGTTTTCTTGCAAGTGGAGAAGCTGTCCCTCTTTACTGATTTTTGTGATGTTCATAACTTTTCATGCCAACGGCTTTGCCGCTGTGGCAACAGTGGTTCCTGTCTGATCGCCGAAGTCAAGCGTTATCGGACTTGGCTAGCGCTTGGTTGGGTGACTGCCCGGGTCACTGTTGGTGAGCGGGATGCACTCAGCTCGTGTGAGAACAACTGAAGAGTTTCTCGATCGAGAAGTAGCAGCTCCTGTCACGAAAACTGGCAAAGGCCGGGAGGACAGTGTGCTGACGACGTGCTCCACCATATCTGCCTCCAGTGGTCTCTAACAGCTGAGGATAACATAGCGATCGGTCGGTGCCGCTGGGCCGTCCTAAGCCCGTTCGGACAGAGTTTCAAATCTTTTCCTATTGTGTTTGGCCTGTGGTATTCTTATTCATGGTAATCTGCAAATTTTGAGTGATTTGTGTAATATCTGCTTGCCCTGATGTGCTCTTTATGTCTTGTGTGACATGTTGTAACAATCATCCAATGCAGAACTTTTCACAGTCCCTGCAACTGAGATGGTAGATACCAGATTATTGGTATTTGTCCGAACTTTTGAGTTTGGTTTTAGAGTGTGCTTCTGTATTGAGTTATTTGTTTTCTAGACATTCTTTATGCCATGTTTTTTTGAACATATTACCTGCTTTGTATGGGAATTTATTGTGGTTGGACAATTTATGTCATTTCCTTGTGATTGTGTTGCTTCTATCTGTTGGTGGAATCTTTCTTGTATTTCTTCGTCACTTATGTCTTTAATTTTCTTTTACGTTTATCTACTAAAGTTTCTTCCCATTCATTTTCCGTGTTATTTATTTTATAGTAACTCCCTCTTTTTGGTAATCAGAAATGTTATTAATCTGTCAGGCATGTGTCTGATTGCAACTGGTCTGTGATTATATGGGTGGTACAAAGTTGCGTTTATTATTTTGTACACTGTTGTAGGTTTGCTGTACAGGTCCAAATATGTAATAGTGATTGTCTCTTCTTATGGTTATGTCTAGGAAGTTGAGCGTCTTTCCTAGTTCTTCTTCTTGTACATGTCTACATGTAATTGTTGTAGTTCCTTCTGAGGTTCATCCACAGTGCATATTACGTCATCCAGTACTAGCAGTAGTAGATCATGTTGTATCTTTCCTTTGTTACTACATTTTCAAATATTAGTTTTTCTTATATTATACATGAAGATGTTGACTACTGTCTCCGAAATAGTTGAACCCATGGGAAAACCTTTTTTATGTAGTTTTTCTGGATTGAAAATAGTTTTATTGTGTTATTAACTGTAATAAATCCATTGTTTCATGACGTAGATGCTTGTGTTTTCACCTTTTCTTCAGTTTGTTAATAGTCTCACTAACAAGGATGAAACAGTACACGTTTCCTACAACAAAGTAAAACATTATCGATATAAGTGGAATTTTTGTATTTCTTTTGTATTCTATTAGCTGAATGGGATTTCTTATTGCCCACCAGTTTTATGTTCAGTGTTGCGTGAGCTGTGATTTCATTTGTTTTGCTAGTGGGCATCAAGCTTCTGCTATAAAATGTCAGTCTTACGTATTTTTGACTGGCATCTCATGCTGGGTGCCTGAGGATTATGAAATTAGCTGTTGAAGAATGACATACATGAGTCTAGATATACATTAAATTTGGTTACCTGCCACTCCAGTCCACTTTTCACAACCCTGGCTCGATATTCCCTGATTTTTGTTCATTAATCACTGTTTTTCTATTTCATGAAATCATTTCATTGCAGTCAGACATGTTATTAGGTACAGAAAATTCTGCAATATGGTCGCGAGATAATTCACAAATGGATAACCTCTTATGTCATAGATAAAACATTCATCTATAAATAAGGGTGTCAATGTTACATTTTCATGCATATTCTCGTCTAAGCTTCTATTTAACATTAATAGTTCGTTTCATTTGTTTAAAATCTCTTACAAAATTATTGTTAACTTCTGAAACGATTGTCATTAGCCTTCTTTCATCTGACGAATGACACAACAGTTTTGTTTTCTAGAAAAAAAAAGCAAACTTCTACCATCTATAAACTATATCCTGTTGTAATTGTGGCATATCTGATAGCAGCAGTTCACAGGGACATACTTCCAAGTGTTGCTCTAAGCAAAAAGGTTTGTTTGAATAAATGTGAATTTGATTCTTTTTAGCATACACGAGAACATCTCCTTTTGAACAGAATTTCGGGACTAGTTCAACTCTTCTTTTATACCCGTTCTTTATCGATATTTTCCCATATCCAGCATGGAATTTGTGTATTTCAGATAAGCAGACTCGAAAGAGTCATACACGGCCATATTGTCAGTTATTCTCCGTTATCAGTTATTTACACGACCGGTTGTTCCATATACATTATCTTTCTCATTTCTTCTCGTCTTTGGATATCCTGACTGCTCTTCTTATTCAATCCATCTCTACTGGTTGATTAGAGGATGTAATTGCCAAATTGATTGTAAAGTATCACATTCCACACCTAAGAGGGTGCTGTCCGTCTGGATACTGAAGAACTCTTGCATGGAGTCGACGAGACTTTAAACCTTAATCTTCCTTCCTTTCTGTTTCGTTTTCGTGTGGAAACAAGGCAACTCGTGCGACGCATCTACCAGTCTTCAACTATTACTTCGTCTATAAAAAACAAACACCTTGCCAGTTGTACAACAGGTCTGGTTGACATCTGTGACATTCTGTCTGCAACTATGCTAATCAATGTTCTTCAGTAGAATGGTGTTCGTGCAACGGTTGGTTGCTTGGCATCGTTACATGTGTCAGTGCTCCCTCCTCTTATTACTTTCTTGAGCAAAAGCAGATTCGTGGTTGTTACGAGCCACCACCTCTTTTCATGATTATCGGATTTTTTCTCAATTTATCTTTTAATTTACGTAACGCTTTATGTTATGTATCTAGAGTCCCGTAAGAATTGAAATAGTAATGGTGTTCATAAATCGGCATAGCGTTGCGATGTAACTGTGGATGTTAAAATGTCATGATCTGAAGCACAGAATTTTCCTTCAACCAGAGGGCATGGCTGTGGTACCGGAAATTTTTTAGGGTACCTCTGTGCATACACGCATGATGCAACTGCACGAAATGTTCTGTGTTCTTTATATTTTTCATGGTGGTTGAATAAATTTTTGTGAATTGCTTACGTTTTACTTCTTAGTGTATGTATAACCAGAGGTTAACTAATGCGACTCGTCAAAGGAAAGCCTCAACTCTCATTATTTCTCTATCCTAGTCGTTCTTCCTGTGATTTTGAGCACTTACGTCTTTCACATATCTGCTAGTCTGTAAAAAATTACATACGTGTCTTAATTGCTTACTTTTACCTATAAGGGCTTCTCCAGTCTTCAGCAGTTGCCCTGTATCCCCATTCGCCGTCTTTCACGATCATCGCAGTCTTCCTCTATCAGACCTGTCTTTCTCATCTTTCGTATTGCTCCAATTCTCCATGTTACTCTCGGCCATCCATCTTTCCTCCTTCCCAGCGGCCATACTATGATTCCTGTGGCCGTCGTCCTTGCACCATTTGTCGTACACGGCCATATTGTCAGTTATTCTCCGTTCTCAGTTATTTACACGACCGGCTGTTCCATATCCATTATCATTATAATTTCTCATTATCCCATCCATCTCTACTGCTTGTTCTCTATTTCTCTGCCTCTCCCCCAGGGTCCATCCTTCTGCGCCTTGTAGTATACTTTCCACTACTGTCTGCAGACACCTCTTCTTTGTTTCTTTTGATACTGCCCGGCTCCACAGAATTCCATTTATGATTGCAATTGCCCCTTTTCCTGCTAAATCCTGCCTTCCACACCTGCCTCACAGCTTTCCGAGAAATGGATAATCAGTCTTACGTATGCAAACCGCTTCACAGCTTTAATATTTCGTTGTGGCAGTACTACATCCCTTCCATCTCTTCTCACTACTAGATATTCTGTTTTGCTTATTTTTATTCTAAGCCATCTCGTTTCAAAAGCTCCAATCCCTCTACTTTGTGTTGTCAGTACTTGACCATCCGCAACTAATAATGCTGGAAAGGAATTCCCAGAGCTCTGTATGATTGATTCTACAGTGCTAATATACACCTCATAGGTATTTTAAATAGGATCGTGGAGATGCTGCAACATTGCCTAAGTCCTTTCCATATTTTGAATGTTTCACTCAACCATCTCCCTATTTTAAGTACTACGTACGAATGGTGATGTATTCTCCTAATTAGGGATATTTGTTGTGCTTTCACACCTATATACTCCATCGTTTCCCATCCCATAGTGGATTGATGGGTACAGAATCATACCATTTATCTGAACTCACAAATATTAGGTGAACTTCCTGAACCGTAGATTGCGCCTTCCCATTTATTTGTGTAACTCTCCAAATATGGTCCACACAAGAACATCAAATTGTAAAACCTGGTTGATCTCCAAGAATCTTTCCCTCAATCTTATTCTATAAACCGGTTTTCAGTATAGCGCTGTCCGCCCCCGGTAGCTGAGTGGTCAGCGTGACAGACTGTCAATCCTAAGGGCTCGGGTTCGATTCTCGGCTGGGTCGGAGATTTTTCTCCGCTCAGGGACTGGGTGTTGTGTTGTCCTAATCATCATAATTTCATCCCCGTCGACGCGCAGGTCGCCGAAGTGGCGTCAACTCGAAAGACGTGAACCCGGCGAACTGTCTACCCGACGGGAGGCCGTAGCCACACTGCATTTCATTTCACTTCAGTATAGCGCTAAAATGTCTGCTGATAGATTACATAATGCTAATGGTCCTATAATTATTTGTTTGCCTCTTGTTTCCGTTTTTATTAGTAGCACATATGTACCATATTCACCACACTCTTGGTAATTCCTCTTCCTCCACTATCTGATTGAATAATTTACAAATAATCAGTTATTGGTTCAAATGGCTCTGAGTACTATTGGACTTAACAGCTGAGGTCATCAATTCCCTAGAACTTAGAACTACTAAAACCTAAGGACATCACACACATCCATGGCCGAGGCAGGATTCGAACCTGCGACCGTAGCGGTCGCGCGGTTCCAAACTGAAGCGCGTAGAACCGCTTGGCCAACCCGACCGGCAATCAGTTATTATTGTTTCCTCCACTTAATCTTGAAAGGGAACTGTCCTATTTGCCAAGTTGATTTTCAAGCAGCTTTGTCTATAAATGTGAATGAAGTTGTAAATTTGATAAATGTACTCAACCTCTGTAGTATCGATATCACTATATTCTTTGTATGTTCATGAGACTACAGATGTTGCTCAGAAATATTGCTTCTTTTGAAGGGAGTAGGAGTCAGTGTGTGTTGGACAGTCGGGTAACGTACTCGGTTTGAAAAGGATTGAAGCCGGCCTGCCGTGTAGTGGGGGGCAGTATAATTTAAGAAGAATTTTGAACTAATATGTTTTGAGGAAAGAAAACTAGATTATATAAATAAATTAATATGAAAGTGGGAAATTTTGAGGTAATTCAGTATTTAATATATGTTTGCAGCTGTGTAGTTTCTTATTGTCGGATCATTGTATATGGTTGAAGTTCAATGTAGATATAATGAAACATTTGGTTTTGTCTTATAATTGAAACAAGTGTGAAGGAACATAATTGTACACAGGAAAGTTATTAAGAAATATTGTGCTATCTGTTACTTGTGAGAACTTTATGCAAGAGTGCATTATTGTTATGGCTTGATGAAGCATAGTTATACTTGGAGTGTTGGTTGCCATTTATCAGTCGTTAAGTTTAGTTCCTCATTTTCCGTGCTTTACCTTCATAAATATATTTGTATACTCGTATTGCACATCGCGAGTTGTGTGTTGCAGAAGCATCTCGTGAAAATTGGTGAGACACCGTTTTGCGCTGCACAATGGAAGTACGGAAAATGAAAATTGATTTTGGACAGTCACATCGATATTCCTAATAGTAAGAGGTTGCAGAATAGACGAGGGTTCCGGGTGCACAGGTATGCCAATAAATTTAATTACCATCAAAGTTCATGTCTATTGTAAGAAACAGGGAATATCAGAATGTATTTCTAAAACTAATACCAGTATCATTTCAGAATCCTGATATAAGTAAAGGATTTCAGTAAAATGCTGTCTTGTGAATTTTCTAGCAGTTTTATAAGAATGTTCATTTTCTCTGTAACTACAACACTTCTGATACACTGGGTATTTAAAAGACTGCGATTAAAATTAGCTATAATCAGGGCCAACATTTTAATGTGAGACATTTCTCAGTCAGATAGCATACGTAAATTTGATTGGAAACGGATTGCTTTCTCGCTGACGAATTGTTTGATGTAATGGCTAGCCTGGATTTCGGGTCGTGTAGCGTGTGCTTCTCAAATATCCGTTCAGAGTTAAATTTCCACAAAGTTGTTTTGTCTTGTACGGGGATTTAGTATTTTGATATGAAAATCAATTTTACACTTTTCTCAGGCACTAACCAGACACTTACAAACAAGAGTTTCAACGAACACAAACTCGAGTTTAGAAGTTTAACGTTAAACTCTCAAACTTACTATGTTAAACAGAAATAATAATTGGTGATAACTGCTGCTGAAGACGGTCATGCAAACAAACATTTTAATTTATTAGGCCTATAACTTCGCTTCTGCCGTTTTGCAATAGACGGCAGTAGCGGCAAGTGGGGTTCAGATTGCTTGGTCAAGGTGTAATACAATGAACTTAGGCATTTGTAAACATAATGCCATAAAATGTTGGTCGATTTGTGATTTTATCATAACGTTATTCTCGATTAAATACGTCAACTTGCGTATCCATTTCTCTCCATTTGCGGGAAGTCTTAATTTTCTGCTTTAACATGAACAAATCTGCGGTTGTGGCTCTGAAAATGCTGGGTAATACCAATGGTGAGGAAACTATTAGTGGAAGAACGTGCAGAGAATGTATTCAACGCCTTGATAACGGTGATTTTGATATCGAAGGCGGGCATGGCGGTGGAAGACAGAACGTTTCCGTAGCTAATGAAACAGACGAAGACAGTCACAGGATATTATTATCGAAAGCAATTGATGCGTTCGAGCCCAGCATTGAAACGGCCACAATACAGCGATAGACACGTAAAGGTAATTTACAAGCAGGTCAGTGCTCGACCCTGTGTTGCAAAACCCGTCAAAATGTACATGGAAACGTTGAAATGAGAAGTCCTGTCCCTCCCGCCCTGTTGTCCATAGGTTGCTCTTTCTCTCTCACTACCACCTTTTTCGATTAGTGGCATACAGCCTGGCTGACCAGCACTTCCGATCATATGAACAAGTGCAAAATTGAATCGATTCATGCATCCCCACAAAAGACGGTCAGTTCTTCCGACACGGGATTCGTATGCTATCCGAAAGATGTGATAATGTTGTGGCCAGCGATGGGCAATACTATGAATCATTTTTTGGGTAAGTTTTTCACAATAAAGCCCCGAACTTAGAGAAAAAACGGTGGAAGAAATGTTGTAGACCTAGTACATATAGCTGTTGATATACCTTCCGGGATGTGAGGTCGTGGTCCAAGAACTTTTTCTGCTGCTTACGTTTCGTCCAGGACTGCGCTGGACTTCCTCAGAGGCGCTGCTCCGCTGAGTCTTGCCGACTGACTGGTCGGGTGTCAGAGAGCGACTTATATATTGTGAGAAAGGGGGAGGGGGGCTTGGCTCAGGTGACACGTGATGAGCAGTGATAGTCCATAGCAAAGATAAGGTTGACTATCGATTACCACCTTGTCAAAGATAAAAATTGTTAGCAATTTTGTAGAGCCACTGTCCATATATCGCTAAGTTTCATAGCCTCCTCTTTCCTATTAAAATTATCGTGATGTTTATAAATTTCAATAGCTTCTCTGTATAGCCGTGGACAGTAATTTAACGTTGTAGATAAAACTTCGGTATCCGAAAACTTCACTTGGTGGTTGCCTGGTTGAAGAGCATGTTCCGCTACAGCTGATTTTTCTATTTTTCCACGTCGACAAAGACTTTCAGTCGCGTATTTACGCTTCTTTTTGTAGTACCAATATAAACTTTACCACAGATACATGGAATTTTATACACACCACATGTCGACAGGGGAGGGCGTTTATCCTTCACAGATCGTAGTACTTGACTTATTTTCTTTGTTGGTTTAAAGACCGGTTTTATGTCATGTTGTCGTAAAATCTTACCGATCCGATCTGTTACTTTTTTAATAAAAGGGAGAACTACTGTATTTTTCTGTCGTTGTGGTTCATTCTTATCTTTTGGTCTTCTGTTCCTTGGACGCAAAATTCTAGTTATCTCTTTTTTCGAGTAGACGTTTTTTTTAAAACCCTGCTTCAGATGTTTAACTTCAGCATCCAAATGTTCAGGTGTACATATCCGTTCCGCTCGATCGACAAGACTTTTTATGACACCCCTTTTTGTTGTTGTTGATGATGATTAGAATTTTTATGTAAATATCTGTCCGTATGTGTTGCCTTCCGAAAAACTTTATATTCCAAGCTTCTAGTACATATGTCTCATCACTTCAGCGAGTCCATACGTCCACATTTCTAACACAGCTCCTCCCGGTCCACGTGCCTTTCCATTTCTTGCATTTTTCAGCATCTCTTTCCCTTCTTCCCCTAATAGAGGTTTTGTATTACCTAATGTACTGTTTTTGGTGCAGACTTCTCTCACGTAGTCTCTCCTTATTCCTACCAGAAGTTCTTGAAAATGCTTTTTTCCAGTGTCCAGTAGACATAGGTTGTATTGCGGATGCCGAATTGCTAGCCATTATCATCTTCCTTATCATCCTTCTCGCCTCTGCCGATCTCCGATTCCAAGAGAATACTCTAGTTCTCAACATAATCTTGCCCATGCCTCTTCCTCAGACATCTCTGTTAACTTCTTGGTCCCTTTTGTATAGCTTGTACGTATTCCAGTCCTCGTTCACTACCAGAGCCTAACAGTATGTGATAGTTTCTTCTTTCCCTCAACCACGTCCAACAACTCCATAAACATTCATTCAGTTCTTGCTCTTCTCTCTCTTTCCTTCTTAAAGCCTCCTCCACTGCTTCCTTAATCGACTGTTTCCGGAAACAGTATACTTCATCGTACTCCAGTCCTCTTCTGTATTGAGTGTTAGATTTAAACTTAACTAATACGAGCTTTTCACACTTTCTTCTTGCAGCAGATGTATCTTCTATAGTTTTACTTCCAGCATCCTGCTCTTTCTCCTTCTGTTTATCTTGGTCTTAAGCGGAAAAGTAACTGTAAAACGATCGGAAGCACACACTGATCCTTCTTTTACCCGTACCGCTTACACTTTTATTACCAGCTACCCCCGGACTATTATATGATCGAACTGATTTTAGTTTCCTCGCAATAAGTATCACTTAAATTTCTCGCTTGTTAGCTGTTTTAACTCGACCATTTTCTTTTGAGGTTGAACTTTGAATTCGTATGTAAATGATGTTTCTGTGTATTTTATGTTCATTATATCAGAAAGCTGCTATTCTATGAAGCTATATTCAAGAGTTGTACAATTAGATGATAAGCATATATACTTTCATTCTTTAGCGCCATCTACGGTGGCAACGATGAAATTCCGGACAGATCCTTTTTCCTCCATTTCCAGTCAGGAATACGTCCCTGCAATACATCGGTTTTTATGTACACCCTGTATCAGTCAATAATTATTTGTATTAATAGCACTATATAACTGTAGATCGCATAGAAATGGCTGTACAACTCTTACTAAAGCTTCAAATAATAGCAGCGTCCGGATATTATATATATATATATATATATATATATATATATATATATATATATATATATATATATATAATGTCTTTTTAAGGTACCTAATTCGCTGCAGGCCCTGAGGAATACAAAATGTTTCTGTGTATGCTGGTTTTCAACAAACGGTATTCTGTAGCAAAGTATTGGTTTCTCTTGTTATTGCCACGTCCAAAAACACGTTCGGAAGTTGCCTCTCTCCATCGTCAGCTGTATTCTGCTTTTAATGTTATTCACAAATTGGAAAATTAATTTTAAGTCTTCATCACACTGCAGTAAAGTCTTTTCGGATTACCAACAACGTTGACACACCTCCTAAACCTCTTTGTTTCCCCAACAAGCTAGCGATATTAATGCTCCTTCGGCAACACTACAGGGTTATTCAAAATACGTTATCTTCTACATAAATGATGGTAGAAAGTTGAGGTGAATTTCAACTTACGCATAGGGCTACAAAGTTTTTATTTTCAAAAGAACCATCCGATTTTTCAAAGGTGTTCCTTTACATGCATGCGTATACAAACTTGAGGCACTTGTTACAATTACTGTTACGATCTTGGTCTTCATTTACCTATAACAAATAATGTTGAAAGTGCCTTTCACATAAAGCGTGGTAAAACATTCAGATAAGAGTCAAACTCGTTGCAATATTCTGCTGCCGCTATGTAGAGTGGGAGTTCACCCAAAGTCGTTGCCACGTGAGACACATAGACGCAGCTTTCACAAACCCCCACAAAATGAAATCACATGCTGTGAGACCACATGATCTGGTAGGCCAATGGTGCAATGCGAGATACACTTGCTTTAAGGTACGCTTACACGGGCAATGAAAACTGCACTGTACCGCAAATGTTTTCCGGTAACAGTGATGACCACAATAATTTCGACCACATGTTTCGCAACATTTTGGAAGTTGTTGTCCAGTTATATTTGCGGCAATACTAGGCCACACTACGGCCACTATGGCCACAGTATGGCCACAAAATGAACGAATGATAGCTGATGAAGTGAGTGAGGTTCTCCTACGTATGCATCCAAAAAAGAGAAAAGGTATCAAGGAAAAGAGAAATCGACCATTGGAGAAACTTTAACGTTATGAGCTGATGCTGGATACATACCTCTTTCAGAAAGCTCAAAGACAGTTTTGAAACTAATCGTGTAAAGTCATTTGGTCCCTGGGAAAATATGAACCGATATGAGAGACTTTATGGAAGTGGCAACATGACAGGCGGTCATTTATTACTTTTGGCTACTCATGACTTAAGCAGAAGTTTAATGTATGGCAACCCTCTGATGTGTACTCCTCATCGATATGCCTCTTAGTACTAGGCCTTTGCAAAGCTTTGGCACAACAATTTGTGGAGTTTATTAAAGGAATTTGAAACAAGGTAACAGACAAATTATATTAATCCTTTATTGCAATTCGCCAATACATTGACAGAATCATGAATTTCACAAATATGATACTTCTACAACCAGAGTTGTGGGATGTGAAAAGTTGTGTATGCAATGTGTAACGGTGTAAGTACTGATATTTGAATTGTTAACATTCTGTCAGTATTTACGTCATTTGCAGACTAATAATTATAGCTATTACAAGTTGTATGTTTTTTATGTTGGGTAGTACCTTCAAGTATATGCGGCAAGAGAAAGCCACAAATTCCTCTTTTCCCCTTGGTAGCAGTTCAGGTGGCGAAGTGTAGACGCAAAACGGTTAGTCTATACTGGCAGGCGTAGTGCAGTTACAACTATGCAGAAAACATCAGTCTGTAAATTTAATGACGTGTTTGTGTGAAGACTGTTCGATGTGGAGAAAAAACAATCAACACACTGATGTGCGTACATATTAAGGTACTATACACAAATATATCTGTACTTATACCCGGTACACCATCCATAAAGACATTATCTTACAAACTTACCCAAAACCGATATAATAAAAGGTCAATACCAATCCAAGTAAAAATCAAACAGTACGCAATAGTAATTAAACCAGAAGCACTACGTGGATCTGAATGCCTTACAATGAGTAAAAGAGGTGAACAATAAGAACTAGAAAAGAGAAAGGAACATACTCCGAAAAATGTTAAAACCACAAAAGAACAAAAATAACAACTCCATGAAGAGAAGAAATGAAAATGTATACAGGAATGTAGAAACAATCACACACACAATTAGAAAACGGATATTAAAGTTTTTTGAATCATATTCACAGAATGGGTGGCAGTAGGTTAACGAAGAGAATCTTAAATTTCATTTCCAAACTAAAACACTCCACGGGGTGGCTGAGAGAGGACAAGAATTTGAGAAAATTTAACGTTCAGAAGACACCATGCAGAACAGGGAAAAGTTCAGGCAACAGCAAAATTTCTCTTCCAATGACAAAAGCCACAACCTGGGAGAGTCTTGTCAAATGAACAATATGAAGAAGTTCGGGGAAGATAAGAGGAAAACTTTCATACTACAGTCATAGATTGTAAGCAGTCTCTAACTGGACAAATCCTGTAATAAAAAAAGAAGACAGTAAGTTGCTATCGATAAACGATCAGACACACGTGATGAAGCTTCAAAAAAAGATTTAGAAGTCTTAAGAACTTATACAGAATACAATTAAGGGTCATTAGTGCAAATTATCTATCACGACTCTGGCAGGAATAATGTGTTTTCTCCAGATTTCTGCCTTCATATATACTACATTTTATGTTCCACAGCTCTGGTCATAGCTGTACCTACAGTATTTATGGAACTGGCTTTACCTCTTTCACCCACTTCTACATACCTGCAGACAACAAACAAATTGTCAGTATCTTTCTAACTTAAGTTAAATGTTTCGAAGCTCAGGTCAAGTGGCTTAGCGTTGCAGTGCTGTGAACGTGAAAAAGAGGAAGGAAAGCTGACAGTACCAAAGAAGCATTTGCAGGCAAGGACAGATGTAAATATGGTCAAGCCATGTGAAAGCAGGCCGCTGTGGCCGAGCAGTTCTAGGAGCTTCAGTCCGGAACCGCGCTGCTGCTACGGTCGCAGGTTCGAATCCTGCCTGGGTCATGGATGTGTGTGATGTCCTTAGGTTAGTTAGTTTAAGTGGTTCTAAGTCTAGGGGACTGATGACCTTAGACGTTAAGTCCCATGGTACTTAGAACCATAGTGCTTAGAGCCATGCGAAATTTTCTCCAGGATTGGCGGAAAACACCAGTATTACTTTGGCAATACGTTGGCAACAGCCTGTAATAAGTTACTCCATCAGCAATATTACGCGACCACACTGCGATGTTACGTCTTCAGCCATATTGCAGCAATGTCGACGGCTACGCTATTGCAATCACATATTGCCGTAAAATATGGCCCTTATAAACGCAGCTTTGTGATCGATCCATCATTTATGTAACTCATTGTTTCGAACTGGCCTCACATGCTGGTGCATACGTTGAAACGCAGAATGCAAAACGCTTTCTGTTGCTGCTTTCGTCATCCAGCCAAGATGCACAATGGGTAAGGTAAGAGCGAGATACTTCCACCAGCGAGACCCCTATCGTCAGCCACATTAACTGGGAACTGTAAAGGCCCTACACATGCACCAACCGACCAACCACCGACAAATTATACGCGTTTAGGGGTTTTGACCGACCGCCCAACCGACGAACTTTCCTTGCGATGTCGGGCGGGTAGGACCACACGACAGATAGCTTTTCCATTACCCCCCCCCCCCCCCGCCCCCTCCACCCCCCACTTAAATCACTTCACCTGACAAATTGTGCCGTGTGTAGCGCTATCGTGCCAACCGTCCGACAGAAGTTCGTCTTTCCTCACTGCGCGCAATATTAAACATGGTTCTACAGAGTGCGCGGCGGGCGAAACGTTGAGAGCTTCTGAAGAAATTTAAAGACTGAAGATGTTTGTGGATCAAATCGTGCGAGGAATATAGCAATAGAAATGAAAAGAAATGAAGCAATTGTTTCGTTTAGTAATAAGTCCATAATGAAACTTCCTGGCAGGCTAAAACTGTGTACCGGACCGAGACTCGAACTCGGGACCTTTGCATTTCGCTGGCAAGTGCTCTGCCATGGTAAAGTCTCGGTCCATCACACAGTTTTAACCCGCCAGGATGTTTTATATCAGCACACACTCCGTTGCAGAGCGTAAATTTCATAGGTTCAAATGGCTCTGAGCACTATGGGACTTAAGATCTGATGTCATCAGTCCCCTAGAACTTAGAACTACTTAAACCAGCTAACCTCAGGACATCACACACAACCATGCCCGAGGCAAGATTCGAACCTGCGACCGTAGCAGTCGAGCGGATCCCGAGTGAAGGGCCTAGAACCGCTTGGCCACCGTGACCGGCGAAAATTTCATTCTGAGTCCATAATGGTTTATGTGGCGCATATACAAAGTCCGTCGATCTTCGGTAGTTCACTTCTTAGGTTTAGTTTCCGATTCCTACCGGAAATGAAATCTACAAACCGAAACTTAGACAGATTAGATCTTATATTTTATTTTCGATACTAATCGGCAATGAAGCCCAAAAACCGAAATATGGACAGCCAGTGGACGTTTATTCATAAAATATACTTGCTTAATTGTTGTAAGTGTTAAAAACGCCCAGTCTATATAGAAATCTTCTGCTACGTAGAGCAAAGTGTGTGATTTCTTCCATTATTTCAGTTCCAACACTTGCTAAATCCTTCATTTCTTCTATATCTGTTTCTGTATTTACTATATGATGTACGGCACCACTACGTGTAGTTTTCCTTATTTCCATTTGAAATGAGTTTCTTAAACATACAGAGGTATCTTTTATTCAACATATTTAAATCAATTCTTAAATATAACATTAAAAATGGAATCAATAGCTGACTTCCTAACGGTCTGCAAAATTATATTTACTTAGTCACAAACTGTCTTTTTGTGTCTCAGGCCACCTTCAGGTGACAACTGAATGTCGCAAACACAGGTAAACATGATGTGCGACTTACACAGGTATTATTTGTACATTAAATACAGAAGTGACAAAATGTTTACACAGGAAAATATTACAATAATTACATTAATTACAACGGGGGTGAAAACAAAATATTATTGTAGAAGTACCTATAACAAATAATGAGAAATAAAATGAATTTACAGTTTGAATTTAGTATCTGAAACAAAAAAGTTAATTTAACAAACTACTTTTCCAGATACTAGATTCGAATGTAGATTCAGTTTACTTTTCATCATTTGTTATATGTATCTCCGCAGAACAACTCAGTTTACGTCCCCTTTTTAGTTATGTAATTATTTTAGTATTTTACTATGTAAACACTTTGTTCAAATAATATCTGTGTAATTCGCATATCATGTTTGTCTGTTTTTACGACATTCAGTTGTCACCTGACCAAATAAATATAATTTTACAGAACATTAGAAGTGTTCATCTTCTTAATACTATTATCATGTTCTGCCAAGCACGGACGGAAAATTCAGTTAATGTTAAATTAATAAGGTTTCCATGAACGTCTTCAGTTTTATTAATTTTTCTTTGCCGTGATATTTTTCCTCAGTCATCTATAAGCCACGTTGCAAGCTGCGGGAATCATTGTGGTTAATAATTCCCAGATTACAACAACACTTAATCTCAGGTCATCTTAACTTCTGTCAGTGGCTAGAAACAGTAATGTACCTACCAACCTCTGCTGGATGCTTGCAGCCTCTCCCATGACGGCATTCTTTTCCATTATGAATGATTGGTTCCTGTTCAGCAACTCCGAAATGCTTGTTTCGTACATTTGTTGTGAGAGGCTTTTTTCTCATTTTTACTAATAATCGAATAAAAGTTGGCATATCAGTATAACACAGCAGCAGTGCTATGATTTTTGGTTTTTAAATAAAACTGTTTTTTAGAAACGAGCGATGTTTATTCGTAAAATTTCCATTGGTTTGAAATGTTGAGTTATCATCGAAAGTGGAAATCTGATCAGTGATGTTTTAATAACAACGCCGACATCTAGAAACTAGCAACAAACACATCACATAAGAATCGGTACAGCATTGCTGGGACACTAATGTATCCGTTGCCGTGTTGCGTGGCTTATTACGAGGGTCACTCCAAAAGAAATGCACACTATTTTTTTAATCAATTTTTTATTCAACATGTTTGGAAGTTTTAAAGTGTGTAGATACATCCTTTAGGAACAATATTTTCATTCTCCACATCATTTCCATCCCTCTCAACTGCCTTACGACATCTTGGAACCAGCGCCTGTATACCCGCAAGGTAAAATTCTGCACCAAGCTGTTGGAGCCACTGTTTGGCAGCGTGCACGAGGGAGTCATCATCATCAAACCTTGTTCCACGAAGAGAGTCTTTCAGTTTCCCAAAGAGATAATAGTCACATGGAACCAGGTCAGGACTGTAAGGTGGGTGTTTCAGTGTTGTCCATCCGAGTTTTGTGATCGCTTCCATGGTTTTTTGACTGACATGTGTCCGTGAGTTGCCGTGCAACAGCAAAACATCCTGCTTTTGCCGATGTGGTCGAATACGACTCAGTCGAGATTGAAGTTTCGTTCATTGTGATGCGTCTGTCAATAGTCACCAATTCGCTAACTCTCTGCACATTGTCTGGAGTGTGTGCAGTACGAGGTCTGCCGCTGCGAGGACAATCCTCAATATTGTCGTGCCCGCTTTCATCGCGTAACCTGCTTGCCCACCGGCTAACTGTACTGCGATCGACAGCAGCATCTTCATACACCTTTTTCAACCTCTTGTGGATGTTTCCCACTGTCTCGTTTTCACAGTACAGGAATTCTATGACAGCACGCTGCTTCCGACGCACGTCAAGTGTAGCAGCCATCTTGAAGGCATGCTGTGACGGCGCCACTCAAGGGGAACAGGTTGAACTAAGTTTGTAAACAAGCGGGAAGGATGTACCTACACACTGTAAAACTTTCACACATGCAGAATGAAAACCGCATTTTTACAAAACTAGTGTGCATTTCTTTTGGAGTACGTGTAGTGTGAGAGGTTTGACCCCACCTAGTTTATATGTCGTGTTTGAACATAAGGTGCATTGCACAGTGGCACCATCCCTAGTCTGGAGTATTATACGAAAAGCGTTAGCAGTGATGTACAGTGCTCTATTTGCCTTAAATTATTAAAAAGGGGAGGAGGCACAACAAGCTTGCGACATCATATAAGGGGAAATTTTGTGGTTTCTTGAGGACGAGAAATTGATACCATCCAAAAGTGACGATGCAGGAAAGTAGCTCTCGCAGTCGCCTCGCCCTTCTCCTTTACCTTTGCCAGATTTTCTACAGACGACGAGATGTTTTCTTCCACGGTTTCAGTCCCATATCGGTCGAGTACTCCTATTCATTCACTTTCATTAGAGATTTCCCACCTTTGTACGAAGTCTACAGTTATTATTGAAATATAGGCAATAAAAAATCAAAAATCGGTTATGTCATAATAGATATACTATGCCCGTCTGAGCATCACATTGTGTCTCATATGGAAAAGGTAAATATCAGTAGTTGTAAACTAGCTGCACATATGAGTAGAGAGAATAAGGTGAGCGGAGTAGCTGCCGTATATGTCAAAAGTTAGCACTGTGTAGGAAGCTCAGATGCAAATTTTTTTTATCTAGAGCAACATATAGAAGCATGGGCCTGTCAACTTAAACTGACGGAGGGCCCTTTTATAATTATAACAGTATATAGGTCCCCTTCAGAAAACTTTCATTTATTCCTGGAAAACTTGGATGCCTTGTTGTGCTATCTGTCAGATAGCGGAAAGCAAACTATTATTTGTGGGGACTTAAATGTTGATTCATTGAAAGAGTGTAATAGGAAGAATGACCTGGAAGTCTCGCTCGGTTGTTTCAATTTGACATCTGTCAATAATTTTCCTACTCGGGTAGTAAAGGACAGCAGCACATTGATAGATAACACTTTTATAGACCAAGATACGTTTAAAAACATAAATTCTTGTCCCGTTGAGAATGGCCTTTCTGATCATGATGCTCAACTAATTCCAATATATGACATAGTTCCATTTGTAAGTAGGCTGTTTAGGTTTTTTTTATTGGTAACGCCGCCGCCACGTAGCGCTCTGTATGAAAATCACTGGCTGTGCCGTGTGCAGTCTGTGGCTGGTTTGCATTGTTGTCTGCCATTGTAGTGTTGGGCAGCGGCAGCTGGATGCTAACAGCGCGTAGCGCTGCGCAGTTGGAGGTGAGCCGCCAGCAGTGGTGGACGTGGGGAGAGAGATGGCGGAGTTTTGAAATTTGTAAGAATTGGTGTCATGAACTGATATATATATATTACGACTATTAAGGTAAATACATTGTTTGTTCTCTATTAAAATCTTTCATTTGCTAACTGTGCCTCAGTAGTTAGTGACTTCCGTAGTTTGAATCTTTTAGTTAGCTGGCGGTAGTGGCGCTCGCTGTATTGCAGTAGTTCGAGTAACGAAGATATTTGTGAGGTAAGTGATTTGTGAAACATATAGGTTAATGTTAGTCAGGGCCATTCTTTCGTAGGGATTTTTGGAAGTCAGATTGCGTTGCGCTAAAAATATTGTGTGTCAGTTTAAGCACATTCGTGTATAATTGTTCAAAGAGGACGTTTCATATAGACCAGTCTTGTATAATTTTTCTAAGGGGACGTTTCACATTCAGTAATTCAAAATTATCCTTCAAAGTTGTGCGTTCAATTAATGACTCAACAATTAGAAATTTCAGAGAAAATCTTCAGCAGTTAGACGGGGATGAATGTATACAGGGAACCTGATGCTAATTTAAAATATAACTTATTTCATGATACACTTGTAAGAGAAATTGAAAACTGTTTCCCCAAGAAAGTAGTTAAACTTAATTATAAGAAACCACGCAAAAACCTTGGCTTACTAAAGGAATAAAAATATCTTGTTACCACAAAAGGGAACTGTATCTAACAACAAGAAAGAGTAATGACAGAGAAACAGCCAAATATTATGAACACTACAGTGCTACATTAAGACAGGTTATTAAAAAGTCCAGAGGCATGCGCATCATGTCTGAGATTAATAATTAAAACAATTTGGAATATTATTACAAGGGAGACAGGGCAACCTAGAATACAGGATGACGGCATCACCATCAAAGCGAATGGAAACTTGATAAACAATTAGCCGGAAGTCGAAAACATTTTCAATAATCATTTTTTCAATATTGCAGAGAAAATAGGATCTAAATGTTCATTAGAAGAAGCAAGGTAGTTAATGGAAGAGGCCTTGCGCACACCATTTGATACACTTGAAATTCCACCCACCTCTCCCTTTGAAATTAGGAAGATAATAAACTCTCTCAAGAATAAAAGTTCACATGGAATTGATGTCATTTCCAGCAGGATAATTAAAGCTTGTTCCCAAGAGATAAGTGGGATTCTTAGCCACATATGTAATAGCTCTCTGAAGTAGGGCAGTTTCCCAGTTAGACTGAAGTATGCTATTGTTAAACCACTGCATAAAAAAGGGGATACGTCTGATGTCAACAACTACCGCCCAATCTCTCTTCTGACTGCCTTATCCAAAATTCTTGAAAAAGTAATGTATTTTAGAGTATCTTCTCAACTTTGTAAAAATAAAGTTTTAACAAAATGTTAGTTTGGTTTCCAGAAGGGTTTTTCAACGGAAAATGCTATATATACTTTCAATAGTGAAATATTAAATGCTGTGAGTAACTGGAAGTCACCCGTTGGGATTTCTTGTGATCTATCAAAGGCTTTTGATTGTGTGAACCATGGAATACTTCTAGATAAGCTCAAGTACTGAGGTATGAATGGGACAGTGCGCAAATGGTTTAAATCATACCTAACTGGAAGAGTGCAGAAAGTTGAAATAAGCAGTTCACATGATATGCAAAAAACTGGTGATTTCTCAAACTGGGGAACAATCAAGAATGGGGTGCCTCGAAGTCGGTCTTGGGTCTTCTGCTGTTCTTAATATATATTAATGACTTGCCATTCTATATTTACGAAGATGCAAAGCTGATACTTTTTGCCGATGATGCCAGTATAGCTATCACACCCAACAGATAAGAATTAACTGGTGCAATTGTAAACGATGTTTTTCAGAAAATCATTAAGTGGTTCTCTGCAAATGGGCTCTCATTAAACTTTGACAAAACAAAGTATATACAGTTGCACACAGTAAATGGAATGACACCATTAATAAATATAGACTTCGATCAGAAATCGGTAGCTGAGATAGAATATTGAAAATTTCTAGGTGTATGGAGAGCGCTACGGGAGAACCAGTTGCTTCCGTACCATGTACAGCGTGTGCAGGCACTATCAGCAGCTGATTGGTCTCCACGGGTACACTTCTGCGAATGGTTCATCCAGTAATGTGTCAGTCCTCATTTCAGTGCAAATGTTCTCTTTACGGATGAGGCTTAGTTCCAACGTGATCAAATTGTAAATTTTCACAATCAACATGTGTGGGCTGACGAGAATCCGCACGCAATTGTGTAATCACGTCATTGACACAGATTTTTTGTGAACGTTTGGGCAGGCATTGTTGGTGATGGCTTGATTGGACCCCATGTTCTTCCACCTACGCTCAATGGAGCACGTTATCATGATTTCATACGGGATACTCTACCTGTGCTGCTAGAACATGTGCCTTTACAAGTACGACACAACATGTGGTTCATGCACGATGGAGCTCCTGCTCATTTCAGTCGAATTCATACGATTCTCAACAGCAGATTCGGTGACCGATAGATTGGTAGAGGAGGGGCCAATTCAATGGCCTCCACGCTCTCCTGACCTCAACCCTCTTGACTTTCATTTATGGCGGCATTTTAAACCTCTTGTCTACGTAACCCCGGACCAAATGTAGAGACTCTTCGTGATCGTGTTGTGGACGGCTGTGATACAATACGCCATTCTCCATGGCTGCATCAGCGCATCAGGGATTCCATGCGACGGAGGGTGGATGCATGTATCCTCGCTAACGGAGGACATTTTGAACATTTCCTGTAACAAAGTGTTTGAAGTCACGCTGGTACGTTCTGTTGCTGTGTGTTTCCATTCCATGATAAATGTGATTTGAAGAGAAGTAGTGAAATGAGCTCTAACATGGAAAGTAAGCGTTTCCGGACACATGTCCACATAACATATTTTCTTTCTTTGTGTGTGAGGAATGTTTCCTGAAAGTTTGGCCGTACCTTTTTGTAACACGCTGTATTTGAGCGGTTGTAACTGTTGGGTTAAACTGGACACGAAAGAAAAACGGTATAACCGAAAATCGGTTGCTTCAGCGATAACCGCCATCCCTATTTGTAGACGGGAGCGAGTCGCGTTCAGAGCGGGTAGCGTACCGCCAGGTGGCCGCTTGGAGCGCTGCCTGCCCCTAGCAACCGCCTCCTGCCCGCTTCCCTCGCACCCTCGTCGGAGTCATTTCAGAGCGCCGGAGCCGGCTAAGCCGCGTGTCGCATTCATTTGAGCTTTACGCGGCCATGCGAACCGGCGCTTCGATTGTAAGCGGCTGGCTGCATTAGTCAGTGCGTGGGTCGCCGGGCCTCCTGCAGTAGCACGCCGCTCCTAACAAGCCGCCAAAGAGCTCGTCTCGGTCTGCGCCGCTAAAGACACAACACGGCGTCGTTACGTCTGTCTACTGCCACGGACGAGCTAGGGAGTGCACAGGAGCGAGGGCCGCTCTCTGAACTTATTACACTCGCATTCAGCTGCTCAGGGTGTTCTTTGAGCTGTGTAGAACAATAAATAAAAACATGTAACGCCACCACTGAAACTTGGAGACATAATTTTCGTAAACCCTTTAACTGGCAATGTGGCACTCAGGCAACACCGCTTTATTATGCACACAGTACACTAAGAGAGCTGCGGCATTGTAACTAGCACATCCGCTCTCGTACATAGCCTACTCACAGTTTCCAGCAGGTCTCTCTTGAACGCAGTTAATTCACCACGAGGTGAGCCAGCTAAGTCAAGCTACTCAAAATATACCGAGAACGAGTAAATATACAGGGTGGTCATAAACATTCTGAAAATCTTATAAGGTAGTGTTTCAGGGCAGGCAGTGCTGAGAAACAACTGTTCAGACAAAAACTCGATACGTTGCGCCTTTTACGAATTATATATCACTGTGTTAGCCACGGTTCAGCTCGCGCAAATTCAGGCACTCGCATGAGATAAAATGCGGTAAAACGGATACATATGTGGATCCGTGAGTTACCACTTGTTCAAATGCTCATTACCAGTTAAAATTTCGGAAGTGATAAATTTCAGCTAGGTGAGCAGTGGACCTTTGTTTGGTATGTGGAAACCAAACTAAGAACACGTTTGGCGGCAGTGTCTCTGGAAGGGCTGCTTGAACTTGCGCGTGCAAACGGTGCAACGTACAGATTTTTTTCTTAACATTTATTTTCCAGCAGGACCTTCCCTGTAACACTATTACAAATTTTGAGACTGTTTCTGACCAGCCTGCATAGTTGTGTGATCCTCACTAGGCTACAGCGGAAGATGTGGCCAATTTCCTGGACAAAGACGGCCGCTGTGGCCAAACGGTTCTAGGCGCTTCAGTCCAGAACCGAGCTGCTGCTCGGTTGCAGGTTCGAATATGGCCTCGGGCATAGATATGTGTGATGTCCTTAGGTTAGTTAGGTTTGAGTAGTTCTAAGTCTAGGGGACTGATGACCTCAGATGTTAAGTCCCCTAGTGCTTAGAGCCATATGAATCATTTTTTCTGACGAAAGCAGGTAATATTTAACGATTACAGCTTCCGAATTATGACTCTGACTTTTACTCAATTATATACTTTTTCTGTGCTTCGGAAAAGAACCTTTGAAGAAAAATTCGATGATTTAACTTGTATGGAACTTGATTAGATGGTAACAAAATTGCTACAGAAATCACTGCCCCGCCGTGAGGAGAACAGGTAGGAAATTCACGATCGCAGAAAGAAGAGAGTTATCAACATCCTTGGTCTCTCAACGTCAGGTACGGGCCTTTAATGAATCACATTAGATTCTCATTTATTGACGCGGCTCTGTAAAATAACTAATGAATTAATGATTTTATATGAAGATCGTCTGTGTCCAACTAAATTAAGTTAAAATGGCTCTGAGCACTATGAGACATCACTCCCTTGAACTTAGAACTACTTACACATAACTAACCTAAAGACATCACACACATCCATGCCCGAGGCAGGATTCGAACCTACGACCGTAGTGGTCGCCCGGTTCCAAACTGAAGCGCCTAGGACCACTCGGCCACCCCGGCTGGCCAACTAAATTAAGGTGATATTTGGTTTCGCGGATGATTTTTGCCTCAATTTATTAAGGCTATATCATTGGCATTTCGCGGCGTTTTAATGCAGCAGTTTTAACTAAAGTTTTCTGATATTGTACATTTATGTTTTTAATCTGCAAAGAACAGAGGAGACCAGAAAGAAAAAGTACGAAAGATAGACTTGCAGCGTCACTGGTATCATTTAACACCGAAAACATGTGCACATGTATTCTGACAGCGAAAACAATAGAAATAATAGGAAAGACACCTTACATCGTACAGAAACACGGCTGCAGAAGGTATAATAGGAATAATCGTCACAATCATACTGATAACAGAGCAGAATTACTTCCAGTTTGAGAGTGAATGTTATCCCAGTGGGGACCTCAGTGTCAGGATCTTTAGCTTCTCCTCATAACCCATTTACAAAACAAAATCTTTGAAAAAAATAGTCATGCAAGGAAAATGGAAAATAATGTTTTATCACATTCTTGACACAACAGTAACAAAAGAAAATGGTAAACACTCTTTCAACACACTGGTATACAGAAAACTTAGAACAGAAGACACTCTTCTACAACAAAAAGCAA
The DNA here is from genome assembly GCF_023897955.1 of Schistocerca gregaria. Taxonomy (NCBI): domain Eukaryota; kingdom Metazoa; phylum Arthropoda; class Insecta; order Orthoptera; family Acrididae; genus Schistocerca; species Schistocerca gregaria. The sequence continues at coordinate 348,416,145 of NC_064927.1, read as the reverse complement.
GCTGCATTTAGACACATGTGCATTGAGTAATTAGTAAGTCACTCAACAAGAGAAATTCTGAGACAGAGATACATACAATAAAACAAATATGAGTGCACAATAGGTATGACACACATTCAGTGGACAAACTGAATTACAAAATTAAAACTAAAATATATAACATCAACACACGCATAATAAAGGAAAGCACAAAAACCAAGATACAAACACAGCACAGACCCATGTAGGCCTTATTACACAACAGAAAAGAACTTGAGGACAGTGACGTCCACAAACAAACACACAGAGCAAACATTGTAAATAAGAAATTTCTCGGTAAGCGCGTAAAATAACAAATACCGTTCAAACATGTTTAAACACATCAACATCCAAGAGATATAAATTCCAAGTATCAAGTATGTACCGAGTAAAATATCAAAGCTGGAGTACAGGAGATGCTGAAATGACAAGCAGTAAATTTAGCACAAGATACATGGAACGTTATAAGTGTTCGGAATATGACAGTAATCACTACGCACTTAAAGAACATTTAAACCAATATAGCTATCGGTCCACAAATATACAGTAAAATACGAAAATTATCAGAATAAATAATCATAACAAATATATCAAACCAAAATTATGTGTTTTTTGCGGAAAATTGTTTTTAATGCCACAGGCAGAGCACCAGCTTCAGCATCAATACAGCGAGAGAACACCTTAAGCAGTATCAAAACGCACAGTAAGTAATTAAACGTGCATTGAGCAACAGGTGTCTAGTGAAATGTTAGTGACGTACCTTAAAAATAGGAGAATATGCACCAGTGAGATGAAAGTGCTGCATTAGAATGAAAATGTGTATGTATTTCAGGTCAATGATGATGCCTTAATGGAGGTGAAGTGACTTTGGAAAAACAAATTGCCTTTAATCATTCGAATACGGATGGTCGTAACCTAAAAGCCACTAATTTAATATCAATGGTAACTGGTCATTGACAGATCAATAGCATTAAAAATGTAACCACAAGTATGTGCAGTTCCTAACAGATAGTCTGCAGTTAGTGGGAGACATGCTGCAGTATATGACGGACATCCATGTGGTAGCAACATGACGGATGTCCCTCCCATTCCGAACATACAATTAAGGAACTTCTTAAAAGAACATTTGGAAATCGTTGAACCGCTCGTTCGGGAAACATAAGTAGAAGGCTTGTCAACGAGGTAAGTTGGTCGACGTGTGTACCAAAGTGGTGTGGTGTGAAGGTGGAATCAATTTCAATTGACCTGTAGTGTTGAGGACTTACGCCTCACAGGCCGATCACGCTCGACAGGTGACATGTCTGACTCTTGAGTGCTTCGGCGGTCGAAAAGGCTACAGGACGTCTGTATTGCATAAAACTGTTAGCAGACGATTGATGATACGAATCTCCGTCACCGATTACCACGACGAGCAGCATGTGGAACACCACACCACAATGGACTCCCTTCACAGACGGACAAGAAATCATGCACAGTGGACGCCCCAGAAATGTTGCGGGGAGTTGTTCATGGATGAAATTCGGATCGGTTTGTACCCTGATAATCGCAGACAAGGTGTCTGGAGACAACCCGATGACATCGGACGCCTTCAATAATGTGTGCCACATATGCAACACGGTAGTACTGGAGATATGTTCCGGGGTGGTTTTACGTGGAGCCACCGAACACCTCTTGTGGTTGTTGAGTTCAGCCTCAATGTTCTAAGGTACAGGGACAAGATTCTGCAGTCAATAATGGGACCCTATTGCCGATATTTTTTTGACAGTTTCATCGTGATGGATAACAACTCGCGTGCTCATCGTGCTGTTGTCGTGGACACGTTCCTTCCGTTTTCTGGAATCACCAGAATGGAGCTGCCTGCGTGTTTCGCGATGTGAATCTAATCGAACACGATTTTAATGTCGATGACGACCAAGTACTCTGCGCGACCTTCGTAGAATCGCCACTGAAGAATGGGACAGTTGGGGCTAGGGCTTGGTGATCTCATCGATGGTATGCCACGACGGATTCAAGCCGCCGTCTGAGGAAGTGGACGTTCCACCACATACTGACGTTGGCAGGAGCGCTGTCGAAAATCCTATGTTGGAAGCAGAAGATCTTGGCGCTACACATTTTTTTTGTGTATCTCAGAGCCCACTTGTGTTTCCTGTGTAATGAATTTCCAAATAAATGGATAACGCAAAACTTTTGTTGATTCGTGTAACATGTAACTGATACCACGTTGTTACAATCGTTCTTCTGCAAACGGTCCCACAAATTATGTAAAATCCTTCAGTAATGGTGAACCTAATCGAAATAAACTAATTAATAACAGAAAACGAAAAGTGAATTAGTGCCAGTAATTACCAATATTAAATGCGAAGCAACTATGGAAAGAATTTCGACTGTGCTTGCCCACATGCGAAGGGACCAGCCGGGCACGTACTGGAGTTGGACCGGTCTGTTTTGAAAGGAGGAAGCCGTAACGCCGATTGGCTACGTTCATAAAATGCAGGATGTGTAGGGACAACAGAGACCGTTTTAGCGAGCTGTGTTGTCATTGGATATGTGTCAATTAACTGTAGGCTCCAGTAAGAACTATCATTGCAGACAGAAACACCAGGAAGTCAAAATTCAGAAAGAAACACGGGCTCCTAAGATATCTTAGAAAGTGGAATGGGAACAGAATGGCTAGAAAGCTTTGAACATTGTGGGACAACGACACCTCAAGCAAGTGCCGCAAAACCAAATACTTAAATTAGTCTAAAAACGTCTACCACTGGTTGACGTAAATAATTTAGTAATGGGAGTAAGAAGTGCAGCTTTCCTTATGGAGGTACTTCCAGACTGGCTAGTGCACGAAAGTAGGATGAGAGAGGGAGTAATTCAGACCCATTTTGGAGATCCAATGCTAACAAATTCATAACTGGTTAACCACTTGAAATTCAGACAAGGGAGGGAGTCCAGTGTCTTGTGGGATAACTTATTAATGGTTTTTTCAGCCAGCCACAAATTATGCGATGCCAAAAAATGTAGAGCACGGAGTTTCCCTTGTCGGAAGCGCTCTGTAGAAAGCTTCTTTCTAGGCCGGTGTCTTGATGTGCAGACTTTACTTCTACAGGGCTTCACCAGGCTTGTCTGGGACGAGAGGTTCTCATCAAGCTGAGTCGAACTTAGATGCAAACACAGAGTACTTGTTGGTACAGAGCCAGTGACTGATTTTCTAGTCACTTTAGTCAGATGGTGGTGAGATCCAGCCACAACAATGAAAGGAACCGCAGGGAAAGATAGATAATTTCCAATGATTTACAATAATTTAAATCTTCATGGTGAAGAATTATTTTCAGTTAGAGGATCAACATACTTTCAACTCCACCATATATGTACACACGTACCCCGTAGGAGAGACGCTCAGTAGCTCGGTACGGGCTTTTGTTAAAGTTTAGAGAACATACCTTCACCGAAGAGTCAAGCAGTATATTGCTCCCTCCTACGTATATCTCGCGAAGAGACCATGAGGATAAAATCAGAGAGATTAGAGCCCACACAGAAGCATACCGACAATCCTTCTTTCCACGTACAATACGAGACTGGAATAGAAGGGAGAACCGATAGAGGTACTCAGGGTACCCTCCGCCACACACCGTCAGGTGGCTTGCGGAGTATGGATGTAGATGTAGATGTAGATGTAGTAGTTTCTAGCTCTATGCACTAAACTTCGACAACCAGGGCACGACTCCCATGAATGTAAATGTTTTGCCCAGATGCGCGTTCACTTCAGTCACCTTCCAAATCGCCGGTCCAGGTCTGCAAAGGCATCAAATTATAACTTTTAATGATTGTTAAACCACAGGTTTATTGCATATGTTGTTGTTGTTGTTGTGTTCAGTCCTGAGACTGGTTTGATGCAGCTCTCCATGCTACTCTATCCTGCGCAAGCTGCTTCATCTCCCAGTACCTACTGCAACCTACATCCTTCTGAATCTGCTTAGTGTACTCATCATATGTGTATAATAAACTGAGTTCATTGAGATATTCGTCTAATTTTCCAGTCAGATATATTGATTTATCATTGTTTTCAAAGCTGATGATTTACTAACGTCAGATGTACAGAGCCAGATTAAGATATTTAATAAAAGATTCTATTCAGAGCACTGCACCCACATGTCACAATAAAGGACATAACCCAACAACAGTCTTAATAACGAGTAAATGAATCGTTTTGGATCCGCTTCCGGAGGTTGGTTAGTTAGTTACTTAGCTGCACATTCCATAGATCATTTCAATGAAGCATTTATCGAAATGTTGTATAACGGGTCAATTTACAGGAAAGGTATACATTTTCAGTGTTAACATTAAATCTAAAATTATTTTTTAGTCCTACTCATGCAACTACAATTAGAAACTATGGTTTTAATATAAGCTACCAGTTTTTAAACAGAAATTCGTCCATGAAGTAGGAGGAGTTAGCCATAATAAAAGATTTTGGGTTAGATTTGGAATTCGCTTTGATATCTATCTTTTGCCAGTGATCAAAAATTTTTGTTGCTGCATACTGAATTCCTTTCTGAGCCACTGTTAGCTATTAATCATCGGTAATATAGGTCATGTTTTCTTATAGTGTTGTAGGTATGGACATAGTTAAATTGTGGTGGATTATTTATGGCAAATTTCATTAGCGACTATATATATTGTGATAGCGCAGTTAAAACGCCTAACTCCTTGAAGAGGCGCTCACATGTCGCCTGCCGGTAAACACCGCATGTTATTCTTGCTCTTTGCTTTTTTTGGAATCAGTGCTTTCTTTATAAGTGACAAATTACCCCAGAAAATTATCACATAAGGCAGTATTCAGAGTAAATTTGGAAAATATGTCATAAGGTATATTTGTTTCCAAGACTAGCAATTATACGAAGAGCAAAAGTAGCCAAACTTAATAGTTTGAGCAGCTCAGTAATATGCTTCTTCCATTTCGTTTTCATCAGTATGAATACCCAAACACTTTAAGCATTCCATCCTGTTTACTAATACCTGTTCATGTGCTACATCAGTAGCTGCTATGACCCTGTTTGTTGTACAGAACTGCATGTAGTGTTGCCTTGAAATTAAGGGAAAGTCCATTTACAAAGAATCACTTAATATTTATGTGAAAAACATCGTAAACAACCTCGTCCGTTGCTTCATGTCTAATGGAATTTATTATAATGCTGGTATAGTCTGCAAAAAGTACGAGTTCTGCTTCATGAACGTTAGACTAAGTGGAAGGTTGCTCACGTATACAACCTTGTAGGTCTTCCTTCTTGCTTTCTCCCTAGTTACTAAAATTTTCTCTCCTTTCAGGTTTGTTTGCAGTATTCATTATATCTTCTGTATTCTCTTTGTAAGTATGATTCAAGCCTGTTGTGTGTAAATTTATCAGTACCATGAAGCTTAAGTTTGTGGGACATTTCCACTTGAAGCCGGGACAGTGATTAGTGGAGCTGTCATATTGTTTCTTTTTACTGCTGTTCAAAACATGTTATACTGCCGAAGTTTAACTGCACAGTAGTTATGATAACTCGGTACTTGATTGTACAAAATGTGACGTGTTACCCTCTGCAACGATGTTTTCTTATCTGAAGGTGCACAGTTGAAACTAGTCATACCATTTTTTAAATTTGATATCTAGACAAATAAGGGTTAAATGAAACATTAAGATAACTTTTCCTCAGTCTTGATGACGTCAGGCCTTGTAAAATATTGCTGAAGTCCTCTGCAAAGCCTCATTGCAACATCTCAACAAAGCATATACAGTTGCATTAAAAACGTTTTTCATAATTCGGCAGCTATAAAATTATACAACTTACTTTCTGAGGTAAGAAAATTTGCCCTATGCTGTGCTGAAACTTAGCGAAAACATCACCGCGATTCGACACGTTGCGCCGTTTTCGAGTTAATTGACATGGAATTTGTATGTCAGGACCTTTCGTCCGGAAATTCAAGCGGCCGGGCAGGGGTAATCTGGCCAAACACATTCTTCGTTTATTTTCCTAAAATCGAAAAAGATAGTGATACAAAAATTGGACATGGGATGGTAGTAAGGATCGAACCCGAGCCAAATGCTGGGCAATACCGTGCGCTGTCATCTACACTATTGAATCATCTGACGCTAACTGTATTGGTGGGCCGCTGGAATTTTCACGTGACTCATTGTCTAACTTCTACGCTAATTATCAAGGAAACGCCGGCTACGGTGGCCGAGCGGTTCTAGGCTCTTCAGTCCGGAACCGCGCGACTGCTACGGTCGCAGGTTCGAATCCTGCCACGGTTATGGATGTGTGTGATGTTGTGTGACGTCCTTAGGTTAGTTAGGTTTAAGTAATTCTAAGTTCTAGGGGACTAATGACCTCATATGTTAAGTCCCATAGTGCTCAGAGCCATTTGAACCATTGTTTGCACTAGGAAAAGTATCAAATTTTTTCTTAACAGCCATTTCTCAGCGAGCCTATCGTGCAACAGACAAGCTTATGAGACTGTTTATGAACACTCTTTACAAACTGGGATACGCAAGAACTGTTAACTTCCAGATGACTCGTGCCTTCTTTCATTTATCTATTTTGTTGTTTCGACCACAAATGATCTGTTAATGTTCCGTGCTTAGTGATGTACTGCGCTGTTCAAATCAAGTCCAGTTTTATTTAATTTGTTTCACAGTAGTTTTCGTACAGTTTCTGCTAAGACATTTTCATCGACCCTCACCTGTAACTTGGAAAAAAAAGCTGAACTGTAATATTTTTGGCTGCGAAAGGTGATTGTATTCCATTTTTACGCGTCATGTAGTCTATACCTCTCCCTTAGCGTCCAAACTGGCGAAAACATAAATATATGGCCCACAAAAAGGCATTTGATTAGAGAGTGATGAGATATTAAATTAGACACACCAACTCAATAACACATAGCAGGCGCTCTCGCCGTGATGGCTGTTGCGACGCATCGTGATATGAACTCAGAAAGACGCCGATACATGATAGCTTACCCACCAGTAACAACTCACAGATTGGTTGAACTTGAGACTAAGACGCATGTACTCATTGCTGGACTTCCCACTCCGTCTGTGCTTCAGTTAATCTGGACGGCCATTCAAATATCGACCCATAGGTCGAGTGCCCCTCAAAACATTCTCTACAAGTCAGGAGCTATGGGAGGACGCAATGTCTTGATGAAAGTGAGGGTGCTCTGCGGAATCCAGCAGCAAACAAACGGATGCACGAGACCGGACAGTAAACAAGTACCTCGTTCGTCGGAGGAAGCCAATGACAGGTGTATATCAGAGGTCACCTGTCAGCCCACGTAAACAACCCTCACAATAGAATGACTCCGCCCCTTCCCAGAACGGTGCCCTGTTTTGGCAGGTGAGTGCGTCATCTCACCTTGTTCGTGACGTACTCTTTCCCTTCTTTCAGAGAGACTCATCATTCGAGGCGACCTTTCGTATGGCATCTCGTTAAGGTCAATACGCAGAGATCACTCCACACTGAATGAAGGAAACAGTGTACAATACGCAGCGTGTAAATTTCAAGTTTACAAACCAGAATAACTCGAAACATAAGATTCACACGGAAAAATCTGTAGAATCCAAAGTTGCTTATTTTCGAGGAGGACATTTCCTGGTGCTAAAATTAGCACGCCACCCCAGCCCCCTGGGGGTGGGGCGGGACGCAACTCTAAAATTTCAAAGGGCAACCCCCAATCTTTATTGCAGAATCACATTCTACATAAACAACTACGTACATTTTGTCTTAAACATTTGTTTTGATTCTTGGTGTTGGCGCTGTAATTCAAGAAAATCCATGTTCTCATTTTTATGTGGAAAATGGTTACGGATAAATAAAAAATACTTATTTATTTTGTAAATTTTCATTCCCTAAAACTAAATCTCTCCCTCTCTCCCCATAGGGTGGGGTTTGAGAGCGAGGAATTTAAGTTTTACAAATGTTGATCCAAATATATGCGGAAAAAATTAATACTTGAGTCAACATTTGTAAAACTCTAATTACACTACCAAGAATCAAAACAAATGTGGAAGACAAGATGTACGTAGTTTTTTATGTAGAATCTGATTCTGCTATAAAAAATGGGGGTTTCCATTTGGAATTTTAAAGTTACTTTCCGCCCCCTCCCCCAGGGGGCTGGGGTGGCGGGCTAATTTTAGCACCTGCAGATGTTTCCCTCGAAAATAAAGTTTGGATTCTATACATATTTCCGTGTGAAGCTTATTTTTCGAGTTATTCTGGTTTGTCAAATTAAAATTTACACCCTGTACTTTGCTATAGTCGGTAGTGAAGCAATATGGTTTTTATTTTACTTTTACAGAACAAAATCGCAACATCAAAAAAAAAGTGCAGACAAATGAAATTTCGGGAACATATTTGTCTACGTAACACATTCCGGTGATTAAAACTGCAAGATCATAGGTTAATATAAACGCGAGATAAGACATCGCAAATATAAAATTCTGGTACGTTAATCATCGGTGTAACGGCCAGAACGTTGAATGAAACCATTCAAACGTGAAAGCATTGTGTTGAGCTGGCGCCAGATGTCAGTTTATGGGACGGAATTACATGCCTGTTGCACTCGTTCAGTCAATGCAGGGACGGTTAATGCCGGTTGTGCATGATGGCGTTGTCGTCCCATGATGTCCCATATGTACTCGATTGGAGACAGTCTGGCGATCGAGCAGTCCAGAGGAACATCTTGACATTCTGTAGATCATGTCTGGTTACAACAGTGTATGTGGTCAAGTGTTATCTTCTTGGAAAACAACCCCTAGAATGCAGCTCATGGATGGCAGCACAACAGACAGATTCACCTGAGACACGTATAGATTTAGTCAGGGTAAGTGGGATCACCACGAGTGTTCTCTCGCTGTCGTACGAAATCGTGCTCCAGACCATAACTCCAGGAGTAGAGCCAGTATGTCTCACTCCCAGACAGGTTGGTTTCAGGCTCTCAACTAGTCTGCTAACCAACAATGTTCGTCACTGGCACCCAGACAGAAGCACTTTTCATCAGAAAACACAACAGACCTCCACCCTACCCTCCTATGAACTCGTTCTTGCCACTACTGAAGTACCAAATGGTGGTGTTTGCGGTCAGTGGAAAGCACGCTACGTGGAATCTCGTTCGGAGCTGTCCTTAAAGTAACCGATTTGTAACACCGATTTGTGTTACTGTGGTTCCAACTGCTGTACAAATTGGTGCTGAAGATACAATACGACGCGCCACAGCTATAGGCCGAACGCGACGGTCTTCCTTCTGGGTAGTGCGACGTGGCCATCCAGAGCGCGGTCATCTTGTGAGCGTACCTTACCGTGACCACTGCTGACAGCTATTATGTACAATAGCTACACTGGTACCAAGCATTTCTGCAGTATTGCAGGAGGAACATCTTGCTTCTCGTAGCCCTACTACGCGATCTCGTTCTAACTCAGTGATGTGTTGAAAATGGCACCTTTCTCGCCTTAAAGACATTCGTGACTAACACCCACTAACCACGTCATATATCAAAGGCAACTAAAGCTCACGACCGTTACAGCATGTAGTCAAATCAAACGTGATTTGCTTTCTCATAGAGGCGGTACTAACGCCACTCTAATATTACTGGCGCCAAATCTGAATAGGCACCATCTTTCGGATGTAGAGACACACTGTAAGTGGGCTGTTTACGTTTTTATGTTGGTAACGCCACGTAGTGCTCTATATGAAAATCGCTGTGTGCAGTCTGTGGCTAGTTGGACTCATTGTTGGAATATTCGCTAGTGTAGCGTTGGGCAGTTAGATGTGCATGGTGTGTAGCGTTTGGCAGTTGGAGGTGAGCCGCCAGCAGTGGTAGATGCGGGGCGAGAGATGCCAGAGTTCTGAGAGGTTACCATGAGCGGACGATCTGGACGTGTGTCCATGAGAAAAAGGAAATTTGTTTACAAAAACAGACATAATGTCTGCAGGGATAGCGCAATCACTTTTTATATAATGTTACTTTTTATATAATGTTACTTATAATCCGTCTTGATTGCAATTTTCTTTTTTCCTTTTTTTTGGGTGACCGGTTTCGGTTCCTCTAGAACCATGTTCAGATCTGCAATTTCGGTTACAGGAGTAACCCGTCCACACTCAGCAAGCTTCATATACATTGAATGTGTTTCTGTATCAAACAACGTAAGAGTTTCTCCAGTACTGTCATTCTATACATACAAAGGGGAAGTTTCAGCACCTACCACCTTTCGTTTATGTCGCATAAATGTTGCAATTTTTTTCCCATCTGTGTATATGATTCCATAATCTGACCATTGTCAGTTAAGCTCTGGTATGTAATTTTATTGTACTTGATGATGAACAAATGATCGAAACCTGTAGTTTAGTAAAGATTTATTTATCAGCAGCTCTTGATCGTTCTGAAAGATGACTTTTCTTCAAACATTATAGGGCACGACTTCCACAAAATATAATGGCATTTATATGCGTTCTTTTTGAAAGATCACGTCCATGTTATTTTCCCCTCTTCATCCAGTCGTAACTTGTGCTCAGTCACTAATGATTTGGTCATCGACACAAAGCAATAACCTTCCTTTCGAATGGAAAATCGTTCAAATACATTGTAAAGGAGACAAGACCGAAAATCGAACCTTCGAACAGTCGATTCTGCTCCTATCAGCCCTGTTCGTTCATGTCCGCAGTAAATAAATTCTTTTCGTCAAAAACGGACCTGTTTTTAAGTGAGCGCTATAGGAAGAAGTAAGTATCCATGCTAGGGAGTATTTTGTGTCCGTCGCGTAGCGCTGTCCCCATTATTTTTACGCGGTAGAAATGGTTGACAGGAACGTCATCACAAGAATGTGCCGGAGGGATGATGGAAAGCGACTTGCGAGCTTTTGAAATTCTGGGCGAACAATGGGCAGCTCTCGGCCTGTGAGCCGCCGCGTGACGGGGCGTAGGCCGCCATAAATTGCCGTCGAGGACCTCTCAGATTAATGAGGGTGATGGACGCGAGGGCGTAATGCATTCTGCTGGTCCACCCGCTCTCCGGGGATGGAACTGCAAATATATGCTAATTACGCGCTCGGGGACGCGAGTTCCGCGACCGGGGATTACAAAAACCCAGCAGAAATGACACTGCACAAGTCTTTGCGTGTCCATTATATCTGTTATGGTCTTATATAAAATGTTGTGCGGGGCGGACCAACAGGACTCGTTGGCTGGTGCACCTACAGACAAATACGATTTTCAGCATCGCTTACATTAGGACTTCAGCTCTCAATATTTTGAATATTTTGGAAGACGGCATCTAGCACCCTTTGACAGCCTCTGTCACCGTTCTAGGAATGACGAACATGTTTCCACAGTTGGTGTAAGTAAAACATTCAGTAAGCCTTTTACAGTCGAAAGTATACATAATTTATTTTATGTTTTGTTAGATCTGTTGTTTAGAAACTACAATAAAAATATGTAGAGCAATGAGTCGCATGTCAACACAAGCACCGAAGTCAACATTACCTTCCTTCAATTGGGCCAACTGGCGGTGAATCGAGGAAGTACAGTACATACTGACGAAACTTAAATGAGCACTAACATGGAAATTAAGCGTTTCCGGACACATGTCCACATAACATATTTTCTTTGTTTGTGTGTCAGGAATGTTTCCTGAAAGTCTGACCGTACCTTTTTGTAACACCCTGTATAAACCGTGTCGGGGGGACGCCGAAAACGGGCAGCCGCTGTCGTAATGCGAAAACTGTGCCACTTATCTGACGTCCGAAAGAGCTTCATCACTGGCTTTCCGGTCAGGTGTGGAAGTAGATTTGTAAACTGTTCACGAGCCACCTTGGTTAAAGTATACGGTGCAAGGCAAAATGGCACTATCCAAAAACCGGCGCAGAGGGAACTGTGGCGCACCAAGGGCTATAGATGACAGGGGTGAAGGACGGTTGCGGAAATACGTATATGGGCGAACAGACCTTCAACAGTTCAGCAGCTGACCGACAAAATGAAACGAGGGTTTACCAACTTTCCCTTCTCCACAACCATTCAGCGAATGTTGCTGCGTTTGGACCGCAGCAATACGTGCCTGGTTCATGCACCCATGCTTACTTCTGTTCGTCGGCGACGAAGGCTGGAATTTGCAAGCCAGTACCTCTGTTGAGTGATGACAGACGGCCTGTTCTAACGAATCACGTTTTATGCTCCATCGAACAGATGACGTGAAACATTTGAAAGCAAACACCCTGCAACAGTTACGGTATGGAGAATGTTTCCGTGCCATTCCTTGGGTGATCTAGTCATTCTGTAGGCCACAATGATGCAACACAAGTATGGATGTATCCTTGGGGACCATGCCCACCTCCACGATGGCAGCTACCAGCAGGACAATGCCACGCATCACACAGTCCGCTTTGTACATGCGTCGATCGGGCTGTTCACGGCATGGATCCTTGACCGAGAAACCTAGTGCAGCTGGCCACGTATCTGGAGTCGGCATGGCCCCACATCCCTGTCGGTACCTTCCAGAACATCACTGACTCTCTTCCTGCACGTCTCGCAGCGGGCCACGCTGATCAGGGCCGTTTGGTTGGGAACCGAGTGGAGGGTCTCAAGCAAATGATTCGTTGACTCTGTGACGGTCTTGGCTGCAGATTTCTAGACCTACGTTATCGGTTGGGTATTTTTGATAGTTCAGGGATGCACTACACAAAGGAAGCAGCTACTCGGGTAAAAGAGAACTTGTAGAGTGCGCAGTAGTTGTACTCTGCTGAATACTCGCCAGTCGATACGCAGCGTGGGAAGTCAGACCCGCGTTCGAAGTGAAGAAGCTTTGACTGTCAAAATTTTACCAGTAAATATTGGAAGTGTTCGTAACAAAGATCCCGAATTTACTACCCTCTAGGAAAGTTCTCACCCTCAAAGTCTTCTCGAGACCGAGAGCTGGCTGAAACCCGAAGTTGAAAGCTCAGACATATTTAGCGAATCACGGAACGTCTATGGTAAAGACAGATTAGAGGCCATAGGAGGGGGAATGTTCATTCCATTTGACAAAAATATTGTCCCTATTGAGGTCGAAATTGAGCATGAAAATGAGGTTATCTGGTCGCGTATAACAGGTCTAGGTGAAACAAAGCTCATTGTGGATGTTTTTACCGGCCACCCGATCCTGCTGTGACAGTTCTAGGATCATTCAAAGAATGTCTACGGTTAGTAGCGCTTAAATACCCTGATCATGCATTACTAGTCGGAGGCGACTTTGACCCCCCGTGTAAAGACTGGGATGTCTATAGTTTGATTGCAGGGGGTACGGATAGGCGTAATTTTGGACACGTTTTCGAAAATAGACTTAAGTAGCTAGTTCGGCAGCCCACATGTAATGGAAATAGCTTCGACCATTTAGCTACAAATAAGCCGTACCTCATCGACAACGTCAGCATAGAAACGGAAATTAGCGATCATGATGTCATTATTGCAATTATGGTTACGAAAGACTAGGAAGAATTCTACTGTAAACAGCAGGCAAGCAGTTGTTAGCATCTCACTTAGAGAGTGCATTGACAACACTTAGGTCCAGTAAGAGGGACATAGAGAAAGTATGGCCAAAGTCTAAGCAGATTATAAATCGTGTCCTGTAGAATCATTTGCCTAGCAAGTGGATTAAGGACGGAAAAGACCCACCGTGGTTTAATAACGAGATTCGGAAAATACTGAGGAAGCAGAGCCTGTTCCAGTCACGGTTCACAAGAGAACGCACAAATGACCACAAGCAAAGGTTTGTAGTCGTTGTTCTGCGAAGCATACAAGTACTACAACTGTCATATCTCAGCGAAATATCTGACAGAGAACCAAAGAAAATTCCGGTCATATGTAAATTCACTTCTTTACCAGTCTGGTGTGGCAGTTGGTTAAAGATAGCAAAACGAAAGCCAAAGTTTTAAATTTCCCCTCAATAAATCGTTCACTCAGGAGAATCATACAAATATGCCGTCGTTTTCCATCGAACAGAATCCCATATGACGACATAGTAATAAGCATTCCTGCCTTAGAGAACGACTGAAGAAGTTGAAAACTATTATCACGTCCGGATAGAATCCCAATTCGGTTTTTGACAAAGCGTTCTACGGCATTGGGCTCTTGCATTTATTGTCAGTCTCCAGTGCAGCGCAAAGTCCCAAGCGACTGGAGAAAGGCCCAAGTGACTTGGGCCTTGTTTGATTGAGAAGGGCAAAAGAACGTACCAGCAAAATTACGGACCAATATCCCAAAGTTCGGTTTGCTGCAGAATCCTTTAATGTGTTCTCAGTTCTGTTATAACGAATTTTCTTGAGAGTGAGAAGCTCATGTCCACGAACCACCGTTGTTTTAGAAAGCATCGCTCGTGCGAAACTCAGCTTGCCCTTTTCTCACAAGATATACTGCGAACTATAGTTGAAGGGAAACTGACAGATACCATATTTATAGATGTCCGGGAAGTGTTTGACACTGTGCCCCAGCCAACCGGAGTGGTCGTGCGGTTCTAGGCGCTACCTGTCTGGAACCGCGAGACCGCTACGGTCGCAGGTTCGAATCCTGATTCGGGCATGGATGTGTGTGATGTCCTTAGGTTAGTTAGGTTTACTTAGTTCTAAGTTCTAGGGGACTAATGACTTGAGAAGTTAAGTCCTATAGTGCTCAGAGCCATTTGAACCAAACACTAAAATAATTAAAATTAGTGCAATATCGGCATATAAGTGGGCATAATGTACAACGTTATGCTGACCATTTCTGGCGCTTTTCTTACGGGAGCAGGATGCTTGGGCCGTTGAACATTTATTTGGCGCCGAAGTTCCTCGGAAACGGATAGGGAGTGATGAACGAGGACTGACAGTGAGTTAGTGAGCAGGCTATTACTACTGGGCGCCAAATTTACTGGGCACAGTTTTCATTGGCCTTACTTCACATTTTGCGGAAGCAGCGATTATTACAATTCTGGTAGCCAGACGGCGATTTGAACGCCACTCCTCCAGAATTCCAGTGTCTTAAGAATTCATCATCTTTCTCGGTGATGTAGATCAGCCCACGTCCTGCGTTCCAATTTAAGAAACTGGGATAACTGAGAGAGAAGTGCCATTAATAGCGCCGAGGTTGGCAGGACGGCGTCAGCTCCCCCCCGTCAGACGCCAGCCGCAGGGAGCGAGGGTCCCAAATAGACTGCGCAAGGAGGATCTCCAGCTATACAATAGCGGCTTGAGACGACCCGGGGCAAACGCGGAGTCGTCCCCCAGGAACACCTCTATATTCGCTCTCGAGCGGCGACTACTCCAGGGCAGAGTGGCTCTTTCTCTCCCTTTACACGCCTCGCTGTCTCCGATTCTTTTTTTACCGCCGCCGCCGCCGCCGCCGCCTCCGTCGCCGGCGTGGCCGCGCCAGAGGCGACGTTTAGGAGCTCACAAAGGCTCGCAGCTGCGACGCGAGGCTCCTGGTGGCTGGTGGCTGGTGCATGGTGGAGGTTTAATTGGCGCACCTAACTCGGCAGGTAGCCGCCAGTTGGCGCACCGCCCTAATCCAATTGCGCGGGCCAGTCGCGAGCGGTCGCCGCCGCAAACAGGATCAGCACGGGCGGCGCCATTGTGGGCCGGCCGGCTGTCTTAGCCGCTCGACTTGGCTCATCCCGCAGGTAAGAGACGCCGCCGACAAACACCGCTCCCCCCGGCGACCCCGTGGCGCCGTCCGCAGAGGTCGCCAGCGGCGCTCGGGACGTCGTCGCACACTCTGCACAGTCACTGAAGTTAACGCAGGGGCGTACAGTAACTAGAATGAGGCAACTAAACTGCGGAAACTACAACCGGCTTTCAGATCAGATCACGTGGCGTCCCTCGCTCGGTTCTTTGGACATGATATATTCAATTTCGTCGTCATATTTCATTTATTTAGTCTCGTGTCAGAAAAATAAATAGGTACACAGTTAACAAGTATTTCAGCGTCAAATGAAACTACATGATTCCAGAGAGCTTTTCAACTCTTAAACATCAATGGTATATACAGAGTGCGTCAAAAAAATGTATACAGACTTTGAACTGTCATAGACAATTTATTTCACGTTCTACAAGGTTAAATATCCGTGAGAAAGTAATGTTATGTTTGTGCTGTTTGAGGCTTTCCCGGCGCTGCATCTGCTTAATAGGTTCCCGGGAATTACGCCGGATAATATTGTAGAAACCGCCCAATATTTCAGCGAGACAACTTCGCGCCATCTTCAGGTGCTACTGTCGCGTCGCTGAGAAGCTCGCCAATTTATATGCTGGCTTTCTAGAACAGCGCAGGCGCCAGCGGGGCATAACGTCATCGAAGAGCAGTCGTAGACAGCGTCGAATACCAGAGCTCTCTGCTGGAGAAACGGGTCGCGGTCTGCAGAAGCGCGCCGCGGCGCGGGAAATGCGGCCGGGAGCGACGGACCCCGTCCGCGCGCGCGAAGTGTTGGCGCGCGATTTAAGCATCTGCGCTAAGGCTTCCCATCTGCGTTGACTGGGTGCGGTTGCTAATCTGTGGCTGACGATTCCTTAGTACCGCCAAGGCTGGCTCCCAGGCTTTGCTCAGGTGAAACCCTGGGTCTCTGTTTATTAGGTCACTGTTTATACGTATTTCGACCGCCTCTTTGATGATGGAGTCCCAGTATGTGGAAGCATGCGAGAGGATCTTGGTTTCTTCGTAATGCCGTGTCCCGTGTCAAGGCAGTGTTCAGCAACCGCAGATTTCTCTGGCTGACCCAAACTCGTGTGACGTTTATGTTCGTCGCATCTGTCTTTGACCGTACGACACGTCTGGCCAAAATAAGATTTCCCACACTGGCACGGGATTTTGTATATTTCTGGTCTCCTCAGGCCGAGGTTGTCTTTAACAGAGCCCAGCATTGATTGCACGTTTACTGGTGGCCAGTAAACACATGTAATCCGGTATTTCCTGAAAATTCTGCCCATCTTAAAAGACACGCCACCGACATACGGTAGAATAACCAACCCCGTGGTGCTCTCTGCTTCTTCAGGCTGTTCTTGACGTATGGAGCGTGCTGGACGAAATGCGTTCCGGATCTGCTTCTTGGAGTACCCGTTCTGGGCAAACACAGAGCGGAGGTGGCTAAGCTCTGCCGATAAGCTGTCCTGATCTGAGATGGTTCTAGCCCTATGCACTAGCGTCCGTAATACACCGCTGCGCTGTGAGGGATGATGACAGCTCGTAGCTTGTAAATACAAGTCTGTGTGCGTAGGCTTCCGGAACACACTGTGACCCAAGGAGCCGTCTCCTCTTCTACGAACCAAAACATCCAGAAACAGAAGCTCACTATCTTTTTCTACCTCCATGGTAAAACAGATGCTTGGATGGAGGGAGTTCAGATGTTCCAGGAAAGAAGGAAGCGTTGCTGTCCCATGCGGCCATACTACAAACGTATCATCTATATCTCCAAAAACATTTGGGTTTCAGAACCGCCGTCTGAAGTGCATTGTCCTCGAAATCTTCCATAAAAGATTTGCTGCCATGGGAGACAGAGGGCTATCCATAGCAACACCGTCAGTCTGCTCAAAATACTGGTCGTTAAATAAAAAGTAAGTCGAGGTAAGCACGTGTTTAAAAAGGTGTAAGACGTCCTCCCCCAGCTTAGCTCCTATGAGTTGTAATGAGTAGCACCTGAAGATGGCGGGCAGTTGTCTCGCTGAAATATTGTGCGGTTTCTACAATATTATCCGGCGTAATTCCCGGGAACCTATCAAGCTAATGTTATGTTTCTTCAACAGGTTGCAGGAAGTAACTGCAACATGGCGGATGTGCATTTGAGTTTTGAAGCGCGGAAGCAGATAATTAAGTGGTATTGGAAGTTTGAGAATATAGCTGCGGTTCGAAGACAGTGGAGAAGTGAGTATGGTACAGAACCACCTTCAAGGTTAACAATTACACATCTACAAGACAAATTCGAAATTTATGGAACAGTGTGTGATGTGCATTAAGGTCGATCAGGGCGACCTCGTACTTCTACAAGTGAGGATTCCACAACTGCGGTCTTGGAACTGTTTCAGCGTTCGCCTCGAAGATCTTCAAGGCAAGCGGCACGTGAGAGTAATGTAAGTGCTAGTAGTGTTCTACGCATTCTGAAGATAGGCAAATTTCGTGTGCACACTCCAAGGCTGGTACAACGGCTAAGTGACGACGATCCAGATCGAAGGTTAGAATTTTGTGAATGGGTTCAGGAGATGGTGAGACGTGAACCGGGATTTATGGGTAGCATAATTTGGTCGGATGAAGCCCAATTCAAAGTCAATGAAACTGTCAACAGGCACAATTGTGTATACTGGGCTGAAGATAATCCTCACGTTAGAGTTAAAAAGGCTGTGAATTTGCCTGGTGTAAATGTGTTGTTTGGTTTGTCTGCTAGGGGACTCATTGGGCCTTTCCGCTTTGAAGGTACTGTTACTGGAGAAACGTACCTAACAATGCTTGCTGACTCCATATTCCCTGCCATTCGTGCATTATACGTAATGATGAGTTTTATTTCCAACAATATGGCGCCCCGCCGCAGTATTATAGGGACGTACGAGCATACCTGGATCACAATGTGCCAGGCCAGTGGATAGGACGCAGGGGACCAATCGAGTTTCCTGCACGCTCTCCAGACCTCACGCCGGTGGATTTCTTCTTATGGGGCACAGTAAAAGATGAGGTGTACAAACGTAAACCACGTAGCCTGGACACACTTTGAAATGAGATTCAGGCGGTGCGCGCAGAAATCTCATTGGACACTTTGGTACGATGTACGGAATCAGTGGTGACTCGTACTCAGAAATGTATTGATGCTGAAGGCCACCAGTTTGAACATTAATCACATTTGCAAAGTACATGTATTTTTCTAATTGGACTTTAAGCTTTCCATTTCCAGAAATTTAACATTGTAGAACAGGAAATAAATTTTCTATGACGCTGCAAAGTGTGTATACATTTTTTTTACGCGTCCTGTATATATGCAAACTGAAGCAACGAATGAAAATTTGTACCAATGCTGGGATTCGAACCCAGATCTTCTGCTCATTAGTCATATGCGCTAACCACTACGCCACCCTGGCAAAGAAGCTCTGTACAACTCCACTGACTACCATAGCACCCATCCCTCCACAACCCAATTCCCTTTCATGCCTCAGCCCACTTAGTATTCCTCCTAAACTCTAAAAGCCTTGAAAAAACTCTCCGACTTATTGGAACAGAACATTAACCTTGAAAGAAACAAGGAATCCTGCCTGAACTAGAGGCGAAAATGAAAATGTGTGCCAAGTCTGGAATTCGAACCTAGGCCTCCTGCTGTCTACTCAAATGCGCTAGTGGTAGTCCATGCAATTGTGCAAAGTAACTGTGCCAGAGTACTGTAGTGATTAGTGCATCTGTCTTTTGAGCATGAAACCCTGATTCAAATCCAGTCCTTGGTACAAAATTTCATTGATTGCTTTAGTCTGCGAATGAAACGGGGGCTCCTGTCTGAAACCCAGGTGTAGGTGGTCTAACCAGATGGAACTATATGGTCCATTAAATTTCGGGCATACAGCGGCGCAAATAAAATTTAACTATATGGTTTCAGAGATCTTTTCAACTCTGATGTAAAACTTCCTGGCAGATTAAAACTGTGTGCCAGACCGAGACTTGCACTCGGGACCTGTTAGAGTCTCGGTCCGGCTCACAGTTTTAATCTACCGGGAAGTTTCATATCAGCGCACACTCCGCAGCAGGGTGAAAATCTCATTCTGGATCTGTGATGTATGTATACAGGGTACACATAAAGTCCGGGAACACCTTCAAGTATTTATTGCAAAAGAACTAAACATTGAACAGATGCCATACATATTGAATTTTGAAGAGAAACTCTGACAGGTCTTTTTACAGACATTCGATATGCGAACCACCAGTGACAAGGCAGACGTCAATACGGTGATCGAATTCTTGCCCTAGCAGTCCCAGCACGACATCGTCGACTGTGACAGTCGCTTCTTGTATACTCTCCCGGGCCTCTGCTACATCACGTGGTAGAGGCGGTACATACACCAGATCCTTAATGTGTCCCCTCAGAAAAGTCACATGGAGTGAGATCTGGTGATAGGGGGGCCATTTCATGAAACAGCTGTCCCCTTCTGTAGCACGGCCGATGCATCGATGCGGCAGCTACGTGTTCCGGTACCCAAGAACTTCACGATGGAAATGGGTGGAGCCGCATCATCCTGAAAGATGAACGGAGGGCCCGATTGCATTTGAGGCATCAGCCATTGCTGCAACATGTCCAAGTAGGAATATCCAGTGACAGGGCTCTCTGCGAAGAAGAATGGTCCATAGAGTTTTCGAAGTGACAAGGCACAAAAACATTTATCTTTGGTGAATCAGGCTCAAATTAAATGCATTCGTGTGGATGCTTTGTACCCCAGATTCGACAATTATGCCTGCTCGCTTTTCCATTAGTGTGAAAAGTGGCTTCGTCGCTAAAAATTAAGCTATGAACAATGCCATCCCGATCCTCATTCAGTTGGTGCTGCTGCGAACAAAACTCAAAACGCTTGTCTTTGTCGTCTTCATTGACCTTCTGCACTGGCTCCAATTTAAGTGGTTTCATGGACAGCTTCTGTCGCAGGACTTTCCATACTGTCAATGGAGCTATTTCGAGTTCACGGGATGCACGACGCATCGATTTCTTTGGACTCCGTATGAATGTCTCTCGTACGCTCACCACATTCACTTCACTCACATTAGGACGTCCGCTTCTCTTTGCAGGGCAAGGCAGCCCATCGTAACGATTTTGTTGTGCCAGTGGTAAATGTCCTTCCTTGTCGATGGTTTCTTACCGTAATTGGTTCTAAACATCCGTCGTTCAACAGCTGTTGCACACTTGTTTTTGTCGAACGCCAATAGACAGAAAGCTCGCTTCGCAGTTGAATTCGCGCTGACTATCGGAAGATTAGCAAACTACGCTCTGCCGGTATAAATGAGAAAAAAAACCTTCAGGGTTTCTCTTCAAAATGAAATATCTATTATATATGTACCATGTTCTGTTCTTGTGCAGTAAATAATTAAAAGTGTTCCCGGACTTAATGTATACCCTGTATACATATATCGTAGGTGTTCGAGAGTTGAAAGGGTCGATGAAACCATGTAGTTTCATTTCATTAGACCACCTATGTCTGGGTTTCAGACCGGATTAAAGTGGGCTGAGGCGTGAAAGGGAATTTGAACTGATGAGGGAGGTGTACTAGAGTGGTCTGTATAATGGTGCACAGCCGCTGTACAATGGTGGAATAGTGATTAGTGTGTCACCCTAGTGAACGGAAGACTTGGGTTCGATGCCCGGCCTTAGTACAAATTTTAATTCAATCGAGTTCACTGTACTCGTATTTCTTTGTTTCTGTGGTGTAAATTACGTGTTCAAGGCAATGATACATTGAAGATTTATGAAAAACATTACCGTTGATACGATTTGTTACAATTAAATTCCAGTTAACAACATATCAACAGTAAAAGCCTTTGGAAGTGTCTACGATAAACGATACTAATGCTCAGAATTTTAAGTGACTGGCATGGTCTTTTAGTTAGAGATGTGTACTTATGAAGTTGAAGGAAGTAGGATAACGCCCGCAACCTGTTAATATTTTATTTCCCACCTTAACGTCCGTTGTTACGGATTCTGGTTCTGTCTCATTTATGTAATGGAATTATCTTCTATAATATCTGATGTTAATTACATACAAGAGTATGCTCCCTCAAGAACGAATTTCTTCGATTTTTTGAGCTTGGTGCGATTAAAAAACGAAAGATGAAACTCTCGCAAGTGGAACGACCAGCAAAGAAATTTGTATGTTGACTGTCATAAATATTTTATCGTTTTTCCGAATACCTCGCGATGGAATTTGAGGGTACAGCTCAAATCTCTGCAAGTGGAAAAAGGTAGTAATATGTCGTATTTTCGAAGATGTGCTTAAGGAGAAACCTAAGAGTACAGCGAGTGAAACGAGCTGAAATGACATTCGTATTTTTGCTCCTCACAAATATTTAGTTGCCTCCTAACAATGCTTTCATAGATTCGACGGTCAATACGAAGGGACTTCATGTGACTGGAACCAGAGCCACTCTACAGCGGAGGGAGGGGTACTAGAGTGGTCTCACTCTACAGCGGAGTGTGCGCTGATATGAAACTTCCTGGCAGGTTAAAACTGTGTGCCGGACCGAGACTCGAACTCGGGACCTTTGCCTTTCGCGGGCAAGCGCTCTACCCACTGAGCAACCCAAGCACGACTCACACCCCCTCCTCACAGCTTTAATTCCATCAGTACCTCGTCTCCTACCTTCCAAACTTCACAAGCTCTCCTGCGAAACTTGCAGAACTAGCACTCCTGGAAGAAAGGATATTGCGGAGACATGGCTCTTCTGCAAGGTTCGCAGGAGAGCTTCTGTGAAGTTTGGAAGGTAGGAGACGAGGTACTGGCGGAATTAAAGCTGTGAGAAGGGGGTGTGAGTCGTGCTTGGGTAGCTCAGTGGGTAGAGCGCTTGCCCGCGAAAGGCAAAGGTCCCGAGTTGGAGTCTCGGTCCAGCACACAGTTTCAATCTGCCAGGAAGTTTCATGAAGTGCTGGTTTGCAACTTCTGAATTTTAGTTACTGGTAATGGGGTATTGCCCAAGGTATCCGACGATGAGGAATCCCTTGTTCCTGAAACAAAAGGAGACATCAAGGTAGAAAAAGAAAAGTTAGTACAACCGATTAGACCCGTGAAATCTTTCTCTATCCACACAGATAACCGTGCAAGTTTAAGTGCCGCTTCCGAGACTGAGAGGTACACCGGCTTTGGATCGCCTGCGGCCGTCGACCATCCTAGGTATGGTTTTTACGCGGCTTTACTCATCCCCCTAGGTGAACATCAGGCAACTACCCAAGCAATTTATGTGGTATATATCTCTCAATTGCTGTCGATACTATTTCTTTGAAACCATTCCACAACTTTTTTACGCTTCATGATCAGATCGGAAGGAGTGGAGACCGTCTCTTAAAAAGGCGTTAAAAGTACTTTTATCTGCTTATGAGTTTCTTTTTGATGATTTTGATGGATATAGGAGTTACGGTATTCAGCTTAGCAGCTACTGCCTTGTGGTCGCTAATCCCTGTATTCGTCACGATAGTCACTATTTGTCCAGGGTTATTTGTTGCTAAGAGGTCAAGTAAGGTTTCGCTTCCATTTACGTTTCGAGTGGGCTCATGAACTAATTGTTCAAAATAATTTTCTGAGAAAGAATTTAGTATAATTTCAGATGTCGTTTTATGCTTGCCGCCGGCTTTAAAAGTATATTTTTTCCGGCATAACGAGGGTAGATTAAAGTCAACACCGACTATAGTTGTATGAGAGTGGTACCTATTTGAAATGAGACTCAAGTTTTCTTTGAACTGTTCAGCAACTGAATTTTCTCAGTCGAGGGTCGCTAAAACGACCCAACTAGTAGTTTAGTCCGATTGTCAAGTATAACCTCTACCCATACTATTTCGCAGGAACTGTCTACTTCAATTTCACTACAAGGCAAACTACTTCTGATAGCAATAAATACTCCACCATCAATTGTATTTAATCTACCCTTTCTGAACACTGTTAGATAGTCATAAAAAATTTCTGCTGAGCTTATTTCCGCCTTTAGCCAGCTTTCTGTACCTATAACTATTTGAGCTTTAGTGCTTTCTCTATTAGAGTTTGGAGCTCTGGTTCTTTCCCAACACAGCTGAGACTGTTTACAGCTACAATACCGATCGTTTCTACAACTAACTTACTGTGTTTTCCCTCCCCCCTCTTAGACGGACGGCCTTTTTCTGATTCCCTGAAGCCGTCTAACCTAAAAAACCGCCCAGTCCCTTCCACACAGCCCCCGCTACCCGTATAGCAGCTTCCTGTGTGTAGTGTACTCTTAACATATTAAGCGGAACCCGGAAACCCACCACCCGATCGGGCAAGTCAAGGAATCTGCAGCCTACACGGCACAGAACCGCCTGATCCTTCGATTCAGACTCTCAATTCGTCTCTGCACCAAAAGACCACAGACGGTTCTATCGACGATGCTGCAGATGGTGAGCTCCGCCTTAATCTCGCCTGCAAGACTTGCATTCTTTACCATTTCCGCTAGCCGCCCAAAACCAGAGAGACCGACCGAGGTGGCGCCGTGGTTAGACACTGGACTCGCATTCGCGAGGACGACGGTTCAATCCCGCGTACGGCCAGCCTGATTTAGGTTTTCTGTGATTTCCGTAAATCGCTCCAGGCAAATGCCGGGATGGTTCCTTTGAAAGGGCACGACCGACTTCCTTCCCTTCCTTCCCTAGTCCAATGAGACCGATGACCTCACTGTCTGGTCTCCTTTGCCAAACAACCCAACCCCCAAAACCAGAGAGAATCTCCTCCGATCCAAAGCAACATACGTCGTTGGTACCGACATGAGCCACCACTGCAGTTGGCTGCACCCTGTACTCTTCATGGCATCCGGAAACAGCATTTGCACATCCGGAATGACTCCCCCGGGTATACACACGGAGTGCGCACTGGATCCCTTCCCTTCTTTGTCAGCCTAAGGGGTCCCATTACGGGCCTCAAAAAAATTATTCAAATGGCACTGAGAACTATGGGACTTAACACCTGAGGTCATCAGCCCCCTAGACTTAGAACTACTGAAACCTAACTAGCCTAAGGACATCACACACATCCGTGCCCGAGGCAGGATTCGAACCTGTGACGGCAGCAGCAGCGCGGTTCCGGACTGAGGCGTCAAAACCGCTCGGCCACACATTGCGAGCCGATAACCTTCCTCCGGAACAGGGTGAACGACTGTATCCGGCTCAGAGACATCGTCAGCCATATATAACGCCAGAAACGTGTTCGTCAAACGAACCGGGGATGCCCTACGATCGGCCCCTGGGTAAGTTTTTCGCTGCCTGCCAGACTTTGGAATGATCTCCCACTCGACCACGGGTGATGGTTAACTTCAGTGAAGGCTGTACCCGGGACGGCCACAGCTGTGGACTGAAAGAGGAACACGTGGGACGTGCCCGACGTCTCTCGCATCCCCGGTTCCATGGACCTTGCCGTTGGTAGGGATGCTTGTGTGCCTCTGCGATACAAATAGCCATACCTTAAGTACAACCACAACGGAAGAGTGTCTGTTAAGAGGCCAAATAAACGTGTGGTTCCTGAAGAAGGGCAGCAGCCTTTTCAGTAATTTTAGGGGCAACAGTCTGGATGATGTGACCATGTAACATTAACCAGAACTACGGCCAGCATAGTGAACGTATTATTGTATCAAAGATAGACACGAAGCCCACGCCAACAACAGTAGCACAAGTTTATGTGCCAACTAGCTCTGTAGATGATGAATGGATTTAAGAAATGTATGATGAGATAAAAGAAATTATTCAGATGGTTAAGGAAGACGAAAATTTAACAGTCATGGGGGACTGGAATTCGACAGTAGGAAAAGGAAGAGAAGGAAAGCTAGTAGGTGAATGTGGAATGGGGTAAGGAATGAAAGAGGAACCCTGATAGTATTTTTAACAGAGCATTACATAATCATAGTTAACACTTGGTTTAAGAATCATTAAAGAAGGCTGTATACGTGGAAGAGGGATGGATACAATGGAAGCTTTCAGATAGATTACGTAATGGCAAGCCAGCAATTTAGGAACCAAGTTTAAAATTGTAAGATGGGGCAGATGTGGACTCTGACCACAATCTATTGGCTACGAACTGTTAATTAAAACTCAAGAAACTGCAAAAATGGGCAAATTTAAGCAGATGGGGCCTGGACAAACTGAAAAATGGGTAGCTTTGAGAGATGAAATAGTGAAGGAAGCATAGGATCAAGTAGGTAAAAAAGACGAAGTCTAGTAGAAATCCTTGAACAACAAAAGAGATATTGAATTTAATTGATGAAAGGACAAAATATAAAATTGCAGTAAATGAAGTAGGAACACAAACGTCTCAAAAATGAGTTAGCCAGGTAGTGCAAAATGGCTGAGCAGGGATGGATAGAGGACAAATGCAAAGATGTAGAGGTATATATCACCATGGGTAAGACAGATACTGCCTACAGGAAAATTAAAAACACCTTTGGAGAAAAGATGTAAAACCTGTTCTAAGCAAATAAGCGCAGGCAAAAATGTGGAAGGAGTCTATAGAGGGTGTATACAAGGGCGATGTACTTACTTGAGGGAAATATCGTGGAAATTGAAGAGAACGTAGATGACGATGAAATGGGAGATATGATATTGCGTGAAGAGTTTCACAGAGCACTGAAGGACCTAAGTCAAACAAGGACCCGGGAATAGACAACATTCCATTGGAACTACTGATAGCCTTGGGAGAGCCAGCCCTGATAAAACTCTACCATCTGGCGAGCAAGATGATGACACTGGCGATGTACACTCAGACTTCGAGGAGAATATAATAACTCCAATCCCAAGGAAATCCGGTGTTGACTGGTGCGAAAATTACCGAACTATCAGTTTAATAAGTCACAGCTGCAAAATACTAACACGAATCTTATACAGACGAATGGAGAAACTTGTAGAAGCTGACCTCTGGGAAGATCAGTTTGGATTCCGTAGAAATGCTGGAACACGTTAGCCAATGTTGACCCTGCCACTTATCTTAGAAGATATATTAAGGAAATGCAAACCTACGTCTCTAGCATTGGTAAATTTAGAGAAAGCTTTTGCAATATTGAATGGAATATTCTATTTCAAATTCTACAGATGGCAGGAGTCAAATACAGAATTTGTACAGAAACCAGATGGCAGTTTTAAGAGTCGTGGGGCATAAAAGGGAAGCAGTCGTTGGGAAGGGAGTGAGACAGAGCTATAGCCTATCCCCAATGTTATACAAACTGTATATTGAGCAACAAGTAATTGAAACAAAAGAAAAATTTGGAGTAGGAATTAAAATCCATGGAGAAAAAATAAAAACTTTTAGGTTCGCCGATGACAGTGTAATTCTATCAGAGACAGCAAAGGACCTGGAAGAGTAGTTGAATGGAATGGACAGTGTCTTGAAAAGAGGATATAAGCTGAACATCAACAAAAGCAAAACGAGACTAATGGAATATAGTCGAATCAAATCAGGAGATGCTGAAGAAATTATATAAGGAAATGAGACACTTAAAGTGGTAGATGAGTTTCACTATTTGGGGACCAAAATAACTTATGATGGTCGAAGTAGAGAGGATATTAAATGTAGACTGACAACGGCAAGGAAAGTCTGAAGAAAACAAATTTTTGACATAAGAATAGATTTATGTGTCAAGAAGTCGTTTCTGAAGGTATTTATACGGAGTGTAGCCATGATGGAAGGGAAACATGGACGATAAATAGTTTAGACAAGAAGAGAATAGTGGCTTTCCAAATGTGGTACTACAGAAGAATGCTGGAGATTAGATGGATATATGACGTAACTAATGAGGAGGTACTGAATAGAATTGGTGATAAGAGGCATTTGTGGCACAAATTGACTAGAAGAAGGAATCGGTTGATAGGACGTGTTGTGAGGCATCAAGGGATCACCAATTTAGTATTGGAGGGCAGCGTGGAAGGTAAAAATCGTAGAGGGAGAAAAAGAGTTGAATACAGTCGGCAGATTCAGAAGGGTGTAGGTTGCAGTAGTTACTTGACGATGAAGAAGCTGGCACAGGAGTATGGAGTAGCATGGAGAGCTGCATCAAACCAGTCTCTGGACTGAAAACCACAACTAAAAACAACTCATGTTTAAAGTAATACTTATCACTATGCGTTTACGAATAAGAGCCGGCAGTGGTGGCCGAGCGGTTCTAGGCGCTGCAGTCTGGTTAGGTTTCAGTAGTTCTAAGTTCTAGGGGACTCATGACCTCAGAAGTTAAGTCCAATAGTGCTCAGAGCCATTTGAACCATTTACAAATAAGATACAGAATCTTTATTCTTTTATTAAATAAATGGTGGCAATAGCAAAGATAATCCATAGAAGTAAGGCCAGCTTGTCAGTCTATATGTGATAAACGAACACTCCCTCGTCAAATGAACAGAATGACATTCTCAGGATTCTGGAAAATTTAGGGCTGTAATTTCTTAAATTATTATGAAGCATGTCAAATAACGTCACGATCAGCAATGAAGAGATGTGCCCAGAACTTCTTTTTCTGCATTCCCTTCTTATTTCGAACCTACACATGAAGCTTGTAGCTCTTCTACCGAGCGGAGACTGGAGGCACTCCTCTGGCGTCTTTCCTGGCGTCTCGTGCTGCCACACCTGAACACAGCCAGCAGACCTGCCGTGGAGCCCCAGTGCGGTAGGGCCCTTAGGTTGGCAACATGAAATGGACGTCAGAGGTTGCCTCCCCTCCCCCCCCCCCCGCCGTCCACGCACGTGGTGGGGGGAGTGGGGGGGTCGAATGTGGGATAATTCGATGTCCCCGTCCGAAACAAACAAATTGGGATTATAACTTTTCTGATCCGATGTGCATTTTTCGAGATATTTCAATGTTTTTAGCTAAAATAAACACCCTATATAATAGTAATAACAACAGTGACAATACGTGTGGCAATGAATATATGGAATATAAGCAATGTCAGCTCTAATAAGTAATTTGTTCATTATTTTCTTGTAGAATTTGAGTAATGACATCAAAAGACAAAAACTTTCAGTTTGTACCATGATGCAGGTGTACGCATTACCTGATGAAAAGTATCCTACACCAATCCGTAGACGTTAATATAGGGTATGTACACACTGTGCCTAATGTCTGTAGAGAAACAGTAGTCCATTCATCCTCAAGTCGAAACCAGAGAAGGTAGTGGAGCTGGATATCGGTGTTTGTAGCCAAATCGATGTACTAACTCATCACAAATGTGTATCACTGGGTGCAAGTCAGGACTTTGGACAATATAGATCAGATATGTTATGGACCACGGTCCATTGCTTTACAGATCCTGCTTTATGACAAAGTGCATTGTCATGCTGATACAAACACGCATCCGGTGCGGTTCTACTCTTGCCACCTGCGACGGTCGTTCGCTGCATTACGAGAAGCCAGGATCCGTTTACCTTGAAGCTTTCCTCTTTCTTGTTGAAACTGTTCGTGTGTTTTTGTATTTCTACAGCTTCTCTGAACAAGCGCGTGTGATAGTTATTCTCTATAGGCAGAACTTCCGTGTCGGCGAATTTTATTACGTGGTTGGTCTCGCTCAGTGCGTGCTCTGCCACGACCGATTTCTCCACCTGCCACAACCTGCAATGTCGCTTATGTTCTTTGATCCTGGTGTTGACTGACCGTCCAGTCATTCCGACATACACTTTTCCGCATGTGCATGGCACACGGTATATTCCCGACATTGCAAGTGGGTCAGTTTTCTCCTTTGCCGATCTAAGACACTCTTTGATCTTCCTTGTCGGTTTGAAAATCATCTTTACGCCCTGTTTGCGCAATATACGGCCGATTCTGTCCTTCTTTCTAGGAAGGCAGAAAGGCCGTACCCGATATTTCTTTTTCTGATTCCTTACATCGGCGGGTGTTTGAGTCTGTTACACTTCTGATATAACTTGTGAAGTACCGATTGCTCCTCAGAACACTTTCCAGGTGTTGCATTTCGCGTCTGAGGTGCAGCGGCTCACATATTCGTGGTGCTCGCGTTACGAGCGCATTAATCATGCCTCTTTTCTGGCTCGGGTTTTCACCATCCCTTGTGACCAGCACATCAACTTGCAATCCTTGGCAACTTTGACGCCGGTCGGGTGGTATCGATACGTGATACCACAGAAAGAAACAAAAAATTAATTATGTAGTTTTATTTTTTCACGGAGATAATGAAAACTCAATATTTACCCCTCGTATAACGGGGAGGTTCGTGACGATTCTCTGTAAACCACTTACGCGATAAGGACCAAAATCTCGTCGACACACGTGACGGTGCAGTGGCGAGCTCTCCGTTACCCACGTCCGGACATGGTGTCCGCAGCGCCGTCGCACGTTCACAATGGCACGCCGGTGCGTCGTAAACACCCGCGCCGCCGGAGGGTGTCTTTTTTTCTTGTGCTAATCTTTCCCTCCGGAAGAGCGCGGTGGCGCTCTGGCAGGCGCGCGCGCGCGTGGCGGCTCCCTGCCCAGCTCTCGCACATCGCTTCCTGCCGCCAATTTGTCCCGGCGTCTCGCGGCAATTACCGGCCGGCCGTCGGCCATTGTCATGGAGATGGCGCCAGCGCTAAAAACCGCCGCAGGAAGGAAGGCGGCCGGAAGGAAGAGAGCTGTTTGGGCCTCTGCCGCCGCCGACGCCGCCGCCGACGCCGCCCCCGGAGCCGCCGGCGCCGACGTTAATGGTGGCCAGTCGGGGCGGCGCCCGGCACCCGGCGCGCAATATGGGTGCCCACCCCTCCAGAGCCCGGGGCCTTCCTTCTCCGGCGAGGGAGAGCTTTTGTCGGCGTTCTCCCCGGGGTGACGGGAAATGTCCGCACTGATTGTCACCGTCCGGAATATTAATTTTTTGGGGCCCTTTTCACATGACATCTGGTCAGTACAGCGCATCGACCACCTTCCATCCCTCTAAAACGCAGCCTCCTAGAGAGCCGTGTCTAACTGATCTCTATTTACCCCTTTAACTATTTTAACACTATATCTACTTTAAACGTGACTGCGTTTCAGCAACGGTGCATTTATAAACTTGATCGATTCGGAACGTAGCGACCAATTTGTTGCCGTACTGAGGGTTTATAAACCTTTTACCATACTTTCCGTCCGAACAGGCCTCGGAAGGCTAAACGGTACCGACCGACCGCGGTATCATCCACACCACATAGGCGTTACTGGATGCGGATGTGGAGAACCACGCCGACCATTGTGACCGAGTGATTCTAGGCGCTTCAGTCTGGAACCGCGCGGCCGCTACGGTCGCAGGTTCGAATCCTGCCTCGGGCATCGATGTGTGTGGTGTCCTTAGGTCAAAGTAGTTCTAAGTTCTAGGGGACTGATGATCTCAGATGTCCCACAGTGCTTAGAGCCATTTGAACCATGGAGAGGCACGTGATCAGCACACCGCTCCTATTCCCGTTGTCGCTTTTAGTGATGGGAGCCAATGCTTCTCAGTCAACAAGCTCCTCAATTGGCCTCTCGAAGGCTGAGTCCACCCTGCTTGAAAACATAGCTCGACAGACACAGATGGTCGCCCATTCAAGTGGTAGCAAACCCGAAAGCCCTTAACTTCGGTAGTCTGACGGGAACGGTGTTACCCGCAAGGCCACCAGCTATCATTTTGCATGGTTTTGAGAAATATAAATTTGCGTTCTTTAGAAAAAAGTTGGTTTTTAAGTTTTTCAAATTAACGTTCATATATTTACACACGTCTTTGGATACCTGGCAGACATCTAAATATATGACGTTAAGTTGGAAATCGTAAAAACAGGTCCATTTTCCTTGTGAAAAAAAAACAAATGTACATTTGTGCAAATCATGGCTGTTATTTTCTGATCTTTTCAAATTACTGTAGTAGAGAAGCAATATTCCCTTCTACAATATTTTTTAAGTATCATCTAATTTTGTACTAGCAAAAATAGTTATTTAATTTTTAGGTTTTGAGATATCTCCTGTGTTTAAAAAAAATAAGTTTTTTTTCCATTTTAAATGCATTTTTTTGTGAAAATAACTTTAACAATCATTATTTTATGCACATTGTTATTACACTGCACTATCAAAACATGAAAAAGATGCTCACTCTATCTACCTGTGTTCAGCGGTTCTACGGACACGGACCCAAGTCTCCAGTAGTCAGAGAAGCAACCCAGGTTCTCCCGTCGAAAGCAGATAGTAGCATACGTAGTTCTGGTCGAACCTGTAAAACATTTTTCTGTCATAAGTAATAAGGAGAAACGACTCTGATTATCATGCTATTGCTTAAATATAGTATTGTAAAACTACCATAGGTTTCCGTAGACTGTCGTAGGTAAGTGTAGACTACTATAGTTTACTTAGTAGCCGTCATCAATTAAGATCGGAAACTTGTTACCTGTACGTCAGATGTGTTTCATATCCATTAGACGGTACCTCATTTAGATCCCTTTGTTTGTGCATGCGATCATTGCCTTACTAGGTTCCCATAGAATCCGAAAGAGGTGAACGGTGTAGAAACTGAGTGAGAATATATAAAGTGCCGCGTAATTTGTGTAACATTTTTGTTGTACATAGTTATCCTCTTGTCTTTTACTTATAAATTAACTTATTTGTGGCAACATTTAAACTGTCAATGTTTAATTCAAGTTTTATTAGAAAATTTTTGATTTTGAATGTGGTACAGAAAGATACAGGAGTAAAAAGTTTAAAAAAATAGTAAAAGCGCAATTTCCTCAATAAAAGGTAAAATTTTAAAAATTATCAAACATCGCTTCATTACTTCCTAGACCATGCCTAAAATATGTTTCTGTTATCTATAAGCAACTTTCACACTTATTAATGAGAGCTGAAAAGTGTTGCCTGTGATGAAGAACGGTCTATTGAGTACAAAGTAAAAACGATAATTAAATAGATTTTTTGTATTTGTGCATGTACACTCTGCTTTTATCAAAAGTAATAGCTTTGGTTACATAAAAGAGCAGTACTTATGCGAATAAACTAATTTTTACTACTTGCACAAAGCAATTAATGTGTTGTAAGGAAAAAAATAAACAATGCACCAACACTGAACGATGTACGTTTCCAATTATGTGTAAAACAGGCCAACAGAGAAAGAAAAATGAAAGTGGAATCGTCGGGTACTGATTTCTCTCTCAAACGTTCATTTGTGTTTGTTCCCGTAACAATGCACCAACAGTACTGGTAATCCTACTATTTACTACGTCATGTATGTACTGTAGCAAAACCACCGAACCGTAATCCAGGTACAGCGCAACTCTACTTAAATATGAATCAGTGCTTTTTTACTAGTTTAACTTCACTCAGAGTGTACCATGGGGAGGCGAAATGTCTCAGGTTTTGCTTTATAGTAGACTGATTTCACTTATTGCATTCTTGTAATTTTTCCATCTCTGATATTTGCTACCTGTTGCTTCTTAATTATTTTTGACCCGGAAAATATCTTTCTTTCTTTCTCTTTTTTGAGGATTGCAGTTTTGGTGTCAATTTGAATTTGTTTCAATACCTGGGCTGCAGGATAGATCTGACTATTGTGCTTGCTGCGTAAACTACCGCAAGCGTTGGTGGTTCTGTCTATTGCAAAGTAGCTCTGCCCACGTGGCTGGAGGAAATAGTGCGTTTTTGTTTATATAAGGATCTGCTAAGAAATCGCAAAACGTTTGTGTTTTTTCACACACACAGGCATCGATGACAATAGGTCCTCAACAGATAACAAAAAAGTCAGAATCCAGTATTGGCAAACCAAGTACATAAGATAGAGACTTCCTGATTTCATTTCTGGAATAGCAGTCACGTACAAGTCGCAACGTTTGTATCTTACAACATCAGGCTCTGTGTTGGATGAAATTTAAAACCTTGGATTCTTCCAGCTTTCATTTTGGTTTATTCAGACTCTGAAAACATTGTTTCTTATTTGTTTTTTTTTCTTAAAATGTTCAAATGTGTGTGAATTCCTAAGGAACCAAACTGCTGAGGTCATCGGTCCCTAGACTCACACACTACTAAAACTGACTTACGGTAAGAGCAATACACACACCTGCCAAAGGGAGGACTCGAACCTCCGGCGGGAGGGGCCACGCAATCCGTGACATGGCGCCTCAAACCGCGCGGCCACTCCGCGCGGTAAAACATTGTTGACGGAGATAATTTCTGACGTAGATTATCACATCTGTCGACAACTGTTGTAAAGACATGGTAATAAGTTGAAGTTGTATTATCGTTCAATTGAGAAAAACGGCTGGAAAATAATGTTGATTAAGAATCCCACGGATCGTAAAAAACTGGCATTAAACTTTCTGCAATACTTGGAAACTTCTTTCATCAACATATATTGTGTCACACTAAGTATCCTGAGGTTCCAGTTTCAGAGAATACTACAACGTTCTTGCCCGCATCATTACAGGGTGTATAACAACAAATCCACTTGTACTTTTTACGCTAAGTTGTTTAGAACAACACGAACCTTATGAATAATAGTAGATAATTTCAGCAGAGCTTTCTGTCTAGCCTTGTAAATGGATTTAAGAAAGCTGTCGGCATCTTTCATGGTTACCTCTTCAGTGAGTTCTACTTTCAGTTAATTATACACGCGTTTCGATGGTCTCTGATTTATACAATTTCTGTTACTTATATCCTCAGGTCGTAAACCATTTTCTATCTCTGAATTTTATCACCGGCTATTTTTGCGTGGTTGTGGCCGTCTTGATTCTCAAGCACATCTGTGTCTTCAGAAGAGGCAGTTTTAATTTAAAAAAAATCACCAGTTTACTTCTGTTCTACAATATTGTAGCACAAAAGCAAACTGGTAATTTTCATTTATTATAATGTTATTCTACCAAGAACCGACGTAAGATTCTGTTAAGATGAAATATTTTAATTCTTAATGTTACATTTCCATCGTCCTACACAAAAATTTCAACGGGTTTTGGAATCCGAAAGCGTAACTGTTTTGACCTGATCCCACACCACTGCGAGGAAGCATTGGGAGCTCGGGGTTATAGACTTATTCGGGAGGCATGATTTCTGCTACCTGCCAGGCCAATCTGTGCCCAGACCTCCAAAGGAACTATGTCGTAGAATTGCTGTGGGTAGGGATGCGCGATCGAACACGACAGCAATTTGGAAAGACTGAACCCAGGCCAGACTTCCTAAATTGAGAACACTGAAATATCTGGAGGTTCCAGTTTTCCTTGATTGGGATGAAACTTGGACGATAACTGAAGGGGAGCGCTAATCACTGATTATTTTGAGACGTGGACGAAGACGAGGTTGCTAAGATTATTATGGACTGACAAAAGAATCAACAAATCAACGCTTCAAGAGGTGAGGATAGTGAAGAAACCGTGCAGTATTTGTTTCCAGTTCCAGTTGTTTGGTCACATCGTTCGGCAATAGGAGGATAACTTGGAAAAGCCTACCATCGACAAATAGATGAAGGGTAAAAGACTGCAGAGAAGACGACCGATGGCTGTGATTCTAAAATCGGTCACTAGGTTGAAACACCACCCACAAAACATCGTGTGTTCTTTGGTACACTATTCTCTAGGTACAACGTTTTCCTCTATCCATTGAACTGCGCTGAGGACTGTACAATAAGATTAGACATATAAATTTCCAACACCTCGATCTCGTCATGAACTTCAGTCGTTCTTATCTAGGATCCTGCTCCTCTTGTACCGTAATAAAGCCGAGAGTCGTTAGTGAATGCCTACTCTGTCAAGTAGAGAAACAAACGTATTTCAAGCATTATGTCAGGGACAGAATCCAATTTTCACTCTGTAACGGAATATGCGCTGATATGAAACTTCCTGGCAGATTAATACTGAGTGCCGGACAGAGACTCGAACTCTGGACCTATGCCTCTCGCGGGCAAGTGCACTACCATCTGAGCTACCCAAGCACAACTCACGACCCCTCCTCACAGCTTTAATTCCATCAGTACCAGTATCTCATAAGGTAGAGCCCTTGCCCGCGAAAGGCTTAGGTTCTGAGTTCGAGTCTCGGTCCGGCACACGGTTTTAAACTGACAACAAGTTTCATTAAGCCAGTTTTTTGTGCAAAACGATCTAAAGTATTCAGTAATAACTTCTCATTCATACTTTCTGCTTGATCGGTAGAACAGTCAGAGTCAATGCAAACCATTGTAATTTGAACGACCTACTATTTAAGTAACAATAGCTGAAATGCAATCACAAAGCAGACTTAAACTATTTTTCTTCAAACATTTATTTCATGATTGATTTCGTCAAAGTGTTTTCTGTTGCTTGCTAAGTTTTTCATACTGGCGTTGCGCTACGTTGAATTTATTATTATTATTATTATTATTATTATTATTATTAATACATCCATAAGTTTTTGAAATTATTAAAAATTTTCAAATACTACAACCCTTATTTGTGAAGTTGATGAATTTCGCCATTGTAAGTAAACGTTACTGTGACGCAACGAATATTTACCGGTAACAAAGAGAGAGCTCATGTTTTAACCATTTACATTTGCATTCGATATCTTTTAGTGATTTAAAAACATAATGAACATTGCTATTTGTTGTTCACTGAAATGTTTCCGTTGATTTCATGTGCAAGATGTTTCGTCAGCACACGTTTGTTCAGATAAGTTGCTTAATAATTTCTGTCCTGATAACCAACTGGTTAATGAACAGTGTTTGGGTCATATTGTAGTGACAGCCAAATTTAAAAATAATTTCATTGATTTTCGGGGTTTCTCGAAATTTGACGGTATTCTTCACTGTCTTCATTGTGTGTTATATATATTACTTATAACGATCATTCCTAACTTGTGTAAGAAGAAGGTGGCACAAGTTATTTGTAAAAGTAAAATGCTGTACATTGTATCTGGTAATATGTTATTATTTCGTAAACGTTTACCTTATTTTCTTTACCCGATTAGATTTATGAAATCACAGTTATTTTCGTAGCTAATTACAAAGAGGGAGAAAAGTTAAAACATATAAACCCTTCCTTACCTTTACGGCTAACATGCTCATCAGAGTTGGAAGAAAGACTGTGAGAAGAACAATGTATATTCTTTTTAACACTGTGTAGGCTGATGGGATGTTATACATCCAACGAACAATATTTGTGGTAGTAGTAGGTATACTACTTCCGAGGGCTGCATAATAGACACGTTCATTAATCGATGCGCCCTAGGAATATGCTGAAAAAAATAGTAATCCCACTCTCTACCATCTGGTAAAAATTTAGCGCTGTAAGCAGCCAGAATGTGGTGTGGGTGTAGTAAAAGGGGAGAAACGATCCAACACATGAATCACTTTTATTAGACTATGGACACGAGTTACAACATGCTGCATCCGTAATATAACTTGGCCAACAGTTACTCGCAGCAGATCCAGTGTAATCAGAGCGATATGTGCTGTCGGCATCGTCAACGGTTGCTGGCAGCAAACCCAATGTAATCAGAGAGGTATGTAGTCGTATGTTATCTTTCAGATCATGAAGAACCAGATACATCTTCGACAGACACGATCTTTCAGATATCTCCAAAACCAGAAATCACATGGATTAAGGTCGGAGGATTCGGAAGTCCAAACATCTTGAAATTGCCTAAGGAAGATGTCGTTACTGAAGGTTTCTCGAAGCAAATCTTTCACCTGGCAAGCAACATATCGTGTCACCACAATTTGTGGTGTGGACACAGTTTGCGTTCTTGCAAAGTGTTGCAAAAGGAGGTCCCTATTAGACTGGGGAACTAATAGGCCCGAGAGATATTTTCTTCTCGAAGAGGAGCAACAGAAACTGAGGGAGCTTGTGACATCACATTACACACTTCACATAAGCCGAGTGCACTCGACTTTCCTACACAATGAGTGGTGGAGTAGAACCCCGTATGCGACATACATATGCTTTCACGGCTCCGTGCAGAGTAAAATGTACCCTGTCCGTGCAAAGAATATTCCACAGCCGCATGCTATCCATTTCCATGCACACCTCAAACGAAAGGCAAAGTCACGGCGTTGTAGCATATCTTGGAGCTTCATCTGGTGCTCATTCTGAATCTTTTCGGGATATCAGTTTAAAATGTGCCGCAAAATCTTTTGAGGTGTTGAGTAAGAGAGAGAGCTCGAGAAGTGGCTGCAGGATCTGAGCCATGTGCTGCACGGCCGACTGTAGCTA
Organism: Schistocerca gregaria; assembly: GCF_023897955.1. NCBI lineage: Eukaryota > Metazoa > Arthropoda > Insecta > Orthoptera > Acrididae > Schistocerca > Schistocerca gregaria. Next base: position 348,378,319 of record NC_064927.1, on the reverse strand, counting down.
CAGAAACTTGATCAACAATTTCCTCTTCCTGCTGTTCCGCCTGATTCACCTGTTTCTTCAAATTTCTTTATCATATTCCTTAGTCCATTTATTGAAATGGTGCCTACTGTAGCTGTTTCTGTCGGCGTTATTTCCGCAATGCAGCACTGCTATCGCTGCCATTCTGATAAAGCAACGTACCAGCAGTGCAGAATATTTATTCTCGACAGTCATTGCGTTTCATAAGGAAAATTTCAATCTTCTTAACCTTTTACACCAAAAATCTCTTCACAAAAGAAGTCAATATGTATCGCCAAACGCTTAACAGCATACTGACGTCAAAACCGAAACCGTTTCACATTCTGATGCTTACAGCGACGAATTTGCATCTGGTGGTAGAAAGTGGAACTATTATTTTCTCAGGGTTCTCCACAAGCGCATCGACTAATGGTTGGTTGGTTTGCTGGTTGGCACCAGACAACGTGGTCATCGGTCCCATCGGATTAGGAAAGGATAGGGAAGGAAGTCTGCCATGTGCTTTGAAAGCAATCACCCTGGCAATTGCCTGAAGCGATTTAGGGAAACCACGGAAAACCTAAGTAAGCATAGCCGGATGCATGTTTGAGCCATCGCCCTCCCGAACTCGAGGTCAATGTACTAACCACTGCGCCACCTCGCTCGGTACCGGTTAATGAACTTACCTACGATGTTTCATCGCACTTCCATGTTCGAAACCCGCGCCGCATCACTCGAAACACTGTCAGTTTAATTGTAACCATCCCGTATTTTGGCACTTTTCATTTGGTCGTTCTGCATCTTATCGTTTTGAAACGTAAGTCACAAAAAAAGGACAGTCTCTTCGTCTGCCAGCGACAGCAATAGATAATTTGAAATTTTGCAAACGTGTGTTTCACATTCCAGTGGACTAGTTATGTAACAGTGGTAAACTCTCCTGTGTAAGATAAGTTTGTGTTTTTAGTACTAAACTGGTTTCTGTTAGTTCTACAAATGTGGCGAGCCGTGAGTATGTGAGAATTAGCAAGTACGTAGCAATGCTAAAAGTGGATGTGAAAGTGACTTGTGGTTAGACAGAGCGATAGTGACGATAATGCGGCTACTGCTACGGTCGCAAGTTCGAATCCTGCCTCGGGCATGGATGTTTGTTTCTCCTTAGGTTAGTTAGATTTAAGTAGTTAAGTCCAGGGGACTGATGACCTCGGATGTTAAGTCTCATAGTGCTTAGAGCCATTTGAAACATTTTGAACGATAATGCTGACAAGGAGTCTCAAATTACTTCAAACTTTGAAGAAGTAAATGTAATTCCATATTGCCTCTTAAGAAATGGTGGTGTTACTAAATGGACTACGTGAATTCCGCCCTGAAATAAAAGATAAAGAGCCTGGAATGTTGTAACAAGATATATGGATTGTTTCGATTTGTTTTGTACTAATAACATAGCGTGGTTCTGATACCTAAATGTTACATTTTAATTCTGACGTGAACAGTTCTCAGGACTTCTATCCGAGCGTTGAAAGAAACCCTGAAACTTCTTCTGAGCTTTAGAATGCAGATTCTGGTGCTATAGTTTGACACATTTTATGCCGTACACCATGTTTCGTGTACTTGTATTCCTACAGTTCTCACTGCACTTAATGTACTTTCAGTCTTCATATTAATGAAAGAGCGTCACATATTATTATTCCAATAACAGTTCATTTAAAATATACAGAGTGTTTATTAACAGTTATCATTTGGTAGAGCAGAACTGTTCAGTGATCGCACCTGTACACTGATATTAAAACGCTGCAACGTCTGCTGCACTTCAGACGAATTGAAGTTTGTTTCAGTAATTAATATTAAAATTTAAATACATATTTAAGGAAACGTTGCTTTCAGTGTTTCACTTTGACCGACAAAAGATGAATATTTAACGTCTTGTCGACACCAGGGTCATTAGAGCACACGCCCAGAGGGTCATGAACGCTCCTCTCAAATGATCTCAAAAATCCACGGGAAAAGTAAACCAGATTTAGATCCGATCCCCGCTCCTTCAAAATATGAATCGGCAGAGGATGACACGTCGGCCGGTCGGTTCTAAATATTCCGACAGTGACATTATTCGGAGTTGCCTCTTCCGAAATGCGAGTCATCTCACTCGATCTCGAATTTGTGGTATGAGACATTTGGATTTATATTAACGCATATAAAACAAAGAAGATAAAAATCATATTTTGTAGAAAAATCTCAAAGTAGTTGGTTATCAGTGTGCTCCAACCATCTTAAGGAATCTGAAGCTGCCGGCCGGTGTGGCCGTGAGGTTCTAGGCCCTTCAGTCTGGAACCGCGTGACCGCTACAGTCGCAGGTTCGAATCCTGCCTCGGGCATGGATGTGTGTGATGTCCTTAGGTTAGTTAGGTTTAAGTAGTTCTAAGTTATAGGGGACTGATGACCACAGATGTTAAGTCCCATAGTGCTCAGAGCCATTTGAACCACTTTTTTTTTAAATCTCAAACTACCTAGTTATGACGGCTAAACCCACCATAGCCCCTGTGTAGATTCTTCATTTTATCCCTGGCAGAATATATAAAAAATATTAATTCCAGAAACAGATTGTTGTGATGAAATATAATTCCATTTCCCTCCCTAGCTGTTACAATGACATTTAAACATCGATTAGCCGATTTCGACCTTTTGCCTTTTTCACATGCGCATCCCAAGACTTGTAAAATTATACCGTCGCGCTTAGTGCTGTGTGCAAATGTATATGAGTCATACACCCACAAACGCTTGCGGTGTAAATTTGCTTGTAGGCCTACATGAGAAAGCACTTGAAAACGGCATATGGGTGAAATCACATGACCGTAAAATAAAAGACAGTGATTATACAGGTTGCTTCAGAAGAATATTCAGGGTGTTAAGAGGTTGTAGCATTTATTACTTTCAACTTACAATTACAAATAATACATCAAATAGAAGAACAACTCTAACAGTTTTTCTTAAAAGTGTTCAGTGCAAGCACCATTTGTCACACATCTAGTGGATAGGTGAGTTCTCCCCAAACTTTGATCAGTGTGTCTGGAGTAATTGTTGTAAGAATGCTGTTTCTAAAGTCGGGTAGATCTGCCGGTTACGGGGACACCTACACATGATCCCTTAGGAACCCCGTAAGGCCAAATCGCAAGATGTCAGGTCGTGTGTGAACGTGGATGTCATGCAGAACAAACTGTGTCATTAGGCCCTTTTCGGCCAATCCAGCGGACGGGTACAAGGTAATTCAACCAATCGCGTACTGAGTTACACCAGTGAGACGACGCACTATCTTGCTGTCAAAAAAGTTCAGTGCTTCGGTTTCTCCGTGTTGAGGAAAGAGTCATAGCTCTAGCGCATCAAGATAAGATACGCCAGCTACAATTGCTTCACCGAAGCCGAAGGGCCCATAAACTTTCAGCAGGGATAGAGCACAGGAAAAATTCAGCTAAGGGAAGTTCCTTGCAACTGCATAATCTCGTGCTGATTTGCTGAGCCATAGATGCGAAAATCATGTGTGTTCACATTTACACTTAGCTGAAATGTCGGTTCTTCACTGAAGACGATACGAACTAGATAATTTTCTTCTTCATGCAGCAGCATTTCGTTTCCAAAGTTGGCACGTAAATCGTATTCTGTACGCTTTAGATCTTGTAACAAAAATGGTTCAAATGGCTCTGAGCAGTATGGGACTCAACTGCTGTGGTCATCAGTCCCCTAGAACTTAGAACTACTTAAACCTAACTAACCTAAGGACATCACACACATCCATGCCCGAGGCATGATTCGAACCTGCAACCGTAGCAGTCGCACGGTTCCGGACTGCGCGCCTAGAACCGCGAGACCACCGCGGCCGGCGATCTTGTAACAGCTGCAAATGATAAGGACATGATTGTAAGCGTCTCCTCAAAGGTGTCACATGGATGTCACTGGAAATGCTAATTTACGACTAGTCTTCTGAACTCATCTCTTGCTGCTACCCTTGAAAGAGCGCCATTCGTCCCACATCGAGTCGATAGGCGACTTCTTCCCAAACCTTGATCAGTGTGTCTGGAGTAATTTTTGTAACAATGTTGTTTCTACTGTCGGGTAGATCAGCTGGCAGCGGAAACACATACGCATTATCCCTTGCGAACCTCCAAAGGTAAAAATCGCATGATATCAGACAGTTTTAATTGCGTTCTTCAGTTACTCTTGGTCTTTCCATATTCTTTCCATTCCGCACAGGTATACAAACAAAGCTGTTTGCGTTGCTATTTCATTTGATGTACAACTTATACACACATCAAAAAAAGTTTTGCATCACCTCGGTTCCGAGAGTTCCGGAACCTGTACAGAAAATTTGAATAGAGATAAATATAAACATCATTTCCGCCCGTTTTGTTGCTCATGAAAGCCTCACATTGTATGTTGTTCCACAGTACAGCGAATCTTTCAGACGTGGTGGTATAGACTGCCGTACACACTGGTACCTCTAATACTCAGTAGAACGTCCTCTTGCATTGCATTAGTGCATGCCTGTATTCGTCGTGGCGTACTATCCACAAGTTCATCAAGGCACTGTTGGTCCAGATTGTCCCACTCCTCAACGGCGATTCGGTGTAGACCCCTCAGAGTGGCAAGTTGGTCACGTCGTCCACAAACAGCCCTTTTAAATCCATCCCAGGCACGTTCGATATGGTTCATATCTGGAGAACATGCTGTCCACTCTAGTCGAGCGATGTCGTTATCCTGAAGGAAGTCATTCACAAGATGTGCACGATTGGGGTGCGAATTGTCGTCCACGAAGGCGAATGCCTCGCCAATATGCTGGCGATATGGTTGCACTGTCGATTGGAGAATGGCATTCACGTATCGTGCCGCTTTTACGGCACGTTGCATGACCACCAGCGGAGTACGTTGGCCTTGCATAATGCCACCCCAAAACAGCATTTGTACCGCACTGCATGATGTCGTGGTTGCAATGATGAACCTCGCCATGGACGTCGGGAGTGAAGTTGCGTACCATGCAGCCTATTGCGCACTATTTGAGTCGTAACACGACGTCCTGTGACTGCATTATTCAACATAGTGGCATTTTGTCAGGGTTCCTCCGAGCCATAATCCGTTGGTAGCGGTCATCCATTGCAGTAGTGACCCTTTGGGCAGTCTGACTGAACGAGGCATGTCATGGACAGTCCCTGTCTCTCTATATCCGAACAACATCGCTTTGGTTCACTCCGAGACGACTGGAAACTTCCCTTGTTGGGAGCCCTTCCTGGCACAAGTTAACAATGCGGACGCGATCGAACCGCGATATTGAACGTCTAGGCATGGTTGAACAACAGACAACACGAGTCGTGTGCCTCCTTCCTGTGGAATGACTGGAACTGATCGGCTGTCGGACCCCCTCCGTCTAATAGGCTCTGCTCATGCATGGTTGCTTACGTTTTTGTGCGGGTTTAGTGACATCTCTGAACAGTCAAAGGCACTGTGATCCACACTCAACGTCTATCTTCAGGAGTTCTGGGAAGCGGGATGATGCAAAGCTTTTTTTGATGTGTGTAGTTATAAGCTGAATGTAATAAGTGCTACAAATCCTTAAAATTCGCATATTCGCTTTGAAACACCGTGTGTGAAATAGAAATATGTTTCAATAAATTTATGACTGTGGCAACCAAAATGAAAAAAAAAAAACAACGTATATTATATCTCGTTGTAAGTCCACGTCGAGAGCTCAGATTCTGTGTACCTAAATCCTCGACTTTCATTCCCCTAGCAGAAGGTCGACTTTACTTTCAGAAGAGCAGTTTGCTCCTTTTTGGGTCGCGCCGAGCGTGTAGCCGGCGGGTTCTCACCACGTGAATAGCGGCAAATGTGGCGCCCCAGCGAGTACAGTGCGCTCGTTAGAGCACGTATGAAAGATGTTGACGCTCTCGCCGGGATTAGCCGGCCGTGTTTGCCGTCGTAATGAAGTGTGTGCATGGCTATTAAGCTGTTTGCACAACTCACAACATTTTGCCTGCAGCAACTTCCAGCCAACTTGGCCCTTGCGCAAGGCGACGCGGCTGCCGTGCGTTCCCACACTGAAGCCATATTTGCCTGCTTTCTTTATGCTATTCGTCTCGAGATTCATGAAATTTGTGTGATATTTGATACTTTACGAATTTAGATTTGAGATGATTCTGTTTGTTGATAAATGAACCTTTACGTACGTTTCTGGTTTTGATACATTGTAGTGACTGAAACAGCTTTCTGTTTGAGTCTGTATTTAATAATTAAGGCCCAGAGAACCATCTACATCTACGTGATTGCTGTTCACAACAAAGTGCCTGCCAGAGTGTTCAATGAATCACCTTCAAGCTGTCTCTCTACCGTTTCACTCTCAAACGGCGCGCGGTAAAAACTAGCACTTAAATTTTTCTGTGCGAGTCCTGATTTCTCTTATTTTATCGTGACCATCATTTCCCCCTATGTAGGAGGGTGCCAACAGAATGTTTTCGCAACCGGAGGAGAAAACTGGTGATTGAAATTTCATGAGAAAATCCCGTCGCAACGAAAAACGCCTTGGCCTTAATGATGCCCACTCCAATCCACGTATCATGTCTGTGGCACTATCTCCCCTATTTCGCGTTAGTGAAAAACGAACCGCCCATCTTTGTACTTTTTCGATGTCGTCCGTCAGTCCCACCTGATGCGGATCCCACACCGCACAGCAGTACTCCAGAACAGGTTGGACAAGCGTGGTGTAACTAGTCTTTTTAGGAGACCTGTTGCACCTCCATAGTGTCCTGCCAATGAATCGCAGGCTTTGGTTTCCACTACCCACAACATTATCCATGTGCTCCTTCGAATTTAGGTTATTTGCAATTATAGTCCCTAAGTATATAGTTGAATTTAGAGCCTTAAGATTTGTGTGACTTTTCGCGTAATCGAAATTTAGCGGATTTCTTTTAGTACTCATGTGAATAACTGCACATTTCTCTTTATTTAGGGTCAATCGCCACTTTTCGCACCATACAAATATTTTATCTAAATCAATTAGCAATTCGTTTTGGTCATCTGATGACTGTAAATGACAGAATCATCTGCAAGCAATCTAACATGGCTACTCAGATTCTCTCCTATGTCGTTAGTATAGATCAGGGACAATGGAGGGCCTATAACGCTTCCTTGTGGAACGCCGGATATTGTAGTTGTGGTCTTCAGTCCTGAGACTGGTTTGATGCAGCTGTCCATGATACTCTATCCTGTGCAAGGTTCTTCATCTCCCAGTACCTACTGCAACCTACGTCCTTCTGAATCTGCTTAGTGTAATCATCTCTTGGTCTCCTTCTATGATTTTTACCCTCCACACTGCCCTCCAATGCTAAATTTGTGATCCCTTGATGCCTCAGAACATGTCCTACCAACCGGTCCCTTCTTCTTGTCAAGTTGTGCCACAAACTCCTCCCCAATTCTATTCAATACATCCTCATTAGTTATGTGATCTACCCATCTAATCTTCAGCATTCTTCTGTAGCACCACATTTCGAAAGCTTCTATTCTCTTCTTGTCCAAACTATTTACCGTCCATGTTTCACTTCCATACATGGATACACTCCATACAAATACTTTCAGAAACGACTGCCTGACACTTAAATATATACTCGATGTTAACAAATTTCTCTTCTTCAGAAACGTTTTCCTTGCCATTGCCAGTCTACATTTTATATCCTCTCTACTTCGACCATCAGTTATTTTGCTCCCCAAATAGCAAAACTCCTTTACTACTTTAAATGTCTCATTTCCTAATCTAATTCCCTCAGCATCACCAGACTTATTTCGACTACATTCCATTATCCTCGTTTTGCTTTTGTTGATGTTCACCTTGTATCCTCGTTTCAATACACTGTCCATTCCATTCAACTGCTCTTCCAAGTCCTTTGCTGTCTCTGACAGAATTACGATGTCATCGGCGAACTTCAAAGTTTTTATTTCTTCCCTATGGATTTTAATGCCTACTCCGAATTTTTCTTTTGTTTCCTTTACTGCTTGCTCAATATACAGATTGAATAACATCGGGGAGAGGCTACAACCCGGTCTCACTCCCTTCCAAACGGCTGCTTCCCTTTCATGTCCCTCGACTCTTATAACTGCCATCTGGTTTCTGTACAAATTGTAAATAGCCTTTCGCTCCCTGTATTTTACCCCTGCCACCTTCGGAATTTGAAAGAGAGTATTCCAGTCAACATTTTCAAAAGCTTTCTCTAAGTCTACAAATGCAAGAAACGTAGGTTAGCCTTTCCTTAATCTTTCTTCTAAGATAAGTCGTAAGGTCAGTATTGCCTCACGTGTTCCAATATTTCTACGGAATCCAAACTGATCTTCCCCAAGGTTAGCTTCTACTAGTTTTTCCATTCGTCTGTAAAGAATTCGCGTTAGTATTTTGCATCTGTGGCCTATTAAACTGATTTCTTTGGGATTGGAATTATTATATTCGTCTTGAAGTCTGATGTTATTTCGCCTGTCTCGTACATCTTGCTCACCAGATGGTAGAGTTTTGTAAGTACTGGCTCTCTCAAGGCTGTCAGTAGTTGTAATGGAATGTTGTCTACTCCCGGGGCCTTGTTTCGACTCAGGTCTTTCAGTGCTCTGTCAAACTCTTCACGCAGTATCGTATCTCCCATTTCGTCTTCATCTACATTCTCTTCCATTTCCAGAATATTGTCCTCAAGTATGTCGCCCTTGTATAGACTCTCTATATACTCCTTCCACCTTTCTGCTTTCCCTTCTTTGCTTAGAACTTGGTTTCCATCTGAGCTCTTGATATTCGTACAAGTGGCTCTCTTTTCTCCAAAAGGCCTCTTTAATTTTCCTGTAGGCAGTATCTATCTTACCCCTAGTGACATAAGCCTCTACATCCTTACATTTGTCCTCTAGCCATCCCTCCTTAGCCATTTTGCACTTCTTGTCGATCTCATTTTTGAGACGTTTGTATTCCTTTTTGCCTGTTTCATTTACTGCATTTTTATATTTTCTCCTTTCATCAATTAAATTCAATATTTCTTCTGTTACCCAAGGATTTCTACTAGCCCTCGTCTCTTTACCTACTTGATCCTCTGATGCCTTCACTACTTCATCCCTCAAAGCTACCCATTCTTCTTCTACTGTATTTCTTTTCCCTATTTGTGACAATTGTTCCCTTATGCTCTCCCTGAAACTGTGTAAAACCTTTGGTTTCCTCAGTTTGTCCAGATCCCATCTCCTTAAATTCCCACCTTTTTGCAGTTACTTCAGTTTTAATCTACAACTCATAACCAATAGATTGTGGTCAGAGTCCACATCTGCCTCTGGAAATGTCTTACAATTTAAAACCTGGTTCCTAAATCTCTGTCTTACCATGATATAATCTATCTGATACCTTCTAGCATCTCCAGGATTCTTCCATGTATACAACCTTCTTTTATGATTCTTGAACCAAATGTTAGCTATGATTAAGTTATTGTTTGTGCAAAATTCCACCAGACGGCTTCCTCTCTCATTTCTTACCCCCAATCCTTATTCACCCACTATGTTTCCTTCTCTCCCTTTTCCTACTCTCGAATTCAAGTCACCCATGACTATTAAATTTTTGTCTCCCTTCACTACCTGAATAATTTCTTTTATCTCATCATACATTGCATCAATTTCTTCATCATCTGCAGATCTAGTTGGCATATAAATTTGCACTATTGTAGTAGGTGTGGGCTTCGTGTCTATCTTGGCCACAATAATGCATTCACTATGCCGTTTGTAGTAGCTTACCCGCACTCCTATTTTCCTATTCATTATTAAAGCTACTCCTGCATTACCCCTATTTGATTTCGTATTTATAACCCTTCACTTATTCCCACTATATCTAACTTTAACCTATCCATTTCCCTTTTTAAGTTTTCTATCCTACTTGCCCGATTAAGGGATCTGACATTCCACGCTCCGACCCGCAGAATGCCAGTTTTCTTTTTCCTGATAACGACGTCCTCCTGAGTAGTCCCCGCCCGGAGATCCGAATTGGGGACTAGTTTACCTCCGGAATATTTTACCCAAGAGGACGCCATCATCATTTAATCATACAGTAAAGCTGCACGCCCTCGGGAAAAATTACGGCTGTAGTTTCCCCTTGCTTTCAGCCGTTCGCAGTACCAGCACAGCAAGGCCGTTTTGGTTAATGTTACAAGGCCAGATCAGTCAATCATCCAGGCTGTTGCCCCTGCAACTACTGAAAAGGCTGCTGCCCCTCTTCAGGAACCACACGTTTGTCTGGCCTCTCAACAGATACCCCTCCGTTGTGGTTGCACCTACGGTACGGCCATCTGTATCGCTGAGGCACGCAAGCCTTCACACCAACGGCAAGGTCCATGGTTCATGGGGGGACGCCGGATATTACTTGTGTTTTACTCGGTGACTTTCCGTCTGTTACTACGAACTTTGATCTTTCTGACAGGAAATCACGAATCCAGTCGTACAGATGAGGTGATATTCCACAGGCACGCAGTTTGGTTAGAAGACGCCTGTGAGGAACGGTGTCGAAACCCTTTTGGAAATCTAAAAATATGGAATCAATTTCACATCCCCTGTCGATAGCACTCATTGCTTCATGAGTATAAAGAGGTATTTGTGTTCCACAAGAACGGTGTTTTCTGAATCCGTACTGACTGTGTGTCAACAAATCGTTTTCTTCGAGGTCATTCATAATTTTCGAACACAGTATATCTTCCAAAACCGTACTGCAAATCGGTGTTAGTGATATGGGCCTGTAAATCAGCGGATTACTCGTATTTCCCTGTTTGGATATTGGTGTGACTTGAGCAATTTTCTAATCTTTAGATATGGAAATTTCTGTGAGCCAGCTGCTGTATATGATTGCTAAATATGGATCTATTGTATCAGCATACTCTAAAAGGAACCTGACTGGTATGCAATCTGGACCGGAGGCCTTGCCTTTATTAAGTGATTTAAACTGCTTTGTTACACCGAGGATATCTTCTATTTCTCTCGTCTTGGCAGTTGTTCTTGATTGGAATTCAGGAATATTTACTTCATCTTCTTTGCTGAAAGAGTTTTTGAAAACTCTGCTTTAGTGGCACTGTCATCAGTGACCTCACCATTGTTATCGATCAGTGAAGGTATTGACTGCGTCTTGCAACTGGTGTGCTTTATCTATGAGCAGAAACTCTTTGGGTTTTCTGCCAGATAAGGGCCTAAAGCACACCCTCATAGGGTTTGAGACTGTAGTATGTGTACATGCTCCTGACATCTGCTGGTCTTATGGCGAACCAGCTTATCTGTATTTGTAGCCCCAATTGCATATATGAACATTCTCGTAAAGCCGTCTCACCGATTTGTGGTATATTCATTTCCATGAGGGTCCAAAGCACAAAGCATAGATTTGTTGCGCTATTCTGCTCAGTTGTTGTCTAGGACTGACAACATAATTTAGTGTCAACATCATATACGCTGTAGTAATATTTCATAAGCAGAGGTGTATTGCCCGTTTTATCTGAAACTCCAGCCTCAAAATACGCTTAATGGAAATAATGATAACAAAGACAATGAAGTGTTGGAATAGGTAATAACAGTCTGCATGGTTCATTTAGTATCTGTTCATTATTAGTAATTTTTTAGAACCTATCTCGCGGAGAACGTTCTGATTCTGATTTCACATTAATTATAAGCTTTACAACAGTCAAAAGACGCTATCAAATGGTTCAAATGGCTCTGAGCACTATGCGACTTAACTTCTGAGGTCATCACTCGCCTAGAACTTAGAACTAATTAAACCGAACTAACCTAAGGACAGAACACACATCCATGCCCGAGGCAGGACTCGAACCTGCGACCGTAGCGGTCGCTCGGCTCCAGAATGTAGCGCCTAGAACTGCAAGGCCACACCGGCAGGCAAAAGACGCTATCGTCACTAGCCTACATATGTCAATTTAGTAAATTAAGATTAACAATTAATATAATCTTTGATATCAATATTTCATAATAAAATGGGTACATTATTTTTTCATAAGAAGTATAGAACGCTGAGACAGTCTAGACCTATGTGACAGGTGGTTTCACTATATATTTGATATTCGCGAACATCTATTTTCTGTGCTTTGGGCCCTTACGGTTTTCAGTGTCTCAATAAGATTAGCGTTTCTGCAGCATGCTTTTATCATCAGAGACTATCAGACGGTTCTAGATTAAGAGTTTATTACTCCATAACAACAGCCATAAACTCGTGCATTATATTGCATCAAATGTAACAATATATCTTTTCAGAATCCCCACCCGTATGCCCCCACAAGACGGATAAAAGGCACCAGCTTATGACACCATACTTCTGAAACATATGAGAAACATTTCCTGGTAAGATGTTTTGCAAGACCTGATTGTTACGAGTTTTGCTATTTGGGCCACAAAATATCTCATGATGGCCGAAGTAGAGATGGTACAGAGTGGCACTTACGAAAAAGAGAAATACGCAGGGAAGATTATTTATGAAATCATTTGTCTGGAATGTAGCCTTGTACGGAACTGAAACATGGACATAACTGTGTAGGCTTTGGCGGCCACCAGTTGATGTATTCCGTATTGGCTTTCGTCTCGGGACCTACGAACAATGTTTGTTCAACGATGTTTCCTATATTTCGACAACACGAATGGCTAGTATTGTCAAAGATGATGGTCCGCCACGAGCAACGGAGGGTGACTAGCGGTCGTGCTGCCATGAGCAACGGAGGGTGACTAGCGGTAGTGCTGGTGAAACAGAAATACCATTGAACAAACGTTATTCGAAGATCCCAAAACGTAAGCCACCAGGTAATACGTGAAACGTGAACGACGAACGGTTCAGACAAGAATAGAGAATGTGGAATAAAGAAGAATGCTGAATATTAGAAGACTAAATCGAGTAACTAATAAAGAGGAACTGAACATAATTGAAGAAAAAACTGTGTGACGTAGCCTGACTAAAACGAGGGATCAGCCATTTTCTATCCGCTCTTGGTCAAAGATCTCCAGACTATCAAATTACACTCCTGGAAATTGAAATAAGAACACCTTGAATTCATTGTCCCAGGAAGGGGAAACTTTATTGACACATTCCTGGGGTCAGATACATCACATGGTCACACTGACAGAACCACAGGCACATAGACACAGGCAACAGAGCATGCACAATGTCGCCACTAGTACAGTGTATATCCACCTTTCGCAGCAATGTAGGCTGCTACTCTACCATGGAGACGATCGTAGAGATGCTGGATGTAGTCCTGTGGAACGGCTTGCCATGCCAATTCCACCTGGCGCCTCAGTTGGACCAGCGTTCTTGCTGGACGTGCAGACCACGTGAGACGACGCTTCATCCAGTCCCAAACATGCTCAATGGGGGACAGATCCGGAGATCTTGTTGGCCAGGGTAGTTGACTTACACCTTCTAGAGCACGTTGGGTGGCACGGGATACATGCGGACGTGCATTGTCCTGTTGGAACAGCAAGTTCCCTTGCCGGTCTAGGAATGGTAGAACGATGGGTTCGATGAGGGTTTGGATGTACCGTGCACTATTCAGTGTCCCCTCGACGATCACCAGAGGTGTACGGCCAGTGTAGGAGATCGCTCCCCACACCATGATGCCGGGTGTTGGCCCTGTGTGCCTCGGTCGTATGCAGTCCTGATTGTGGCGCTCACCTGCACGGCGCCAAACACGCATACGACCATCATTGGCACCAAGGCAGAAGCGACTCTCATCGCTGAAGACGACACGTCTCCATTCGTCCCTCCATTCACGCCTGTCGCGACACCACTGGAGGCGGGCTGCACGATGTTGGGGCGTGAGCGGATGACGGCCTAACGGTGTGCGGGACCGTAGCCGAGCTTCATGGAGACGGTTGCGAATGGTCCTCGCCGATACCCCAGGAGCAACAGTGTCCCTAATTTGCTGGGAAGTGGCGGTGCGGTCCCCTACGGCACTGCGTAGTATCCTACGGTCTTGGCGTGCATCCGTGCATCCGTGCGTCGCTGCGGTCCGGTCCCAGGTCGACGGGCACGTGCACCTTCCGGCGACCACTGGCGTAAACATCGATGTACTGTGGAGACCTCACGCCCCACGTGTTGAGCAATTCGGCGGTACGTGCACCCGGCCTCCCGCATGCCCACTATACGCCCTCGCTCAAAGTCCGTCAACTGCACATACGGTTCACGTCCACGCTGTCGCGGCATGTTACCAGTGTTAAAGACTGCGATGGAGCTCCGTATGCCACGGCAAACTGGCTGACACTGACGGCGGCGGTGCACAAATGCTGCGCAGCTAGCGCCATTCGACGACCAACACCGCGGTTCCTGGTGTGTCCGCTGTGCCGTTCGTGTGATCATTGCTTGTACAGACCTCTCGCAGTGTCCGGAGCAAGTATGGTGGGTCTGACACACCGGTGTCAATGTGTTCTTTTTTCCATTTCCAGGAGTGTAGTTGCGCTCTCAACTGTACGCATCCATTTTTAGCAAAGTCGTCTTCTTACGTCCATACGGTCGTCGTTGAGTTTTTTTTTTTTTTGTTTTGTTTTTTTTTTCTTGGAAAGTCGAGCCATGAACTCCCTTTGTCCATTAACCGACCGATCGCTTGACTATTTACCCCGCCCAACTCTTCAGTGATGTCTTGGTTAGGTCTCACACTCCAGTCTCTCCCCTGACGTATTTCTCTGTTTTTCTATCTTTCCCAGTAGTTTCAAACACGTATCAGTTCACTTTCCTCACAGCAAACCACAAGTTTTTAATGTTTTTTTTTTTAATTAAACGGCCATGTCTCACTACCGTAAGTCAAAATTGGTAATACTCGATGACTATAAATTTCTCTTTAATGACGTACTGGGAACTTCGATTTGAAAAGGTGTTTAGTTTACCATAGTCATCTAACCATCTTTTCTGTCGCTTTTCCTATCCATCCCGTCGCTCTTTTCAGCTGCTCTAAATCAGCAACTTACCAAATAATTCGATGATCCCATTGATAAACTTCGTGGCCGAGCGGTTCTAGGCGCTTCAGTCCAGAACCGCGGTGCTGCTACGGTCGCAGTTTCGAATCCTGCCTCGGGCATGGATGTGTGTGATGTCCTTAGATTAGTTAGGTGTAAGTAATTCTAAATCTAGGAGGGTGATGACCTCTGACGTTATGTCCCATTTGAACCATTTTTGGATCATTTCCTTTTCGAAACGTTCATTGTACGTTACATGTGCCTTATCGTGATTATCAGGTCTACTTAGACATTTCTTTGTTACTTTCAACAATCTGATGTTAAAATATCAGTACATTATTTTTTTGAGAAAAGAGAAATAGGGAAGTTATGATCTATTAGCACGTATTACTTTTTCTTTCTCCCCAATTAGAAATCTGGAAGCTCTGTCTCAGACTGCTGAGACTGGTTTTAGCAATACGTTGTATCTTTGTCTGAGGCCTATGTCTGTTCACAGCTTCCCGCAATAACGAAAGCTACAGGCTCATATTTACATTTAAGGCACAACATTCATATTCTACGAAGCAACTGGAGAAATGCAACATCCTGTCGGGTAACATTTCCCTTCGTAGTACTAGGTCAACGGCTGTAAAAGCCAACCATGTATTTAACATCCTAGTTCAAAATGGTTCAAATGGCTCATAGCACTATGGGACTTAACATCGGAGGTCATCAGTCCCCTAGAACTTAGAACTACTTAAACCTAACTGACCTAAGGACATCACACACACCCATGCCCGAGGCAAGATTCGAACCTGCGACCGTAGCCGTGGCACTAACATCCTAGTCACGTACGTGTATCCAAACATTCTCACTGGTATTAGAACAAATATCAGCTATTTAGTCGGATGCACATAGGGAGCAAATAGTTTGTTTCAAAGTGTGGGATAGGGTATGGTAGACCGGACTAGTTGTAGTAGGTTTAGCATATGTCGCACTATACAGTGCTCTGTTCTCTGCTGGAAACGCTTTAGTTGGTTACTACTGATGGCCCTCCTTAAACAAGGATAAATGCAAAATCATGCTCGGATACAAGAGAAATGCCTCTAGAGTCTGATTTGAGCTTCTGAAAAGCTACATCATTTAAATATCCGCTGTATTCAAACTTTCTAATGGATCAAGACTCGAATTCAGAAACTTCTCTTTCGGGGTCATGCCTTTAGAGCTTTACTTCCGCCAGTACCTCTGCTAGCATCCAAAGTTCGTAATTGTGATGGTTCTTTCTCATGGAAGGCCAGGTGTATGTCTCCCATAGCATTAGCCTCCAGCATAGGCTCACGTCCGTGGCGCGGTTCATTTTCGATCAGCCGTTCGCCGTCCCGACAGAGTATCTTGACACGACCGCCGGCGTGATGTAAAAGAAACGTGATTCTTTCGATTAGGCGACACGTTTCCCGTCAATTCGCTGTGATCGCAACTGACGATGGACAATGATTTGAATACTTCACTTAAATGAACATTCTGCCACCAGATTATCCATCTTAGAACAGCCAGTCAAGTGCATCATGTTGCATTAACCCCTAAAAATTTGAACGCTTGTTGCTCACTAACTGAAATTAAGTAACTTGATTTGTACACAGATAGTTTAAATACATTATCTACTTGATAGAAAATATAGTGCTATGCATTAAAAATTTTAACGAGTTGTGGGCGTGCGGTTCTAGGCGCTGCAGTCTGGAACCGCGTGACCGCTACGGTCGCAGGTTCGAATCCGGCCTCGGGCGTGGATGTGTGTGACTCCTTAGGTCAGTTAGGTTTAAGTAGTTCTAAGTTCCAGGGGACTGATGACCACAGATGTTAAGTCTCATAGTGCTCAGAGCCATTTGAACCATTTTTAACGCGTTGCTGTAACTGTCTGGCTAATAACTAAGTAAACTATGTCCATGACACAGCAGAAAGACTGATATTTCTTATATTCAGCTATCTACATTGACATTTAAAACCTCCATACTGTTCTGGAAATTTTGTCAATACACATTGCCCATACAAATTTAAAGTGTCTACGGCTGTTTACATAAAGTGTAATAAATTGCTACGTTTAAGCTGGTAACTAATATGTACTGCATGGCAGAAATGTTGCACCCAGAGACAAAGTAGTAGATGAGATGAAACTTCACAAACTTCAAGGGTTGAGATGGTATGTCATGTTACTTTAGTGATCACGATATCGAGTCAAATTTACAACGAAATTTTCTACATTCGGCCTCTTGCAAGTATGACGTTGCATCATCTTCTGGCTTGGATGTAAGCACTGATTCGGTTAGGAGGAATGTCATAAGGCCGTTTATACTTTCGTACAGCAAGCTGACTCACAACCTTGTAAATGGTCGTTGATATTCTGGACACTGCTAGTGGTAAGGTGTTGACTTTGAACCGTTCCCATAGATGCTCTACAGGAGACGGGTCTGTTGGTCTTGTTGGCCACGGAATTACCTCAACATCACGCAGACGTTTCATAAAGATGCGTGCTATGTATGGACGTGCATGAGACTGCTGAAAAACGACACCGCGGTACTGTCGCGTGAGAGGCAACACATGAGGGAGCAGTACGTCCGTGACGTATTGCTGTGCCGTGAGAGTAACCTCAACCGTGACCTGTAAAAGAAAATTACGGAGTCGGTGTCACTGGAAAGTAATCAAAATGCATTAGTCCATAACAGCGTACATCAGAAGGCATATTGTCCAATAGACCGCAATAAACCGCATTTAATCCGACAGGTTTTGTATCTGGAAAGTAAAAAAAAATTACTTTGTCAAAAAAACGTTTTTGTTGACAGCTCTGATTATTTTGTGCAATTTTAATGAAATACCTTTTGCGGTATAAGTTTTTCGCTTCACCTGAAAATTTAGGGGAATTAGGTGGCTTGTGTGTGCAGATGTGGGTTCAGCTACCTCCAGCGACCTACCAAGACCGCACTGCTTCCATGCCAGGACGCGTCGCCGCTGTTATCCGTGCCAAAGGTGGACATACCCGCTGTTAGATAGATGGTCGTAATGTTCTGGCTGATCAGTGCATGAAATGTCAAATTTTGGCTACGTATCACGCAAGTGAGTGAAAATCTGCGGTAATAAAGTGTAGAACAGGAGGAGAGACGCTACTTGGGTGGCGGTGGAGCCGGCGCCGTACTGGTGCTTGCGACACGTTAGCAAGTAAGTGGGCGAGGCTGCCCACGGCCAGCACTTAAGGAACGGCTCGCCGCGGACTTTGCGGACCCCGGGGGCCGCGAGACCTGCGAGCCGTCCCCTTTCCCACAGCTGGCGGCATCTTCTGGCGTGGTGCGGCGGCCTGCAGTCGGCTCAAGAGGCGCGCCGTATGCGCAATTGGGGGCGCTGCGCGGACGGACGACGGCAATCGGCGGCCCCTCAGAAGCCGCGCCGCTAATGTCGGCGCTCGTTAACCCCAATTCCGGGAAATTGCGTCGGTGGGCTCACTGAAAAATAATCTCCACGGTTAATATTTCAATTAGTAAATGAAGCACCGGCGGCATCCGCGGTGGCGGCGGAGAAGAGACCTCGGCCCGTTGTGCAAGCTCCAGGAGGCGGAGGGGTGAGGGGAAGAGCGGGGATGTGGAGGGGGAAGCTAAGTGGCGATAAGCCAGCACTGGGTTTGGGGAAGAGGGGGGGGGGGGGAGGTCGGCGGGAGGTTCGTTCCCACAAAGCGGCGGTCGAAGGCGGCCCAGTTACGTAAAACAATTAGCTCCGCGGAGGACGTGATAAGGGTATTTACGGGCCAAACACCAGATTACGTTTCATCTGCTGCTGCCGGTGCCGTGTAAAAGCTGTTGTTTGTTCGGTTGCCGGCCTATCAGATTCGGGGAAACGGTTCCGCTTCTCACGCTTGCTAATAATGCGTGGACGATACCCCAATCTTCTTAGCGTCCACCTTTTTTTCTTTTTTTGGCTATTTATCATCGTGCTGACAGTGAGGTCATCAGAGGCGCAACGCTGCAGTTGACGATAATCGGGTAATGAATTGGTGGTAATTTTCACTGACAACCTGTCCTGGAATCTTTCCACAATACGACACGAAAAGTGTAAATTAAGAAACGGGTATGTAGACAGTGGACGGACTGGAAAGGTGCCATTTTAAAGGTAAAGTTCTTTCTCTAGACATCTTTATTCGAGCTGATGTAAGAAGACTTAATTTTCGAGACATGTTGATGGCTGTTATTCCACGTAGTTGCAGTGCAAACTTAAACATTAGTCGTAGCACTCACAAGCTTTTCTGTCCCTTTTGCTTACCCAGTTGCTGCCAAGTTGTAGACTCAGTGACGAATAGAGTTACGCTGTACAAAAACTATGGTTCTGAAGTTTTGGTACACTACATAAGCGGCGTATTAAATGATAGAATTAAGGGAGGGTATCATTGGGAGCACTGGTAGAGAAAGAAACACAAACGAGTGTGTGAGAGAAAATGAGAGACGACTCTCTCCTTTTTTCTCTTCCACATAATTAGAATCGCACATCGTTCAGTATTAATCCACTACATATTTTATATCCTTACAAAATATACATTGCGTTTTAAAAGTAATAAAAATTGATTGTTCGCGTAACTTCTGCGCTTATATGTAACCAAAGCATTTGCTTTTGATGCGACTACAGCTTACAAGTGTAAACAGAAAAATTAGTATAATTATTGTTATTCCGTACTCACTATGGCGCTCTTCATCATGAGCAAAGGCAAGAGTTTCCTGTTATTATTGATAGGTACAAAAGTTGTTTATCAATAACAAAAGCGTTTTATATAACCTCGGTGACGTACTGAAGCGACGTTTGATGTGTTTTTGTTGTCCAGTATTCTTTTACAATTTTACCTTCTTTAGGAATTTGCGTTTTCTGTGGCTATGTGATAAATCTGTAACACTCTGGTGCTTAATAGAAAAACTCTGGCCTCTCTTCGTTGTGTCTTCCTCTTTTGTCATATTAATCCAATTTTTACCGGTCCAAAATGGAGCATTAATCAAGACTACATAAAAAAATTGTTTTATGATCCACATATTTTACGAGTCAGTTACATTTATTTCAGATTCTTTCAACGGATATCGACTTGGCACATGCTTTTCAATGTACAGGATGGTCAGAAATAGCTTCACAAGCTTATAGGGGTGTTACGGAGTACGTAGTGCCGAGAAAGAATTGTTCGCAAAAACATCGATATTTTGAGCCGTTTCCGAGTTAATTAGCATTGACGTTTGCCAATCAGGCCATTGTGCGATTCAAACTGCCCGCCAGATGAAACTAGTGGGAGTTGTTCTCACAGTGCAAATGGCAGAGGACGAGACTGGTCAGCCTTTTGCTTGGGTTCAGTTCTTACTAACGTCTCAGGTCCAATTTCTGCCTCGCTCTACTCGTCGGTTTTACGAAAGCACACCCAAAGAACACGTTTGGTGGGCGACTTGAATCAGTGCGTGCAGCTGGCTGATTGGCTAACTTTAAGCTAATTCGCTCGGAAACACCGCAACGTATCAATTTTTCTTAACAATCACCTCTTAGCAGAACCTACTCTGCACCGTTCTTATAAGCTTTTGAGACTGTTTCCTATCAAACTGAATTTTATGTGATCATACTGCTTTAGCTTGCTCCGGACGGTAGTTCCTAGGTACTTTGCGGCTGTTGCTGTTGCCAGACATTTACCGTCACCAGAGCACTTGAACTCTATCGGATTGTTTCGTTCATTTATGCAGAATACGTTGTGTTTGTCAGTTTCCAGTTGCTTCACCACTAGCAGATCCCAAGAACGACTTCCTGTACTTCGCCCAGTTTTCTGGTGGTGCGCCCTTCCTATAGACAACAGCACCGTCTGGGGACAGCCTCACTGAGTTTCCGACGTTATAAACTAGACCATTTACAGTTATACTATCAGTATGGTAAGTAAGGTTCCAGTATCACTGCTTAAAATATTTACTTATTATTACAACAACCGTTTAGGAAAATATCCATTTTTAAATATCTGCGTATACATAGTTTGACAATTACAATGTGCTATAGTTCTACAGGAATTTTAAATTTCTTTAAGT
The DNA here is from genome assembly GCF_023897955.1 of Schistocerca gregaria. Lineage (NCBI taxonomy): Eukaryota > Metazoa > Arthropoda > Insecta > Orthoptera > Acrididae > Schistocerca > Schistocerca gregaria. Next base: position 348,357,302 of record NC_064927.1, on the reverse strand, counting down.
GAAGAATTTCGCGAATTATTGCGGTATAACTTAAATTGCAGCCATAATTTTCATACCTCTAATTATACCGACAGTTGATTTTCATATTTCTAAAACATTTAAGTAAGAGGGAGACTTACGTCTGCGTTGTCCTGACGTATGTATAACATCTGGTGTAACTTTATCTGATCCTTGTTCTCGTTATCTTTCATGTGAAATTCTAAAATATCAATTTCACATAGATTTTGTGCTGCTTTATACAACGTCGTGTAGTGTTTTGATATAATATTGTAAATATTTCTTGTAATATTTTGACATTTCTCACCACAGATGTTTTACATTTCCGTGGCAACAGACTACAGTAGGAGATGAGTATATCTTTAGGAATCGCTAGTACGTGTGGCCTGACTGTGGTTCTCAAATTATGTCAACTTTGTTCTGATGTATAAAAAAAATCTGGTGTGACGTCTTGTTACATTCTATGTTAAATTCAAGAGGTTACAATATATATATATATATATATATATATATATATATATATATATATATATATATATATATATATATATACGTCATGACAACGTAGATGTAAAACGCCCTCTTACTTCCATGAAATATAAATACAAAAACTAATTGTTTGTATAGTCCGTGATAGTGAAAATTATGACTGCAATTTCATTTATACCTCAACAGTTCACGAAATTATTCACTTTAAAAAATTAAGTTTACAATTCTTATCGAACTATAACACATTGTAATTCTCAAACTTTGTATACACAGCCACTTGAAAACGAAAATCTTGTGAAACAGTTGTTGTAATAATAAATGTTTTAAGCAGTGATACGGGATCCTGACTTACAGTATCCTTTCAAGACATGTATTTCACTGCAGGACCAATCATCAAGAAACATATTATGAATAGTATAGGCATTGTAACACTAACTGTCAGTACTCTCAAAATTATTCTTACACTTGTCGAGTGCATCCCGATAAGAAGAGAGTTCTGAGTTCTGTCTTCTGGAAAGCCTTGAATCCAGTCGTGGGCCTCACTAATACTCTGTAACCTCGTACTCTGTTCAATAAACGACGGTCTGGAATTCAAGGAACAGGCATCAAAGTGGGCGCACTCGCCTGTGGTATTCTCGCTTTTCACGGAGACATAGTGAGCTGAGTATCAGAACAGCTCTGCTTGCAGAAATCACTTGTATTTTTCTGGACGAGATTTTCGTTCTAGAAACGCATCATTGTGTATGAGCATAAAAAATGTATCAAAATTCTGCAACAGACTGCCGTCAATGCTGTTGAACTACAGAATGGTTATAATTAAACTGACGATTTACCCAATGCTGTAGTGCGGCTTACGTGCACCGCAGTACGCTGAAACGTCGTACGTATGTTCATTAATTGATGTTCTCGCGAAACATGCTGAAAAATTATAGTTCAGATGAAAGTATGGTGCTGTAAACAGTTATAATCTCGTGTGGGTGCAGGAAAAGGAGAAGAACGATCAAACACGTGATAACGGTTGTTTTGGCACTTTTATTAGGATATGGACACAGGTTACAAGTGTTATTATTGTATCCTATCGACGTGGTCGACATTTGACTGCAGCATATCAGGTGTTATAATAGCAATATATCATCTATGCTTTGCGTCAGATCAGGAAGAGACCAGAAACGTCTGTGATAAACACGATCTTTCTTTAAGGAACCGTCGTTCCCAATTTTCAAGGAGATGTTGGTTCGGTACAGGTTGGACACTTCGCAGTTCTCAATCCTAGATAGCTGTCCCGGGTCTGGGTGTAGAACTGAGAGTGAACGAAGGACCTTTTGGGTAGAGTCTTGTTCCCGTCTTAGTGTCCGTGTTGCAGGAGTGGGCTCTGAGCGCTATGCGACTTAACTTCTGAGATCAGTCACCTAGAACTTAGAACCAATTAAACCTAACTAACCTAAGGACATCACACATGTCCATGCCGGAGGCTGGATTCGAACCTGCGACCGTAGCGGTCGCTCGGCTCCAGACTGTAGCGCCTAGAAGCGCACGGCGATGTAGCATGAGTGTGGACTTCTTGCTCTCTACCCATCTTGAACGACCCCGGGACATGAAAATCTTTCAACACTCAGGAAAATGGCTGTGACAGGCTACTAGGAAAATGTAATCGGTATACAAAACAGACTGCTTACGAAACTTTCATGTGACCAATCCTACAATATTGCTCAAGTACGTGGCATACAAACCAAATGGTACTATAAGGGGATGTTGAATGTATACAAGGAAAGGCAGCGCCAATTGTTACAAGTTTGATTGGCCTTTAGGAGAGCGTCATGTAGACGCTGAAAAACCTGACCTGCCAGACACCTGAGGGTGGATGTCAACTGTTCCGCAAAAACCAACTTAAAAGGATTCAGAAACGAGCATTTAAGTTAAAAATCTATGAATGTACTATAATCCCCTACAACTCTCTCCCATAAAGACCGTGGAGATTAGACTAATTACAGCACATGTTTACACAACTGTTTTATTGGAAACTGTCAAGTAATAAACAAAACAAACACCGTCTGAACAGGCCTTCAAGGCCCAACGCTACCGACCAGCCGCCCTATTCTCAGCTCTGAGGCGCCACTGGATGGGCATGTGGTCACCACACCGCTCTACCGACCGCTGTCAATTTTCGTGCCGAGTGCCGCTCACTTCTCAGTCAAGTAGCTCCTCAATTTGCCTCACAAGGGTTGAGTACACCCCGCTAGCCGACAGCACTCGGCAGACCTTGACACTGATCCATCCAAGTGACAGCCTAGTCCAACAGCGCTGAACTTCGGTGATCTGACGAAAACCGGCGTTACCATTGCGGTAAGCCTGTTGGCTGGAAACAGTCACGTAATGTATGCAAATTCATAATGGAAGACCCATTTGAATGGAATATTTCACTAACGCTGAGGAATATATAAAGAACAGTAATAGTAGTTGTCGATATCTGACTTCTACAACCTAAAATTTCTTGTATACTTGGTTGGAATTTGCATGCCTTGTAGAAATGCGAGAACGTTGAATGCGTACTGAACGGCGAAAAAAGCGTGAGAACCGCCAAGGACAGTGCAGTCGGATGCCAGTCCTAGAGCCAATTCGCAGAAGGTCTGCCGAGCGACAGGCTAGGGTTAATAGCCCATCACCAATCACCTATACTCCTGTAGTGCCGTCCTGGAACATCGAGCTTTGTTCTGAAAGAACACAGATAGGATCATCTATGGTGCGAACTCCTGGCAGAAACATTTTATTTTGCAGCCTGGTAGTGGAGTGACAAGTTTCGCTTTTTAGCAGAAGGCACTAGTGTGTTGCCGGGCGGGGTAGCCGTACGGCTTCCCCCCCCCCCCCTCCCCCCCCCCCCCCGTCGAAGCTTCCAGTCCAACATCGGGAATGAGTGTGTGTGTTGTCCTTAGCGTAAGTTAATTTAAGTTGGGTTAAGTAGTGTGTGAGCTTAGGGACCGATGACCTCGGCAGTATGGTCCCATAAGACCTTACCACGAATTTCCAATTTCCACTATCGTGTTCAAACGTAGAAAGCTGACTGTTTCTCCAAACGAAACTCGACTACTTCAATCCTCAATTTGTGGACTTGTGCTTTGACGTCAATGAACAGGTTGGTTTCAACTCCGACCACGGGAGTCACATATTTACTTCTGTAGTGCTACCTCTTTTAGCATCATATATAAAAGTGTCGTGTTCTAAAAAGTATATACTTTTGTGGCTGCTTTGGCTCTTGTTTCTGCGGCCTGTACGGCAGCGACCTACGCAGTGGGTCTACTGATAAGCCCTCCTGTATTCAGGTTCATCACTACAGGAAAGTGACTTCATCTGTTGGTAGCTCATGTCACACAGACATAATCGTTTCATTGTTTTTAATATCGTCATGAACTTCCTTGCAAGCGTTAAATTCGAAATAAGTCAGTACTTTATTGCTGCTGACGATCGCCCCTCAAAAACCAATTTTGTTTTAGAATTCGTTTGCTATCCAGGGTAGCAAACTTCTGGAAACAGTTCTGTTGTCACGAACTTTCAGCATGCTGGAGTAGCTTGGGCCAGCAAATTTTGTTAATTAGTAGAATGAAAAACCAGTCCATGTTCCAAATTTTTACTTTCTATTCATTCGATGGCTAGTTTCGGGACGACACGTTTCCAAATCATCATAACATAGTCAAAAATGGCATTTACGAAGATATAAAAAATGTACAATAAACAATTTACATTAGAGGGCATTTACGAAGATTTCAAAAATTTGCGATGTAAATTGGTCATTGCACATTTTTGACAACTTCGGAAATGCCACTTTCGATAATTTTAAAATTGGTCTTGGCCCGAAACTAGTCATGGAATGAATACAAAATAAAAATTTGCAATATGGACTGGTTTTCCATTCTACTATTCTTTTGTTGTTTTTCACATAGAAAATCTATTCAGTGGAGTTACCAATACATAAAGTACCCCTAAGGACGAGAAACTGCGTCTTACGCAACAAGGCATTCAACTGTAAACTCGTGTATCTTTTTCATAGACATATTTTGTTCCGTGCCAGCTCTCGAATGCCTTTCACACGACCTCATGTGGCTGGTGCTCTCCATTTCCTGGAAAGTTCCCGCCTGGAGAAACTGGGCTAGTAACTCTTCGGTATGTACGTGGCCATAAATACTGCTGCCGAAGCAGATTTCCTTTCTGGGCTGCAAGCTTCGCTATTCGATACCATACCAATGCGTAAATGCACTTCGGCATAGATGATAACAGTTCAGGACTGTACTAGGAGAGGTGTTCGGCAGCTGCACGCCTATTTGCACACTTCTTGTGTGCTCGACAGCTCGCTACACGATTGATGCGTCCGTGCGGGAGAAATCAGCTTCGCAAAGAAACGGATCGGCGGCCGTGCCTACGCGAACTAAGCGTTGGAGCCGCGTGTCTGGTGCCTTATGAGGCTGTGGTCCACTTCGTCGCGTACCGTCAGGCATTCTGCCGCAAATCCTACGAGCGCGCATTCCACGGTGCGTCCGTATATTTTCCCAGTTTTGTTGCCTCTGTCCAAACTCCATTCCAACAGAGAGGCCTGGCAGAAACTGCGCCGTCATCCTGCTCTGTCCGCCATGAATGAAATTATACTGTCTACATTCACATATTCAACTTCTTGGCATCGTCTCTATCATTCAATGTTCAGTCAAGTATCGCACTACAAGTATAATAGCCACGTTAGTAAAATTACGTCCTCAGATATCCGTTCTGGTAGAACGAGAACAGGATCCAAATATGACGCATGATGTGTAGCTGTCTGTATCACAGCTTGCAACGTGAGGTGGTTATTAACAAAGAGACGTCTAAGGCGCAGTAAGACAAAGAAGGTGGAACATTTCTCTTTGAGAGAGATGGGAGAGTTATTAGAGAAAAATGTGAACTACACTCATTCTTCTGTAGGATGTACAAGAAGGAACTAGCTTAATACATGTATAATTGCGCAGAGCCTCATACTCACGTGAAATATATCGGATATGACACCAGTTTTCAGCGTGACAGTCGTTGTACAAGGTGACTCAGCTGCCCACCTCCGTCAAAGAGAAATGTTCCACCTTCTTTGTCTCGTTGCGCCTTAGAAACATCTTTGTTAATAACCACCTCACGTTGCAGGCTGTTATCAGACAGAAACCACAACTCCTTCAGAAACCACGTGCGACATCTTCATGTTATGTGTAAACTATAAGTTCTACACCTATCTGTAGAAAATTAATGTAGTTAAATTTGGTACTGAGATACGTTTTCGCTGGAGGCTACGATTTTTCGAGATACCCTAGAAAAAGTACAAAAACGGTCTTCAAACGTGTTTTTCTTGAACAACTCAAACTTATCCCAGAAAAATTGTAACCACACTAAATTTCCTGCAAAAGGTCCTGTCCATCTTTTTCTGAAGGCCTAACAGTATAGCACATAGCGACCAAGATAATATGGAAATTTCACACATGGTTTTTGAAGGTGTTGCAGGCTGCATATAGCCCCTTAGGTAGGGGCAACTGAATCACCTTGTGTATGTATCACAGGCCATTACAACTTAAAGAAACGTAAATATGACAGAATTCAACTATCCATTTTCTGTTCCCTTTTTTCAGTGCCAGTCCTGATAACGCTTTGAAGAACAAATTTACGCTTTGGAAAAAAGGCCGAATAAATATCCTATAAACTGAGGCGACATCCGTTAGGGATATCTTAACAGTGTCAGGGTGGATTCGGGGCGGAAACGTAAACGCTGGTTGGGACAAGGGTTTCAGAAAATGAAAAGTGCACAGACAATAGACATAAACTCGGATATGTATTTATGTCATATGGACCCAACGAAAAACGAAGCAAGGCATGCGAATGGAAGCGGTAAGATGAGCAAACCAAAACACGTGCCATGTAAGGAAGGATAAAAACTTATGGTGGATTAACTGAAATACGTTAACAAATATTTATCAGCGCAGAATAAACGTTGACAAGGACTGGACCTGTGGGATCATTCAGTTAATAGAAAATAGTACTCACTTTACTATTTATAAACGTATACTCGTCAGCAATTCACTTGGAGATAACTACCAACTCATAATGATGACTATAGTGACGAGTTGTGGAACGGACCACATAGAACTCCGAAAACCAATGCAAATGCGGAATGTAGCGTGTGGTAGCCCGAGCTTTATTCTGCATGAAGATCATCTCCGTCGTTATACACCGCGCAACAAGCACCCACAATAGTCAGATATTGGCCGAATCTGGGTTCAAGGCGCGCAGCTTCTTCCAAGGGGCGCACGGTGTGCTCAAATCTATTACATTTAGAAGACCTGGGGAGCCACACAAACACCCCTAAAACATGCCTTCTTTTTCTACACCTACATAAACGTGAAGCACCGTACGGTGCATGGCGGAGGGTACCCTGAACCACTACTTTTTCAAACCATTGTGACACGATTTTAAAGTGATGAAGTGGTTCATCGTCTGGCTGAACGATTATGTCTCCTATGTGTATATGATTGGACTTAGGGTCTTGTGTTGTTCTCAGGTCAACACCGGTGTCATACTGACAGAGAGGACGTGTCCCCATCTGCGGTGTCTACTGTGGGGTATCTTGGCTGCCTATTTCTGAGCTTAGACAGTCAAGTGACGATGTGCCCGCACTCTTGCTCTACGCTCTATGAAGTGAAATCAGCAAAATTAAACTTGTATGGCAGCAGCTTCTGTATCCTACAGCTCGAGGCAGAATTGAATGACGTAAGCGCTCACGTGTTGTTCTCTGTCACTGAATCGACGTGAGGGTTACTGCAGTTTTTTTGTCCATTATGCTGTTGCAAATCGCGGTAGTCGACGGCAACATATGTCACCGATACATTGATGGTCTCGGCTGTACGGAGACAGTGCTTTTTGCCGAATCCAAGTTCTCCCATAGCGCAACCATGAATCGTTGGCTTGTGAAAAGTCCAATGCCTTCACGGTTCGGATATGGAGGGTACCATCCGTGGGGCTCTCACAATCTGGTCGCCATCAAACATTCTAACTGCTAGCCCATTCCGACTTCGACTACCACCCAGGCGGGCAGCAGAAGTCTTACGTAATAAAATTAATCACCTAGAACTGTCGTTTTGATGTTACTTTATTATATTGCAACCAGTACAGCATCGTCAGGCCTTAACATACGTTGAGTGGGCCTGAATATAGTGCACTGAGTCACCGAAACTGATTGCAATATAATAAAAGAAGAGCAAAATGAGGTCTTTGGGTGTTTCAGTTTATTATGTAAATAAACGGCCGAAATCCCACAGACCATCAGTCACAAGGACGGACATTTTAAAACTTAAAAGTCTTGGTGACATCCCAGTCACTTTCCACGCGCAACCTTTCTATTCCCTGTGCAGCAGGAGCTTCTCTCTCTAACACAGCAACTATCCCCCATTAAATTTCTCATAATATACACTCTCACGAACCGCTTACCTAGCTGCGATGGGGATGGCTCACGTGCCAAAACGATAAAGACAGCCGTACTGTAGGTGGAACCACATCAGAAAAATACCTGTGAAGAGGCCTGACTAACATGTGATTCCTGATGAGGGGGGAGCAGGCTGTTTGGTAGTTATGGGGGCAACAGTTTGAGTTAATGACTTGATACGGTAGTACTGTAAGTTGACAGATCCAAGGGGAAACTGCAACCATTATATTTCTCGAAAACATGTTGTTCCGCTGTATGTCTTAAAGATGACAGCATCTTCTTGTGTAAGATATTCCAGTGGTAAAATAGTTCATCTGAATTTCCCGGCAGGAACTACTCAGAAGCATCTCATCAGTAGCAAACCATATGGCGTTTCACACGTCGAAGAGTGGTATGATAGATCCCTCCACCGGGTAGGTAGGTTACAAGAATCATAGATGTACTGGATAGCGTGGAGGGCTGATTCAAAACTGCCTTCAGACTGAAGACCACGACAACTAAAGCGACACAAATGCAGTACCGCGCACCAAGGATACAGATATTTGCTGGTAAGTTTAACGGGTGTTACATTACAGGCAGAGCCTTGTAAATGAATTGTTGTTTGAAATTGCAAGGTCTCGTCTCCAGAGAACGTGACAGAGTGTACATACATGCTTGATGAAAAAGCTAACAATGGCAATCAGAGCTTTGTTTCTCCTTGCATCAAACCGTGGACTACGCGCAGTGTCTCGTCATTGCAGTGAACGAGTTTTCATCCAATTGTTGAGTATGATAAATGTCAGTTTATTGGACACTTCAAGTAAGTGTTCAAATGTGTTTTTACCAATAGGTGATCGAGGTCAGGTACGTAGGTCAACTACGCTGAGGATGGCCTCTTCGGACAATCATATTAGATGACTATGCTATACCTAACACTGCTGTTATACTGTGATAGGTACAGAAGAAGTGGGCAATACCGTATCACACCTATTTCCTACATCTACACCTTCATCTACACCTACTCCGCAAGCCATCGTGCGGTGCGTGGCGGAGGGTACCTTGTACCCCTACTTGTCATTTCCTTTCCTCTTCCACTCGCAAACAGAGCGAGGGAAAACGACTGTATGCCTCCATATGAGCCCTACTTTCTCGTATCTTATATCAGCCCTAATTTCTCCTATCTTATATTCGTGACCCTTACGTGTAATGTATGTTGGCGGTAGTAGAATCGTTTCGCAGTTAGCTTCAAATGCCGGTTCTCTAAATTTTCGCAATAGCCTTTCTCGAAAAGAACGTCGTCTTCCCTCCAAAGATTTCCATTTGAGTTCCCGTAGCATTACCGTAACACTTACGTTTTGTTCGAACCTATGCGTAACAAATCTAGCAGCCCTCCTCTGAAATGCTTCGATGTCTTCCTTCAATCCGACCTGGTACGGATCCCAAACACTCGACAAGCACTCAACAATAGGTCGCACCAGCGTCCTGTATCCAGTCTCCTTTACCACTCATTCCTAAAATTCTCCTAAGAAGTCGACCTTTAGCCTTCCCCATCATAGTTCTCACACGCTCGTTCCACCTCATATCGCTTTGCAACGCTACACCCAGATATTTAAATTACTTGACTGTGTCAAGCAGGACGCTATCAATACTATATCCGAACATTACAGGTTTGATCTTCCTACTCATCCGCAGGAACTTGCATTTTTCCACATTTAGGGCTAGCTACCATTCATTACACCAACTGGAAATTTTTTCTAAGTCGTCTTGTATCTTTCTACAGTCACTCAACCCTGTCCGCTAAATCATTTGTGCGTATAGAAAACAACAGCGGTCCTATCACACTTCCCTGGGGCACTCCTGACGGTACCCTCGTTTCTGATGAACACTCTCCGTCGAGGACAACATACTGAGCTCTATGGTTTAAAAAGTCTTCGAGCAGGTCACGTATATGTGAACTTATTCGATATGCTCGTACCTTCGTTAACAGCCTACAATGGGGCACCGTGTCAAATACTTTCCGGAAATTTATAAATGTGGTATCTACCTTTTGCCCTTTATCCATAGTTCGCAGTCTCTAATGTGACAAAAGGGCAAGCTGAGTTTCGCACGAGGAATGCTTTCTAAAATCATGCTGATTCGTGGACATAAGCTTTTCCGTTTCAAGAAAGTTTATTGCTTTCGAACTGAGAATATTTTCAAGGATATTGCAGCAAAGAGAAATCAGGGACATTGGTCTGTAATTTTGCGGTTCCTTTCTTGTACCTTTCTTGTATACTGGAGTCACTTGCCCTTTTTTCCAGTCTCTTGAGTCTTTGTGCTGGGTGAGAGATTCACGGTGAATGCAAGCTAGGTAGGGGGCCAGTGACGTAGAATATTCTTCGTGAAACCGAATTGCTATTCCGCCCGGACCTGGTGATGTATTTCTTTCAAATACTTCAGTTGTTTCTCTTCGCCAGGTACGCTTATTACTATTTCGTCCATAGGGGAATCTGTGCGATGGTCTGGTCAAATGACGGTGTGTATGGACGATTCTCCTAAGTGGACGGTAACTTGAAGCTGAAATTTAAAACTTCGGCTTTCGTTTTGCTATCTTCTTTAGCCACACCAGATTAGTCAACAAGGAACTGAATGGAAGCCTTAGACACGCTTAGTGATTTTATATAGGACTAGAATTTTCTCGGGTTCTCTACCGGGTCTGTTCCTATGTCCGTGGTAGAAGTTGTATGCTTCGCGCATAGATCTTTTCACAGACCCATGAATCTCTACTTACCTTCGCTTGTCGTCATTAACACGTACCCTTCTAACCGAGAGTGCAACAGCCTCTGCTTCCTCAGCATCCACCGAATTTCGTTATTAAACCATGGTAGGCCGTTTCCATCCTTTATCCACTTACTAGGCGCGTAACTCCACAGAGCACGATTTGCAATCTGCTTAATCTTTGCCTATAATTCCTCTACGTCCATCTTACTGGAATTAAGTGATGCCAATTCACTGCCTAAGTGAGATATTAATAACTGCTTGTCTGCTCTATATATCTAGCACTCTATATGGACTGTGGTCCGGAGCTAGGGTAAAGGTAACTTGTATTCAAACGCCCATTGAATGTTTCAGTACAGTTGGTTTACAGTGGTGTCTTTTGACGTCTATAACTGCATTTTCATCCATACTTTGTAAACAACTGTGAAGTGTGTGGCGGTGGGTACTTCCTGTTGTGTTCCTTCTCATTCCATTCGCGTTTGGACCGCGTGCGGGATGACTGCTTGCAAGACTGTGAGTGTTTTAATTAGTCCATTCTGGTCATCGCCCTTCCTACTGCATCTGGAAACCGAATCAGGACACTTCTGTAGCGACAAGTCTGGATTTTAGTTTGACACCGTTCCTAGAGTCCACGTAGTCAGCACCTCAGTTTTTCGTTCGCTGTGGTAAGACACACCATCTACATCACTGGTCTACTAAACTGGCTGGTCACCAAACGCACTCTCGCATAATCATATGAAAGACGCAGAGAGCTCAATACGTGCATGAACAAAGTACGTAATATTAGGATGTGGTCATCCGTGGAGCCATTGGAACCGTAACGCAAGCTACAAGGGTAAAACAGAATCTTTACCGAGACCTTTGTGAAGGAACTATTCCGGCATTCGCCTACGGTAGCGTAACCGTTGAACACCGAAAAAGCATTGCTGTTAACCGCTGAATACCGAAAAAGGTTTTTGGTACATCGCTCGTACAAACTCTTATTACGTGACCAGTGATTTAAATCCAGTTCTACCTCATTCGGTAATAATAGCAAGATATTTTGTGTCTACTTGCCCCCTCGCAGCAAGGCTTCCAGAATCCATTCTCCAGCCGCACACTGCGTAGCTGCACACTACAAGTAAGTCAGTGATATGTCTCTGAAATACTTCCACATCTCTGTGGCATGCTATCTTCTTTCCATGGCAAGCATCTCTTGATAACAACGGCTCCCTACCATAAAGTTACCTTCTAGGAAGGAAGACATCCAAGTGGAAAAGTAAGCAAAGCACATGCAATATTGCATTAGTTTAAAAAAGATGCTAGTATTATTGTTGGCTTACATATAATATGGAATATTATTATTTCCTGATACTCACACGTCAAGTAATTTCCATGTTCAGCCGCGTTTACAATTGCTTCACAGGTTGGTGACATCTGAAACAAAATAAAAAACATGTAATTCTCGTATTTACAGATTCCAGCTACACTTTATACATGAAATACATTTGTACACTTTCGGTGGCATTTCCAAGTTCACCTGAGAAAAGACACCTATCACCTTTGCACCTGACAGAGACAAAATATCCCCGCTACAAGAAAACCAATCCCTGTAACTACAATGACCAATACAGATCCGACTGTTTACATTATACAGATTACGAGTATGTAAGGGAACTGCGAGTCAAAAGACGGTTCCTGGAAAATTATTCCGCCTCGGCACATCCTCCCTAATACTACAGTCTCTACTGCTTCCGTGTCTCCGTATCTCTGTCGCTCTCTCTTCCCTATCTTACACTTCTTCAAGGCTTTTTAGTGAACAGTTGCTTTCTTAGGAGTTAAAGTGCGCTGCTTCTTGTCGCATTTATTGCTGCAGCTTATTTCTAGATGCCAAGCAAAGATGGCTCTGTACGTCGAGACTTAAATACTTGTTTATTACGATAGCGTTGACGTAGCTCAAGATGATCTCCAGCTAAGGAAATTATTAGAAAAAATCAGTAGCACTGAGCTTTATAAAATGCACATGGCTTTCGGTCTCGGTGCACATCGAATCTCCTGAGGTAGATGAGTTCGGCGGTAGCGGATCTTAAACACGTCATATTGAGATGTTCCAAGTACACGACTGTACAGACTTGTATAAGAAATTGGTTGCGAGAGGTTATCCCTCCCTACCAGTGTTCCTGTTGTACACCACCGTTTTGATAAATATTACTGGCTCACAGACTATTTGAAAGCCACCGTTATCGAAATTTACTTTATGAGTTGCTGAGGTCTTCATTTTCAAATAGCATCAGCCTGGGTTCGTAATCAGGTGCGTAGTTTTGTGTTTTGATTTGCGCACGTACCTTTATTCGTACATTACATTTTCATTGTTGCTCTCTTCTGCAATTTATTTCACTGTTATACTGGCACTATTGTGCATACCGTTGGTTGTATTGTCTGTCATATTGCATTTTTCTTGTATTTTAAGTGCATCTGTTTCTATGGTACAAATCTCACATTGTTATATGACGTTATTTGTGATTCTGTTCTTCAGCTATTGTTGTACTTATTGTGTAATGTACGGTGTTTGCCCTTTAATGTTTTGTCTATTCTACAAGAGTATTTGTAAGTCTGTCATAATATTCTGTTTGTAATTCTGCTCCAGTGTCACTGTCATTATCGCCGTCGGCTGTCTGATGTTTGTATAAATGAGCTTTTAATTTACTTTAAGAGAGTGTTAATAAGCTCACTTCGTAGTTTTGTGCTATTCTGCTTTTTGCGGTTATGTTTCTTTATAACCGCTGTTGTCTGTATGGTCCTTATAACCCAAAGCTAAAGTATGAAATAAAAACAGAGTTAGATGAGTACTATAAACAGATAATGAGCACAAGAAAAATACGAATAATCTTGAGCTTTTTTCTCCTTTAGGGCCAGTGGCGTAATGGTATATGTCTAATAAAGACATGATTATTAAAGAAGATGCACCAAATAGCTGCTTATAATAAGTAACTATTCACGACAGACTGTTTCGGCGATTATAATTTTGGTGATAACATGCATGAATGTGACTGTCATTTACATTAAAGTAACTGTATTGTACTCACGTCTAGATTGATGTGTCATCCATATTACCTTGTTGTCTGAGAAATTGCGATATTTTGTACAGGCTCCTAACTGGAAACGATTTCTTTTCTTGCAAAGGACGCTCTCCCTCTTTCTACTACAATTTGATAATTGCATAAAATTTGTGTGATTTGATGACGAATTGAGATGGAAAACTATACTGGGTCACAACATCAGTAAGTATTGAACCGCAGACTTTAAGATCTACATCAGGAGGATGCATCAGCACTAATCCGATCAGTCTGCCACTACTGACCGGACATTAACCTTGGATATCAGTGTATATGCTACATGTGCTGGGTTGGAGACAAGTCCGGAGAGCGTGGTGAGGAGGAACTTGCTGTACGTGTTTCAGAGCATTTACGATACATCACATTCCTGCACAGTCTTTGTAAACAGATAGTGTCGTAAGAGAGGAACTGTCAGACTAGTGTCACATCGTAATTGACATTTTATTTTCAACAGACTGACATCATTTACCATCTAATTAAACAGTGATAGATATAAGACTGTCTACTAACGAGGTAATGTGCAGTGGAGACATTGTGTCTTGGAGGAATGCACTCTACAAGGCAGTGCTCAAGAGAGCTATGTCGTAAGCGCGAACCTACTTCACTTGCGAGCAGGCAGAATCTCCTTTCATCGCTAAGATCACTGTGCCCCATTTCATCTTTCAAGTAATCCCCTGACAGCACCAGTCGGGCGAGGAACGTCGGTGCTGTGGCATGGGTGGAAGGCTGGCTCTTGGTGTGTGTGCCCGTACCACTGCTAGTAACTGGTTCGCAACATTTTGTGTTGACTCATCTGGGATCACAAGCCGTCTTATCTGTGCTGTGGTAGCTGTAGGATCTGCCACTGCTGCCCTTACAGTACGACGATCCTGGAAGGCGTCTGCGCTGCGTGGACATCCGGAACCTTGTCTACGTAAATGTTCACGTGACCACTGATCCCAGCGTCGCTTCACATTTGACACAGCACGTCCAAGTTACGTGACAATTCTCGGAAAGTACCACCCCGCCACCCTGGAGGCCACAATTTGACCCTTTCCAAACTTTCACAGTTGGCTGGAGTAAACATGTCTCAGTGGCATGCATGCTTGATTGCTTCACACATCTGCACCACACTGGGCCTTCTAGCTGAGAGCATTACCCATTAAAGGGCTTACACAGACGGCGCTCTGGTCGCTATTCCACTGAGCTATCTGCTGGCGGACGACGTTGAAACCAATATGAAAACTCCTACTCTCCCCTAGACACCATAAGTCGTAATCGGATCAGAATCGAAGTCGTGTTTCCAGGTGTGCTAATTTTTTTTAGTGATATTGCGTCAATAAATCGACGTACTGTTAGGTTCGATATAACAGCTATATAAATCTTACCTCGCGAAAGACAAATGTCAAGCTACTAACAGCAGAATTCTGTGAAGCAAAAGCATCCCCATTGCGAAAGTTCTTTCCAAAGTGCTCGTGGGATTGATTCTCGAACAGACACCCTCCGTATGCTGTACACATACAGT
Source organism: Schistocerca gregaria (assembly GCF_023897955.1). Lineage (NCBI taxonomy): Eukaryota > Metazoa > Arthropoda > Insecta > Orthoptera > Acrididae > Schistocerca > Schistocerca gregaria. The sequence continues at coordinate 348,342,004 of NC_064927.1, read as the reverse complement.
AGTGGTGACTGAAGAAGTTAGACAGGTTCAAAGGAGAGCTGAGTTACTTGTGATAGAAGTGTTTGGTTGTGACTTGAACGTTCGAGAGATGGTCTGAAGTAAATTAAAAAAATTCGAATAACGTACAGTTTACTAATGCCTCCGGTGAATATGTTGCACAGACTGAATTGAATTACATTGTTGCTTGAGAAATCACGGTACCTTGTTCAGACTCCCAACTGGAAGTGATAACTTTTCTTGCAAAGACCGCCCTCTTCCTTTCTAATGTGTTTGAATTGTTCAAAGGGTCTTTGTTAGCCCAAATAACTGGATAATTGCATGAAAGTTGTGTGGTTTGATCGTGAACTAAGACGAAATACCTGTACTGGATCATTGTAGTAGTAATTATCGAACCGCAGACTTTAAGACCTACATTGCGTCCACCTGTGCAATAAGACTGTCTTCTATTTTGTGTAAACAGATATTTGATTTATTTAATCAAAAGAGTGGGTGCTTCAGTCCTGAGTCGGCTTCCTACAAAACATCGTAATAAGGCGTGAGATTGAGTGGCACAATATTTCATAAACAACGGTTCGCAATGCAGCACACGTCAAGCTACCTTTATCAACATCTAAACTCCGTAGCATGTAGAGAAGGCTACTTATTATTAATATTTCCCAGTAGCTGCAAGGTAGCTGAGAGCTGTGCATGTGACCTGTGCAGTTAGCTCACGTAAATAGGAAGACGGCAACCAGGCAACGTGACACATTCAAATGACTGCATGCAAAGAATAAAAAGATTCCTAGCAAAATGAAACCAAGAGAAAGTGTTACTAAATACGAGAAGATAGCTTGTCATCAACATAGGGATATTTCAGACTACAATTCCAATATTAACGTTTACAAACGGAAGAAATATCGTTTAGCTAACACATACTTTTGACTGATATACTAATCTTTCTAGTTCAGGTGAGGGAACCTCTTTAAGTATCACGATGCAAAATAATGTTTCTCAGATGCAATAAACAGCTTCCAAGCAGTTACGTTTTGTAAACTGTGAGCTCATAGTCCACTGTGTGCACGTTCATGCCGCAATGCTTACAAGCGCAATGATCTTGACTGAATAGTAGAACACTAACCTCGCGACGAAAACTAACTTTCATCACATCTTATGAACTGTAAGGATCTTACCCAAGTCCTAATGGTTTGCAGTGTTTACATTAAAATAATGACATCCGCCAGGGAAAGGCGGATAACAGAACACAACACAATCTCTTGAACTTCAGCACACCAAGTAGGAATAGAGGGTGTAAGAGTAATACAAAGGTGAATTCCGTTGAAACGATCAGAACGGCACGGCCCACCACCCGCGAACGAATCCTATTGGTCGAAATCAAAACAGGCTCCAATCGACAAGAAACTATGACACCGACCAAGCAAAGGTATCTCTACAAAGCTTGTATCGGTTGATCGAAACTGGTTTGAATGGACTTGCTTAGCCTCTAGCATATGCACATAAATACCACGGCTCACAGATGTTGTTGTTGTGGACTTCAGTCCTGAGACTGGTTTGATGCAGCTCTCCATGCTGCTCTATCCTGTGCAAGCTTCTTCATCTCCCAGTACCTACTGCAACCTACATCCTGCTGAATCTGCTTAGTGTATTCATCTCTTGGTCTCCCTCTACGATTTTTACTCTCCACGCTGCCCTCCAATGCTAAATTGGTGATCCCTTGATTCCTCAGAACATGTCCTGCCAACCGATCCCTTCTTCTGGTCAAGTTGGGCCACAAACTTCTCTTCTCCCCAATACTATTCAATACTTCCTCATTAGTTATGTGATTTACCCATCTAATCTTCAGCATTCTTCTGTAGCACCACATTTCGAAAGCTTCTATTCTCTTCTTGTCCAAACTATTTATCGTCCATGTTTCACTTCCATACATGGCTACACTCCATACAAATACTTTCAGAAATGACTTCCTGACACTTAAATCTATACTCGATGTTAACAAATTTCTCTTCTTCAGAAATGCTTTCCTTTAGAATTTGTAAGAGAGTATTCCAGTCAACATTGTCAAAAGCTTTCTCTAAGTCTACAAATGCTAGAAACGTAGGTTTGCCTTTCCTTAATCTTTCTTCTAAGATAAGTCGTAAGGTCAGTATTGCTTCTCGTGTTCCAGTGTTTCTACGGAATCCAAACTGATCTTCCCCGAGGTCGGCTTCTACTAGTTTTTCCATTCGTCTGTAAAGAATTCGCGTTAGTATTTTGCAGCTGTGTCTTATTAAACTGATTGTTCGGTAATTTTCACATCTGTCAACTCCTGCGTTCTTTGGAATTGGAATTATTATATTCTTCTTGAAATCTAAGGGTATTTCGCCTGTTTCATACATCTTGCTCACCAGATGGTAGAGTTTTGACAGGACTGGCTCTCCCGAGGCCGTCAGTAGTTCGAATAGAATGTTGTCTACTCCGGGGGCCTTGTTTCGACTCAGGTCTTTCAGTGCTCTGTCAAACTCTTCACGCAATATCAAATCTCCCATTTCATCTTCATCTACATCCTCTTCCATTTTCATAATATTGTCCTCAAGTACATCGCCCTTGTATAGATCCTCTATATACTCCTTCCACCTTTCTGCTTTCCCTTCTTTGCTGGGTTTCCATCTGAGCTCTTTATGTTCATACAACTGGCTGGTTTTTCTCCAAAGGTCTCTTTAATTTTCCTGTAGCCAGTATCTATCTTACAACTAGTGAGATAAGCCACTACATCCTTACCTTTGTCCTCTAGCCATCCCTGCTTAGCCATTTTGCACTTCTTGTCGATCTCATTTTTGAGACGTTTGTATATCTTTTTGCCTGCTTCATTTACTACATTTTTATATTTTCTCCTTTCATCAATTAAATTCAGTATTTCTTCTGTTACCCAAGGATTTCTACTAGGCCTCGTCTTTTTACCTACTTGATCCTCTGCTGCCTTCACTACTTCATCCCTCAAAGCTACCCATTCTTCTTCTATTGTATTTCTTTCCCCCATTTGTGACAATTGTTCCCTTATGCTCTCCCTGAAACTCTGTACAACCTCTGGTTTCATCAGTATGTCCAGACCCCATCTCCTTAAATTCGCATCTTTTTGCAGTTTCTTCAGTTTCAATCTACAGGTCATAACCAATAGATTGTGGTCAGAGTCCACATCTGCCCCTGGAAATGTCTTACAATTTAAAACCTGGTTCCTAAATCTCTGTCTTACCATTACATAATCTATCTGAAACCTGTCTGTATCTCCAGGCTTCTTCCATGTATACAGCCTTCTTTTATGATTCTTGAACGAAGTGTTAGTTATGATTAAGTTGTGCTCTGTGCAAAATACTACCGGGCGGCTTCCTCTTTCATTTCTTAGCCTCAATCCATATTCACCTACTATGTTTCATTCTCTCCCTTTTCCTACACTCGCATTCCAGTCACCCATGACTATTAAATTTTCGTCTCCCTTCACTATCTGAATAATTTCTTTTATTTCATCATACATTTCTTCTATTTCTTCGTCATCTGCAAAGCTAGTTGGCATATAAACTTGTACTACTGTAGTAGGTGTGGGCTTCGTATCTATCTTGGCCACAATAATGCGTTCACTATACTGTTTGTAGTAGCTTACCCGATTTCCTATTTTCCTATTCATTATTAAACCTGCTCCTGCATTACCCCTATTTGATTTTGTGTTTATAACCGTGTAGTCACCTGACCTGAAGTCTTGTTCCTCCTGCAACCGAACTTCACTGATTCCCACTATATCTAACTTTAACCTATCCATTTCCCTTTTTAAATTTTCTAACCTACCTGTCCGATTAAGGGATCTGACATTCCACGCTCCGTTCCTTAGAACGCCAGTTTTCTTTCTCCTGATACCGACATTTCTCTTGAGTAGTCCCCTCCCGGAGATCCGAATGGGGGACTATTTTACCTCCGGAATATTTTACCCAAGAGGACGCCATCATCGTTTAATCATACAGTAAAGCTGCATGCCCTCGGGAAAAATTACGGCCGTAGTTTCCCCTTGCTTTCAGCCGTTCGCAGTACCAGCACAGCAAGGCCTTTTGGTTATTGCTACAAGGCCAGATCAGTCAATCATCCAGACTGTTGCCCTTGAAACTACTGAAAAGGCTACTGCTCCTCTTCAGGAACCACACGTTTGTCTGGCCTCTCAACAGATACCCCTCCGTTGTGGTTGTACCTACAGTACGGCTATCTGTATTGCTGAGGCACGCAAACCTCCCCACCAACGGCAAGGTCCGTGCTTCATGGGGGCGGGGCTCGCAGATACCGGGATAAAATGCTGAGTAAACGCTTTTCATGTTCTCAGAAAAATTACTTTAAAAAGTTAATGTAATTTATTAAGTCAGACTAAGAAGTGCAAAAAAATTTCTCTTGATCTCAGACAGATTCCTAACGTCTTACAGATTGATCTGAATATTTATGATTGCAAATTTTTAATAGCTATGAAAATAGTTGGAAAATTTATAGCGCAAATCTTTTGCCGCATCCAATACATAATTGGTGCAACTTTCGACTAATATCTGCTGCATGTGCCCCACGTCTTTCCTTATAATATTTACAAATATTGTCATAGCTATCAGAAATTCGCAAGGATAAATAATTAGGACTTCCCATATGGTGTTAGGAATCTCTATGCGGCTAGCAGGAATTATTTTATACTTTTTAGTTAGATTTAAAAAGGTGTAGTATTAAAACTTTGTTATTATGTCAATAATTATTTTGTGCCCTTTAGTCCTGTGTGAAAGTGTTCAGTCTATTTAAACATTTTGATAAGGTAATGTTTTTATTTAAATAATTATTTATACATATACTAGCTTTCTACCCTCAGTTTCTTTTGTGTGTAAGTGCGTCACATATATTTCAATATCTCCTCCTCTGCCTCCCTCTGTCGATCTTCTCTTCCACCCTCTGCTTAGTCATGCCTGCCCAATAATATGCACTAAGGTGACAAAACTCAGGCACATATACAGATGGCTGTAGTATCGTGTACACAAGGTATGAAAGGGTCAGTGCACTGGAGGAGATGTCGATTGTGCCCCGGTGATTCATGTGAAAACATTTTCGACATGCTTAAGGCCGCGCGATGGGAATTAACACACTCCGAACGCGGAATAGTAGTTGGAGCTTGGGACATTCCGAGCTAGATGCATGGGACATTACACTTAGGGACTTGAATACTCAGAGATCCACTATGCCAAGCAAGTGCCGAGGATACTAAATTTCAGCCATTACCTCTCATCACGAATAACGCAGTGGCTAACGGCATTCAGTTAACGATCGAGAGCAGCGGCGTTTGAGTGTAGTTGTCAGCGCTAACAGAGAAGTTACACTGCTTGGAATAACAGCAGACATCAATGTGCGGCGTATGGTGGACGTATCCGTTAGGACAGTGCGGCCAAAATGTGCATTAGTGGGCTATGACAGCAGACGACCGACGCAAGCACCTTTTCTAACAGCACGACATCGTCTGAAGCCCCTCTCCTGGGCTCGTGATCATATTGCTTGGACCCTAGACGTTTGGAAAACCGTGGTCTTTGCAGATGGCTCCCGGTTTCAGCGTGTAGGAGCTGATGGTACGGTTCGAATGTAGCACAGACTCCACGAAGCCATGGACTCAAGTTGTCACTGTGGCTCCATAATCGGATTTAGAGGCATCACAGCTCAATATTTCTGCAGGGGACTTCCAAGGTCTTTTTGACTCCATTCCAAATTGAGATGCTGCACCATCCGAAGCGAAATTAGGAGGCATACCTTGACTTTTGTCACCTCATTTTACTGCCTAGAACGAATTCTGATACTACCTACATAAGACAGCGCACCTGCAGAGCACCTAAGATGTCAGGTGTTATCAGTATTTTTTACCCCTACCGAACACGCCGACGAGGAAATAACTATTGCATTGACATCCAGTTGTGAGCTACGTTTAAAATTTCAAGTCTCTAGCTCATTCGGAATGTAGTTTAGAATCGATTGCAAAATCATACTGAGTATCCAGAAAGGCTGAAGACGACTTAATCAAAACATGTTAATAAAAATGATGAAAGTCCTGGGGTATCGAAAAGTATGTGTTAAGTGGGTGTCTTGGTAGATGAGGCCTGAATTGAGGGCGAGAAGGGTGAAGATATGCTCCAGTCAGCTTGAAGTATTCGAAATGAGTAAACAGGCGTTCATCATCGCAACTAAAACGAAAATTAGTCCATGGATTTGTCTATCACAGCTTTTTCCTATGACCTGATAGATCATATTGCCCATTTCTTACGATATTGTCCTTGATTTTCGTGAGAACTGCATAAACAGCATACGGTACAGCGAGACACATAAAAAGCTAAGGGAAGGCACTAGGAGTAAGAGACGAAATACAAATCTCAGAGATAGTCAAATTCGCCATGATAAGGCTCCATGGCATGCTTCTCTATCGAATTTCAAACGTCTCCTTAGAAAAATTATTGAATTACTGTGCTGGTAAACTCCTTACGTTATTTGATTTTCAAACAGCTGAGCAAAACTGAACGTACTCAGACGTTTCTCTCTTTACTTATTCTGATCATCACTAAACTGACACACAATATTTTTAGCGCAACGCAATCTGACTTTCAAAAATCCCTACAAAAGAATGGCCCTCACTAACAATGACATATACCTTTCATGAATCACTTACCTCACAAAAATCTTCATTACTCGAACTACTGAAGTCACTAACTACTGATAGGCATAGTTAGCAAATGAAAGATTTTGATAGAGAACAAACAATGTATTTACCTTAATAGTGTTCAACAGTCATAATATATATCACTTCATGACAGCTTACAAATTTACTGTTTCTGATGGACACACGTCCAGATCATCTGCTCTCAAAACTCCGCCATCTCTCTCCCCACATCCACCACTGCTGGCGGCTCACCTCCAACCTTTGGAGACCCGTGGACCTGATTCTCGTACCTACTTAAGCTCGTGAGGCTACTTGTCACGTGACGCCAGATCAGTGCTCGTAGCTCATAAAGCCAAAACTGTAACGTCCCTAATGTTAATATTTATGGGGTAACCACTAAAGCACAGATATAAATAGTAGCCCTTTCCTGTCGCACCACGCCAAAATATTATGCCTCAAAATACGCATTTTTGAGAGTACATTGATTTCTTGTTACGATTATTTACTGGTTATGAACATGGTACCTTTACGTATGACGTTTTACAATAGCAATCATAGAAATCTCACTGGCAAAATTCTGCAAAGTCTTTCGTAAAGACTCAGTGTTCACAACAAGTTAATTAATATAAAGGTGTTAAGATAGAATGCCAGGCATCTTGAAATGTCGCCATGGTAAATAAACCCCTTTAAAAGCAATTGGTTGCACCTAATTCATTATAAATTGCTTTCACTCTCAACAGTTGCAGTGTGATATTACGCCCACAACGTACACGAATTGTTTACTAATGGTAATACAAGAACGATTAGGAAAAAGCTTAATACTGTAATGAGGTAGGCAATCACAGTCGACAAGCAGTTAACAGTAACCTTGCGATTCTTGGCCACAGGCAGGTCTTTGGGGTATTTGAGGTTTAGAGAAGTAATATTCACAAATACTACAAGCAAGCATTTCTTAAGAAGTTGCTACATTTGAGGACTTACCACATATGTGTGGGATGTTTCTGTAACAAATGAATTAACTCATCATTTAACTGTTTATTTTAAAATTGCACTAAGCCTACATCTGCTGTTCTATACACAAGCAAAGTGGTCAAATGCTAACATTCGCTGGTCTGCGTTATGAACTGCAAACCCGAGAAGAACCGAGCGTCGGCTGAGATACACGAAAATGCTTCCCGGGCGGAGTACAACGCAAACGCCTCTCTTTCCCTCTCCCACGAATTTCTGCGACGGACCGGATTGAAACAGATACGATATTATGTAAGTCTGCAGGCTTTCGTGACCGTTGTTACAGAAGTTAAAATCTTCTGGGTTATTAGGCCGCGTCAAGTTTCTTCTAAAATGTTCGACGTTTCGACCCCTCTGCTGGGATCTTCCTCGGGATCTTTTGGTGTCCACTACTGTTAGAAAACTGTCAGTGACGAGCGTCGCGTCCAATTATAAACGGGGAATTTTCTGGCGTTCGTGCTGGAGAAGTGATAGTTTTGGTTAAAATTCATATGACGGTAGCAGGAATTTCAACCAATAACTCTTTTCCAGCATAAGTGTCCAATAGTGCCTTTCTATCCAATGACGATGGACCGCCAATGGTATCCATAAGAGATGAGCTACCAACGCCGCTTCTTCGGCATCAGAGCGGAAATATTAGCTTATGACTATGGCCCACCAATGGTGAAGTTCAAGAGATTGTGCTAGAACAGCAGTAGTGGACACCAAAAGATCCTGAGGAAAATCCCAGCAGAGGGGTCGAAACGTCGAACATTTTAGAAGAAACATGATGCGGCCTAATAACCCAGAAGATTTTAACTTCAGATACGATATTGCAGTGGCCGTGTTATTCCTACGATGCAAAGTTTCTTTGGGCAGGCAAAAATTTTCACAGTCGTCATTCCGTCCTACAGCTCATGGTTGTATATATTTACATTTGCGAATACATTTAATGTATTTCATGACGGTTGTAGTCCCCGCAGTGCCTCCTCCTTAGACATGCACGCATGTCGAGAGGAACTCTGCTTCGTTATTCGGAATAACAACGACGCTGCAATATTGTATTTTTCAACCGACACCGGTTGAGCGACGTTCAAGTAAAAGTCTCACCTGTACGGGAATGTACATAATTGATGCACGATTACAGGCTATAGACGCGTGGTTGAAGACAAATGGAAGTTTCCGTTCTGGCCGTAAGTTGTGCACGGATGGCGCAATGGATTGCCAGCACGGTATCTTAGCGTGTTAGCTCAGAGAAGCGCTGGCCCGCTGTAATATATATATAAAACTGAGTAAAGGAATCAGCTATCAACTTCAACGGATCTTCTAAGCCGTCCGTCCAGACCAAAGACAACCAACATTACCGAACAAAACAAAAATAAAAATAAGTGGTAGTGCATTCGACTAAACAAAAAAGAAAAAGAAAGACAAATGTTATGGCGACCGCTCGCAATAAGCGGGAAAGCTGAGTTCGAGTCCCGGTCCGCCATAAATTTTCATAGTCGTCATTCCATTCTACAGCTGATGGTTGTACATAGTCGCAATTGCGAATACTTTTAATGGACTGAAATCGTTCATGTGGCCCTGGTAGCTCACCCACGGACTAGTCCACGATCAATCTTCCACATAATATGCAGGCACTAGGGGGACGAAGGTACGAAGCTACTGGCGGCAGTATAGCTGTGATGGCGAGTAGTCATTCGTGGTAAGAGCACTGACCGCCAAAGAGTAGGTTCCGGATTTCAATACCAATCTGGCACATAGTTTAAAGCTCCCAGTGAGTCTCAAAAATTAAAATGGCTCTGAGAACTATGAGACTTAACATCATAGGTGATCAGTCCCCTAGAACTTAGAACTACTTAAACCTACCAAACCTAAGGACATGACACACATTCATGCACGAGGCAGGATTTGAGCCTGCGACCGTAGCAGTCCTGCGCCTAGAACGCCAGGCCACCACGGCCGGCCAGTGAGTCTCAGACTACGTATACTTGATATGTTTCAATGTACACTATTGGCCTTTAAAATTGCTACACCAAGAAGAAATGCAGATGATAAACGGGTATTCATTGGACAAATATATTACACTAGAACTGACATGTGGTTACATTTTCACGCAGTTTGGGTACATAGATCCTGAGAAATCAGTACCCAGAACAACCACCTCTGGCCGTAATAACGGCCTTGATACGCCTAGGCATTGAGTCAAACAGAGCCTTTATTGCGTGTACAGATATAGCTGTCCATACAGCTTCAACACGATACCACTGTTCATCAAGAGTAGTGACTGGCGTATTGTGACGAGCCAGTTGCTTGGCCACCATTGACCAGACGTTTTCAGTTGGTGAGAGATCTGGAGAATGTCCTGGCAAGGGCAGCAGTCGAACATTTTCTGTACCCAGAAAGGCCCGTACAGGTCCTGCAACATGCGGTCGTGCATTATCCTGCTGAAATGCAGGGTTTCGCAGGGATCGAATGAAGGGTAGATCCATGGGTCGTAACACATCTGAAATGTAACGTCCACTGTTCAAAGTGCCGTCAATGCGAACAAGAGGTGACCGAGACGTGTAACCAATGGCAACCCATACCATCACGCCTAGTGATACTCCAGTATGGCGATGACGAATACATGTTTCCGATGTGCCTTCACCGCGATGTCGCCAAACACGGATGAGACCATCATGATACTGTAAACAGAACTTGGATTTATCCGAAAAAATGGCGTATCGTCATTCGTGCACCCAGTTTCGTCGTCGAGTACACCATCGCAGGCGCTCGTCTGTGATGTAGCGTCGAGAGTAACCGCAGCCACGGTCTCCGAGCTGATAGTCCATGCTGCTGCAAACGTTGTCGAATTGTTTATCCAGATGGTTGTTGTCTTGCAAATGTCCCCATCTGTTGACTCAGGGATCGAGGCGTGGCTGCACGATCCGTTACAGCCATGCGGATAAGATGCCTGTCATCTCGACTGCTAGTGATATGAGGCTGTTGGGATCCAGCTCGGCGTTCCGTATTATCCTCCTGAACACACCGATTCCATATTCTGCTAACAGTCACTGGATCTCGACCAAAGCGAGCAGCATTGTCGCGTTACGATAAACCGCAATCGCGATAGGCTACAATCCGACCTTTATCAAAGTCGGAAACATGATGGTAGGCATTTCTCCTCGTTACACGAGGCATCACAACAACGGTTCACTGGGCAACGCCGGTCAACTGCTGTTTGCGTATGAGAAATCCGTTGGAAAATTTGCTCATATCAGCACGTTGTAGGTGTCGCCACCGGCGCCCACCTTGTGTGAATGCTCTGAAAAGCTAATCATTTGCATATCACAGCATCTTCTTCCTGTCGGTTAAATTTCACGTGTGTAGCACATCATCTTCCTCGTGTAGCAATTTTAATGCTCAGTAGTGTACGTTGTATGGACCCAGCGAAAACGAAGCCGCGCGTGCGAATGGAACCCATGGGATGAGCAACCATTAAACCTAACCAAGCCAAAATAAGTGTCATGCAAGGAGGGAGAAAAACTGATGGTGAATCTATTAAAGTATATTAACAAATATTTCCCAGCGCAGGATAAACGTTGTCAACGACTGAATCCGTGGGATCATTCAGTTAATAGAAAATAGTACTCACTTTCTTATTTGTAAAAATATACTCGTGAACAATTCACTTGGAGATAACTGCTGATTTATAATTATGACTATAGTGACGAATTGCGGAACGGATCATTTAGAACCCCAAAAACCCTTGCAAATGCGGCATGTAGCCTGTGGTAGCCTGAGCCCCACTCTGCATGAAGATTATCTCCGTCGTTGTCCACCGCACAACAGACACCCACAATAGTCAGATATTGTCCAAATCTGGGTTCAAGGCGCGCACAACTTCTTCCAAGGCGTGCACAACGTGCTCAAATGTATAGGATTTAGAAGACGTGGCGAGCCATACAAGCACCCCCAAAACATGCCTTCTTTTTCTACAACTACATCTACATAGACACTTCGCAAAGCACCGTACGGTGCGTGGCGGAGGGTACCCTGTACCACTACTTTTGCAAACCATTGTGACACGATTTTAAAGTGATGAAGAGGTTCATGGTGTGGCTGAAGGATTATGTCTCGTATGTATGTGTAATTGGACTTAGGTTCTTGTGTTGTTCTCAGGTCAATCCCGGTGTCATACTGACAAAGAGGATGTGTCCCCATATGCGGTGTCTACTGACGTGTACTTTGGCTGCCTATTTCTGTGCTTAGAGAGTCAAGTGACGATGTGCATGGACTCTTGCTCTACGCTCTATGAAGTGTAATCAGCAGAAGTACACTTGTATGGCAGGAGCTTCTGTATCCTGCAGCTCGAGACAGAACTGACAAGAGGAGGCCGCAAATTGTGAAATTCAGATTCGTTTCATACTGCGCATAATAAAAGCTCATGGCCAAGGGTGTAATGTGGCGAAGCACCAAGATGCACTTCTCAGCCGTTGTCGAGAAAATCGACAGTTAAAAGAAACCATTCGGTGAAATAGTCTCTACGATTTTTATTTCTCTACAGCGTCGTGGCGCAGCGGTAAGCGCCCGGATTCGTAATCCGAAGGTCGCCGGATCGAATCTCGCGCCATGCAATATTTTTATTATTATTAGAGTATATATATATATATATATATATATATATATATATATATATATATATATATATATATATATATATATATATATATATATATACTCCAATTGTACAGCCTCCATTTTTCCATCTTTTTTTAACAGGGTGTACCAAAGCTCTCCTGTCCGCACTGATTTTCGACGATGTTATAAGTTGCGCTAGGGACCGCATCCACCTTCTTTCGAAGTTAGCAGGCAACTACGCTGTTATGCTGCAGCTCGTTTCGGCCCATTCAACAGCTGCCCTTCAAGTGTAACAAGCGAGTAACGGAGTTTATATTTCATACCTGCCACAGCAAATTTGTGTTCGTGGGGCCTCTATTCTAATTCGAACGTTTGACATACGCTACACGTATTCGTTTCGGAATATCGTTCCTACGTCTTCCGTTAACTATACGTGGTTAACATTATGAAGACAATTAACAACATTTGTGAAATACAACTTTGTTTGCGGAAAACATAATGATGTTCGTAGTCGCCAGTTTTTCCACTACAAACGACTTTCAATAACTTATTATATGCATAATTAATAATGAATAGGAAAATAGGAATGTGGGTAAGCTACTACAAACAGTATAGTGAACGCACTATTGTGGCCAAGATAGACACGAAACCCACAGCTACTACACTAGTACAAGTTTATATGCCAACTAGCTCTGCAGATGACGAAGAAATTGAAGAAATGTATGATGAAATAAAAGATATTATTCAGAAAGTGAAGGCAGATGAAAATTTAACAGTCATGGGTGACTGGAATTCGAGTGTAGGAAAAGGGAGAGAATGAAACGTAGTAGGTGGATATGGATTGGGGCTAAGAAATGAAAGAGGAAGCCCCCCGTTAGAATTTTGCACAGAGCACAACTTAATCATAGCTAACACTTGGTTTAAGAATCATGAAAGAAAGTTGTATACATGGAAGAACCCTGGAGATACTAAAAGGTATCAGATAGATTATATAATGGTAAGACAGAGATTTAGGAACCAGGTTTTAATTGTAAGACATTTCCAGGGGAAGATGTGGACTCTGACCATAATCTATTGGTTATGACCTGTAGATTAAAACTGAAGAAACTGCAAAAAGGTGGGACTTTAAGGAGATGGGACCTGGATAAACTGAAAGACCGAGAGGTTGTACAGAGTTTCAGGGAGAGCATAAGGGAACATTTGACAGGAATGGGGGAAAGAAATGCAGTAGAAGAAGAATGGGTAGCTTTGAGGGATGAAGTAGTGAAGGCAGCAGAGGATCAAGTAGGTAAAAAGACGAGAGCTAGTAGAAATCCTTGGGTAACAGAAGAAATATTGAATTTAATTGATGAAAGGAGAAAATATAAAAATGCAGTAAATGAAGCAGGTAAAAAGGAATACAAACGTCTCAAAAATGAGATCGACAAGAAGTGCAAAATGGCTAAGCAGGGATGGCTAGAGGTCATATGTAAGGATGTAGAGGCTTATCTCACTAGAACTAAGATAGATACTGCCTACATGAAAATTAAAGAGACCTTTGGAGAAAAGCCAGCCAGTTGTATGAACATAAAGAGCTCAGATGGAAACCCAGCAAAGAAGGGAAAGCAGAAAGGTGGAAGGAGTATATAGAGGATCTATACAAGGGCGATGTACTTGAGGACAATATTATGAAAATGGAAGAGGATGTAGATGAAGATGAAGTGGGAGATACGATACTGCATGAAGAGTTTGACAGAGCACTGAAAGACCTGAGTCGAAAGAAGGCCCCCGGAGTAGACAACATTCCATTCGAACTACTGACGGCCTTGGGAGAGCCAGTCCTGACAAAACTCTACCCTCTGGTGAGCAAGATGTACGAAACAGGCGAAATACCCTCTGACTTCAAGAAGAATATAATAGTTCCAATCCCAAAGAAAGCAGGAGTTGACAGATGTGAAAATTACCGAACAATCAGTTTAATAAGCGACAGCTGCAAAATACTAACATGAATTCTTTAGAGACGAATGGAAAAACTAGTAGATACCGACCTCGGGGAAGAACAGTTTGGATTTTGTAGAAATACTGGAACACGTGAAGCAATACTGACCTTACGACTTGTCTTAGAAGAAAGATTAAGGGAAGGCAAACCTACGTGTCTAGCATTTGTAGACTTAAAGAAAGCTTTTGACAATGTTGACTGGAATACTCTCTTTCAAATTCTAAAGATGTCAGGGGTAAAATACAGGGAGCGAAAGGCTATTTACAATTTGTACAGAAACCAGATGAAAGTTATAAGAGTCGAGGGACATGAAAGGGAAGCAGTGATTGGGAAGGGAGTGAGACATGGTTGTAGCCTCTCCCCGATATTATTCAATCTGTATATTGAGCAAGCGGTAAAGTAAACAAAAGAAAAAAATCGGAGTAAGTATTAAAATCCATGGAGAAGAAATAAAAACTTTGAGGTTCGCCGATGACATTGTAATTCTGTCAGAGACAGCAAAGGACTTGGAAGAGCAGTTGAATGGAATGGACAGTGTCTTGAAAGGAGGATGTAAGATGAACATCAACAAAAGCAAAACGAGTATAATGGAATGTAGTCGAATTAAGTCGGGTGATGCCGAGGGAATTAGATTAGGAAATGAGACACTTAAAGTAGTAAAGGAGTTTTGCTATTTGGGGTGCAAAATAGCTGATGATGGTCAAAGTATAGAGGATATAAAATGTAGACTGTCAATGGCAAGGAAAGCGTTTTTGAAGAAGAGAAATTTGTTAACATCGAGTATAGATTTAAGTGTCAGGAAGTCGTTTCTGAAAGTATTTGTGTGGAATGTAGCCATGTACGGAAGTGAAGCATGGACGATAAATAGTTTGGACAAGAAGAGAATAGCAGCTTTCGAAATGTGGTGCTACAGAAGAATGCTGAAGATTAGATGGGTAGATCACATAACTAATGAGGAAGTATTGAATAGGATTGGGAAGAAGAGAAGTTTGTGGCACAACTTGACCAGAAAAAGGGATCGGTTGGTAGGACATGTTCTGAGGCATCAAGGGATCACCAATTTAGTATTGGAGGGCAGCGTGGAGGGTAAAAATCGTAGAGGGAGACCAAGAGATGAATACACTAAGCAGATTCAGAAGGATATATATATATACCGTGCACTATTCAGTGTCCCCTAGACGATCACCAGAGGTGTACGGCCAGTGTAGGAGATCGCTCCCCACACCATTCACGCCTGCAGCGACACAACTGGAGGCGGGCTGCACGATGTTGGGGCGTGAGCGAAAGACGGCCTAACGGTGTGCGGGACCGTAGCCCAGCTTCATGGAGACGGTTGCGAATGGTCCTTGCCGATACCCCAGGAGCAACAGTGTCCCTAATTTGCTGGGAAGTGGCGGTGCGGTCCACTACGGCACTGCGTAGGATCCTACGGTCTTAGCGTTCATCCGTGCGTCGCTGCGATCCGGTCGCAGGTCGACGGGCACGTACACCTTCCGCCGACCACTGGCGACAACATCGATGTACTGTGGAGACCTCACGCCCCACGTGTTGAGCAATTCGGCGGTACGTCCACCCGGCCTCCCGCATGCCCACTATACGCCCTCGCTCAAAGTCCGTCAACTGCACATACGGTTCACGTCGACGCTGTCGCGGCATGCTACCAGTGTTAAAGACTGCGATGGAGCTCGGTATGCCACGGCAAACTGGCTGACACTGACGGCGGCGGTGCAGAAATGCTGCGCAGCTAGCGCCATTCGACGGACAACACCGCGGTTCCTGGTGTGTCCGCTGTGCCGTGCGTGTGATCATTGCTTGTACAGCCCTCTCGCAGTGTCCGGAGCAAGTATCGTGGGACTGACACACCGGTGTCAATGTGTTCTTTTTTCCATTTCCAGGAGTGTATTTGAATTACAAAAAACAAATGCTCTTAAAAAATTGCATGGCGCGAGATTCGATCCGGTTTCTTTTAACTGTCGATTTTCTCGACAACGGCTGAGAAGTGCATCATGGTGCTTTGCCACATTAGACCTCTGGTCATGAACTTTTATTATGCGCAGTATGAATCGAATCTGAATTTCACAATTGGCGGCCTCCCCTTGTGAGTGACGTACCCGCTTACGCGTTGTTCTCTGTCGCTGAATTGACGTGTGGGTTACTGCACTTTGGTCGGTCCAATACGCTGTTGCAATTCGCCGTAGTCGACGACAAGTTGGTCAAGACTGTACTGAGACGTCGCTTTTAGCCGAACCCAACTTCTCTCAAAATGCACCCGTGTATCGTTGGCTTGTGAAAAGACCAGTGCCTGGACGACTAGGATATGGAGTACTACCATCCACGTGGCACTCACAATCTGGTCGCAATCAAACATTCTAACTTCTAGACCATTCCGCGTTCGAATACCAGTGTAAGTCTTCCGTAATAAAATGAATCACCTAGAATCGTCGTTTTGATATTGTAGGCGTCTCAGTCTGGAACCGCGCGACCGCTACGGTCGCAGATTTGAATCCTGCCTCGGGCAGGGATGTGTGTGATGTCCTTAGGTTAGTTAGGTTTAAGTAGCTCTACGTTCTAGGGGATGACTTCAGATGTTAAGTCCCATAGTGCTCAGAGCCATTTGAACCATTTTATAGCTGTGAGGGTGCGTCGTCTTTCGTGGTAAGAGCAGTGACCGCCAAAGGGCACTGCCGGATTCGAGTACCAGTCCGGCACATAGTTTTAAGCTGCCAGTGAGTCTCAGACTGCGTATCTTGACATGTTTCAATGTAGCTAGACGGAACAGAAATCACATACGACGGCCGCAGTTGGTCGGAGGTCGCGATTAGGTGGCTGCGGAGAGTGCGCTCGGGCCGTGCCAGCCGGTAGCCCTCGGCTGCTGGCTGGATGGTGGCGGGCGGCCGCCGCGGCCTGTAATTGCGGCGGGACAAAGCGACGGCTGCCGCGGCCGCGGCTGCGGCTGCAGCGAAACCCGAACCGCTGAAACGCGAGACGCTTGCGGCGCCGCCGCGCTACACAGCGAGCTGCAGCGCGGCACACGGCAGCCCGCCAGCAGCCGGCGCTGGCGCGGGTAATTGCAGAGCCGAGCTGCGCCCGCCCGCCATATGGCGGCGGGCCCGGCGCGTCTCAGCTCCGGGGCCGGGTCCCTCTGGTAGCGCCGAGACGCGGCTGCGTTTTCCTGTCGCGGTGCTCATCCACTGTACTCGGTAGACTGTCCCACGCTTCTCTGGCTCAAAAGGGCAGCCGACATGCAACAAATCGCCGGATTTGCTCATCTTTCGCGCAACTGTCATACGCTGACGAAAAAAATAATCGGAAAACCAAAAAGCAACTGAAATAGAGCAATGAAATTTCAGGAATACATTTGTGTAGGTAAAATATTCAAGTGATTAACATCGCAACATCACAGCGCGAGATAAGCAGTTTTAGTTATGAAATGGTGCTAGGTTAATAACCGGTGTAACGTCCAGAATGTTGAACCCGAGCACGGAAACGTCCATGCATTCTGTTGAACAGGTGCCGGTTGTCAGTTTTTGGGATGGAGTTCCATGCCTGTTGCACTAGGTCGGTCCGGCCGGGGCTGCCAAGCGGTTCTAGGCGCTTCAGTCAGGAACCGCGCGACCGCTACGGTCTCAGGTTCGAATCCTCTCTCGGGCATGGATTTGTGTGATGTCCTTAGGTTGGTTAGGTTTCAGTAGTTCTAAGTTCTAGGGGACTGATGACCTCAGATGTTAAGTCCCATAGTGCTCAGAGCCATTTGAACCACTAGGTCGGACAATGCAGGGGAGGTTAATGTCGTTTTCGGAAGACGATGGAGTTGTCGTCCTATGATGTCCGTATGTGCTCGATTGGAGAGAGATCTGGTGATGTAGCAGGCCAGGGCAACATGGCGACACTGTAGGGCTTGCTGGGGTACGATAGCAGTACTTGGGCGTGTTTTATTCTGTTGGAAAACACCCCATGAAATGCCGCTCATGAATGGTAACACAGCAGGTCGATCCACCAAATTGACGCACGAATTTCCAGTCGGGGCTAGTAGTACAACCACAAGAGTGCTCCGAGTGTCATATGAAATTTTATCCCAGACCATAATTCCACGTATACGTCCAGTGTGTCTAGCACGCAGGCAGGTTGGTTACAGGTCTTCGACCGGCCTTCTTCTAAGCAACACACGGCCATAATTTGCACTGAGGCAGAACCAGCTTTCATCGGAGAGCATAACAAACCTCCACCCTGCCCTCCAGTGAGCTCCTGCATGACGCTACTGAAGCCGCAAATGACATGATACAGCCGTCCTTGAAGTAATGTATTTACAACAGTTCTCTGTGTCACTGTAGTGCCAACTGCTGCTGAAATAGCTGCTGCAGATCCCGTACGATGCGCCAGAGCCAAACGCCGAACACGATCCCGGTAATTCCGCAAGCGTACATTCTCGTGACCACCGCTGACACCGATCATGTACAGTGGTAACATTCCTACGAAGTTTTTCTACAGTATTGCAGAAGGAGTGTGCAGCTTCTCTTAGGCATATTACAGGATCTCGTAGGAGACCAGTGAGGTGCTGCTATTGGCGTCTTTGTCGCCTTAAAGCTACTTCTGACTAACATAGTCTCACCATGTCCAGTCTCAAAGATAACTAACGCTCACGACCGTTGGAGCGTGTACTTAAAGCAAGCCTGATTGCATCCCCATAGTGGCGTTGTTACTAATGCGACTGACGACAAATCTGAATAGACATCGTCTTTGGCATGTAGAAACACTCCTACCAAATTTCATTTATCTAGCACAACTCCTTCTTGTTGTTGCAGTGAAATGAAGACCCATCACCTGCCACAAAGGAACTATGGAATCGTTGCATTCAAAAGTATTCACCGAGCGCCTTAAGATATTTATCCCACTGGGTGAGGAGGCGATCAACTCCAGTTTTGTAGAATGCGGGCGGCCACTGACGTTTCACCCACTCTTGCACTTCCTCGTCTGACTGCAACCGACATCCACGCATGTCTTTCTTCAGGTCGCCAAAGATGTGGAAGTCACGCGGTCGAAGATCAAGGCTGTATGGAGGGGGTTGCATTGTTTCCCAACCAAATAGCTAAAGGGTAGGCTTCATCCAATAGGCACCCAGGAATCACCTTGTAGAACGATAACGCCCACCCCCACACTGCCAACTGGACGAAGCTTACCCTTCACCCGTTTGATTGGGAAACAGTACAACATCTTCCGTACAGCCCTGATATTTTTAGTGGAAAGAAATGCAAGGATGTTGATTTCACGGCGGGCAGTGTGTTGTGTTGCGAATCGGCAGTTGTTATGTTCCGAGGAAGCAAATTATTGCCGTCATTGATAAGGATAAATGGTTGGGAGGCAACCAATGTAAATTTTCAAGGTAGAAACCTGTACAGGTAAGTAAGAGCACTTTAAATAGATGTACCTTACTCAACTTGTTGCTGAGAAACTGCTACATTTTTGGCAACTTGTGGCAGCCTGTACCTAGCTATATGCAGAAGCCTGACGCTGGCGTGCGTCTAGGTACATTGAATGTTTGGGGCTAGACTAGCTATCAACATCTCGGTGTAACGTTCAGCAACAACTATCAATACGAAAATTATCTCGAACTGGAAGAAGATGCACATGTGCCAATCTTTTATAAGAGCGTCCTGGCGGTCTTCATTGGTCGGCGGCCTGGAGGTTCTTCATTGGTCACGTCATCCTATTTGTGGCGATGTTGAAAGCACCGCTCACGGCGTCTACAGGAAACTTAATCGAGGCTCCGGCTCCGACAGTATCCGTACGCTACGTTACTAGTTGAGGAAGTGTAAGAGTGGTTACGTTTGTGTACCTGTCAGCGGTCGATTGCGTTCTACGAAACAGGGATTGACCATCTCGTCTTCCAGTGGGATAAATGTCTAATGCGCGTGGTGATTATTTTGTAATTGACCCATTCATTGGTCCCGTAGTGGTGGGTGTTCTGTTTTCATTTGATTGCCTCTCACATGCACTGTCTCGTCAAAATTATATCAGTAGACATTTATATGGAGTGTGTACATCCTTCGCCTTTATGACATGGCGTGAACTCTTCTGGGGACACTTTCAGTGAGTTATGTGAATGTTTGTGCAATAAAGACAGTCCGTTCTACCTCAAGAGCTCAAACCAGAGGAGTAAATGATATTGTATGTTGGGATACGGATCAAAGTCGACGTCCATTTGGTTTTGGTCCCTACTCTGGAGAGTCTAGTCCACTTTGGGAATGTTATTAGACATGAACCGTTGCCTCAGAGTAGTTGCATAATGACAGTGTGTGTTGCCATCCTGATACAAACAACGATCGCCTCCAGACTATTGCTCTATTCTACATAGTGCCCAAAACACCACCAGGAGGCATTCAACCATAACGCCGTCCTGGGAGTCACTAGATACGACTTCGCTGGTCATCTGGTTATCGGGGCTCAGTTCTTAGCTTGGCTCATCACTGAAGACAATTCTACTGTAGTCAACGAGATTCCAGGCCGAGGACATGTCTAGAAATGCCCCAGACTGCGGTGGGATACCAAAATGTCTCTCACCCTACGACCAGACAACCATGTGTGATGGTCTGGGTTGCTATTTCATTTCAGAGCAGAACCTCTTTGGTTGTCGCTCGTGGCACCCTTCCAATACAACGGAATGTCGATGATATGCTACGTCTCGTTTTGTTACCCTTAATGGAAAGCCATTCTGGGCTAGTATTGCTTGTCAAACGTTCCTTGACTAGCAAGGTTATCGGATCTCTCCCCAGTCGAGAACGCTTGGAGCAGAGCCCTCCAACTAGCTCTGAATTATGACAATCTAACACACCGATTGGACAGAATTTGGCACGATATACCAATATCAAGAGCTCAGATGGAAACCCAGTTCTAAGCAAAGAAGGGAAAGCAGAAAGATGGAAGGAGTATATGGAGGGGTCTATACAAGGGCGATGCACTTGAGGACAAAATTATGGAAATGGAAGAGGATGTAGAGGAAGATGAAATGGGAGATACGATACTGCGTGAAGAGTTTGACAGAGCACTGAAAGACCTGAGTCGAAACAAGACCCCCGGAGTAGACAACATTCCATTGGAACTACTGACGGCCTTGGGAGTGCCAGTCCTGACAAAACTCTACCATCTGGTGAGCAAGATGTATGAAACAGGCGAAATACCCTCAGACTTCAAGAAGAATATAATAGTTCCAATCCCAAAGAAAGCAGGAGTTGACAGATGTGAAAATTACCGAACAATCAGTTTAATAAGCCACAGCTGCAAAATACTAACACGAATTCTTTACAGACGAATGGAAAAACTAGTAGAAGCCGACCTCTGGGAAGATCAGTTTGGATTCCGTAGAAATACTGGAACACGTCAGGCAATACTGACCTTACGACTTATCTTAGAAGAAAGATTAAGGAAAGGGAAACCTACATTTCTAGCATTTGAAGACTTAGAGAATTCTTTTGAAATGTTGACTGGAATACTCTCTTTCAAATCCTAAAGGTGGCAGGGGTAAAATACAGGGAGCGAAAGGCTATTTACAATCTGTACAGATACCAGATGGTAGTTACAAGAGTCGAGGGACATGAAAGGGAAGCAGTGGTTGGGAAAGGAGTGAGACAGGGTTGTAGCCTCTCGCAGATGTTATTCAATCTATATATTGAGCAAGCAGGAAAGGAAACAAAAGAAAAATTCGGAGTAAGTATTAAAATCCATGGAGAAGAAATGACATTGTAATATTGTCATAGACTTGGAAGAGCACATAGTGTCTTGAAAGGAGGATATAAGATGAACATCAACAAAAGCAAAACGAGGATAATGGAATGTAGTCGCATTAAGTATGGTATTGCTGAGGGAATTATATTAGGAAACGAGACACTTAAAGTAGTAAAGGAGTTTTGCTATTTGGGGAGCAAAATAACTGATGATGGTCGAAGTATAGAGGATATAAAATGTAGACTGGCAATGGCAGGGAAAGCGTTTCTGAAGAAGAGAAATTTGTTAACATCGAGTATGGATTTAAGTGTCAGGAAGTCATTTCTGAAAGTATTTGTATGGAGTGTAGCCATGTACGGAAGTGAAACATGGACGATAAATAGTTTGGACAAGAAGAGAATAGAAGCTTTCGAAATGTGGTGCTACAGAAGAATGCTGAAGATTAGATGGGTAGATCACATAACTGATGAGGAAGTATTGAATAGGATTGGGGAGAAGAGACGTTTGTGGCACAACTTGACAAGAAGAAGGGATCGGTTGGTAGGACATGTTCTGAGGAATGATCACGAATTTAGTATTGGAGGGCAGCGTGGAGGGTAAAAATCGTAGAGGGAGACCAAGAAATGAATACACTAAGCAGATTCAGAAGGATGTAGGTTGCAGTAGGTACTGGGAGACGAAGAAGCTTGCACAGGATAGAGTAGCATGAAGAGCTGCATCAAACCAGTCTCCGGACTGATGACGACAACAACAACAACAACAACAACAACATACCTCAGAAGCGTATTCAACAACTCTATCATTCAATGCCAAAGGCCAGAGGACAACTGAAAAACATACAATAAATCTTATGCAGGAAGTATCTACGCTACAAGTGACAGACCGAAATACCTACGAAAAAAATCAGATTATAACTTCACTTCCCGACGACGTACGGATCATTACAGATCCTCTTGGTGATAACCTTGTTCACATAACATTTCTACGCTTTGGCGCTAGTGACTTAGTAAAACTACAGAAAATCTATTACGAATAGGCCGCACGGGTTAGCCGTGCGGTCTCGGGCGCCTTACCATGGTCCGAGCGGTTCCCCCCGTCGGAGATTCGAGTCCTACCTCGGGCATGGGTATGTGTGTTGTCCATAGCGTGAGTTAGTTTCAGTTACATTAAGGAGTGTGTAGGCTTAGGGAGCGATGACGAATATGCCAGACAGATTTTTGAGTTCCATGCGTCTCGAATACGAGTGTAGCATTTTAATCGCTTTGCCGATTCTGTATACTTGCATAAACACTTTTGCAACGCAGGAACATTGCCAGGTCGCACTAAGAGGCAAATATAATAATCAGGAGCTCACAACGTGCACACAGTTAGTTTACGGTACTGGTGACCTTAGGTGTTAAGTCCCATAGTGCTTAGAGCCATTAGAACCAAGTGCAAATCTGGCCTTATGTACACAAGAAAGATTTTTAGAAATGTATTTTATGGATTAGGAACGGGACTCGGACACAAAAGGTCAAACAAGTGAGAACGGAATAATGTTCGTTTTAAAAAATGGTTCAAATGGCTCTTGGCACTATGGGACTTAACATCTGACGTCATCAGTCCCCTAGACCTTAGAACTACTTAAACATAACCAACCCAAGGACATCACACACATCCATGCCCGAGGCAGGATTCGAACCTGCGACCGTACGGGTCTCGCGGTTCCAAACTGAAGCGACTAGAACCGATCGGCCACACCGGACAGCAATGTTAGTTTTAATATTACCCGCCATCTACGCAGTTTGTTCAATACGAGCGCCAGAGCCGTCGAAGAAATACCGCACAACACCAATTTCACACCTGTTAGCCAAAATTGGAACTTCGTTTCAGCGCTAATCGGCTTTAGTTTAATTCTTTAGCATATCTATCAAGTTTCGCTGTCACGCGATAGTTACAACCCACATTGTAGCAGCACTCTAACTGCAACCACCCGGTTCGTGACGTACACAATGCCGCATATCGCAGGTGTTGGGTCAGAAAGTGCGGTCCAATTGTATGGCCACTTCGCTTCCCTGATCTGAGACCTCTTGATCTTTTGTTGTTGTTGTTGTTGTTGTTGGTGGTGGTGGTGGTGGTTGTGGTGGGGGGGGGGGGGGGGGGGGGACAGATAATTCGTGAACGTAACACCAGTTGCCGACGCGAACCTCTTCTCGCCAGGTTACTAGCAGCGTCTGGTAGGTTTGTGCCATGCCTGGTATAAGTTACTTCACAGTGTGTCCCAGAACTTTCTGCGAAGATGTTACTCCTGTACTGAACGTAATTGTGGATTATCTTTGGTGAACTTAAGACGCCCGTGAGTTATTTGTCCCTTTTCCCGATACTCTAAAGCTTTCACAAGCTCAGATTTATTTCTTAGACCGTAAGTTCCTTTCGTAACTTGTTGTACAGAGCAACCCAAAAGTCCGTTAGCATTTGAAGAGTCAATATTTCACAGAATAATTTAGGTAGATAAGTAAAAATATACTCACATACTTCAAATGTCATGGGATGTTATTGAAACTGAAAAAAATGAACAAAGTAAACAACCGATCCCGCTTCATTTGATACAAAAGTGATAAATAGCATAACAATTGATTTTAAGCAAAGACAATGTTCTTTATAACAAATGCTCAACATGTCGGCCGTCATTCATCAACTACACCTGTAACCGAGGGACTGTGTAGTGAACAGCACTGTACAGCTTATCAGTAGGTATGGAGAGAAATTGCCATCGGATGTTGTGCTTTAGCATCCCTAATGAAGCCGGACGACAACGGTAGAACTGCGGTTTCAGGTAACGCCGCAATCTGTAATCTCATGGATCGCGGTATGGGAACTGGGAAGATTAGCATGATCGTCGTAGCGACTCAGCACGCTATCGTCACCAAACGATGTGCGTAAGAGATCTTTCGTAGTGTAGCAATATGGGGTGGAGTATCATCCTGCGTAAAGTCGTGCTTTCCAGCAGATGTTTATCAGTCAGGCTAGGGATAATGGGATTCTGTAACATATCGACGCACTTCGCACCCTCACTCTGCGTCAATGACGTGTTGCTGTTCAGCGCCCTCTTTTCGCCGGTTTTTCACTTGTTTCCAGTTTTCAATAAAATCCCATGTCATTTCAAGCATTTGTGTCACGTTTTACCACTCCACCTACATTATTGCGTAAATTAGTGCATTAGTTATCGGACGTGTCAACCAAATCACAGTAACTGATGGGAAGTCATCTACTGAAACCGAAGTTTTATCTAAAATTCCCCAAGAAGGCGTTAGAGTCTCTCTCCTGTTATTAATTTATATAAACAATTTAGGAGTAATCTGAGCAACCATCTTAGCCTTACATTGTTTGCAGATTATGATGTTTAATGTCTAGTACAGTGATCAGAAGATCAAAACGAATTGCAAAATGTTTTAGGCAAAACATCCGTTTGGATTCTGAGCAATAAAACTCGAGAGACCCTCTAAATGGGTAACAAAAAGATCTGTGTTTCTGTTCCACAATAAATCATACATAACTTATTTAAAAACTCTCAATTCAACTGAATACCTAGGTATCACAGTTACGAACACCTTAAATCAGGACCGTCACATGGAAAATGTTGTAGGGAAGGCGGCCCAACGACTTTGTTTTATTGGCAGAACAGTGCAACAAATCTATTACAGAGACTGTCCACAATAGATTTGCCCGTTCTCTTATGCACTAATGCTGAGAGAAATAGTATGCTTACCAGACATGATCGACGCAGGAAAGTGAAAAAGTTGAAACAAAGGCAGCTCGTTTTATATGATCGTGAAATAGCGGAGAGACTGTCAACACATGATACGCGAGTTGGGGTGGCAATCAGCAAAGAAAAGGTGCTTTTCGTTGGGGCGATATTTTATCACGAAAATTCAATCACAAACTTTTTTCTCCACACGTCAAAATATTTTTTTCTTCCCCCCTACGTAGGGAGAAATGATCATCACGATAAAATAAGAATAGAAAAATATATTCGAGATTGAAGCGGTCGAGAAATAGTCTGAAATTGGGTGAACGAACTCTCTGTCGACCACGAGTGGGTCGCAGAGTAATTGTTTGTATTTAGATGTAGATGAAAACCGAAATCGTGGCGGTTGTGCGAATATTTAATATTGCTCTCCACTGAATTTGGAAGAAAGAAATATTAACGTTTAATGTTGTGCAATGACGATATGATTAGCGACATTCTGGGTCTGTACAACGACATGTAGTAATCCAGCCATGGCCGTGCCAAAGGTAACATTCCGGAATTTGCATCATATAATGTAGGAAAATATTGAATCTGAATCGCCAGATAGGGTTTAGAAACTCAATACTACCTTTATATCAGGCGTGTACCTTAGCCACTGTGTGACATGGCACTTGATTACACTAATTCCTTAATCAATGCACCATTTCGGTATGTACTGAAGAAATGCGTCTAGATGGGTCCTGATAAGAATTTGAAGGCCTAATATTAAGCTAAAGTGCTTTGCTTATTAATGCAAAAATAGAATATCCTACTACTGCATTTATTACTGCAAATAACGCTACGTAACATGCTGTCGGTTAGCAGTTCAGATAAAAACGGGGACATATTCTACAACAGTGCGATCAGCATGGCACGACTCGAAACAAAGAGAGAGTTCTCGAAGTCCGCGCCAGCAGCTTGGAATATTCCTGGCAATACGAGTGAGACATCGAGGGGAAAGTGTTGCGGGACCAGCACGTAGTTCGGCATTTCTATTGTCGTATCCAGCGGTTATTGCCTCCCACTCAGAGGACGATAAGGGCCGTTGGAAGGCAATTTGCAGAGCGCGTTAACACCGCACTCGTTCGACGTGCCCTTTTAAAACAAAGGGCAAGATAGGTTTCAACGACGAGAGTAGCTAAAATGTAGGAACCACAATGCAGTGCCCCAGATGGAAGAAGTGGGCAAGGCGTATGGAATAACGCCGCCGTTCTCGTCCTCCGTCACAGAGTGGCTGAGTATCGGGGCGGATCGCTGAGCGCCATAACACTTGGGTCGGCGGAGGGATAAGGTCGCCCCGAAACCTCCCAGCTGTGTCCGTGCCGACCACACCGCGGTGCAGCGACCTTCTGTCGCCAGGAAAAAGCGTCTGATTTGCGGAAGTAAAATTACACTTTATATAGGGAAGTACCTATACTACCTAGGAGATTTAGCAGCTGCTGCTATCCTAAGAAGGAGTACTTCGATTGATAAATGAAAGAACGAAGTACAAAAATACTCAGAAAAAGACAGGGGTACATCTATATAAGTCACTTAAGGAAGCTAAAGTGAAATGGTCGCAGGAAAAATATGAATAACTCGAGAGAGAAAAAGTTATCAGAACGACTGATCCGGCGTATAGTACAGTCATAAAAATCATCGTATATGCTTAACATTAACAGGTTAGTGTGCACATTTTGTTTTTGGTATTTATTAATGTATAGAGATATTAAACATTCCGACACGAAAGTATTAGGGACTACGCTATTCGTTCCATTTGTCCCCGTCGGTTCCTATTTCACAGTTAGACCTCGAGTACCAAGCTAGTACCTAAGAGTCGAGTTACGTGCTGTAGCGTAAATTTTCTGATTTGTATAATGCCCCCTAAGTGACTTCATTGAATGATTGTTGTACCTGTACTCATGCGCTTTTGGTAGTTATGAGTGTAACACTTGATGTTCCCTTTCTAGTTCCTTCATGACTTCTTAACTACACCGAGGTACCAAAGAACAACGTGCGGTTATCCAGGCTTTATGCTGCCTGCATATTATAACACGAATATTTTTAATGTATCTGTTTTTATAACTTGAACATTTCATAAGACTGGCTTCACTACTTGTGTATTAAACGACACGTTGAAGGTACAGTGCTTCCTGTTGTGTTTTTTAAGGTGCACTTAAATGTTGTATAAATTATTATTAGATTCTAGAATGAGATTTTCACTCTGCAGCGGAGTGTGACCTGACATGAAACTTACTGGCAGATTAAAACTGTGTGCCGGACCGAGACTCGAACTCGGGTTCGCAGGAGAGCTTCTGTAAAGTTTCGAAAGTAGGATACAAGGTACTGGCCGAAGTAAAGCTGTGAAGACGGGGCGTGAGTCTTGTTTGTGTAGTTCAGATGGTAGAGAACTTGCCCGCGAAAGGCAAAGGTCCCGACTTCGAGTCTCGGTCCGGAACACAGTTTTAATCTGCCAGGATGTTTTCTATTATCAGGTTATATATTGTATGCCTTAAATGTAACGTTCTTGGAGCGTTGGTTGCCTTTATTCTTTATATGACACGACATATTTTTGTCTGCAGCTACTATCAAAGTGCCACTTGGTGGCTAGCTGTAACGTTTATGACATTTACTAGAGAACCTAAGTCTTCATTCTGCTAATGTACGAACATGAACTTGTATAATCAGGATAATTCTTACGTTGTTTTATGTAGTGGTTATTTTGTGCTTGACTTTCCGATATACTACTGTTCTCATATTCGTGAAGTACTGTTCTACGATATGACACGGTATAATGTGCATTTGTCCAAGATTCAGTGAAATGTACTGAAGAAAGCGTGTTGTACGGTAAGTTATGTTCCATTTTGTAGTCCATGTATATGTAAAGTTGTATTATGCCCATTTACATCTGATCCCAGTGTGATGCTTTACAGATCTGATGCTGGCAAAGCGGTTTGTTGAAATTGATCGTCACAATAAATGCTCCAGAATAGCAATCTTGACTGTCTGAAGGCTTCCTTCTCTTTCTATAACAACCATAGATTACACTAAAATCACCCCTGCGAACATGAAAAGTGAAAGAGGAATTCCACTGTTAATCGTAGAGGAATAGGCGGGTGGGTGGAAAGAGTATATTGAAGCCCTTTACGAAGTCTGCAGATGCAGCGTCAGAGTAAAAGTCTGACAAAGCTCTGGAATTCCTGATATCAAGTAAGACCAAGGGATAGACAACATCCTTCAGAAATTTGTAAAATCATTAATCTAAATGACAACCAATCGACTATTTAGCCTGGTTTGTAGTATCTTTGAGACTGGCGATGTACCCCCAGAATTTCGGAAAAATATCGGTCACACAACCGATAGCAAGCGCAGGTAAGTACTAAAACTATCGTACATTCAGTTTAATAGCTTATGGTTTTTCACAGAAGAGTGGAATGTAAAATTTAGGATATGTTATATTACGATCAGTTTGACTGTGGGTAAAGGTAGGTATCAGAGAGGCAGTTCTGAGGTTGCACTTGGCAATGGAAGAAAAAATTATGAAAAATCAAAAGTTGTTACTAGGATTTTCGATCGAGAAACAGTATTCGATAAGGAAAATTCTGCAAAATGTTCTAAATTCCGATGAAAATAGATTTAAGCTGTCTTCAAAGACAGGTAATGTACAATATGTAAAAAAAAAAAAAGGAAAAATATGAATGGAACACTTCGGGTTAAAACTGGTGTAAAGCACCGACTCTGTCTTTATCACCTGTACGTAGAAGAAACAATGACGGATGAAAAATAATTTCAAAAGTGTAATTAAAATTCAGGGTGAAAGAACATCACTGATTACAATTGCTGCTGACATTACCGTCCTCATTCAAAGTGACAATCTACTGAGTGGAATGAACAGTTTACTGAACACAGAGCATGGACTAGTGGTAAACCGAAGAAAGACAAAAGTAATGAGAAGCACTAGAAATGAGATGAGCGATAAACTCAAAAGTTCGCGCCTAGGAAGTAGATGAAGTTAAAGAATTCTCCTACCTTGGAAGCAGAATTGCACACAAAGTACGAAGCCAAAAGGACATAAAAAGCAGACTAGCACAAACGAAGAGGGCATCACTGGCCAAATGGAGTCTCCTAATATCAAACATCAGCCTTAATTCGAAGAATAAATTTCTGAGAATGTATGTTTGAAGCACAGCATCATTGGGTATAAGTGGATCATAGCTATGGGAATATCGGAAAAGAAGATAATCCAAGCGATTCAGATGGAAGGCTGTTGAAAAATAGGTGGACTGATAAGACAAGAAATGAGGTTCTTCGCAGAGTCGGAGAGGAAAGGAACATAAGGGAACAATGACAAGAAGGTAGGACGGAATGATGGGAAATGTGTTAAAATATCAGGAAATAACTTCCACGATATTGGAGGAAGTTGTACAAGATAAAAACAGTAGGGAAAGGCAGAAATTTGAATATACTCAACAAATAATCGAGGAAGTTGGACGTATATGTTACTATGTCAGCAAGAGGTTTTTGAGAGGTGTTAGTCAAGGGATGGCAGTATTCCACACTCAACAATAAATACCAAACATTATTAATGAAGGAGTAAACTACGGTGTAAATAATAGTATTTTCAGTGCGTTACAACTTAGCAAATCACCATAAAATACAGATACAGATAATCTTAAAAAAAGAAAAACGAGCCACTGTGATCGCGTCTGAAGGCGTAACACGCCAAGAATGGCAATAAATTAAGAATGTTTAAGAACTCGCTGCAACTACAACTTACACGCAATGAAATACCAGTATTAAAAGGTAAGTGGCCACAAACACAGCAGAAGGTATCAGACGCCAGGAATGGCAGTAAATAAGGTTTTGAGGCTTACTGCTGAAATACAAATATCCAATTATTTTTTCATGGCAAATGACCACAATCACGGCCGAAGCCCTCACACACAGGAACGGCAATTATTTTTAAAAATATTTAGAAACCTGCTTTAAACAGAGAATACAAGCAAAAGTTAATTAAAAGAAACAATCAACTGGTCCAGACGGCGCTCCAGGAATCGACCTCTGAAAAGGTTCGGCAGATAACACTTTCGCAAGCGATGAGATAGGCAGCCAAGAGTTGCTTCACTTCACAAGACGGGAACTCAGACTAGTGGCAATCTAACGAATGACTAATGATAATCTCGCAGAAGCTACGTGACGTCCGATAAACCAAATGCAACGATAGAAAAATACGCCAAAGCTGGAACCGGCGGTCTGCACTACGTCTCCAGAATACTGTGTTTTGAGTGTCCGGAACGAGAAAGTAACCACTACCAGTTTTCCGTCAACCCGAAAATCTGAACAAACAAGTCGCAGAACAGAACACCAGACAAACCAACGATAACTAAAACGCCACTCGATTTGCGTGCGAGGCAAAACCGAAATGTAACCAACCAGAATCAGCAACCACACGTCATTGCGGAAACAATCGTAAAGCGAGCTAAAACCAAGTACGAAATGAGTGACATCAAATTCATTAGGCACACAAACGCACACTGAACTCACTGTGACAACTCTTGAGTCGGTTGGCAGAATGAAACAAACCTCTTCACTGCTTTATTAATTCACAGTTGAGTAACCACACTGTCTAATCACTGAGCCAAGTAATTTTAACACAGTAGAGTTTTCAAGTACTAAGTGTTGTGCAGATCCACCAAACTGCGCATGCCAGTGCGATGATAATCTGTCACAACATCACATTCGTACTACAGAGCCCACACGGGTGACTGACTCCACCCTACTTGGACTGAAATGCACTCCTCTTAAAGCTTGCTGGATCGGGTCTCGTACGAGGTCGTGCCCCCTCGTGACCACAGGCCTTCCATCCGGCAGTCCATGCGTGTCGCCAGCGCTCCTGGCATGTTCTCGCACGCACTGTGCGGCCCTGGCTCCTCCGGAGTCCGCAACCGAACTGCCACACTCACACGACACGGAAAAACAACGACGTCGCCCCAAAGATAGGGCAACAGTTACTACATATGGATAACCGCAGCTGCTGCCACTAGCGGACAGGCAACGCTCGCAAAATGAGTGGCGCCAGTCAAGACGAGACAAACAGCAGCAATCATGCCAACTAAAGGGTATGGTCTGGCCTCCAACACAGGGCGGAAACCTACAGACAGCTCCTACGCGAGACGCAGCACGGCTCAATTATCTTTACTTGTTACATTTCCCTCAAATCATCCACTGATGTTTTCCCCCTCAAATCATCCACTGATGTTTTCCGGTGTTTTATTAAGCACCTTTTCAGTAAGCTAACTAGTACAACAGTTATTGATAGAATTGTATGATCTGCAAAGTGATGGCACTTGTTTCTTCTGATGACATTAGTGGAAGATCGTTTATGTATGCTCTAAGATAAAAGAAACGACGCACCACTAAGGAATTATCCGAATCAGACCGAAACGGTATATGTACATGCACAACCGAGCAAATAATTACAGTTTCAAAAAAATTGGATGGTTTATTCAAGAAAAAGATCTTAACAAACTGAGTGAGTCAGAAATGCGTTGATACACCTTTCACCCTTATGCAAGAAATTATTCGACTCGGCACTGATTAAAAGAGTTATTGGACGTCCTCCTGAGTGATATCGTGCCAAACTCTGTCCAACTGGTGCGATAGATCGTCAAAATACCGATCTGATTTAAATACTCTGTCTATAATGCTCCAAACGATCTTAAATGAGGAGAGATTCGGCGATCTTGCAGGCCAAGATAGGGTTTGGCAAGCACGAAGACAAACAACAGAGACTCTCGCCGTATGCGACAGGGCAGTATTTTGCTGAAATGTAAGCCCAGGATGGCTTCCCGTTAATGGCAACAAAACGGGGCGTTGAGTATCGTCGACGCACTTCTGTGCCAGAGGGGCGCCGTGGATGGAAACCAAAGGGGTGCTGCTATGAATGAAATGGCACCCCAGACCATCACTCCTGGTTATCGGGATACAAGGCGAGTGACAGTCAGGCTGGTATTCCACCAGTGTCTGAGGCGACTCTCGAATTGATCCCCGATGACCAACAGAAATGTTTTTTGGAGACGCACCGGACGGTAGTGGATACCAGCCTGAATGTCGCCAGCCGTACGCCCCGATAACCAGGAGTTATGGTCTGGGGTGCCATTTCACTCATAGCAGGACCCATTTGCTTGCCATCCAAGGCAACCTTACTGCGCAGCGATGCGCCGACGGTATTCTACGCTCCGGTATGTTGGCCTTCAGGGAAAGGCACTCTGGGCTTACATTTCAGCGAGATAATGCCCGCTCGAACACGGCAAGGGTTTTTGCTTCTTGTCTTCATGCTTTCCATACCCTTCCTTGGCCCGCCGGGCCACCAGTTCTCTCCTCTATTGAGACAGTTTGAAGCATTATGGGCAGCCGTAACACCAGACAACACCAAGCCGAATAGCTGCGTTCATAAGACCCAGAGGTGGACAAACATGTTTTCTACTTGCTCAATTCATGAAATCCTTTCTCTTGAATAAATCATCTACTTTTTCTGAAACTGTAATCATTTTTTGCCTGTACTTGTAAGTCCTTCCTCTTGGATAATTCCTCCGTAGTATATTATTTTTAGGTCTTAGAGTGTAAATCAGAGACGGCAGAGATTCCAAAATGGAGCCCTGTGGTATACCACCAACTGTTTCAAATTCTGAGTTCGTAACGTTAAGTGATCGGGAAGGAATTGACACATTTTGTTTCTCTCATCAAAAAATCAAAGTAATCCCATATTCGAGGAATGGCCTCAGGCGACAGGATGCAAGAAGCCTGCATCGCCGTTCTACACAAGGTCTTAGTGGAAGTGATTTGCTGTTAGGCTCCTACCCATTATGAAGTGACGTGTAGCTGGCTGTGGTGAATGCTTGTACATTGTAGCATAAGGTTTGTGTTGTTATGGAACAAGGATAGGGAGAGAATGAAACTCGCTGCCAGGACGTAACCTACTCCTCAGGAATAGAACCAAGTTTACGCTCACAAGCTTAACGCCGTCATGTGACCGACAGATCACCAACACCATTGTCACATGCCGTCACTTTATAGGACGCTGCGGAGAGGTTACGAATTCAATCCAAGACATTGCCACATAGTCTGGTGATCAGGGAGTCTACCCCATTAGGTATCCCAGTCCTTGCCGGCCACATACGGGCAGTTGGGCGCCAGTTTACGACCACACACCCACCGTCGTCGCGACTGCACAGATATTGCTTCGTCATCCCTCCCCCCCTCCGGCCCCCTCCCCCCCCCCCCCCCCTCCAGCAGCGGAGCTGATCTTAAAGGTTTGTGTATATATGGTCCCGGTTACTTAAGAACCATTCCCTGCCATGTGGGTCGGGCATAAAACATCTCTGAATCACATTGTGAACCTAGTCGTGTGACCTAGCAGTTGGAAATCGATCACTTTTTGCCAGAGATAATTCATACACTTTCAACCACGACGGAACCAAAGACAGTTTTGTTTTTTATTACTCTGGAGTAACAAATTAATTGAGTTCCAGTCTATTTTTACTACTTTCTTTCCCTGAGTAATTTGATTTACTAACTTTAGCAGTCTTAATGCATTCGTTGCATCCTATTAAATATGTTCGTGAAAAGTCTTTCAGCTTCCTTCAATAGCCCTTGAATGTTCACAGATATTATTGTCTATGTAGTAGCTGATTATGGAATTTAGTAAACACTGGGAATGTCTTGTATATTTCTGTTTTAATGACACAATTAGGGTCTTATTAATGAGAGATAGCACTGGGCGATCAATGAAAGGAGAGTTGATCCTAGTGTGTATTGTTTCGGTATGATAACAGTCAGTCAATACCACATTCCTTTGTGAACCTATCGCCAAAGATATGATTTCCCATGAAACTGTCCTTCGCCATTAATGTCCGTTGAATTATAAATATGCCTCTGATCCTTACAATGTCTAAGCTTCTCAGTTCGCACGACACGATATTAATTATTTGTTCGAATCCTTTCAATGTCTGTTCAGCACAAGTTTAGTCTTTTAACTGGCACTATTTTTCACTTCTCTTTATTAGCGGAATCGCCTTGACAACGAGCGGCAAAGATACTAGTGTGATAAGGTCCAAACTATATTCGGTCGCAATACTTTTTAATAATTCGCATGCAGCGAATAAAGTCCAAATTCAAAATAAAAGTTTCCATAATGTCAATAAATCTCTTCACAATCGTAAGCATACGATCACAGCGTTTCGCCTAACACATACAATCACTGTTCATTTGAATACCAATGTTTGTACAACCAATCACCTATAATTGACTCCGTCTCTGAATTTGTTCCAAAATAATCTGTTCTCCACCACTCCGTTACTCTATTTCGAGTATCTACTCTTTGTAAAATTTTAATTATTACTTCGAAATACTGCTACCATTTTTTGGCTCTTAAGTCATTTCGTATTACAGAATTTAATCTAATACTTGTTTCTGTATAACCACTCTCTTAAGAGCGGTTACACAGTGAAACTGTTTCACCACCAGGTTTCCAACCGATTACTGTCGAGTCAAGCGCAACCGCACAAGCGTAGCGACTTCGGCTACGAAGGCGGATAATTTCTATCACACAGCTGAGTAAAAATCGCGAATCAGTTGCATTTGCATGAAAACGTCCTTGTTTTCACATTCAGCACATCGGCCAGTCCTTGCCGGCCAAATACGGGCAGTTGGGCGCCAGTTTATGACCACACACCCACCGTCGTCGCGACTGCACAGATATTGCTTCGTCATCCCTCCCCCCCTCCTGCCCCCCTCCCCCCCCCCTCCAGCAGCGGAGCTGATCTTAAAGGTTTGTGTATATATGGTCCCGGTTACTTAAGAACCATTCCCTGCCATGTGGGTCGGGCATAAAACATCTCTGAATCACATTGTGAATCTAGTCGTGTGACCTAGCAGTTGGAAATCGATCACTTTTTGCCAGAGATAATTCATACACTTTCAACCACGACGGAACCAAAGACAGTTTTGTTTTTTATTACTCTGGAGTAACAAATTAATTGAGTTCCAGTCTATTTTTACTACTTTCTTTCCCTGAGTAATTTGATTTACTAACTTTAGCAGTCTTAATGCATTCGTTGCATCCTATTAAATATGTTCGTGAAAAGTCTTTCAGCTTCCTTCAATAGCCCTTGAATGTTCACAGATATTATTGTCTATGTAGTAGCTGATTATGGAATTTAGTAAACACTGGGAATGTCTTGTATATTTCTGTTTTAATGACACAATTAGGGTCTTATTAATGAGAGATAGCACTGGGCGATCAATGAAAGGAGAGTTGATCCTAGTGTGTATTGTTTCGGTATGATAACAGTCAGTCAATACCACATTCCTTTGTGAACCTATCGCCAAAGATATGATTTCCCATGAAACTGTCCTTCGCCATTAATGTCCGTTGAATTATAAATATGCCTCTGATCCTTACAATGTCTAAGCTTCTCAGTTCGCACGACACGATATTAATTATTTGTTCGAATCCTTTCAATGTCTGTTCAGCACAAGTTTAGTCTTTTAACTGGCACTATT
The DNA here is from genome assembly GCF_023897955.1 of Schistocerca gregaria. Taxonomy (NCBI): domain Eukaryota; kingdom Metazoa; phylum Arthropoda; class Insecta; order Orthoptera; family Acrididae; genus Schistocerca; species Schistocerca gregaria. The sequence continues at coordinate 348,305,707 of NC_064927.1, read as the reverse complement.
TTTCACTTCTCGTTTATTAGCGGAATCGCCTTGACAACAAGCGGCAAAGATACTAGTGTGATAAGGTCCAAACTATATTCGGTCGCAATACTTTTTAATAATTCGCATGCAGCGAATAAAGTCCAAATTCAAAATAAAAGTTTCCATAATGTCAATAAATCTCTTCACAATCGTAAGCATACGATCACAGCGTTTCGCCTAACACATACAATCACTGTTCATTTGAATACCAATGTTTGTACAACCAATCACCTATAATTGACTCCGTCTCTGAATTTGTTCCAAAATAATCTGTTCTCCACCACTCCGTTACTCTATTTCGAGTATCTACTCTTTGTAAAATTTTAATTATTACTTCGAAATACTGCTACCATTTTTTGGCTCTTAAGTCATTTCGTATTACAGAATTTAATCTAATACTTGTTTCTGTATAACCACTCTCTTAAGAGCGGTTACACAGTGAAACTGTTTCACCACCAGGTTTCCAACCGATTACTGTCGAGTCAAGCGCAACCGCACAAGCGTAGCGACTTCGGCTACGAAGGCGGATAATTTCTATCACACAGCTGAGTAAAAATCGCGAATCAGTTGCATTTGCATGAAAACGTCCTTGTTTTCACATTCAGCACATCGGCACGTCATTGCGAGTCCCTTAGCGACATACACAAGAAGTAATTTCAAGAGACTTGAACATTTCCGTATAAAAATGAAACCAGCATCTTATCACGTCGTCACCTATCTATGTGGCTGTTCGGTAGTATAGCAGGCAACCTTTCCGCGGTCCGACAAAAGGTAACTGCCGCGGCTCGGTAAGAAACACGTAGAAACAACAGGAGGCCCGTTTTCTGTTTTACGCTGCAAACCGGCTTAATAAAAGGTAGGAAACGGATGCGGGTCGAGTGAAGAATGGCCCCCGGGTCGAGTCGGCGGCGTTCCCTTTCGTTTCGTTTTCCTCCTCCACCCCCGCTCCCACCCTCCCCCATTCCTTTCCGCCGCCCCCGCCGGTGGCGTGCCTTACGCGCCGGCGCCGCCCGCAATTCGATTTCAGAGATTTTGTTTTGATCGTGTGCCACAAAGCCGGCGGGATGGGACGGAGCCGCTTTAAAGGCTGCCCGCTCGGCCGGCTCATTACTGCTAATAAGGCGATCGCGCGCATGCGCGCTGGCCGCGGCTACCGCTAATTAAGGAGCGGCCGATTGTCCAGGCCCTGCCCTGTTCCGCCGCATGTCTTTGATCTCTATCGGTCGCGGCGAGGCGACGCCGCCGCAGCAAGACAGATTCACAGCCCAAAGGCAGCCGCCCGCGTCTTGCGTCACTGTTCCGCAGACGTCTAAAGGGGCCCGCTGAGTAGGGTTTCCGAGACCACTGCAGTATTGTGTGCGACACGAACATAACGAGGGGCTGATAATAACCGGTTCTTGAGATGAACACCTCTGAGTCCCTGGGAAAGTGGAACTGACACTTTCGCAATCAGAAAGTGTAAATTTACATCGAGATACGTACTCCGTATTCTGGAGTAGTGACACATCTTGGCCGGCCACTGCGCTGATCATTATCTAAGCTCTCCCAACCAAATTTAAATTCATTTGTCCACTTCGCAATAGTTGAATATGAAGGAGCAGAGTTCCCCTGTGTATTCTGGAAATCGGCATGAATGTCCTTTGCTTTCATACCCTTCTTTATGAAGTACTCAGTCACTGCTCGAATCTCGATTTTTTTCCATCTTCACAAACCACTAAATGGGAACAACAACAGAGCCGTGTCACCACCACAGCTCTCTTCCATGAACACTGACTTGACATTTGTTTACAGACAACAGTCCAATGAATATCACACGAACAACTTGTTGCGCTAGCACTGACCTCTTGTGGTGATTCTGAGAACTTTTCAAAACACCTTTGTAATCCGATGCACCTATAGCAGGTCATCCTACCCATTAGGGTTCTTGTGAAGTGGCCTACAGCTTCATGCTTCATTGCCAAATTGTGTGTGAAACCAGTAGAGTGTGGCCTTGACACTGCATCTGTGTACACTATACTGTTGCGAGATGCACAAGTGTTTTGATCGTCTGTAGGTCACAGCCCCGTGGAGTGGGGTTGACATTGTGCTCGATATGGTATGGCGTGGTCAGGTCTGTTCAGCTACTTCTTGCTGCTTGGTGTGACCTAATTTGCTGGGTGTCCCAATACATGGCATTGTTGTTGGCAGTATTCATACATGATCTATGTTGCAACACTTTAAAAATCGTATCTGCAATGTTAATTTCTGCTCCAGTGCTTTGTGTTCATGCAAAATCAATGTGAGTTGCAATTGGGGCTGGTAGTTTGACAATTCAGAGAGTCCAAAGTCAGTAATTGGGCATGAGATTAATGTCCAAAAGCATATGTAGCCAGCACCAAAGATGAGAAGAGTGTCCTGGTTCCCAGATGACCGTGCTATATAACTTGTTTTAATTATTACTTTGGTGCCTGTTGAGAGCACTGGTGTAGTGCCGACTTCACAGCATCATATTTTTTGTTATTTGGGGGGGTGGGGGGGGGGGCGAGATAATGTCTGTACATTTGCCTAGGTTCCACAATACTGCGATGAGTTTTTACTATCGTGCTGTGGATGGCAAGTAAGCAATCAGCCATCGTACCGTGCGTGGCGGAGGGTATGCTGTATCACTACCACCTTTCCTGTCAGGTGAAAACGACTGTCTGTATGCCTCCAAATAAGTCCTAATTTCTGTATGGCGGCAGTAGGATCGTTCTACAGTCAGATGCAAATGCCGATTCTATAGATTTTTTTCAGTAGTGTTTCTCGAAGAGATCGTCTCCTTCCCTCTAGCGATTCCCATGTGTGTTTCCGAAGCATCTCCACACCACTTGCATGGTGATCGAATCTACCGCTTAACAAATCTATCATCTCGCCTCTGAATTACTAATTAATTCGATGTCTTCCTTTAATCCGAGCCGGCTGGTGTGGCCGAGCGGTTCTAAGCGCTACAGTCTGGAACCGCGCTACCGCTACGGTCGCAGGTTCGAATCCTGCCTCCGGGCATGGAAACGTGATGTCCTTAGGTTAGTTAAGTTTAAGTAGTTCTAAGTTCTAGGAGACTGGTGACCTCAGATGTTAAGTCCCATAGCGCTAAGAACCATTTGAACCTTTAATTCGACCTGGTGCGGATCCCAAACACTCAGGCAGTACTCAAGAATAGCGTCCTTTAAGGAGTATCTTTTACAGATGAACCACACATTCCTAAAATTCTCCCAATAAACCGAAGTCGACCATTCGCCCTCCGTACTACAATCTCCACTAGCTCGTTCCTTTTTATACTGCTTTGCAACTTTATGCTCAGATACTTAAACAACGTGACTGTGTACAAGCAGTACACCACTAAGGCTGTTATCTGAACATTACACGTTTGTTTTTCCTACTCATCCACATTAACTTACATTTGTCTACTTTTAGACCCTGCTGATATTCAACATGCCGATGCCGACTACAAATTATGTCTAAGTCATCTTGTATCAATTTACAGTCACTCATCCTCGACGCCTTCCCTTACTCCATAGTATCATCAGCAAACAACTGCAGATTGCTGACTACCCTGTCGGCCAGATCAATATGTACATAAAGAATAATAACAGTCCTATCACAGATCCCTGGGACACTCCTACGACACTCTTGTCCGATAACCACCCTCCGGCTTGGACAACATTCCGGATCTCATTACTTAAGAAGTCTTCCAGCTACGCATACATCTGGGAACCTCTTCATTACGATAGTGTACCTCCGTTAACAGTCTGCAGTGGGATACGAGTACTGTGTCAAATGGTTCAAATGGCTCTGAGCGGTATGGGAACTTCTGAGGTCATCAGTCCCCTAGAAGTTAGAACTACTTAAACCTAACTAACCTAAGGACAGCACACACATCCTTTCCCGAGGCAGGATTTGAACCTGCGACCGTATCGGTCTCGCGGTTCCAGACTTTAGTGCCTAGAAACGCTCGGCCACTTCGGCCGGCTACCGTGTCAAATGCTTTTCGGGAATCTAGTAATATGGAATCTGCCTGTTCTCCTTCATCCATAGTTCATAGTATTGTAAGTCGTATAAGGTACCTTTTTCAAATTTATCTTAGCTAAAGATCTTTTCTTTCACTGTTACAACAAAGCAATGATATTGCACAACCTTACTCGATGGCTTGATATGTATCACAAAAGTTGATGATTGTACCTTTAGTGAAAGCTGAGAAAGGTACCTCAAATACGGAAGAAGGAAACTTACAAAAAAAGTAACTTCAGAATTAAAGCAGCCCTACTGCATAGCTACGCTCTTTATCTTCAAATGCCTGCTGGAGTCTCCTCATCTGCCATATTTTTTTGTTTAACATTTGAGAGAGAAGTTTGCATTTTCTAGCTTATCCTGATCTAAGGCGAACATAGCTCATTGTCACTATCTTAGATGCAGCAGGAAATTGAAAAAAAGGAACAGCATCAAATGCCCTAAATAAAAGGTCATAATACCTGGAAATATTTACCGTCTATTATTATCTCATGAAAGTTCACATTTACAGTCATCTTTGGCACTTGTTGTTCAATGCATGGCCGAAACACCAGTTCCCATCAGAGCAAAACGCTTTCAACTCCATCATTCAGCCACTTTCTCGAAGTCCTTCTCAGCAGTAGGAACTTGAGCCTGGAATAACATCCCACAATATATCAGAGAACTGAATGAACGCTCTAACGGTTGGTGGCATATTTATTGAAGCTACAGTAATGTCTACCATTGCCTCTGGATGCAGTTATGAGAGCAGTACACCATTCTTTCCAACTAGATCTTTCTCATTTCCCAGTCGTCTTAGCTGCTGCAGTCTCCTTAAAAATCACTTCCCGAGAACTCACTACTCCGCAAATATCTATTCTCTACACCTATTATTCCTTTGTTATATGTCACAATTATTATTGTTATTATTATTAGTAGCAGCAGCAGTAGCAATAGAATTATTGCCAGTATTAGCTTTATTAGTATTATTTACTCACGTTGTCTCAATAGCCACTTAAATCATTTTAATACTATTTGTCATATTACAATTGTTATTTCTTAGGGTATCTACGAAGTAAGAAAGGTACTTTATGTGCGAAACACTAAATAAATAAATAAATATCAGTGGAACAATTACAATATCTTTTGTTTTCCTTTACAATTTGTCAACCAATCCATCCCTAAAACTATGCCTAGAGTCAAACGGGGATATTACAAAAAGCATCATGCACCAAAGAAAAGCCACTCATTTCAGATTCCAAAAGTACTGGAGATCTCACCATTTAACTTAATTTTCCTGTAGCTCTTACACTTCTTAATCTGGACACAGGAATGTCCATAACCTCATTATACCGTTTTACATAAATAAAATATTTCTGAAACTGCACTTTTTACAGCCCCTATATTTAAAAGAGCTTTCTCCTCACGCCGTTTCCAAATAAAAATGCAAACAATAAGCAAGAATTTTCTTGAAGTAACAACTATGTTCTCCATAAAATAAAGAAATGCTGTATGCAAAGATATAAATTGAAAACATGAGAATATGTTTTCCAGGTTGACAAAGAGTGAAATGTCATGAACATCGCAAGCCACAGAAAATAATGACTCTAAAGCAGGCATCTTCAAATCGTGATGAAAGATTGACAGACCTTCAGCTAGAAAATGGCAGTGAGAAAAACTGTATGCACTACCTCAGAATACTCATAAATGAATACACCTACATTTGTAGTTCGTCTAAGTGCAATTAATAATTTTAAAGAACGAGATCGAAGAGCAAAGCTGGACTCAGAACAAGGAAAACCTTTTTTTCAAGGAATTATAGCAGGTTCCAGTGAAGAAAAATCAACACACTTGACGCAAGTACGCTCAGAGGTATCAAAGAATTCAATTAAATGCTGGAGCCACAAAAACTGTATACTGGGAGCAGGTGCGAGAAGCACGACTTACGACAGCTAATGAAACTGTCCCTGCAACTCGACCAAAAAAGCATCCACGGCGGACACAGGAATGCCAAGTGGTTTTAAGGCAAAGGAACATAATTAGCAGAAATGGAACTTACTGATAAACAAAGACAGCTGAGTGGTATTGCTAGATGCAAAGAAGGTACACTTCCAGAACTATTCACCGAACAAAACACGCAGTAGACAAGAACCACCCAGCAGAACAACATTAGAAACTTTCAACCGGAATCTCAGCAAACATAATCACTCGAGCCTGCTGTTAAAGGACATTGTCAGTAAAATTAGGCCTCACTGTACGTATACAGAGTAACGAGTAATCTGGCGTACAGTGAACAGGCAACACTACTCAAATTATGGTAACCACACAACTGAAGCAGATATTCTAATTCTCAGACTAATGTGTATCCAGGGATCGGTGATACAGGAAACATAAAAAAAATTCTTGACACTGCTGTGCAGGGCCAGTGCAGTGATTATGATCATACCTACAGCCAAACATCTTCCAGCCTGTCCTATGCACAAATGATCGTGTGTCAGAAAGGACGCGTTTGTGAGCCCATGTTCATTTGACTTATTCTACTTGATTTAGGGAGCTGTACGGTTGACTGGCATTTTCCTGCCATGAGAAACCTGGAGGACAAGGTTATCCACCAACCAATGACAAACAATAATGATTTATATATTGAGTTCCTGGTAGTGGTTAAGGGATTAAAGTGGACGAGATTACTTCTGAATGGAAACTGCCGGTGACAAACGTCTAACTATGCTTTCACAATTTCACTTATTGTGGGGCCTGGTGTTCAACAACAGACTTTCAGGCAACAACGAACTAATTGCTAAATACTCGGTTTCACCAGTTAAGCCGGCCGCTGTGGCCGAGCGGTTCTAGGCGCTACAGTCTGGAACCGCGCGACCGCTACGGTCGCAGGTTGGAATCCTGCCTCGGGCATGGAAGTGTATGACGTCCTTAGGTTAGTTAGGTTTAAGTAGTTCTAAGTTCTAGGGGACTGATGACCTCAGAAGTGAAGTCCCATACTGTTCAGAGCCATTGGAACCATTTTTTTCACCAGTTAAATTTTACAGAAATGCAGTTATTCACTGAAGAGGTATTCGGAGTTGGCTTACTGCCTCGTCACTACAGAGTATATTGGGATTTTATAACGAAAATAGTACTAGTATCAAGTGAATGAATAAATGCCAGATTATCAGAAGAGTTATTTCTTAGCTCAGGTAGAACGTGGACAGTAGTCATAATATCGGAATTGTTCTGACAGGGGATACGAGCGAACTTAATAAATTGTATGGTTATGTTTCATGTGTTTGTATACCTCCATTCATCGGTATTAAAGTGCTGCTACTCAAACACCCATTACAGTAATTTCAAATTACGCCTGACCAATGAACGTCACAAATAAACAGTTTTTCACAACAAAAAAAAACACTACTAACGTTGTTAGCATATATCAGAAATATACTAAGGGAAAAAATGTCGCAACACCAAAAAATAGTTACTGTAGAGTAAGAAAATTTCGGGTATACATTTGTCTAGGTCTTTTTTTATAAATACGTAGAACCGTTTATTTCTACAATGGTTTACATCAGTTTATAGCTTGAACCTTTAGCTATTTTTCGACATAATCACCATTTCTGTCGAAGCATTTTTGTACACGCTGTGGCAGTTTTTGTATGCCCATGTCACACCAGCTCGTCACCATGCTATTCAGAAAGTTATCATCCTCTTCTTTCACCTCGTCGTCGGAGCTGAATCGCTTTCCGGCCAAATGTTCTTTTAACCTAGGGAACAGGTGATAGTCATTGGGCGCCAAGTCAGCGATGTGTGGGCGAGCGTTGTCATGGAGAATGTGTACGCCTTTGCTCGACATTCCTCTTCTCTGGTTCTGAATAGCCCGTTTGAGTTTTTTCAGAGTCTCACAATCAGCGTTAATTGTGGTCCCAGCGATTCTGCTCCGACGACGAGGTAAAAGAAGAGGTTCATGACTTTCTGAACATCATGGCTGCGAGCTGGTATGACATGGGCATACAAAAGCCTCTACAGCGCCTACAAAAATGAATCGACAGAAAAGGTGATTATGTCGAAAAATAGCTAAATGTTCAATCTGTAAGCCGACGTACACCTCTGTAGAAATAAAGAGGTCTAAGTACTTGTAAAAAAATAGGAGACGTTACTTTTGGGATTACCCTCGTGGTTAGGTATTGCACGATCATAAGTCGATATAAGCCCGAGATAAGCGATTGCAGATGCGAAATACTGATACATTAATAACCGATGTAGTCTCCAGATTGATGAATGCAAGCAGGCAAACGTGCTTGCGTTGTGTCGTACACTTACCGGATGTCAGTTGCAATTGGTCGGTCAATACAGGGTCAGAAAATGCTGGTTGTGGATGACGGAAGAGTTGTCGCTCGACGGTGCCATCTCTGTGTTCGGTTGGAGACAGATCTGGTGATCGAGCAGGCGAAGGCAACATATCGACACCCTGCAAACATTGTTGGGTTTCAACAACGGTATGTAGGCGATCGTTATATTGTTGGGAAACGCCCCCTGGAATGCAGTACACGAATAGCAGCACAACAGGTCGAATTACGGGTTTGACGCATAACTTTCCAGTCAGGACTGGTGGGATAACCACAAGAGTGCTTCTGCTGTCATGACAGGTACATATGTACCCCAGACCATAACTGCCGGTGTAGGTCCAGTGTTTCTAGCACGCAATCAGGTTGGCTGCAGGCCCTCATCTGACCTCTTCCTAACCAGAACCGGCCGTCACTGGCACAGAGGCAGCACCATTTTTCACCGGAAAATGCAACAGACCTCCAGTATGCCCCCCAATGACCTCTCACTTGACAGCACTGAATTCGCAAATAGTGTTGGTTCGCAGACAGTAGAATGCCGGCTAAAGGGTGTGTGTGTGAATTCCTACGGGACCAAACTGCTAAGGTCATCGATCCCTAGACTTACACACTAGTTAAACTAAATTATGCTAAGAACAACACACACACCCATGCCTGAGGGAGGACTCGAACCTTCGGCGGGAGGGCTCGCGCAATCAATGCCATGGCGCCTTTAACCGTGCGGCCACTCGGAGCTACGAGGGCGTCTGTCTCTGAGCTGTCCATGGAGTAACTGATTTGCAACAGTTCGTTGTGTCACTGTGGTGCCAACTGCAGCTGCAGACGCAGTACTGTGCGCCGAACATAATGGTCTTCCCTCTCGCTAGTGCCCAGTCTCCTTACGACTATAAATTCTCGTGACCATCGTTGCCAGCAATCATGTACAGCCCTACAACGCAACGTCGTTCAAACTCAGTAAAGTGTTGATTGTGGTGTTTTTGTTGCCTTAAAGGCATTCTTGACTAATATCAACTCACCACGTCCAGTGAGAAAGGTAACTAACGCTCACGACCGTTACAGCGTGTATTTGAGGCAAAACTCATTTGGATCCGTACCACTAGAGCCACTCTTATGTGAGTGGCGCGAAATCTGAACAAGGCATCTTTCTAGTGTTGAAACACGCCTACCAACTTTCGTTTAAGTCGCACAATTCCTACATAGTGTTGCAGCATCTTCCACCAGTATATTAACGAGGAGAAATGCATGAAATGTATACAGAACATACGCTGCATAACTCAGTGGTTTCGCGTTCTAGGAATTTGAAAAATGACTATAGAACACCCGAGAATTCTACCATACTTCAAATTAGGGGCACATGTTTAAAATTTCTGAGAAAGGGCATTCGGACAGCTACCTCAAGGATGATGCTCGTAGATATAGAGAAGTCATAACACTTGAAAATTGTACCGAAATACAGGAAGAACTGTAGAAGGTTGACGCGTTGTGCAGGGGTTGGCAACTGATACTCAGACTAAAAGAATGTAATGTACTGCGCATAAATACGCTTGAAGAGACATTGTATGATTATACGATTCAAGGGAATTACTGGAAGCAGTCACAGCCATAAAAAGTCAAGGAGTATACTTACAGAGCGATTTAAAGTGGAAAGATCACATAAAATTAATCAGGAGTAGGGCAAATGCTAGAGTCACTGGAAGAAGTGTAGTACTCTCACGAAGGATGTAGCCTACAAAACCGTCGTTCAATGATACCTTCCTCGCAATTTGTGATGTGTACCAAATACGATTGCTAAAGGAAGTGGAAAAGTACCAAATAAGTTCAGTCAACTACATAGACAGACGCTGTGAAAGAGACGTTTTGCGTCACGGTGTGCCTTACTCAAAAGCTTATGTTTCTACAGAAGTCAGCAATATAAGACGATGAGCGTAAAGGGTGGGTAGAGCGGAAGGTGGGGGTGGGGGGGGGGGGGGGTGAAACGAGATGAGGTGTGACATTGGCATGCAAAGGTAACTGGTTATTATTATTGTTATTATTATTATTATTATTATTATTATTATTATTATTATTATTATTACCTAAACGTTTTTTAAAATGCTTTCAGAACTAATGGGGTCAGAGGGACGAAAGTTTGTTCTAAATATGTCCCGGATTCTTTAATTCGTGAATATCTTCTACAAGATCAGTTTAAGGAGATTACTAGTCCCATTTTTCCACTCCCTTATGGTTTCTGCGTACCTTAATTACTCTTGAAAGGAATTCTGTGCTGAGCAGCTTGTTGATTCCGTTTAAATTGATTGCACATATATTATTTTGATGCGCTCTGTCGTTTGTAGTTTTACTTCAGAACGTCTTAGACGGCAGATATGAGAAATTTCTATTTTCTTTTACACACTTTCTTGTCTTTCTCGTTTCCGTATTTCCCATTTGTAAATTTGTACGTTATTTGTATGTGTCTCTAATTCATCCCTATTTGATGCAAAACGCTGGTCACCTGAATCTCTTTCACATTCTCTTACAGTTTTCCTTGGTTCCTAATTCTGCCTGTCGTTACGAAACATCATTGTAGAAAAACATAATTGTAGAATTTGTTTTTGGTGTCTTCACACGTCCTGAAACTAAATTGATCATTATCCACAGATATTCATCCGGAGTAATTAAAGGAATGCAAGCAGTTCAAAAATTTTTTCCTCCGTCCTCTAGTACAGAATAGTTTTCTATAAATCTGAAATAAGCAATCACCTAGATGTTCGCTATAGGGTAACTGTACTCCATTCCAGGTAGTACTGCAGCATTTCTGGAAATTTCAAAATGTCGACGTGAACATAATGTAATTTACAAACTTTACTCACGGTAAGAACATTTTATAATCAAATTTTTTGTCTGAACGGGGCAGTATATTGAGTGCGGCACAGATATCCTGTTTCGAATGCTACAAATTCTGTTCGACAATCCTATAGCAGAGACAGTTTGGAGAAAAAGCTCGGAAATCTTGCAAGCAAGTTGTGTCTGGCGGCGTCAGGCAATTTCTCGCATTTATTTCAGAGCCGGGTCGTCACTCCTAAACGGATTACAGTCTACGTCCCAGATCTGTCAAGAAGTGAAGAAGAACAGGTTTCTACGAAGGTAGTGCGACTGGACTTAGACGATCTATTGCTTCCATAAAACAGTAACGTCAAACCACAGGTCACTCCTGACGTCTGCAGAAGCGTGCGATTGCGGCCAGCAAAACAGTCCATGTGACTGCAGACGTATCTAGGAAGAAGCACAAACCGCTTCCATTTTGGGAGAAACAAAGAAAAGGAATTTCACTAACAGTAAAATAAGGGTCGTATTTCATAATTAAGCAGAAAAAAACGTGTTAACTGCAAATGTTGCAGTGCACGCTGGTGTCTTTTTTTTCCCAAGACTTTAAATTGGAATAACAACTCACAGTGAATTATTGGGATAAGTGAATAAAACGTCTATGAGCGAACTGATTTTGTAACTGATGACTTTGTAAAAAAGAATACGATAAATCCTACACTTCCCGGTAAGCACAAACTAGCAACCGGTTTTTAAAATCACCTTACTGACGGTTCACCCTCAGTGAAATGTGACTCATTCCATAATAGCCACATATTTAAGCGAGTAGCATCTCACACGGATTGATGTCAGTTAAAATCTTCCTTCATCTCCGTTTACTTTAGTGATAACAGTCTACCGGTAAAAATTCTTTAAATTAGTATAAAATTTAAGGAATTTTTAATCTCTTAGCTAAAGTATAATTCGGACTAGGTACTTTCACATCGTGCGCCACTGCTTCATAGCTGTTTAAACCATGGGTAGTCCTACCACGTCATGCAAAAGTATCAACTGACTCATACATATTTATAACACGATGCAAGAGTGAGGTCCAGTTGATGTGAGTGGTTTTAGTTATGCCCCCTTGCGCGTGTTGTGCAGTAATATCTCTTTTTTTAGATATACTGTTGGCCATCTCGAAACAAATCAGTTCCTATTTACCTTTCCCATTAGGGTCCATACCAAGTTTCCGCAGGAACAGTAACAATAGCCATTGTTTTGTAAATTTTGCTCATACTACCCCTTCTGAGTTAACATTCTTTTTAATTTACAAAGTGTAATTACATTTTCATTTCGCAGGAAATGCAATAGCAATCACACTGCGTAGAACTTTAAAAATGAAAATATTAAAACTGTAGGGAGACAGTGACGAAGGAAGAATGAACGGACTGCCAAAAATTAGTTTCTAGCACAAACACTGTTCAAGCAGTGCACAGACAGACACCCAGTTCCCCAGGAGGTAGGACATTTTCTTCGTAGTCGTTGTTCAAGATCTTACCTTCAGTCACTTTGAAGGTAAGTTCACCATTCACTGACTTTTAGGTCGTCAAGTGGTGCTACAGAAGAATGCTGAAGATCAGATGGGTAGATCACATAACTAATGAGGAGATATTGAATAGAATTGGGGAGAAGAGGAGTTTGTGGCACAACTTGAGTAGAAGAAGGGATCGGTTGGTAGGACATGTTCTGAGGCATGAAAGGATCACCAATTTAGTATTGGAGGGCAGCGTAGAGGGTAAAAATCGTAGAGGGAGACCAAGCGATAAATACACTAAGCAGATTCAGAAGGATGTAGGCTGCAGTAGGTACAGGGAGATGAAGCAGCTTGCACAGGATAGAGTAGCATGGAGAGTTGCATCAAACCAGTCTCAGGACTGAAGACCACAACAACAACATTGCAAACATAACTACACCAACGCAAAAAACTTCAAAGATTAATTTGTGTACCTTACATCTGCTCTCAAGACCGGCAAGACAAAAACTTAATATTATGGCAAGGTGAGGTGGTACAGTATATATGTACATATGTACTATCAGGTATCTGGGCATTATGTTAGACAGGTCTCTCGCCTGCAAGAATCAGTGTGATTTCATGAGCACATAAAAAAGTATGAACATGGAAAAAGTGTCCTGAAAACATTGGTCTGCAGCAAATGGTGTGCAAAACCATGTGTTCTCTAAACTAGATCATGGTTTGTGTTCCTCTGCAGCCGAATATGCTTGGTAAATCTGAAACAAATCTATTCACCCGAATCCATAACATAGCATGCCACCCTTAACGTAACATGCGGCATAATAAATGGTTGCTCGAGGGACGATCCTCTGGACAAGCTGCAGGCATTTTCTGCTCCAACAGTGCGGCAATTAGCTAATATACACAGTGAGAAATTTAAGCAGACCCATGGTGGAAGGCGTGACATGCATGGAATAGAGAACTTGTTCAGTATACCGCAAGTACTAAAATCAGTGATGTGTTGTCGTCTTATGAACCTACCGTGACAAGGTTGGTACCTTGCGATTGAACCATAAGCAACGAAGAATGACAGACGGTGGTGTAGCCACACCCAGAAGAGTTTTCATACGCTGACGCATTAGCTCGCTTACTTAGGTCTGAGCGCAGTACTGTCAGTTGTTCTCTATAACAACAGAGTAGTAGTACCTTGTTTTGTATGAAGACCTGGTGAATGCAATCAGCTCGAACTGGTGTGGCGCTACTCAAGGCCAACCAATCAGGATGATGCCTGATGTAAGAGGATAACAACCTTCACATATACGGTCAAATCTGAGGTAACCGGCATGTCATGGAGCGCCCTAAATTCTCAATTTCAGTGTATTAGTTAATATGTGTGGGAAGCAATTAAATGCGTCAGTGACACAGCTCCTTAATACTCTAAAAACCTATAATAATAATGCCTTCCGGAGATGAAAGATGGCCACCAAACACTTTACACTAACAGTCTCTATTCTTATGAATGCTGCCGCTTCTTTTACTTTCGTTTGCCGATATGGTACGATTACGGTTTTTCGCTATCCAGTGGATGTCAATATCGGCACTTCGGAAAGATTCATCTCTGTCGGCATTTACTATCTGAGCAACCATTCTATATTTAGCCCTCAAGTAAATTTTGGTCTATATGGAACACAAGATGCAACCCTGTTATTTCGATAAACTGTAGGTCATGTAGTTCCCTACAGGATGAAACGTTCACTATTTTCCAGTTATTTCGACAAATACAAAATTATACTTTACATTTCACAGGTGACAGTGAAAAGGAAATATCCGCTCACTTGACTACAGTTTTACTAACCGAACAAAAGTTGCTCTCTTTTGACCACAGAGAGTATTTTCCTACCAACAGTAACAGGAAATGTACAAAGTTTATGTTATTACGAACTGTCGATGGCGAGATCATTAGAGACGGAGCACAGTTAGGACGGGAGAAGGGAATCGTTTATGACCTCTTCAGTTGAATCATCACGGAAAACGCCTGACGCTATTGGGGAAAATTACGGTGGGGATGAGATTGGAACCATCGTCCTCCCGACTGCAAGGCCACTGTCTAACCACTGCGCCGACTCGCTCGGTTTCGGTCAACGAAATACGATCTGCCTAAACAATGCAATGAAGCGTATAAATTAGTCTTCCCACGGTCAACTAATGAACAGAATGCGGCAAGAAGTCAATTGGCTGTTAACCCTCGGCAAACTTTAAACATGATTTGTTGATTACTTGTGTAGATGCAAATTATTCGTCGCACCCGTGGCTTCAGCAGGTCATCTACGCAGTTGACGATGATGTGAAGACACATGATCGTATGGCATCGATGGCTGGGAGTCTCAATCTGGAGTTCAGCCGCCGGATTGGAAGCCTTTTCAGTTGACGCCTCGTTGGGCGACTTGGATCTCGAATATGCAGAAATCATGATGAGGGCAACACAGCATCCAGCCGAAGACCCACTCGTGTGCCCTTGATGACCGCACGACACACATCTTTACGCCTCACCTGAGCCCGTCAACACCGACGTTGCACTGGACACATGTTTAAACGGTTCAAATGGCCCTGAGCACTATGGGACTTAACATCTGAGGCCATCAGTCCCCTAGAACTTAGAACTACCTAAACGTAACTAAACTACGGACATCACACACATCCAAGCCCGAGGCAGGATTCGAACCTGCGACGGTAGCAGTAGCGCGGTTCCGGACTGAAACGCCTAGGACCGCTCGGCCACTACGGCCGGCGGACACATGTTGCCTCGTTTCAAATTGTATCGAAAGGATGTACGTGTACGAGTATGGGGACAACCTAATGAATCCATGGACCCCTCATGTCAGCAGGGGACTGTTCAAGCTGGTAGAGTCTCTGTAATGGTGTGTGGCTGGTGGAGTTGGAGTGGTAAGGGACCCTGATATGTCTAGATATGACTCTGGCAGATGACTCGTACATAACAATCCTGTCTGATAATTTGCACCCATTCATGTCCATTGTACATTCCGACGGATTTGGCCAATTGCAGCAGCACAGTGCGACACCCCTCTCGTCCAGAGTTGCTACAGAGTGGCTCCAGGATCACTCTTCTGAGTGTAAGCACTTCCTCTAGACACCAGAATCCCCAGCCATGAACATTATTGAGCATATCCTTGATACGTGCTGTGTTCCACCGCCTCGCACTCTTACGGACTTATGGACAGCCCTGCAGGATTCATGGTGCCAATTCCCTCCAGCGCTGCTTCAGACATTAGTCGAGTCCATGCCACGCCACGTTGTGGCACTTGTGCGTGCTCGCTGGGGCCCTACACGATGTTAGGCAGGTGTACCAGTTTCTTTGCTCTACAGTATACCTAGTGGTTATTGAATCTTAAGTAACTGACTTATTTTGTGGCCAGCAGTCCCGGATTGTGTTGTACGTATGCTTTTAGAATGCTCTTCTGCTCTTCATGCGACCCATAGAATCCGTTCAGATTGGGAAGATATAAGATAAATTTGTGGAAAGTTCCTGCCAGTCAATGATTTTTACATTTTCGTGACTCTGTATGTGGTAGAGATCAATTCTCATGCTCAACCTAAGTGCACCATTCTGGTACTACCCATTCTTCTTTAGGTCCTACCGAACAACTATCCAGTCGATCACAGCACCTGAATAGATATGTTTTTCCTGTACGAATGTTTCGTGAATGTAATTGATCCTGATGGACATTTTTTATCCACGCATTCTCACAAAACTGAATGCAGCTAATAAAGTCTCATTCTTCCCAGTATCAATGTTTTGGCTGGGATTATATTGATTAATGGATTCTTTCTGAACTGTGAAATTTTAGATTTGTATTGAACTCTGTGCCATATTTTTTGTGGGTTATCAGAAGGGTTTCTGTTTGTAATGTTGTATAATAAATGGACCTCGTAATGAACTTTGAAATGAGTAATCTCACCCAGCGTCCCACCATTGTGTCTCCCTGTCAATTTTGTAGGTTCCCGAAAAGAGAACAATGTTGGTCTCTTCATTTTCTAAACTCTTCAGTTCTACTAATAGCGATATATGTCTACTCACCTAATATTTCTATTACATGTAACTGACGACATAGAGCACTGAAACTTATAGCCGTAGATTATGACATCTTGCGAAAGTTGAGCGAAGTTTTAATGTGTATATCTTTGATGTTACATGAGTTCTAAATGCAGATAAAAGTCACCAGGTCCATGAGTTATACATGACATGCGTGAAACGAAAAGGATAATCCGTTACTTGCCATGGTCATGGATTCTTCTTCCCCTTCCGCCTGCATGCCCACTGTGTGTTTGAGTCAAAGTCTCCTTATGAACTGAGCTACGGAACTAAATCGATTTTATTTACTAATTTATTTGGACCATTTATGCCATTTACTTAAATTCCTTCGACTGTCATACGAAGGTAGCAAAGATTACATTCATGAGCGAGACCTAGCTACTGAAACAGATCGCAGCAAGTCTGAGTTAGTATCAAGAATCAGTAAGGTTAGTTTACGCTGGGCACTCCATCTGACGCCACAGATTTGTCTGTTCTTTGTTAGTTTCCTTAAAGTAGTTGGCTGTAGTACGCTATTTAATAATTAGTGTTACTAACTTTCAGAAGGGTCCCCTTTTTGACATGTATTAGCAATCAGTGTTGCTTATCAACGTTCTGTTTTTGTTTGACTAAGTTTGTGTTTGTTGACTATGGAGAATCTAACAGCAATATAACGCAAAATCCGTCGTTTTATTATATCAGATATACAGTTAAGCATTACATCGTCATATTCTGTGGATATAACAACAGGTTACATAAATCCAAGGTTTCATTTAATAAACAGTATTGATCGTTGTAGAGCATTCAGGAGTCTAACACAAACTGGAGCCATAGTTTATATTGTTCGACGTTAAATTAAGCTTACTGATGATTTGGAATTATGTGGGCTTTTTGTGATGGAAATTTTACTTCAAAGAAATGCTCAAAAGGAATCAGTGTCTTTGCTCTCCACACGAATGGTAGAATTAGTGTAGACATGCTTAATAAAACTTCTGGTTTATTTACTTAGGGAAATCATCCCTGCCAGGAGATATCAAATCATTCCAGATACTACTGTACGATCTCGGATGTGATAGAAGCGTAAACAATCACATACGTGGCGAACAAGAAGTGCTCGTTGATCCAATATTTTTAGAATGGAAGAGAGAAACTAGGAATCACAGAATCAGGGACGAAGGAGATGACATCCATAATGAAGTCATAATGGCCGAGATCTCATTATAGAAAATTCTCAATCATGGAATGAATGCGTAGTGCTAAATTTGATGGAAATTCTGGACCTAGATACATGCAATAATGATTGGAGTGAGTCAGAGGTGGAAAACAGGCAATGACAGATGAACGTGGCATCTAGTGATAAGGATGAAATGGAACAGGAAACATTACATATGAAGAAAGACTCATGTACATATATTTTAGTGAGACCAGAGACATTCTATTGAAAGAAATGGACGAGGTGACGACTAATCCAAGTACCCCACTGTAAACACTGAAACTGACAGTGTAATTGTTCAGGGTACTTTGAGAAGCTGTGTCAGGCGTCTATGCTTCAAGAAAGTGTTTTCCAAAATTTTGGAAAGAAGTGGATTTGCCTCATCTTACCGTGACGGAGGACAATGAGCATTAGCGCTATATATGGCAAGAGCGTTGATTTCAAGAGAAACACCCAAATTGTATTTATATGGCAATCCCATGTGTTAAATTTTGTATCTATCCGGATATTCTCTGCAAACAAACGTTTTAAAATCCCTCGCACAGTGCTTCTTTTCTGCATGTGTGCCTTGAAGAGGACATTATTTGCGCCTGTTGAAATGTCAGCACTTCTCGAAGACGTCACCTGGTTGGATGCTAGTCATTTATTTGAACATTTTATGTGCTGGGAGAATCTCAGGTTTCACAGTGTCACTAATGTCAAGGAAAAGTTCATATCATTGTGTGCAGTTGGGCAAGTGATTAGGCTTGACTTTCTTTTACCGGTTGGCTGGGGAAAATCCAGGAAGTGAATACAAGAGATTACTGGTGCATTATGAAGAACAATTAGAGAAGAAAATTTGGGTTGTTCGTAATAGGTATGAATTGACCTCGTGTAGTAGTAGATCTGAAAGTAGTGATATGTGTGATATAACTGACAAAATTTGTCTTGAGCAAATGTTAGATGAGAGAGGTTGAAGTCAGTTCTAGAATTGTCCTGTTGTATCTTCGGTGGTGACCCTAGGATTGTCTAGGAATTCCACGTTAATGGGCACTACTGCTCTTTGGCGTATGTCACGCATAATGGACATACCTTGAGAAAGTCAAGCAAGAATGGTTGACGCTTTAGGACAGGGTGTCACTGGGTGGCAGTCCTCTGTAATAATAATCCTCTTTTGCACGTGCCGAAACAGGAGTCATTAATTCGTCTGGTGTTAGGCTCCAGACATATCAACACCACAAACGAGCCAGAGAATGATCAACCTGAATCACTTAATTACTAAAATTTCACGCAGTTAAAGCATTAACATCCATATACTTAAAATCCAGTTACTCATAAATCAAGCCACACGTTCCTTGCAGGAAATATCAGAGTTCCTCTGCTATCGTAGACGTTACTATTTCCAGAAACTACCTTTTGGTTAGAATATTTCCTCGTCAGCTTTTATAAAGGGACTTTATACAGTAATTATAGAAGAGTTAAAACCTAAGTCACCCTTTTCGTCGATGTCATTCTAATAACGGAACCCTCCTCAGAGAGCAGGCTGGTGTGGCCGTGCGGTTCTAGGCGCTTCAGTCTGGAACCACGTGACCGCTACGGTCGCAGGTTCGAATCCTGCCTCGGGCATGGATGTGTGTGATGTCCTTAGGTTAGTTAGGTTTAAGTAGTTCTTAGTTCTAGGGGACTAATGACCACAGATGTTAAGTCCCATAGTGCTCTGAGCTACTTGAACGATTTTAGCCCTCCTCGGAGAAACACAGGGAGACTTGAGCAGTTCCTTATAGCTTTAAGAAACAATGGGTTCAGCTGTGAGTCTTGCCACGTCGGTGTTTGGTAAGAGGGAGTTAAACTTGCTATGATAGCTGATCTCTGCAGAAGAGACATGGCACACCCTCAGAAATTACAAGTGATACGGTTTTACAACACCATTTAATAAATACCATTTGCTCTGTTTCCTGGGTCTGATTAAGTTTTATAAAATATTTATTAAGGTGGAGAGCGTTGTTGCACCACGACTTTATGCTGTTACTGGCAAATGTGCAGCTCAGGGTTGGGAAGATTAGGCCCAATGCGAATTCGTTCAAATTAAAGGACTTCGTTGACAGATCCCATACTGGTGCAATTGGATATAACAAAAGACTATTGTTTCACATGTAAGAGTTAAAAAACCCTCTTGGTAAAACACTGTTCGAAGAAAATAGTACCACAAAATGTAGTACTTGCAAGATGGATACTGAGAAGAATTAGTCAGCAACAGAATTATAAAAGGTTGTTACAATGTGGTGTTTCGTCAAATTCAGATATTTCATGCTTGGAAATGAGACAGAAACTTACAGTCACCACAAGGCACTCCAGTTCTTAATGACGGTGAAATTAATGCATGGACAGTTTACTGGGTAGGCTCTCTACCTTCAAGAATTCTTTTTTCATATTATTTCTAGCCCTCGGTAAGAAAATGCAACAAAAAATGTGCTATTTAATGCGTGGCAACAATATGGGTCATGGTGACAGTACCTTTACTTTGATGTACTTACAGTAAGTTCCATTTGGTACCAGTCCTAAGGGCACATCTAGGGAACAAGATAAGGAGAGCGTTTGTAAATCTAGAGGGATAAGTGGGAAGACCGTGGTGAAGTCAGCATTCGACAGTTCTGTTTCATAAAGATGATGTGCTTTTCAACAGGAAAGCTACTGGAAGTGCACCCTACGTTTTATGTATCACTGAAGAACTAGTGCACATGATCATTTGGTACGTGCATTAAGGTTACAGACATTCTGGCGTGAGAAAATACCTAATCAAACGGAAGTAGAATGTTTAGCAATATGGAGAGGCTAGGAACGAAAGTTTTGGCATTGTGTAATGTTTGATACAAGGTGAAGTGTTCTACAGTCAGCAGTATTTCCCCTTTCTGTCTTATAATTTCCACACAAATTAAAAAATTCGCCACTATAGATTCATACAGCCATCGCCTGTGGACAAATAGCGGTTTTCAGCATGTTTTTGTTGCCACTGAGTTTACACATAAATTTGTGACATCCACACAACTGCGGAACGTGAGCACACACGCCATAGCAAAAGTGTTTTGCACTGACGTCCTGCAGGAGTTACGACACATAAAGTAATGTCGGAAAATGTGCCAGACATTGATAAATGACTCTTACTCAATGAAGAACCAGACCAGTAAACATTTCACAATATCACCCTGCCTCAAACATCTTTGCAAGGGTCATGAGAGAATTAGGAAAGCATTTTAGAACTTATTGCTCCAAACAAAACAGAATTCAGGATGTCCTCTTGAAAGATTTTAAAAATATTATGAATGAGCTGCCTCGTGGTACCACAGGATAATCTCTGTTCTGGTCCTAAAGAACACATCTGCTCCTAAACGCACCAGAGAATTAGCGGAATTTTTGTCTGATAGGAGTAGGCATACACGATTGTTCAATTGGCACATGAGTACATACGACAGGAGGGAAACAAGAGGAAGCACAGACAGAAGCGAGTGATTTCAAACAAGCTGCTAGTGCTAAAGCACAATTCTTATTAAACTCAGCTAAGTGTGAAAAAGGCAAAAGTATATTTGCAGCAAATTCCTTGACATTTATTGCGGACCTTTCAGATGCAGATCATTATTCGCTTCAACGCCATAGAGACAGAGACCTTCTGGTGTAAATGCTCAAGGAAAGTACATCATATATTTAAACTGGAAACAGTACATAGAGTATCTGATTACTGAACATGGACAGCTGAATTCCTTTTCTTACTATAATTGTGTCTCAAATATGAATACTTGATAATATGTTTGGTTTTCTCTAGACTTGCGAATTTCTCGAATTTCTGATACTTTTTTGTTGTCCTTAGTACTGTATGTATCATTGCTGAAACAAGCATTCTTCACGATAATATATATGTCCTAGTTCCTGTTGAAATTAAATGATGGATGGGAAATATTGGAGTAATTTGGATAGAAATAACTGAATGTGAGTGCTGACATGTAGATACCACAGGGTGAAACTAATGTTAAGTGTTTCAGATTCTTGAAGAAGTATTGATGGCGAGATTGCTTAAGTAAGTGCCAGCACAACTGTGGAATGATATGGTTTGGCGAGGGAACACTGAGCACAGAACTTATATGTGAGAATTGAGAACTGTTGAGGATTTATTGTTGCCAGCTGCAGAGTATGCACCAAACCTGTCACGAATGATGTTCTCCGAAGGTGGTATAATATGGTTGTAAGTACGTGGCGCAAAGTAAGTAACTAAGTGGAGCTTATTTGGTGGAAAGAGTGAGCACTCATTATTTGATCTTTGTCCTGTGTGTTAAGTAGATGAAATGATTTTCTTTTCCACAAACCTTTAAATGTTAGAGGACCTATGGTAAATGTAGTGAAAGTGGATAAGTTCAGCAAGTATAGCGTTGAAAAATTAGTACAGCTTACAGATGAACTTTGTGCAAAGGGACTGTATGATGTAGAAAGGAGTACACTAGAGGATTGCATGTCGGAGCAACCAAGGTAGCTGACAGTATGATCCAAATTACGTAAGTATAAAAAAAAGAAAACAGGTATGATTACTTTTGGAATATACAGATACGAAGTTCTTGGCATTTTTATTTTGAATTTTGTATATGTACAGGGTGTTTCAAAAATGACCGGTATATTTGAAACGGCAATACAAACTAAACGAGCAGCTATAGAAATATACCATTCGTTGCAATATGCTTGGGACAACAGTACATTTTCAGGCAGACAAACTTTCGAAATTACAGTAGTTACAATTGTCAACAACAGATGGCGCTGCGGTCTGGGAAACTCTATAGTACGATATTTTCCACATATCCACCATGCGTAGCAATAATATGGAGTAGTCTCTGAATGAAATTACCCGAAACCTTTGACAACGTGTCTGGCGGAATGGCTTCACATGCAGATGAGATGTACTGCTTCAGCTGTTCAATTGTTTCTGGATTCTGGCGGGACACCTGGTCTTTCAAGTGTCCCCACAGAAAGAAATCACAGGGGTTCATGTCTGGCGAATAGGGAGGCCAATCTACGCCGCCTCCTGTATGTTTCGGATAGCCCAAAGCAATCACACGATCATCGAAATATTCATTCAGGAAATTAAAGACGTCGGCCGTTTCGAAAGTTTGTCCGCCTGAAAATGTACTGTTGTCCCAAGCATATTGCAACAAACGGTGTATTTCTATCGCTGCTCGTTTAGTTTTTATTGCCGTTTCAATTATACCGGTCATTTTTCAAACACCCTGTACCTAGTGTTTAGTAAATACGTTGCAGGTGAGGGTCCAATTTCAGATTGGATATAAATCATTTGCTGGTTAACAAGCCAACTACTGATCAGTCTGAACAACTTACTGAAAAGATGTCAGTTTTTTCTATGAGAAAGTGACAAGGGAGAGTAGAAAACAAAGGGCAGAAGTAGTGATGGAGTAGTAATAAAAGGAGGAATAATAGTTAAAAGTATGTGCACCAACTTTGTGTAGTTTGTGAGACAGTAGTCGCTGAAGGTATGAGAAACCTAGTACCGTATGAAATACGTAATACTGAGGGGTAACTAGATATAATACATTTGAAGGAAAGGTGGTAGATTAGTTTAGTACCTTACATTCTGATTTCAAATCCTTGCTCTTATCTAACTGTAGCTATAGGGTGCCTTGTACATATATATATATAAATAACCTTTGGATCAGTCCAACAGCGAACACTGAAACTAAAATATTATTCTGTACTCACACTTGCTTGTCAAAATACGAAATTGATTAAAGTAAGACACTTACGAATGAAAGAGTTTTACAAGAAAATAACTTATTTCATTAAAAATTGTTAAAACTAAGGAAGAGAAAATAATCTATTTCATTAAAGATTGTAAAAACTGAGGAAGAAACTTTTGAAATACTAAACCAGTATATCAGGTCATTTCTACATCTACATTTTACTCCTCAAGCCGCCGTATAGTATGTGGTGGGGAACACTTATAGCGGCACGATCATTTTCTTCCTTCGTGTTCCAATCGCGACTGGAGCCTTGGAAGACAGAGTGTTGGTAAGACACCAATAAATTCCGATTTTCTCTTCGTGAACATTTTCTGAAGCGTATATGGGATGACTTAGAATGTTTGTCGACTGGTCTTGGAAAGGCCACTCTCGAAATTGATGCCCGACCCTCTGTTTAACAGTCTTACACTGGAATAGGAGATACGGACAGAAACCTTACCTTATATACAGCTGGAGGAACTGGGAGCGTAATAAATGGAAAGCACATTGGATACTTCTTGAGGTAGCCATTTTTACAGTATGGAACCAAGTAATCAGAACATAACGAAAAAAAATGAGTGATCCAAACTGGAGTATCAAAAGAAAAATAACTCAAGTTATGATTTTTAAATAATCCATATCCTCTTCGACTCTCTGCTCAGCCGTGCCTTCCCACTCATTTGCACTGAGGTGATAAGCGTCACGCACATATAGATATGGCAGTAGCATTGCATACACAATGTATAAAAGGCGCCGTGAATTGGCGGAGCTGTCATTTATACTATGGTGATTCAAGCGAAAAGGTTTCCTAAATGACTGTGGCCCACGACGGAAATTAACACACTTTGAAGGCGGAATGGAACTTTCCATTTCAGAAATCGTTAATGAATTCAGTATTCCGAGATCCACAGTGTCAAGAGTGTGCCGCCTCAACCAAATTTCAGGCATTATCTTTCACCATGGACAAATCAGCGGACGACGCCCTTCACTTAACGACCGAGTGCAGCGGCGTTTGTGTAGAGGTTTCAGCGCTAACAGACAGACAACACTGCATGAAATAACCGCAGAAATCAATGTTTGGTTGAAAAAATGCAGAATTTGTTATGGGACATCGTGAAATATTCCCGCTTCAATCCCTTTACTTTCATGAAATTCCGACAGGTGGCGGCTCCATGCTTAGCTTTCCAAATGGCGTCTGTTACAGAAGTGGATTCCAAGTAGAAAACTGTCATCGAGATTCTTTTGGTGTAAAACCAGAACAGTGCAGATACTCATAGACGCTTGCTCAACGACTACGGAGACCTGGAAGTGAACAAAAGCGCGGTCAGAAGTTGTGTATGGTCTCTGCTATCATAGCAACAAGAACGCGCACAGCTGTCCGATCTCCCGCGAGCCGTAATCAGTTGTGAGTTCTGCGATGTTGGAACGTGCGGACACTCTCATTCGAGGCGAGCGGCGGACTACAATGAAACACCTCACTACTCTGCTGGTCATATCTGCTGGCAGTGCATACACATTCGACCACCAGTTGGGATAGTCAAAGCTGTATTCCCTCTGTGTTCCGTGCCATACAACAGAAGACTGTAAAGACCAACGACGGACCGTCTGTGCGAAATTGCTTATTCCTTACGAGGCTGATCATCACCATTTTTTTTTTTTTTTTTTTGTCGAACGTCGTCACAGGCGATGAAACAGGAGTTGATCACTTCGAACCACAGGCAATATCCAATCCATGGAGTGGCGTCACACCACTCAAAGAACTTGATTGAACAGTTCTTCCTTGTCTACCCCCCAGATCCGATTCCACAAATTCATACTTCCACCTGTTTAGTCCAATGAAGGATGCACTCCGTGGGAAGTAGTACGTGGACGATAGGGAGGTTACTGACGCTGCAAGACGTTGGCTCGACCAGGTCATACAGGCCTTGCGCCACGCCGGCCGGTGTGGTCGAGCGGTTCTAGGCGCTTCAGTCTGGAACCGCGTGACCGCTACAGTAGCAGGTTCGAATTCTGCCTCGGGCATGGATGTGTGTGATGTCCTTAGGTTAGTTTGATTTAAGTAGTTATAAGTTCTACGGGACTGATGACCTTAGATGTTCAGTCCCATACTGCTCACAGCCCTTCGAACCGTTTTGAACCTTGCGCCACCGATTATGTTGAATTAGGATTTTATAGCCAAAAGAATGGGGAATAATTTGTTGTTGTGAATCCTGAATAGAACCAAACTGCTTTCAGAATAAAAATGTGTTGCATTGCTTATTGAACGCCCCTTGTTTCACAACTGCATCTACAGGACATTTCAAAAACAGAGGGCTTAATTCCAGGTATGTATCCCACATATTTAGAAAGCTAAGACAGTTAATAACAACCTAAGTCCAAATTCCGAGTTATGGCCTTAACTCAAGCGTTCTTCTTCCTGCAGGTAGTTGCCGTGACAGAAGATTTTAGTAAAACACTTAATTCCGAGGCGAAGGGTACACTGAGTGTTGTGTTTGGTGTTCGATATGTACACAAATCAGGAGCTGACAGAAGAGCATTTCATGCACTGCTAGTCGGATGGCAATGCTGCGTTCATCGACAGTGAGCCATCGGGCTGTGAGCATTCCGTACTGGAGGGTAGATACTGATTGCGCTCCGGTAACTAGGCTACAACCATTATCAGTACACCTACTATCCTCCGGTGCTAAAGCCCGTTATCAAATCTAAATCGACGTTGTCTTTCCAGGTGTACTAATTTTCTCCCCGTCAGAGAACGTTCCCTTTAATTTAGAAGTGAGCGACGGAAAGCCATTTTAACTGTGTTTCCAGTTACCATTTCAGCTTCGAAATATCGACCAAAGGCAGGGAGGAAACCTCAATAAGAGCTCGGCTGCGAACGGACAGCCAGAGAGAGATCTCACGGTTGCCCGCCGACCGTTAATTTGTGCGGGCGTAGGCCGCAGACGGCCGGGGGTGGGGGTCAAGGCTGCGCCAGCGCCTAATGAGGCCCGTTTCCATGGCGACCGCGCGACGCCGCCACTTAATTAAGGGCTCGGGGCGCCAGTGGCGCCGCCGGATTATCGCGAGCCGGCGTTTTTACCGCCGACGCGACGCGCTAACGCAGTGCGATACGCATAGAGAACGGCGCCGGAAGCGGCTGCGGACTCACCGGGCCGCGCCCTGGGCTTCGAGGCGGCTGGCTGCCTCTCTGAGGCGGCGCTCTTTTTGCGGGCACCGTCCGAGCGGCGCCCACAGTTTCCGGCGCTGGCGCCAGTGCTTGCGCGCCTCGGTACGCATGCGGCGCCAGCCTGCGTACAGTCGTGACAGCACCCTGTCTCTCCTCACCGAGCCGGAACGTTTTGAACAAGGCACCTCTTCATGTCAGTAACAGTTCACATACACGACTTCCTGCTACATGACTTGCCCAGTGCCACACGGAGAGATGTCTCGTGAGGTTTCCTTCAAGGTTGAGTACCAGGACCATTACTATTCCTTCAGTACACCGAAGTTACGTTAACTCTCTACATCTAAAATTACATCCATACTCTCCAAGACACCTTAAGGTGTACGTCGGAGCGCACTTAATGCGCTAATTCCTCGTCCCCCCCCCCCCCCCGTCCTCTCTTCAACCCCTACCTCTCCCTGACCCTTTTCCTGTTCTAATCCCGTATGTTCCGCCGGAAAAAAAAACCCAATTTTAGGTAAGCCTCCGTACCAAATCGAAACTCACTGATTTGATCTTTTTGATGCTTTCGCCAGTTGCTTGTACGAGGGAGCAATGTGTTGAGTATTTGTCATTTTGAGTATTGTTATTGATGGTATGCGGGACTTCAGATGTTGACTTAGTGATAAAATCAAACTCCTCCAGCCGTCGTTTTGATGTTGTTTTATTATGTTTCAACGAGTTTCGGCGACTCAGTGAAGCATCCTCAGGTCTTAACTAATGTTGAGGGAGTAAACTCCAGTAGTATACACGATCCCATCAGTGGCTATCATCTACAAACTGCCTTCCGTAGAATACCATAAATACGAAGTGGCTTCCGTCGAATACTGTAACACCAATGCTATTAGTAATTGATACTGCAGACACAACATCGCTTTTGCAGTATTCTGCGGAAGCTAGTTCATAGATGTTGACCACTAATCAGCAGACACATCATCGCATTTTCAGTATTGGTTCAAACGGCTCTGAGCACTATGGGACTTAACTGCTGAGGTCATCAGTCCCCTAGAACTTAGAACTACGTAAACCTAACTAACCTAAGAACATCACACACATCCATGCCCGAGGCAGGATTCGAGCCTGCGACCGTAGCGGCTGCGCGGTTCCAGACTATAGCGCCTAGGACCTCTCGACCACTCCAGCCGGCATTTTCAGTATTCTACGGAAACCAGTTGACAGATGTTGGCCAATGATGGGATCATGTATACGATTAGAGTTCACCCCTTCAGGATCATTTAACGCCTCAATATGGTGTACTAAATCGCCGAAAGTGGTTGATGTATAGTAAAATGACATCAAAATGACTCCTTTAGTTATTAATGAAACAAGAAATACATTTGTTTTATGGGAAAGTACGAGGTACTTCTAGATGAACAGCGCCTCTCTTACAGACACTTTCTGGAGAGAGAAACCACAGCTGAGAATAATCAGTGAATAACTATAAAAACACTCATCATAAAAATTGGTGTTTCGAAAACCCTGATAGCTGTATTAAGATGCTTTATTCTCAACTACCGGTATCGTGTCTCTATATACACACCTCCAGATTTATCTGCCAAGAATACAAATTACTGAGTGATTTGTTTTTTGAAATGGTAGAAATACAGAACCATAGACAGTACTCGCATTCAACAACAAAAATTGACAACTACTCAGAATTGTTATATTTTCATAAGATAGATGACCGACTTCCAACACTGAAAAAATTCGCGCATTGTATTTAAGGAAAGAACAGCAAAATTTTGAATGGTTTGGATGAATTACATATCAAGGATGCTATGAACCGAGCCTCAGGTTCACCTTTAAGTAATGAGATTGAACTGAGGCACAAAAGAATCCTATAGAATTTTGAATTCTCGTTGGTACTTACTAGGATGGTTATCGCAATGAAGCTGCTGTAGAGTACTGAAATATTACTCCTTCCAGCCCTCGGTTGTTTCCTCCTTGCAGCTGTTCGTGTGGTTACTTTCTTGCCCTCTTCAGTACAGTGGTCTTCCATCTTCCATCTTCCGGCTACTGACACCTTACCGCCCTGTTACCAATACGGTACAAGTACGCACATCATACACGACGTAGCCGCGCCGGGTAGCCGCTTGGTCCTAGGTGACTTGCCAAGGTTCGCGCGGCTACCCCAATCGGAGGTTCAAGTCCTCCCTCGGGCAAGGGTATGTGTGTTGTCCTTAGTGTCAATTAGTTTAAGTTGGATTAAGTTGTGTGTAAGACTAGGGACTGATCGCCTCAGCAGTTTGATCCCATACGAACTTAACAACTACGAATACAGTATTTTAAGTTTTACTTAAATCTGTTTCTTCAATTCTCGTCGTTTCTGTTCCATACTGCAATATAGTTTTTTGGTTGATATATTCCCATGTACTTGTAGTACTTTTCCTGGAGGTTACTTAATTTTTACGCATTTTCTCCCCTTTCAAGTTAGTGTCGAATTCACTATTTGTTTTTTTCCGCTCAAGGCCTGGCCCATTCAGGAGTCATGCTTTGTACATTTTGACGTGCATCTTTTCGGTGAACTCAATTTTATTATAACAGACCACAAATGTGGTTGGACTCTTAACGTGGATAACTTCTCGAATAGTTTGGCTTCGTAGTTGTCCATCCTCATTATGAAAACATAACCATTTTAAGTAATTATCATTGTTTTTTGTTGAAAACCGACACTATCCACACTTCTGTATTTCTATCATTTCAAAATATTTCACAGAGTGATTTCTTTTCTTGGCACAAAACCTGAAGGTGCGTGTATGCTGATGTGAAATCTGTAGTTGCGAATAAGGCACCGCCATACAGCTACACGACTTTTAGAAACACCTTATCAACCTTGACTTTATTAATTGTTATAATTTTATGATAATGTAAATGACCACTGTGAATTAAGTGTTTTTATTGTTATTCATGACATCTCTCTTATATTGTCTCCCACTGGAGATGGATGAGCGTCTACCAGACGTTTTCGTTATAACTGAACGAATCTGTCAGAAAGCGCGTAGCTCTTCTTCGGATCTTCACTATTCGGATCGTCTACTGGCCCTGTCGACCGAACGAGAGTTTTGTAAACTACCTTCTTCATGAATGAAGTCTACTTCCTGTGGATTTTTCCAATGAACATCAGTTCGTCATTAGCTTTCCGTACGATTATCTTTATTTGGTCGATTAGGTTTGTCACCCTGTAGGCATACTCCTCGTTATTTAATGGACGGGACTGCTTCCAGTCACTGTCCGAAAATCGTGTGGTAATACAATACCGCGTCTTCCTCCTATTTACATGCAGTACTTTACATTTGTGTATGTTGACGGTGAACTGTCAACAGCTTGACCAAGCGACGACCCTCTGCAGGTCTCTCTGTACGGGCGGTGAAACCACATGTGATGTAATTCACTCAGCCGTTCTCGATATGGATGTCAAGAACACAGCTCTACAGTGCCACAGACATAGTGCGAGAAAGTGCTAAAGATTTTTTTCTTTAATCGAATTGCCATAATTCCACATGAGGCAGCTGCTGGAAGTGGAAGACACACCTGGGGAGGACGATACTTTGTATCAGCATGAACACAGAAAAAGAAACAACATAAAGCGGTATTCTGTGATGAACAGCAGACCCTATAGTCACATTTTCCTTTTTATTGTTTGATGTCGCTACTGTAACCGAGTCTTGTGATATTCTCTCATAGTAACATTCCTGAAGAGAGATTTCACCACCACTGACTGAAATCGGTAGTTACTGTTGTGATCCAACATTGTAACAAAGAATACGGAGCTAGTAGCCGCGTACATTTTCACTACTGTGATGGGCCTGATCTTTGTACCATGGTTACAATATGCATTCACTATGGTGTGCGTCACTTTTTCCTGATTCATTATTATTTCTACTCCTCAGTTACGCCTGTTTGATTTATTGCTAATACCCCTGTACAGAACAGACTGCAAATCCTGTCCGTCCTGCTACAACACTCCAGTAGTTCCCGCTATATCTTTCTGTGTACCGATTTGCATTTTAAAATTGTCTGTCTAATGTTCTTACCCGATCGAGGGATTTAACTTTTCGTCCTGGCCTTCCTCTATTTATCCATAGCGCTCCTTTTTGTATCATTCAGAATTTCCGAATAGAAACACGGGGAACTTCAGTAAATAACTTAAATATTATCACTGAATGCTATGCAACGACGCACAGACACACAATGCTCTAAAAATAATAATAAAAAAGACGTACCAAATAGAAATTATCCGAATGGGACCGAAATCAACAGATGTGATGCGCCTGTTTAGACAAACAAATTATTACAATATCACAAAAATTGAATAATTTATTTAAGAGCAAGAGCGAGTCATAAATCTACATCTGCAGATATACTCCGCGATCAACCAAGTGGTGATGGCGGAGGTCACAATTGGCGCCAAAGTCGTATCTTCCCCCCCCCCCCCCCCCTGCCCCCTCTGTTCCACTCGTGGATCGAGTGAGGGAAAAACGACTGTATGAACCCCTCAGTACGACCTCTAATTTCCCTCATCTGTAAATGGCGTTCATTGCGCGATTTGAAAGTTGGTGGTAATATACACTACTGTCCATTAAAAGTGCTACACCAAGACGAGATGCAGATGATAAATGGGTATCCATTGGACAAATATATTATGCTAGAACTGACTTGTGATTACATTTTCACGCAATTTGGGTGCATAGATGATGAGAAATCAGTACCCAGAACAACCGCCTCTGGCCGTAATAACGGCCTTGACACGCCTGCGCATTGAGTGACACAGAGCTTGGATGGCGTGTACAGGTACAGCTTCCCCTGCACCTTCAACAAAATACCTCAGTTCATCAAGAGTAGTGACTGACGTATTGTGACGAGCCAGTTGCTTGGCCACCATTGACCAGACGTTTTCAGTTGGTGAGACATCTGGAGAATGTGGTGG
This sequence comes from Schistocerca gregaria, assembly GCF_023897955.1. Lineage (NCBI taxonomy): Eukaryota > Metazoa > Arthropoda > Insecta > Orthoptera > Acrididae > Schistocerca > Schistocerca gregaria. The sequence continues at coordinate 348,273,871 of NC_064927.1, read as the reverse complement.
CCAGGGCAGTAGTCGAACATTTTCTGTATCCAGAAAGGCCCGTACATGACCTGCATCACGCGGTCGTGCATTATCCTGCTGAAATGTAGGGTTTCGCAGGGATCGAATAAAGGGTAGAGCCACGGGTCGTAACACATCTGAAATGTAACGTCCACTGTTCAATGTGCCGTCAATGCGAACAAGAGGTGACCGAGACGTGTAACCAATGGCACCCCATACCATCACTCCAGGTGATACGCCTGTATGGCGATGACGAATACACTCTTCCAATGTGCGTTCACCGCGATGTCGTCAAACACGGATGCGACCATCATGATGCTGTAAATAGAACCTGGATTCATCCGAAAAAATGACGTTTTGCCATTCGTGCACCCAAGTTTGTCGTTGAGTACACCATCGCAGGCGCTCCTGTCTGTGATGCAGCGTCAAGGGTAACCGCAGCCATGGTCACCGAACTGATAGTCCACGATGCTTCAAACGTTGTCGAACTGTTCGTGCAGGTGGTTGTCTTGCAAACGTCCCCACCTATTGACTCAGGGATCGAGACGTGGCTGCACGATCCCTTACAGCCATGAGGATAAGATGCCTGTCATCTGGACTGCTAGTGATAAGAGGCCGTTGGGATCCAGCACGGCGTTCCGTATTACCCTCATGAGCCCACCGAGTCCATATTCTGCTATCAGTCATTGGATCTCGACCAACGCGAGCAGCAATGTCACGATACGATAAACCGCAATCGCGATAGGCTACAATCCGACCTTTATCAAAGTCAGAAATGTGATGGTACGCATTTCTCCTCCTCACACGAGGCATCACAACAGCGGTTCACCAGGCAACGCCTGTCAACTGCTGTTTGTGTATGAGAAATCGGTTGGAAACTTTCCTCACGTCAGCACGTTGTAGGTGTCACCACCGGCGGCAACCTTGTGTGAATGCACTGAAAGCTAATCATTTTGCATATCACGGCATCTTCTCCCTCTCGGTTAAATTTCGCGTCTGTAGCAGGTCATCTTCGTTGTGTAGCAATTTTAATGGCCAGGAGGGTATGATCTACATCCACAGTGAAGACCGGATTTCGGAATTTAGTGAGCAGCCCCTTCCATTTAGCGCATCGTCTATCAGCAAGTGTGTGTTCCTATGAGGTTTGTAACGGTTTCGCGATGGTTAAATGTATCAGTCACGAGTCTTGTCACTCTTCTTTGGACGTTCTCAATCTTTTGAACCAGACCCACCTGGAAAGGGTGGACCAACTAACGTATTGTAAGCTTTTCCTTTGTTGGAGGACTGCATCGGTTCAGGATTCTACCAATTAACCCCAATCTAGAGTTTGCCTTACCCGTTACTTGTGTAATCTGATCATTCGATTGAGATCATTTACAATAGTTACACCTAGATACTTCACTGATGTTACCGCTTCCAAAGACTGGGCATTTATTGTGTACTCGTACATTAATGGGGATTTTCGCCTTGTTATACGCAGTAGGTTACACTTACTAATATTGAGTGATAACTGCCAGTCATTACACCACCCATTTATTTTCTACAAATCCTCATTGATTTGTCCCAACTTTCTTGTGATACTACTTTCCTGTAGACTACAGCATCATCGGCAAACAGTCTAATGCCGCTGTCAGTACCAGCAACCAGATCGCTTATGTAAATCGTCAAAAGCAGCGGACCTATAAAGGTGCTCTGGGGCACATCTGAAATTACACTTGTATCTGTTGAAGTCACTTCGTTCAGGACGACATATGCTCCCTGTCTGTTAGAAAACAGCGTATGTCATCGGATAGACCGTAAGCGCGCACTATTTTGAAGGAAGCGACAGTGCGGAATTGGCCCTTATACAAAACGTTATTGGGCTTGGCATGGATTGCCATAACTCTCGGATATCGTACCAAACTCTGTCGAATTAGCATGCTAGATCGTCATAATCCCGAGCTGGATGGAGGGCTCTGTCAATAATAATCCAAAAGTTCTCCATTGCAGACAGATTCGGCAACACTACTGGCCATGGTCTTGTTTGGCGAGCTCGAAGACAAGCAGTAGAAACTCTCACCATGCACGGGCGGGCATTGTCTTACTGACATGTAAGCCCAGTACGGCTTGCCATGAGGGGTAAGAAAACGGGGTGCACAATATTACCTACGTATCGCTGTGCTGTAAGGGTGCCGCAGCCGGCCAGAGTGGCCGAGCGGTTCTAAGCGCTACAGTCTGGAACCGCGCGACCGCTACGGTCGCAGGTTCGAATCCTGCCTCGGGCATGGATGTATGTGATGTCCTTAGGTTAGTTAGGTTTAAGCAGTTCTAAGTTCTAGAGAACTGATGACGACAGCAGTTAAGTCCCATAGTACTCAGAGCCATTTAAACTTAGCCAACATACAGAGCGACCACAGTCTACTCATCGCAAAAATTAGACAACATGTGGGAAGGAACAAGCCTTTCTAAATAACGGATCGTAAAAGAACAACATTTTTATGTAGAGTCACTATGTAACGAATATAGAAAAAAGTTGTATCAGGAACGATTATCAGAGAAAGTAATAGAAAAACCCATTAATGCAGAGGATAATGTAGATCAGGGTTGGGAGAAAGCCAAAGAAAGTATTGAAAGTGCAGCTAAAGAAGCGTTAGAGGGGATACAAAGAGAAGACCATGTTTTCACTAAGAAATTAAAGAAATCTATATTTATCAACAGTATGTTCTTGTTGAAACATTTTAAATTAGCTAAAGAAACGTTGTTTTATGTCTTTCACAAGTTTTATTATGGTTACTGTACAACCTAGGTTTCGGGTTATAAGTCTATCTTTAAGTACATTATTGATTCCAAAGATCATAAAGCAAAGATAAACATGATGATAAGGCAGAGATAAAAATCTCAACTTCCTAATGTATCGATCCGTAGCTTAACGTTAAATTACTTCAATGACCACTTTTTTAAAAATAATTACATATGGACACAAATGAGCAATTACACTAACGTGACTAAACATATATAGGAATAAAGTTACGCATCAGCCACAGCTTTTTATCTACTCATGGATTGAGGCCGAAAGTTTTGCATCTATCTGGGAGTTGTGATACCATCTAAACGACGTGAATAATTGAATTTGGTTTGCTCGTTTAATAACGGGTGTGGGGATATATTCTTCGTTATTTTAATTTATAGAATTTCTAACAGCCTAACTTTTACCACCTTTTTCGCTCCGTGTAAAACTAGTACAACTACTATGTATTTGTGGTTTTTGTTAAGGCAATGTTCCGCACAGGCGGAATCAGGCTTCTTCAGTTTCCAGATTCTATTATGTTCTTTAAGTCTGTTGTAGTTTGACCTCGCAATCTTCTGTCCAACGTAACAAGATTGACACTCCCAGCATATGATCTTAAAAATCCCACTTCTCGCGATGGATGGTTGTTTGTCTTGTGCATAGAACAAGCAGCTACCTATTGTCTGAGAGAAAAGCAGAGAGACATCCTTTGCCCTCAAAATATTGCTTATCCTGTTTAGCGTTTGCCCTATAAGAGGTAATCTGCAACATTTCTTTTCCAGTTTTTCTGTGATGTTGATTGTGGCCTGTAGATATCTGGCTTGCTTCTTCATCTTTTTCTTAGAATTTCGTCAGGAATTCTGGTGTCAAATTCATTGTTTGTGGCTATTGTTTTTATGGTATTAACTTTCTGATCGAAGTCTTCTTGGGGCATGGGGATAGATACGAGATGGTGGATCATGTGGTGGAATGCTTTATCTTTAGACCCAGTAGGATGTTGGGAAGAAGCGAGGATGAAAGTGTCAGTGTAGGAGTCTGTCCGATAAATTTTAAATTTATGGTTGCTGTCTCCTATCTTTCAGTACAATATTTACACGGTCTTTCACTGCAGTACTTGCTAACAAGCTATGCACATCAAAACATACTAATTTTGCATTTGTCGGAACTTTAACATCTGTTAACTTGTTAACTAAAGCTAAACTGTTCTTAGTGCTATATTTCCTTTGGAGTTCAGTTTCTTCTTCAAGGTGGTGTTGATCGTCTTGGCAATCTTGTGTACTGGAGTTTGTACTGCAGATACCACTGGCCAGATTGGCACTTCAGTTATTCACCTCTTTCGGATGATATTACAACTACTAGATAGAAGTAAAGCGTTGGGACTCAAATGATAAGTAGATGAAAATTTCTGGACTGATGCATAACTTTATTCCTATGTATGTTAATGTTAATGTAATTGCTGAACTGCGTTATTCCTTGTGTAATTTGTGAAGAAAAAGGTCAACGAAGTAATTTTACATTAAGCCAAAGACCGATATATTAAGAGGTTGAATTGTTTGTCTTTGCCTTATCATCATGTATATATTTGCTTTATCAGCTTTGGAAACAGTAATGTATTTGAAACGGGTCAGAAAACCTTACACCCAAGTCAAACAATAACCATAATAAAATCTGTGAAACAAGGAAAAAAAGCGTTTGTCTAGTAGAGTTAAAGAAATGTTTGAAAAAGAGGCTTGCCTGTTTGAAATATGAACCACGCAAAACACAAGAATCTTATGAAGATTACAAAAGAACTTGCAACAAAATCACTCTTGAGTTATTTTAAACAGAAACCACAGGAAATTTTGTCTACAAATTTAAAATATGTCTTTTGTGGGCAGCAGAAACAGATTTAAAAGTGATAAGACAGAGGAAAGAATTATATGGAATTTTGTAAGTGAACGACGTAAATGAGGAAACATGTGTTAAACATTAAACAGAGTCGTATTAAGGTAAAAAAGTACGAGAAAACGAAGAGAATAGAAATCAATATAGAAGTGAACGATGATGTAACTGAACCAGATGCAGATGTAGAGGATGCTGTAAGTCTGTCAAGGAATAGGAAGTCTCCACGGAAAGAAAGGATTCCCAATGAATTACTGAACTGTGGAGGATATCCACTAACTGAAAAACTAACCAAGTTAGTGAATAATGTTATAACTGGTAATAAAATTCCAATTCTCATGTACAAAAAAGAAGTTAAGAAAGACCCATTCAATTACAAAGGGATAAATGTACTGAGCTCAATTCTTAAATTCATAACAAAATAATAGAAATAATATTTTTAAAAAACATTAAGGCCTTTGCAGAGGACCAGTATGATAATACAACCGGTACGCCATGCGCAGATGCAGTATTCATTCTTAGGCAGCTTCCACTGAACACGTAAGACCCGCTTATGTTTGTTTTATTGATTTATAGGAGGCTTTCTACAGGCTTCAGTAAACATATGTGGCAGACCTGCTCTTCAGTCGGGGCATTGCTTCCAACTCAATAAAAACTATTGAAGACATTTATTCCAACAACTACATCCAGAAGAAAATTGGTTCCAGCGGGATAGCAGTTAACAGTGGCATTAGAAAAAGTGACACTTTGAGGTTATAAAGAACTTATTGGCTGGTAGTGGTTACAGAATGCAGGACGAAAAAATAAAAATCATTTATTGTGATGAGGATGCAATTCTGCTAATTAACAGTGAAGATAGCCTACATAAACTTTTACGTATAATTTAACGTGGAAGTCAATAACCTAAACACTGGAATTGGATGTAAAAATCATTCCAGCTACAATGTCATTCAAATATCTTGGTTATGAACAGTCCAGCAGCGCAAATGTGAAAAATTTAGCTAGAACAAGTAGCAAATGTGAACAAAGTGGCAGTGTGTTTAAATGATACTATTTGGAAAAACAACATATAGAGAAAACTGGAAAGTCAAGATTAAGCAAAACAATAGTGGGACCAATTATGACATGCACAACTGAGACAAGGCCTGAAATATCAAAAACTAGAAGACTCCTTGAAACCACAGAAATGAAAATTCTGTGAAGGATTACGGGGAAGAGAGAAGTGAAAATTTAGAAAAAATTTTCAAGTGAACACGTAAGAGAAAGAATGAATAGAACGAACACTTGGAGTCGATGGATGAAAGGAAAATAGTGAAAATCGTAGGAAATAATGGCTGTCCAAGGAAAAGATCGAGTGACAGTCTCACGGCAGACTGAGGAGTACTGAAGAAAACAGGCCTTAGCCTAGGAAGAAAAGAAGAAGAAGAAGAAAAAGAAGAAGAATGTAGGTTCTCACGACGTTGAGTGCACCACATTCTTTTCCTCCGACCAAGCAAAAATTGTTAGCAGGGTGGGGAATCGAAGCTTGGTCACATCTCAGAGCGTACAGCAGTTCTTCGGAGTCTTCATCCTACAAGATGAGCGCCTTCCGATTAGTATTGCAAGCATTTCACTCGAGATACGTGTTCGTTAATCTCGTACAAACAAGGGGCGGTGAAGCAGAGTGTCCACGGCGCAGGTCTCTCTAACGAGCTCAGTCTAGCGATCAGTCGGCGGCTTAGCCGGGCTGAGTAATACCCTGCGCGCCTTCTCGCGTCTGCGGATAAATGTGCACATTAGACCGCGAACGACCCGTCGAACAACCGGATCACACACGAGACGAGCGTGCGAATAAACTGAGGGACCATCGCTCAGTCTCTGTCCCATCGCCATAACCAAGAGGTTGTCGTGTTCGCTTTGCTGTTACACGGCAAGCAACACTACTGACGTTGCTACGGGTTAATGTTGCCCCTTCGTGACAATTTTCTAAATCGCAATAAGTTCGAACGTTGGAAACTGTACACGAGATAATCGTGACAGTTCAACATTGCTTTCAACAGTGCACCATCGGTAGAACAAAGCACTTGACATGCGTAATGTTACTTTTATTTCATTCTCAGTAAGCATCATACATGCACTATCCGATCAAAAACTTTTCGACTCTGTAAGCGCAGAACAGGGAATCAGTGATCATAAGGCCGTTGCAGCATCCCTGAATATGGAAGTAAATAGCAATATAAAAAAGAGAGGAATGTTTATCTGTTTAGTAAGAGTAATAAGAGGCAGATTTCAGACCACGTAACAGATCAAAACGAAAATTTCTGTTCCGTCACTGACAATGTTGAGCGTATATCGAAAAAGTTCAAGGCAATCGCAAAATGCGTTTTAGACAGGTATGTGTCGAGTAAAACTGTGAGGGAGGGGAAAAATCCATCGTGATTCAACAACAAAGTTAGGAAACTACTGCGAAAGCAAAGAGAGCTTCACTGAAAATTTAAACGCAGCCAAAACCTCTCAGACAAACAGAACCTAAACTATGTCAGAGTTAGCGTAAGGAGGGCTATGCGTGAATTCGAAAGTAAAATTCTATGTACCGACTTGACAGAAAATCCTAGGAAGCCCTGGTCTTACGTTAATCCAGGAGTGGATCGAAGCAGCATATCCAGACACTCTGGGATGATAATGTCATTGAAACAGAGAATGACACGTGTAAAGCTGAAATACTAAACACCTTTTTCCAAAGCTGTTTCACAGAGGAAGACCGCACTGCAGTTCCTTCTCTAAATCCTCGCAGGAACGAGAAAATGGCTGACATCGAAATAAGTGTCCAAGGAATAGAAAAGCAACTGAAATCACTCAGCAAAGGAATGTCTACTGGACCTGACAGGATACCAATTCGATTCTACACAGAGTACGCGAAAGAACTTGCCCCCTTCTAACAGCCATGTACCGCAAGTCTCTGCAGGAACGGAAGGTTCCAAATGTTTGGAAAAGAGCACAGGTAGTCCCAGTTTTCAAGAAGGGTCGTCGGGCAAATGCGCAAAACTATAGGCCTATATCTCTGACATCGATCTGTTGTAGAATTTTATAACACGTTTTTTGCTCGCGTATCTGTCATTTCTGGATACCCAGAACCTTCTCTGTAGGAATTAACATGGATTCCGGAAACAGCGATCGTGTGGGACCCAACTCGTTTTATTTGTTCATGAGACCTAGAAAATATTAGATACAGGCTCCCAGGTAGATGACATTTTCCTTGACTTCCGGAAGGCGTTTGATACAGTTTCGTACTGTCGCCTGACAAACAAAGTAAGAGCCTACGGAATATCAGACCAGCTGTGTGGCTGGGTTGAAGAGTTTTAGCAAACAGAACACAGCATGTTGTTGTCAATGGAGAGACGTCTATTGACGTTAAAGTAACCTCTGGCGTGCCACAGGAGAGTGTTATGGGACCATTGCTTTTAACAATATATATAAATGACCTAGTAGATAGTGTCGGAAATTCCATGCGGCTTTCCGCGGATGATTCTGTAGTATAGAGAGAAGTTGCAGCATTAGAAAATTGCAGCGAAATGCAGGAAGATTTGCAGCGGACAGGCACTTGGTGCAGGGAGTGGCAACTGACCCTTAACATAGACAAATGTAATGTATTGCGAATACATAGAAAGAAGGATCCTTTATTGTATGCTTTGGCAGTACTGTCGTCGAGATGGTATTTCCATTGCTATCGTTCGGAGGGAGCATTGATCGTGTCTTGCCGGTAGCATATTTTACTTAGGACAATAATCTCTTGGGATTTGCTTTCAGATTTCGGGACAAAGTTTCGTTGTGGAAACTAAATTTTGAAGTTCTGTAATAGATCGACAGTCTTTCTGCAACAGTGTTCTGACCTGTTTTGTGTACCACAGGGCATCATTTCCGTCCTTTGTTAATTCATTTGGCAGAAATCTGTCAGTTGCGGTCGATACTATTTCCTTGAATTCAAGCTACATTTGGTTTCCATTTTCACTGTTATTTTGAAAAGAATGGACATTGCTGTTCAGTAAGACATTAAGAGAATTTTTATCTTTTTTTAAATATATATTTCTTTCGTTTAATTTTGGTGGATTTTGGAGTTACTGTATTCAGTCCCGCTACGACTGTCCTCTGTTCACTAATCCCTGCCTCCGATTTGATGCTCGTTGTTAGCTCAGCGGGTTATTTGTTGATATGAGGACATGTGCGTTTTCAGAACCGTTTACTATTCGAGCATGAGCTAACTGCCCGAAATTGTTTTCAGAGAATGTGTTTAATACCCGTTCGGATGATGTTTCATGCATTCCTCCGGATTTAAACATGCATTTTCGGCTACATATCGAGGGTAAATTGAAGTGATTACCAACTTTAATTGTATGAGTGAGGTATTTCTTTGAAATTAGACACCATTTTCCGTTACACCATTCAGCATTTCAGTTATCGGAGTTGGGAAATTAGTAAAATGATACAGTCAGTATTTTACTCCGGTTGCCAAGAATTACCTCTATTCATAATAGCTCAAATCACTATTTACTTCAATTTCGCAAGATACACTACTGGCCATAAAATTGCTACACCAAGAAGAAATGCAGATGATAAACGGGTATTATACTAGAACTGACATGTGATTACATTTTCAAGAAATTTGGGTGCATAGATCCTGAGAAATCAGTACCCAGAACAATAACCTCTGGCCGTAATAACGGCCTTGATACGCAGTTGCCCATGCAGCTTCAACACGATACCACAGTTCATCAAGAGTAGTGACTGGCGTATTGTGACGAGCCAGTTGCTCGGTCACCATTGACCAGATGTTTACAACTGGTGAGAGATTTGGAGAATGTGCTGGCCTGGACAGCAGTCGAACATTTTCTATATCCATAAAGGCCCGTACAGGCCCTGCAACATGCGGTCGTGATTATCCTACTGAAATGTAGGGTTTCGCAGGGACTGAATGAAGGGTAGAGCCACGGGTAGTAACACATCAGAAATGTAACGTACACTGTTCAAAGTGCCTTCAATGCGAACAAGAGGTGACCGAGACGTGTAACCAATGGCACCCTATACCATCACGCCGGGTGATACGCCAGCATGGCGATGACGAATACACTCTTCCAATATGCGTTCACCACGATGTCGCCAAACACGGATGCGACCATCATGATGCTGTATCATAAACTGGATTCATCCGAAAAAATGACGTTTTGTCATTCGTGCACCCAGGTTCGTCGTTGAGTACACCATAGCAGGGTAACCGCAGCCATGGTCTCCGAACTGATAGTCCATGCTGCTGCAAACGTCGTCGAACTGTTCGTGCAGATGGTTGTTATCTTGGAAACGTCCCCATCTGTTGACTCAGCGATCGAGATGTGGTTCCACGATCCGTTACAGCCATGCGGATAAGATGCCTGTCATCTCGACTGCTGGTGATACGAGGCCGTTGGGATCCAGCAAGACGTTCCGTATTACCCTCCTGAACCCACCGATTCCATATTCTGCTAATAGTCATTGGATCTCGACCAACGTGAGCAGCAATGTCGCGATGCGATAAACCGCAATCGCGATAGGCTACAATCCGACCTTTATGAAAGTCGGAAACGTGATGGTACGTATTTCTCCTCCTTACACGAGGCATCACAACAACGTTTCACCAGGTAACGCAGGTCAACTACTGTTTGTGTATGAGAAATCGGTTGGAAACTTTCCTCATGTCAGAACATTGTAGGTGTGAGCACTGGCGCCAACTTTGTGTGAATGCTCTGAAAAGCTAATCATTTGCATATCACAGCATCTTCTTCCTGTCGGTTAAATTTCGCGTCTGTAGCACGTCATCTTCTTGGTGTAGCAATTTTAATGGCCAGTAGTGTAACGCTTTTAAAAGCAACAAACACACCACTGCCAAGTTCATTTAGCCTATCCTTTCTGAACACCGTTAGGTCCTTCGCACAAATTTCGACTGAACTCATCTCCGGCTATAACCATCTTTCACTGCCCTTAATGATTTGAGCATCAGTGCCTTCTATTAGAGCTTGCATCTCTGTTACTTTGCCAAGACAGCTATGACAGTTTACAACTGTTATACCATTGGTTCCCAGATCTAAGTTCTTCCTGTGTTCTACCTGCACCCTTTGAGTCTGGAACCCTTTCTGTGTTTCCCCGAGCCCCTCTAACCTAAGAAACCGCCCAGTCCACGCCACACAGCGCCCACTACACTTGTAGCTGACTCCTGTGTGTGTAATGGACTCCTGACCAATTTAGCAGAACCTGAAACCCCACGACCCTACTGTACAAGCAAAGGAATCTGCAGCCTAGGGTCGCAGAACCATCTGACCCTCTGAGCTCTTTACCGAAAGTCCGCAGTTGGCCCTGTCAACCAGGCTGCAAATGGCGAGATCTGCTTTCGTCCCGCAAGCGGGGATTGGCAGCTTTTACCGCTTCAAATATCTTCTCGAAACCAGAGAGACTCTCTTTTGATCCAAAGCGACACACATCATTGGTACCGATGTGAGGCATCACCTGCAGCTGGCTGCACCCTGTGGGCTTCGCGCCATCCGGAACGACGCGTTTTATGTCTGGAATGACTGCACCAGGTGTGTACACGGAGTGCACACTCTCTTTTTTCCGCTCCTTGGCAGCCATGTCCCTATGGAGCCCCATAAGTCGACTTACATTGGAGCTTCCAACTACCAATAATCCTATCATCTGTGACTGCCCAGCCAGCCGTTGTGACTGAGCGGTTCTAGGAGCTTCAGCCCGGAACCGCATTGCTGAGACGGTCGCAGGTTCGAATCTTGAATCGGGCATGGATGTGTGTGATGTCCTTAGGTTAGTTAGGTCTAAGTAGTTCTATGTCTAGGATACTGATGATCTCAGATGTTAAGTCCCATACTGCTCTGAGCCGTTTGAACCATTTGTGACTGCCCAGATCCTGCAGGCTGTGATGTTTCTTCTAAAACAAGACACCACCTCCTCGGTACTACATTGTGGCACAACAAAAGACGAATGGTAACGTTTTCTAGTCATTCGCCAAAGCCAACCCATACCATCGGATTTCTACAGCGTATAGCACGGTTCATCACTCCAAATCACTCGTTTTCAGTCATCCACTGTCCATTGGCGCCTCTCTTTACGCTATGTCAACAGTGTGTGACTCGACCATTGTAAACGTTTCTTTTTAGCTCCCTACGCACATTGTGTTAGTTAAACTACACCTGCCGCTTTGGAATTCCTCTGAATTCATGCGATTATTTACAACCGCCCTTCGCAATGCTCGACGGTTTGCCTGGTCTGGGTTTAGCTGTGACTAATCCTTCGTGTTTCCACCCGGATTTGTTACTTAGGTGACTTCCAATAAATAGTCCAATCTCAAACTCACTGAGCTTTTCTTACTGACCCATTCAGCTGTTACAACTTCACTACCTGCAATACATTACTCTCATGCCTCCTCTTATGCGGGAATTACGATAGGTTGCCCAGGTAGCTTTTCTACATCTACATCTACATTTATACTTCGCAAGCCGCCCAAAGGTGAGTGCCGGAGGGCACTTTACGTGCCACTGTCATTACCTCCCTTTCCTGTTCCAGTCGCGTATGGTTCGCGGGAAGAACGACTGCCGGAAAGCCTCCGTGCGCGCTCGAATCTCTCTAATTTTACATTCGTGATCTCCTCTGGACGTATAAGTAGGGGGAAGCAATATATTCGATACCTCATCCAGAAACGCACCCTCTCGAAACCTGGACAGCAAACTACACTGCGATACAGAGCGCCTCTCTTGCAGAATCTGCCACTTGAGTTTGCTAAACGTCTCCGTAAAGCTATCACGCTTACCAAATAACCCTGTGACGAACCGCGCCGCTCTTCTTTGGTCTTCTCTATCTCCTCCGTCAACCCGACCTGGTACGGATCCCACACTGATGAGCAATACTCAAGTATAGGTCGAACGAGTGTTTTGTAAGCCACGTCCTTTGTTGATGGACATTTTCTAACGACTCTCACTATGAACCTCAACCTGGCACCCGCCTTACCAACAATTAATTTTATATGATCATTCCACTTCAGATCGTTCCGTAAGCATACTCCCAGATATTTTACAGCAGTAATTCACTAAATTACAGACCCATATAAATAACGTTGATGTGCAGCAAGATATTGGAACGTATATTGTGTGCGAATATTATGAATTACGTCGAAGAGAACGGTCTATTGACACATAGTCGAAATGGCTTTAGAAAACACCGTTCCTTACTCCCACTAAGTGTTGAGTGTTATTGACAAGGGATTTCAAATTGATTCCGTATTTATAAATTTCCAGAAGGCTTTTGACACCGTTCGTCCTAAGCGACTTCTAATCAAATTGCGTGCTTATGGAATATCATCTCAGTTATAGGATTGAATATGTGATTTCCTGTCAGAGAGCTCGTAGTAGCTTACGGAAAGTCATCGAATAAAACTGACGTGATTTCTGGCGTTCCCGAAGGTTGCGTAATAGGCGCTCTGCTGTTCCTTGTCTATACAAACGATCTAGAAGACAATCTGAACAGCCGCCTTAGATCGTTTGCAGAAGACGCTGTCTTTTATCACCTAGTAAAATCATCAAAAGATCAAAACAAATTGCAAAACTATTTAGAACGGATGCCTGTACGGAGAAAAAATTGGCAATTTATCCTAAATAATGAAAACTGTGAGGTCATCCACGTGAGTACTAAACGGAATCCGTTAAACTTCGGTTACACAATAAATCAATCAAATGTAAATGCCGTTAATTCTTCTAAATACCTATGAACTACAATTAAGAACAATTTAAATTGGAAAGAACGCACAGGAAATGTTGTGAGAAAGGCGAACCGAAGACTGAGTTTTATTGGCAGAACACTTGGTAGAGGCAACATATCCACTGAAGAGACTGCCTGCACTACGCTTCTCCGTCCTCTTTTGGAGTACTGCTGTGCGGTCTTGAATCGTTACCAGATAGGATTAACGAAATCCATCGGGAAATTTCAAAGAACGGCAGCATGTTTTGTCTTATAGAGAAATATGGGAGAGGGTGTCACGGCCATGATACAGGATTTGGGGTGGACATAATTAAAACAAAAGCGTTTGTCGATACGGCGAAATCTTCTCACTAAGTTTTAGTCAACTTCCTCCTCCGAGTGCAAAAATATTTTTTGACGCCGATCTAAAGAATGGTTCAAATGGCTCTGAGCACTATGTGACGTAACATCTGAGGTCATGAGTCTCCTAGACTTTGAACTACTTAAACCTAACTAACCTATAGACATCACACACATCCAAGGCCAAGGCAGGATTCGAACCTGCGACCGTAGCAGCAGCGCGGTTCCTCACTGAAGCGCCTAGAACCGCTCGGCCACAGCGGCCGGCACGCCGATCTACATAGGGAGAAATGGTCATCGTAATAAAATAAGGGAAGTCACAGTTCGTACAGAAAGAATTAGGTCTTCGTTATTTATTTATTTTTTTCACTTGCTGTTCGAAAGTAGAGTGATAGAGATTTAGTATGAAGGCGGTTCGAGGAACCCTCTGCCAAGCACTTAAGTGTTATTCGCAAAGTAGCCTTGTTGATGTAGTTGTTTTCGTGGTTAGGATTAGTTTGTTTATTTACAAAGTGCTCCATTACTACTTTTTTGCAATACTACACATATGTATTTGTGTGTGTGTGTGTTTGTGTGTTTGTGTGTGTGAGTGTGTGTGTGTGTGTGTGGAGTGGAGTGTAAAGTTTGTCATGTATGGTGGTAACGAGAAAACAGAGTTGGTGAATCCCGGTACCGGCACGTTGGCTACTACTCGCGAATAGCACCAAGATAAGGAAATTCTATATGTGGAATAATATGAACAAATTTTGCAGCTTTGTGTATTGGGCACAGAAGATGAACAGTTCGGACACGATGCTTGTTTGTATGAAAATAACAGTGGACCTGGTAGAAAGCAGCAGCTGTGTGGCGATGATCTGTGGACAATTACATTCTTGAAATAGACGAGGCTACCCATAGTGCCGACCTGAACAATGGAACACCCTTGGGATGAATTATATTGTGAACTCCACATCCCAACGTCCAAAATTACTACGTACTGTGGTTTCGGTCCTTAACGAAGAAGAGGTTGTCAGTCTTCCATAGAAATTCAGACACCTCACTGAATTTCTCCTCAACTCAGTTCAAGCCGTCGCAAAGGAGAAGTATGCAAATTTCCGATATTAAGGGTCAATATTAGGCGTGTGGATGTCTACATCTATAGTTAATTGTGAAAAGTAATTACCAGGCAGAGGGTTAATCGGACAGCTTACAAGCTACTTCTCTACCTTTCCACTCTCGAAAAGCGCCCGGGGAAAACGGAGACTTAAATCTTACCTTGTGAGCTCTGAGTTTATTTATTTCATTGCAATGATAACATCTTCCTATATAGAAGGGAGCTCACAAAAATTTTCACATTTCGAAGGAGAAAGTTGGTGACTGAAATTTATAGATTGAGATTCCGTTCTGCCCCGATCCGTTCCGCCCCGACCTGTCGGTTTAGGTACAGATCAAAACACGCAAAGCACTTTGAAAAATAAACATTGTCTGAAAGGACTAAAATAAATGGTCTAGCGCGTATTTTGATATTTCTAGGAAGGTAAAAGTAATAGAAAAACCTTTCCGCTTACGTTTCAGATAAAAAGTTACTAATGTTGACACATTCACGTGAAAAATAGCGGCAAACATGTTACTGGTAAAACAATCAAAGTTACATTTTTACAGTAGCTTTTTACCAGCTTTATCGCATGGATAACGTTTCCTGAAAGTGATTCTAAGTTCACCACTTTGCAGCTAAAATAAACCCAGAGTTCCGTTCTGCTCCGTGGTTCCATCCTGCCTCGGTTTCCCCTAATTTAAAAGTTTCAGGAAAGAAATTGAAGATTTTTTTGAGAGTAGTGTCTGTTGCATTTGAAGATGATTGCTCGTTGAGAAACTGTAGTATTTTGTCGTTTCACAGTGTGTTATCAGCTGGGAACACGAAAATAGCATCAATAAAAAGCAAGTAATTGGCATAAAGCACAGTAGGAGGAACATCAAGAAACAAACAAAAAGAAACAGAAAAATACGAACCTAGAAAATAATACTTGCTCTGTACATGGTGTTCACTTCTGCTGGTGAATCTGCACATCGAATAAACAAGCTAGAAAAAGTAAGTGGGCTGCCCAGATTTTTTTAATTTCTTTTAGAATTTGCTATACCCTGTGACGTTAAAAGATAAATTGAGAAATAGTACCATCTAGGAACGAATTTAAAGTGCTCCACAAATGAGAGAATCCAGGAAAATAGCTTTCACGAAGAAGGAATAGATTCCAAACTTAACACCTGAAGTAAGTAGTAAGAAGAAAAAGCAGCTTGCTTCTACTGAACTGAAAGTTGAGTTTCGAGCCACTACGGCTGGAGGTGCTTGTTTTCTTTCTTTCTTTTTTTCCTTTTTTTTTGCCTTCCTTCCATTCTGTGTAGTTAGTTACACGATGATAAATTTCCTGTATATACGAAGCTACTTACATATCTGACACTGCTGCAGTTCTTTCTTATTACAGTTCGTGAAGTTAAAGGTTGGCCCTAACATAGTTCCTTGTGGTACGGTAATTGTGTTTTTATAGTTTTTAATGGCAAACTATGATGTTTGACAGTCGCTTGTTACCTGTACACATCGTATCATAAAGTGATCTGTAGCAGCGTCCCCGTTACGCTACGACAAAAGTTTCAGTCCGGCATAGCGTCACATCTTGAAGGAATTGCTTCTACGTGAGGATCGGTTCAGATTCCCTCGTGTGACATTGAATTGCAGCTAGCGTCGCGGCAAGTGCGACCGGGCAGCGCTCTGCGTGGGTTCTGATCCCTGCCTCTGGCGACATAAATCCTCCCGCCCCGCTGTTAACGAGTCACGCAAACACATTGAGGTAGTTAACGCGCTGTCATAAGGTTGCCCGCCGCCGCACGGACGAACGTTAAAACTGTCTCGGAGCTGGCCGGCGCTGCATGGACGGACTTAGGAAGGGAGAACAGTACCGCTTCCTCATCACGATCCGCCGTAAGCCATTATTTTACTTCTTTCCCTTCTGGCGCGGACTGAATGCAGAAATAAAATGGAAGACTTTGTCTGCAAACCAGCTTACTACAAACCAGGATTTCCGATCAGACTCAACGAATTATATTAGATCATCATTATTATCGTAACTATTTACTTTCTTTGGTTATTTATTTATTTTTGTCTAACAGCACGTGGCAAGTTTAGGCTCTGTCAGGATTATTCTTGATGGCGTGGTATTCACTCGGAAGACTGGTTTGATGAAGGAAGGAAGGTTGGAGGGAAGAAAGGAAGGAAGGTTGGGTTTAACGTTCCTTCGACGTTGAAGTCATCAGAGACGGAACACAAAAATGGATTGTGTCGAGCATGGGGAAGGAAGCAGGTAGTCCACTTCCAAAGGAATCATCCTGCCATTTTCCTGGAGCGATTTTAAGGAAATCACGGAAAACCTTAATCTGGATGGTGGGATGCGGGTTTGAACTGTCGTCCACGCGAATAAGAGACCGGTGTGCTAACAAGTGGTTTGATGCAGATCTTCACTGTAATTTATCCCTCGTATCTTCATTTCTGCACAACATCCAATTGAGCCTGTTTTTTGCACTCTTCGTTTTGGTCCCTCACTACAATTTGCAGCCTCCACGCTTACCTCTATTACCACACTAACTATTCCTTCTAGCCCCTGAAAGGGTCCTTTCAAATATATCCCACCATTGGTAAAGTTGTACCATGAATTTCTGTTCTGTCCAGTTTGATTTGGAACCTGGTCATTACTTACATTTTTAATCCCTAGTATTCTTCTGTAGCATAACATTTACAAATATTCCACAATTTTCTTGTCTGTAGTGCTAAATTACGCTGCACTCTAGACAAATACTTTCAGAAATGTCATCATGAAAACATTATTCACATGTTAAACAATTTTTTTATGTTTTCCCGGCATATATCACAGATGAAAAGTTAACGAACGGACAGTCGGGCTTACGTTGTAGCATAGATAAAACTGCATATCCATCACAGGACGAATTTTCATCATTAGGAAGGTGATGACAGAGTCTACTGTGACGTCTATCAGTTCGTTCATGTAATTTGTCGCGTAAGATGGGGAAACAGGACGCTTTATTGGCTTTCCAGTGGATGTCTTTTGTGACGAAGATAATATATGATAGATCTTCTTCTGGTATTGTCAGCGATATGCTTTTTGCGCCTTCTGTTAAAACAAATGTGCTCCTTCGACGAAATATTCTCGCGAGAGAGTGGCAGACTCGTAGCAACTTTCAACGAGTTTCCTGTTCGTGAACTTCAGTAGTTAGGATATTAACTTCGCATTCAGGTGGACAGTCCTCTTCTGCCGTCCAAATTTATATTTACCTTCGTTTACCTAAATTTATGAAGCCAAATGGTGGCACGGTTACTTTGACAAAGACGAGAACGGTTTCCTTCCGCAACCTTCCCCAATCCAAATTTGTGCCCCGTCATTAATGACTCTACCGTGGATAGGATATGCTGTTCCTTAGAGGCGAGTGCAGGGTCGTTTCATTTGCACCGACAGAGTAAAATATGTTCGTAACATCACTGCACACATATCCTGAATGATTACTGATTTCACATAAATCTTACTCAGTTTTTAAACAACTACGAGGGCATGGTAAAGAGTAATACCTCCGAATATTTTGTGTCGAAATTGTGAAAGCTTTTTAAATAGAACAAACTCTATTAAGAATCTGCATCTTTATTCTTCATGTGTACGTACTTATTTCTCAATACAGTCATTCTGGCGACGAACATATTTCTTCCCACGAAAGACCAGCTTGTTGACACCGTCGCTGTAGAATCTGCTTACATGGCTTCCTCGCTATCAAAGCGAAGTCCTCGAAGATGTTCTTTAAGTTTTGGAAACGGGTCAAAATCGAGGGGGCCAAGTCAGGACTGTATGGAGGGTAATCGATGACAATGAACCAATGGCGTCGGATTGCTGGAGATGTAGCAGTGCTCATGTGTGGTCTGACGTTGTCATGCTTCATGTGTGGACGAAGGGTTCGTCCACTTTTC
The DNA here is from genome assembly GCF_023897955.1 of Schistocerca gregaria. Lineage (NCBI taxonomy): Eukaryota > Metazoa > Arthropoda > Insecta > Orthoptera > Acrididae > Schistocerca > Schistocerca gregaria. Next base: position 348,255,119 of record NC_064927.1, on the reverse strand, counting down.
TGCGGTTTGAAATATGTCCGCAGCATACTTTTTCTCACGCACCAACGTTGCTACGATACACACCGCCATTCTACACGCTACATTTCGGGTCTCTCTAGCGACAGAGCGATGTAACTTGCGTCAGCGAAGCAGAAATGTCGTCTGGGCAACATTAATGACATGTAATACCTCAACTAACAACATCCACAGCATTTTGTCGGACTTGGCACATTTGTGCTGCCAAACTCTTTTCTTACAGGAATCTCTCATTTCGTTACTAGGTGCCAGATACAGAAGGAGTTTGCTGCAGACAACCCAAGTGAATGGAAAAGAAACGTAAGGTTTCAGCACCAGCAAACGACAGAAAAAAACGATACAAGATGCTTCCCGTTGGTTATGTCGTTCTGTTTCTCGATGCAAACTGCTTCATTTGGTTCATGCCCCAGTAAGCTATTCTCTCGCCGCTACAGAGAGGCAGAAATTGATGTCACCTGTTCTGGGCTTAAGCACTCCGCCAAAGGCCAGTCCCTGCTGCTGCTGCAACACATTACCATTGGTGCCGAAAATCTCTCTTCGCCATTCTCCTGACATAATGCTAATGGGCATCGTACTTTGTTTGGGAAACCTGTTCTCTATCCTGGCGAGTCGCCCTGCATTTCTGTCGCAATCCAAGCCGAATTCTCCGGGTGAAATCTGTCACTTATTTACTCTAAGATAAAAACCAATTCATGTAGCTCATTTCCATTCATTAAGTGCTCACTTTTCTTCTGTTGTCTTGGTCTGGGTATGTGTATCACGCACTGATTAAAACATTTTCAGTTTTTTAAAACATATTTGTTCGTCTGTGAATGTTATTGCAGGCTGTTAGAATTACAATTTTTGTTTGAAACTTGTACTGCTTTATAGCAAAGTAACTAATTAATGACGTTACTTCAACAAGCTATTTTAACGGGAGTCAAAAAATGTTGTACTCTAAAGTAGTGAATTCGACAAAATAAATTGCTAATCAGTTAGTTATTCACAGAAAGTAAAATAATATACAGCTTTAATTATCCGATTTTTTACCCATTCTCGCTGTATCATTAGAAAATCAACACAGAATGTTAGCGAAAGTTACTATTCACTGCATGAAATCCTGGCATTTTAGCTTTTTTGCGCAGCTAGCGAGTTCAGCCATGCTTGTTATACGAGAAAGTGTTATTCATTCTTTTTTTTTACGAAAGTGATATAATGATGCCTTTGGCTATGGATTGTTAGAAACACTAAGCTCATGTGTCACAGGAACATAGTCAAACAAAACTTCTATTTTTTCATATTATTTTCTTAAATGAACACATGAAAACACCGTCATTTGACTGTACTGTTGTTTACTTAATTACCACCCAGATTTCCTTCTTTTGTGTTATTTCAGATGATTTGATTCAGTTTATATCATTGACGTACAAAGTGTATCATAATTAATGGTGTAAACGCATACAGTTGAAAGTACACGATACTAGAAGCACAAAAGTCTTAGTAAACACAGGGTCGAAAATGCATACCTAAGAGGTACGAGCAAATTTTTCATCTTCGATACTGTAATGGAAATCTTTTCTACTGTATGCTCTTTGCTTTCCATATTTTGGGAAGTGGTAATATGGGCCAAAACAAGAAAAAATGTCCAGTAAATATGTGCTCTAAAAGGTACACCTTAAAAGTTATGAGCACTTGTTTATTAGAAGGATTGTGCTCCAAACTACTTGAGATGAACAAGTGCTCATAGCTCCTACGGTATGCATTTTAGGTCACATGTTTACTGGACATTTTTTTCTTGTTTTGGTCCATATTATCACGTCCCAAAAAATATGGAAAGCAAAGAGCTTGCAGTAGAAGAGACTTGATACACTGTATCGAAGATGAAAAATTGTTCATAGCTCTTAAGGAATGCATTTTCGACCCTATGATTACTGAGACTTTTTTGCTTCTAGTATCGTCTACTTCCAACTGTATGCGTTTACGCCATTAATTATGATACACCTTGTATATTGCAGGACATCAAGCATGGCATAAAGCGTCGAAACCTGGATCTTAATTAAATAATCAATAATACAGTCAAATGAGGTATGTTCATTCAAAAATTATGGTATGACTGTTGCTTAGCAACATCTAAAATTGTTTTCTAAAGAACTATTTATTCATGCTTCGTAAAATGAGCACCTGTAGAAGAGCAGATTTCTCTGTGCAAGTGGAAAAGACAAGGGACTAGGCATGACAGAGGTGCTACACGTAATCCCTATTACGGGACCATGTCTCATGACAGTTTTTGCCAAGTAAATATATTAGTTTAATAGTGAAGCATATTATACTACGTTAATTTAAATCTGTTTACAAGTACTGATTACTTCATTTTCTGTTTATTAAGGCCAACGACTTATGTTGGGTTACATGATTTTTCTTTAGGAGACTAACTACGACTTTGTCAGCTTCTTCAGCTACGGAAGTAACTTTCCCTGATGTGCAGATTATGATTTTATTCACGACATCTTTTTTGTGAAAGTTCTTGAGATGATAGATTTGTTCTTCCCCTTAGGAGGGAACGAATAAGCTGATTGCGACTTATAGATGTGCATAAGAGAGAGCCGGAACTGAGAACGCCAATACAATGCCCAAATGATTTCACTTTGTAAAAAAGTAATTTAAAACCAATCAAAGTAACTACGATACAATAGTGAATCCTTGTCCACCTCGTACAGAGGTGATGTTTTAATTAATTTTGCTATTTTAAACAAGTTCGTTAAATAAGAAATTAATACCTGTTTCTGAAACCGCGTTTTGAATAACTGTTCCTTTTTTATATTCTGATAAGAATGTATTGGTGCGCTTGGCTAGATATGCGCCTTTCTATTTTATTGTTTGAAAAGATGGTCCCTTTAAAATGGTTTTGCATGAAGTGCCCTCGTCCCTAAATTTATGTGAGGGGTAGGACTTACAAGTTCATATACGCCGGTCATTGCCTATTTCACAAACTGCAGAGGCACAGAGAGAGAATATGTAACTATGTAAGGTGGTAGCATTGATGTTTAGTACTACAACTACTGCTATTTTTTACACGGAAACGTTTTGCATGGGCCAAAAATCTAGACTCTACACACAAAGACAGATTTGCTTCGCTTGTTGTAATTTGGTCTATCCATAAACGGTAATCATTTTAGCCGTCGACAGAAGCGATGTTTCTTACACGGAACGAAAGAAACGTGAAAGGAATCTACCCTAGAAGTATATTTCACCGACGTATACTATTAACACTGTCAAAAATGTTGGAACTAATTAATAAAAGATAGTGCAACGAAAGAATTATTCACAAAGAAAGTAAAAATGTTGACTTTAAAAACAGTGTATTCAAAAGTGACCATGAGGACTGCCAGACACATTAGTAAAGATAATTAATACTGAACAGAGGTTGTATTTTGCGGGAGCAGGATCGTTACATTCATCAACAACAGTGCACAGTAATCCGATGTCATAGACGTTTTAGAATTGCCTCTGAACCATTGTGTCCTGTATTTATTTTTACAAGCGCAGAGTAAATCATTGAAATGCTCTTACACATGTTTATTTTTAAAGCTACTAAATCACGTTTTGGATCAAAATATTTGATCCAGGTACAGAATTTCCCTTGTTGTTTCAAAAAGCAACACGTCCAGCGTCATCGCAACAGCATAAATAATCGAACTATCTCCAGTCATCATAGTGGTAGGTCTACTGAATGGTCTTTTGAAAGAGTGGGTACTGAAAATCCTAGGAAATAAATCTTCGTGTTTTGTAAAATTGAATATGTAGCTTAAAATCTGCTACAATATGTAGGAATAACCTCCGACGTGAAAGTAAAAATAGTATGTATGGATTAATTTTTCTCTGCAGCGCTTCTGTAAACGTTATGTGCTAAGCAAGCGGTTAGCGAACCGATAACGTTGATGACAATGTGTGCGACTCCTCAAAACATTGTCTTGCAAGCAGACAGTTTGATAAATTAATGGGGGAATGTTTATCATAACCTTACCAATCTTAATGTCTCAGCGAGTATGTAATTGTAGGTGTTAAGGCACCTCCATAATTTTATTAGTGTTCACGAAACATTCCGCAGCTGTGTCGCTTGTAGTTCGACTCGCTGAATTTTACTCATGTAGTTCAGCAGTTTCATACTCAGCAGTTTCATACTCAGAAGTTTCATACTCAGTTTGTAAAACTCTGTCATGGCCGACATTTAAAATAACAGTTAGAAATTTATTAATACATGTTTTAAATCATATAAAAAGACAACTGTTTTCTCTCTTTGTACCATCAATGTTCGTGTGCGAATTTAGTTCCATAAAAGTGTTAACTTAAAGCTCTAAAGATTCTGAATATCTTTCTGGATCTTAATGATCTTCTCAGAGCTCTAATCATTTTCTGCAAACTTTAGTGGTGCTACGATACGCAATAATCAAAGAATCTTATTCTCTTTCTTGGGCAGTTGGAATAAATACTGTATTTTGATTGATTAATTGAATTTCAGCTGAAGTGGTCGAACACTCGTCTTCATCTGTCTTGTCAAAAGAAAATTTAGAGATTACCAATGAAATAAGTCACCAGTGGCTGTGGGTATGAGCTACAGGAATGAGATGTACAGAAACTAATTTCTCTACTTCATACCGACAACCCTTTAGCGACATGTTAATACAAATTTAAAGAAAGTAAGGTCAGAGTTAACTCCCAGTCGACGATGAGGTCATTAGGAACGAAGCACACTCTCGGATTACGGAAAGGCAGAAAAAGAAACAGGCCTTGCCTTTCAAAGAAACGATCGCAGCGTTTGCCTTAAAAGATTAAGGGAAATAACGGAAAATATAGACTATGATGGCCAGACGGGGATTTAAACAGTCGCTCCCGCAAATGGGGTTACAGTATTCTAATCACTTCTCCATCTCGTCTGGTTACTAGAAATTTAACGTTTCGTGGAATGATATCTGTTTATTCATGCTGCCTTTTTCTTTTACTATGGTATTGGTCTCTAGAACCCACGCTAAATCTTTCTACAGTTCTTATCCCTCTGACAGACGATGTATTTGTCCCTGAAACGTAAAATGTCCTGTTACATTATTTTAATATTTCTGGTAACACTGCATTGATATTGTCCATCCTAGCCATCGTCGACAGCTTCTGAATCTACTAGAGGTAACGAAGAGGTTTAATTCGACTATTGGTAACTCTGTATGTGAATACAGTAACTCTAAACAGTTCTCTAACGACAGTAATTATATTGTTAATGCTGCCAGAATAGTTCGAAAACTGTTCACGACCTTTTGCCTATGTTAAGAGCGCTGAAAACAGCGGTAATTCCGTGAAATCAACCATTTAATTCGCTGTATCAGGTTTCAGATTTAAGCTTACCTTCAGACGGCGATGCTCAGCTGAAGTATTTGTTGCAAGTTTTTTAATAAAATAAATACAGATAAACGTCTTTCTTTACACGTTGTACCGTCGTCTTTCGACCTTTAGAGACCATGTTTCATGTAATCAGTTTATCAACAAAGCTGTCAATAAGACTACGGCTAATTTCGTTGGGTATTGTAACCTTTACTGGGTATTTTCGGTTCATCTTAACACACCATATCACCCATATACCGCAAGTACACTAGTAAATTCTGTAATAATCCACTGAAGATGGATTTTACTAACTTCGAAGCGATAACAGTCACGATTTGAAACAGGATTGTTGTTGTGTGCCTTTGTTTAAAGTCTTATCAGCGATCTCGGATGCTGACGCCTTCTCTGCAGCATATTGTTCCGCGAGACGTGCTATTAGGAAGGAATTGTGCTTTGCGCGTAAGAGGCCAGTATATAACCTGCAGAATAGGTGGATGGCCTGTTCTGAAAGTGGAGCTAGAGCCCCAAACTTACTGGGCTAAGTAAATCATTCGTCGGATGATAGTATGTCAGTTAAAATTAGAAATAACTCTAATGAGTTAAAATTAAATATTATTTGACTTCGGCTACGCAAATTTTGTCTGACACGCGACAACTGCATAACGAAAGCAAATACAAAAAAAAAAAAAAAAATGAAATGGTAATGATAGATAAATGGAACAGGCAAGTAAGAGAAAACGTTAAAATAGAAATTTAAAAAATAATACAAGTAAATTATTTTTACTCCTTGGGAAATACAATAAACGATGACAATAGAAATAAAGGAAGAATTTCAGTGATTAAGAAAGCTTTCACAAGGAAGTGTTTACAGTCGAAAACGTTAATAAACAGGGAGAAAAAAGAATTTCATCAAGACATTTTTGAGCATTTTAAGCTCTCTTTGTCATGGAGGGAGTCTGAGGATACAACAAAAGAGAAATATTAGAAAGAACAGAAATGTGGATATGGAGAAGAGCGTCGAAAATTTCCCAGATTGAAAGAATATCCAAGCGAGATTAAAGAAAAAAGACATATATTAGTCTGGTAGAGTGAAGAGACCCTTAAGTAACTGGAAACCTAATTCCACATAAGAGCTTCATCGATAACATTCTACAAGAAAAAATTTTGGGAAAGAACAGAGAGGCAAACCCAGAATACTCACATTGCAAAGCGTTACCAGTGAAATGAATTGTAGCAAACAATGATAAAGATGGTGAAAGTCAAAGCACGGTGGTTACATCAACATGGCGTTGCCGTGCGTGTGTGATGATGGTGATGATGATGCTGAGGATGATGATAATGATGATGATGACATATCACCTCAATTATCAAATGGATTCGTCTTAATGAATAAATCCTTTGTGTATTGTATGTGTGACTTCTGGGAGACAGTATATACATACCTTTTTAATTTAAATTAATCGACCTGATAAGTGAGCTATAGCCCTTGGAAGCGCGTAAGGAAGTAACAATAAATTGTGACTGTTTACAGCAATCTGTCGTTCCAATAACGATCAAGCTAAAGCCTGTAACATAGCTGTATTGTTACGTTAGTTTGTTAACGTAGTTTTGAAACTGTTGGGCTCTAGACTGGTAGCTTTACTAAGAGTATACGTTTCGTTACTAAATAACCTGACCGTGCACCTAATACGAATACATGTCTTTATACTTTGCAAATGTTAGTTTCTTAATTATAAACAAAAAAGTCACTTTGAAAAATTAACAGTACTTTTTAATATTATTTCGTTTCATTTATTCTATTAGTACGTGACACACTTCCCTAACAATGCCTTAGCTCGTAAACTCTTGTGTTAACAATTAAGCTTCTTATATCTTCCTGTTTAAGTTACCGTTGCTTCGTTGCGTTTTCACGTTAATTAATAACTGTTCACAGAAACCTTTTTGTATCTGTCGGAACAGCAGCATATTTCGACAACTAAGTACCAATCATCAACCATAGTACCGTTTCGTTTACAACTTTCGTTAAAAGTTGGGCGCACCTTTCCACGAATAAAATGAACCTTAAATCATTTTTGCCCTACGATGCGACGTAACATTTTCAATGCCTAATTGTATTTTTTTGCGTATTCTTCACAGTATTTATGTGCGACGCGACTCCTCGCGATCGCTCGGTATGTAACCCTAACGTCTACACTCAGCACACTCGAGACGCGCTCATCTTCGAAAATTCCAGAAGCCAGAGATAAGTAAGAAGTACAGTATCATTACGTCATAACACTGAAGATAGCAGTACTCTTTACAAGCCTAACGTATTACATTCACATTTAACCTCTGTTCCTATTTTACAGCAAACTAATAAACAAGCATAACGGAAATATAAATTACATACTTCCTTGATTAGTCAGTAAGGCATACATTGAAGCCCACAGATGTGGATCTCATGTATCACTTATCGTTAAATGGCACTAAGCTCTGTTTTGTATTTGTTTCAAATTTATTTAGTAAAAAACGTTTTATTCTTTTATATATACATTAGGAAAAAGGATTCTTAAAGCTAACTTTTTTCAAATGTATGATTTCCAATACAAATATGTGTTGAAACCCTAAAACAACTGCAACAAACAAGAAAATAATAATCAAACAATAACTTCTGTGAATAAATAATTTTGCTACTGCCAGAAAATAAATCTTTGCGATACGTTTTATGATAAGCTGGGTTGGTTGGCTCTGAGCACTATCGGACTTAACATTTGAAGTCGTCAGACCCCTAGAACTACTTAAACCTAACTAACCTAAGGATATTACAAACATCCATGCCCGAGACAGGATTCAAATCTGCGACCGTAGCAGCTGCATGGTTCCGGATTGAAGCACCAAGAATCTCTCGGCAACCGCGGCCGGCTTATGATAAGCTTAAAAAAATTTTTTTTTCGCGTAACATAAATACATTTCACAGTTGACACACACGTCTCTAGTCTTTGAATTGCAGCCAGATTTCCTGCATTTTGAAGCATTCTTTGCCTCAACAAATTTGGCACTTGGCCAACATTGTAAAAAGTAACTTCTAAAATTGATTGCAGATTCTTAGCTTTTTACTCAAATTTACTACATCGTCTACATCTTCACTTATCAGAGGAATTTACTTTATAGAATGACATACTCCTCTCCTAAGGGTACGACATTTTAGCGTTCTTATAGTCTATCACTTAGTTTCATCAAACTCAGCAGGACAGTCTTTAGTCAAATATGAGAGTTCGTCATCTTTCCAAACAGATAACTCCCCATTGCTGTCATTAAGATGAGCTTCTAATTGCTTATCAGTTACGATTTCAGGCGTTGCTGCCAAACAGACAATTTCGCGTGACAGTCATTAAGAGGAACTTCTAATTGCTTATCAGTTAATGCTTCAGGCTTTGTTGCAGGGCTTAGAAATTACGGTTATTTCCGAATTCTATCATCGGACACCAACTTGTAATTAGAAAATAGGCATTACAGTCTGACTTCCACGTATAAGGACCTTAAGGAAATGGATTATTTCATACTAAGGAACAAGATTTACTCAAGTTCTAGAGCTGATAGCGAACGTCAGGCTCAAAACAGAAATTCTCAGTTCAAACAGTCATTATTTGTTTTCCCTTTTTGAGCTTACTGGAATTTAATTAAGGAGAATTTTACATCAGAAGTGTTTCGCTTTTATCTATAAAGCATCTTCCGTGGTTATTCTGCAAATTAGATACATGTGTTTCCACATTTTGGTTGTTTTAAACTAAAAATAGCCTTTCTGCATTTTTTAATTAATTCGTTTGAGGTATATATATATATATATATATATATATATATATATATATATATATATATATATATATATATATATATATATATATATATATATATATATATATTGTTGTGGAGGGTAGAGAATGAATGTGTGTGACGCTTTTATGTTAGTTTGTGTGACTTAGTGAAAATGTACGTTTAACGGAGATGTGAGAGGAGACTGGGGATCGGGGGGCAGATTGCGAGTTGTGTTTCGATTCCTTTTTTGGGGGTAGGGGGAGGGGCGGGGCAGGTGATTTCAGGAAAAACCGTCTACTATTTAGGTATACTAATTATTTATGTATCTTTTAGATTTGTGTAAGTAACCATTTCCTGCATACGACAAAAAAAATGTCCCAGTTGGTTCTGAGCACTATGGTACTTAACATCTGACGTCATCAGTCCCCTAGAACTTAGATCTACTTAAACCTAACGAACCTAAGGGCATCACACACATCCATGACCGAGGCAGGATTCGAACCTGCGACTGTAGCGGTCGTGCGGTCCCAGACTGAAGCGCCTAGAACAGCTCAGCCACACCGGCCTCCTACGTACGACCAGCTGTAAACTGTAAACTGACACGCGAATCGTGGGTGCGCCTTGGTTTTAATTAAGAACTAGAAGTTCTTCACTCACGAACCATCGTTATATAAGCGGAAAAATACGCCTACTTACGATGAAAAAAAAATACACGATGACCGAAGGTCCACATGTGTAGAGGGAACGAAGAGGTTAAAGCTAACCGGATGCAGTGTTTATCTTGCAGTGTATCTAGAGCTGTGATCAAGGAGCCAGTTCAGATGCGCAACAATGGCTTACTTGTCGGGATGCGTCGGCCTGGCTCGCAGGTGGCGCGCTGGTGCCCTGAGACTGGTGGCGCCGCCGACGGCGGACGGCGCCCGCCCCAGGCGTCGACAGTCGGATTCCGGAGCCGCGCCGCGCCTCGCCGCTCCTTTGTTTTGGCCTCGGCGATGCGACGCTCGGCGGCGCGTGGCGGTGACGTCGGCAAGATGGCCGCCGCCGCCGGCGTGAGATCGCACCTCGTGGGGCAGCGGGGGCGGCATTGCGCCACCTCCAGTGCCCGCCCCCCAGGAATGCCGCACTGGCCGAGGCGCTCACCGACTCTGCCAGGGCTGGACGACTTCTTACCGCCGCACCGGCGCCCCGACGCCTCGCATGGTAATACATACCGGTTGAACGGACCGCGAGGGCTACCGGACGGCAAATCTGCGACGTTGGTGGCCACCTGTCATCCCTGACGTTCTGCCATCCCTGAACTCCGTTGCCGAAAAAGTGACTAAGTGCCTCCACGCGCCAAGCATAATCGACGTTGTTGTTTGTAAAGCACGCGTTCCACGTCAGAGAGGTTCTTCACTTGCTTTCGTCCGTTGACCTTGTTTTATTCCAACCAAATCTCCTCCCCGCCGGCCTCGGTAGTGGCAGTCATTGAGCTGAGATACTAGCAACCACATGGTCATTCTCTGCTTTGGACGGTCTGGATTGAAATGTTCGTCTATGCATCTTTCTCCTAAAGATTATTATCTACAACAGGGGTATCCAACCAGCGGCCCGCGGGCCGCATGCGGTCAAAAGTAAGTACCAGTGCGGCCCAAGACATGAGTCTATGTCACGCGATCGGTAAAAAAAGAAATTCCCATAATTCCCTTTAAGTGAAGTTATTAAAAAACAATTTTTTTCAATCTGAAACTCCCGCCATGCGTTAATTGTACATTATGTTCCACAGTTCATGCTACACACTTGTACAGGGGTAGATCAAGTTTTACATAAGATCTCACGTCCGGAAACGTCATCCAACGACGCTACAGCAATCAGAGTTTACCCTGGCGCCTGTAAATGTATGTATGGTTCAAATGGCTCGAAGCACTATGGGATTTAACATCTGAGGTCATCAGTCACCTAGACGTAGAACTGCTTAAACCTAACTAACATAAGGACACAACACACATCCATGCCCGAGGCAGGATTCGAACCTGCGACCGTAGCAGCAGTTCGGTTCCGTATTGAAGCTCCTAGAAACGCGCGGCTACAACGGTCCTCTAATGTATGTACATACAGGGTAATGCTGTGATGTTTTTACAAACTTTCAAGGATGACGGAGACAGATAAAGGTATCAATTTGAGGTAAGGGTCCCTGGTTTGGAAAGAGTCAGAAGTTTCAAGCGAAGATCATTCTGATACCTCTGACAGTGGAATAAATGTACCGCTACTAATGTTGCTAAGAATGTAGGGTCTGCAGCTTTCAGAGGTGGTAGTATGAGCCAAAACAAGAAAAAATTATCTGGCAAACGTTGCCTCTAAAGTGGATACCTAAGGTTACTATAAGCAATTGTTCATCTTCGCTACTGTGTAATATGAATTGTGAGTATGTAGCTGCCATCGTCTCGCTACTTTTCTATTTTTTTAAGTATATTATGTGCGACCCAAAAATACTCATCTTCTTCCAGCTTGGCCTAGGAAAGATAATTAAAGGTTGGCTATCCCTTACCCCTGATCTACAGGTTGTCCCTCTATGGGTCGCCAGGGGCATTTTCTCTGGTACTTTGGCAGATATTAGGAATTTCTTTTTTTCAGTGTGCAGTTGGAGTGAGCCCAAACGAATACCGCTGGTCACGTCTTTCATCCGTAGCACAGTGTAGGCATGAAGCGTTGGTTTCTTTCCCGTTACGAGTAAAATGACTTTTAGCGCAGAATTTTACGTCCCCATTCGATTGAGCAGTCCTCTGCGATATTTTTTCTATCGATAAGTATTAAAAGAGGCAGCACAACATAAAGAACAACCAGTGCTCTATCAGCGACAATACCGCCCTGCACTGAAGTGACTACAACCGCCATGCAGCGGCGCTGGTCAGTCGCTGCCGGCGTACTAGTTATTCATCGTATTTTACGATCACTATTAATTAATATCGATCAAACAAATACCGCACTAGACTAATTTTGTACCTCTCGGTTGAATGGGCAGGTAAAATATTGCTTTAAAAATTATTTTGTTCGTAATGGGAAACAAACCGACCCTTTCCGTCACCACTTGCTGTCGCTTGAAAGACTTGATAAGCACTCTGGGACGGTTCCAGCTCCACAATGCAAACAGCCGGCCGGAGTGGCCGTAAGGTTCTAGGCGCTAAAGTCTGGAGCCGAGCGACCGCTACGGTTGCAGGTTCGAATCCTGCCTCGGACATGGATGTGTGTGATGTCCTTAGGTTAGTTAGGTTTAATTAGATCTAAGTTCTAGGCGACTGATGACCTCAGAAGTTAAGTCGTATAGTGTTCAGAGCCATTTGAACCACAGTGCAAACATGAAATCACAAATGTTCACCTAAACATTAGACGAAATTCGCCTGACGACTCTTAGGAGAGACACTGTGTGCAGAGAGAACCAAATTATTGTCACAGCATTCGGGAAGACTCTTCCTTTCCTGAGCTGTCGGGTGCGCTGCCGGTTATCGTACTTTAATTTAATTTGTGATAAGGTTCTATGGGACCAAACTGCTGAGGTCATCGGTCGCTAGACTTACACAGTACACAATCTAACTTAAACTAAGTTATGCTAAGGGCGACACACACACACACACACACACACACACACACACCCATGCCCGAGGGAGGACTCGAACCTGCGACCTGTGTGGCTGGGTGCCCCAGACTGCGCCACTACCCCGCGCGGCGATGTCGTAGTCTAAACTACGGCCAGTAAACCCCCAACCTCGATTGTTTAAAGAATCCAACCCTCATGTATAAAGCAACTTCAAACCTCGCACTGATTTACAAACGACTTAAATATTGACGTTAATCCATGTAAGCGAGAAAAAGTGTAGAAATGGGTTGAGATATTGGTTAAAGTTTGTTGGAAATCTCTAGGTGCTTTCTTCATCAAACACTGGATAAGTATAGTCTGAGCAGTTAGCGCTTCATTTTGATCAAAAGCTGGTTTTAAACACATCTGTCTATGACGTCGCCCCGACTGAACAGTATGGGTCGCACAAGATATAACTTTGCAGCTACTTATAGTGTTAAATGTGGACGCTATCAGTAAAATGTCTTGCGAATTGAGTTCGTAATCAAGGAGTAATAAATTAAAACGTCACGCCCGATCCTTAAATTTTAGTGCTTGAACAGCAAAACTGTAGCAAACGATAAACTTTTCTTTCTTTCTTTATCATTTTGTGAGAGTGTCAGCGAGAAAAAGTTTCGTGAAGGTTTAAAAATATGTCTGAAGTTTGTTGGAAGTCGCCAGGTGCTCTCATTCTCAAATACTGGGTAATATGCGCACCTTGAGTTACGCTGCCTCTGTAACACCTCAAAGTCTTAACAAAGGCAAAAGCTCGAAGAATTATTAGAAAAAACTTTCTTGCAAGCAAACCAAAAATTTCTAAATATGCTTCCTTCTCAAATTAAACAAACATTAGTCTAGTCTTAAGTCCTGCTGAATATTTACTACTGTCATGTCGTTCAACGCATCACAAATAGAGAAAACTGTAGACTAAGCTTGCGTTCGATACACATGTAACGATTGAGTATTTGAACACGTCAGACGAGCCTAGGGTGAGTTAAGATGGATGGTACCGGATAAACGACGTGACTTTCAGATGTTCTCTTTCTTTCGTCGGTTTCTTTGTCATTATTCAGATATCAAATGCCTGCCATCATTCCATAATTGCAATACCAAATCTGTTAGTCCAGATTCTTGGCTGTATCCTAGCATAACAGCAGATTTTTCTCCGTCTCCATTGCCATTTCAGACATGTGACACTAGTAACTTGCATCTCATCCAGAACCACTCTACATTCAAGAGGAGATTACAGATTTCTCAGTTACCGTTGGAGCACTTTCCCTCCCAGAATACCCCATCCGTTTTTCCTCTATCCGACAGTGATTCAGCTTATCTGCCACCTTGTAAAGCGTCTTTGCTCTTCTCATCCTCATCTATGTTTTCTTGCATCAGTCTTATCTGCTAATCTTGCCCTCTTATTTTTCGCTCTTCCTCTGACCAGTCAACTCCTTTTACACATTCTATTGCTTCTTTGAGTATGCTATAAATTTCTGTTATACATCATTACAATAGACAACAGTGAAATGACGACACAGCTAAATCAAACGTTGAAAAGACGGACATTTCTTAAATTGCATATATTGACATACATTATTATACACGCACATGGTAATCTTGACTCATTAATGAAGTATGATAAGAGACTGCCTTATTGATCTAACTTTGTCAGGTGAAATAAATGCATAAATAAATAATATTTTTGTTTTAGCCTGTTGGCCGGTGGTATACTTGATTTTCGCACGAGCACAAAAAACTGTCGACGTATGTTTACAATTGTATACTTCACAGGTGCCTTTACGATTCGTGTAGGAGTACTTTTGTACTCCTTCTTGCGCACCATAATATCTCTGACGTAATTCTGACGATACCAATCCACGTTGGAAGCGATTGATGCATAGTGTAACTCAGATGTTGATTTTCTACATTTACCCAACAATATTGTGTGAGAACACCAGCGTTTTCCTTCCAGTTACTTCCTCTTCAGTTCGTTGTGAATTTCTACTACACTCTCGAAAGATCTATAGTGATCTATATGTCTCCTAATGCTTCTGACTGTTTCAGCGGACCTACATGGTAAGAGGCCCAAACATCGAAACGAATATTTCGCACCCTACATTTGTATGTACTCTCCTCAACAGATGCACTCTCTACTCCAAGTTCTGTATTCACTTAAACTGCGCTTCCGTTCGACGTCGATTCGTAGTATTTTCCTTAATTGTTAAAACGACGTGCCAGGACCCCGACGCTTAACACAAGAGCTGAAATTTCACAACACCCTTTCCTTTCTCTTGTCAGGGGCAATATCATTCAGTTTTCCTAATTTTAAGACACCTGTTATTTAATGTAAGCATTTCGTAAGTCGTTACATTATTCATTCAGCAAAAGTACTTTCCTGTAGACATCAGACCTCTCAGCGAATAGTTCTGCTAATAGCTCATGTATACATAAGATGTACAGCCCTGTTATGTTTCCTTGAGGTACATCGAATCTTACCTTCTTTTCTGTTGAACGTGAACTATTTGGTGAAACTTTATAGGTTCTATAAGCAAAAACGTCTTTGAGCCATACATGTATTTGTGTGGATACTCCGTGTAATCGTATTTTAAGCTATGGTACCTTCCAAAGAACTATTTCGTTTCTGCACTATGCTCCCATAATCAAGTACATTACAGATACATGTAGCTTCAATAATCTGAAGTGTGATGATGAGTATTTTTTGGTTGTATCAATGAGTTTATGTACCGAAATTTAACCCTGTACAGGAAGATACACTTGTTTTAGTGTATACCGCATGTGACCCGAATGATTAAATAATAAGGGCGTTCATATACATATTTCCTGGAAATTGATTTGTCTGACACGTAGAATACATAACAGCAAACCGTCATCACTCGTATTCGGATGGCTGAACCTCGAGAGAATAAACATCCGAATATGAAAGTGTTACGTGACAACGATGTGTTTATCTAAAATAAAGTCAATATCTGAGTATTGTGTTTATTATGGCACTCTGCGTGTCAGACAAATATATTCCCAGCAAAACTGTAAGTATAGACACTAATGGAATGATTTAAACACACATTAACATTAATGTAATGTACATGTAACTGTAACGTACCGGATGAAAGCACCCAGCTACCGTAACTCGTCGTGCTAGCAAAAATTATTTTTAGATTGAGGTACACGTAGCATAGTACACGTTCATAATATGCCATTTTGAAAAGGAAAGGTCCACACTAGCTGCAAAAAGTTTAACGTTTTTTTCCGGCAGCTGTTTCGTCTCTATTGCTTTTCTCAAGTAACGTCTATTATGATTTGATGACCGCATAGCATTTATAGCAAATAGTTAGTGTTTAATTCATAATGATTACGTTTATAATTACTATATGTAAGGAGTGGTCGTGCGGTTCTAGGTGCTACAATCTGGAACCGAGCGACCGCTACGGTCGCAGGTTCGAATCCTGCCTCGGGCATGGATATGTGTGATGTCCTTAGGTTAGTTAGGTTTAATTAGTTCTACGTTCTAGGCGACTGATGACCTCAGAAGTTAAGTCGCATAGTGCTCAGAGCTATTTGAACTACACTGACTTAATCACTACGAAGTGGCAGTTTACTACAGATGCAAAATGGATATCAAATAAAACTAGACGTTACTTGAGAATGATTATGAAGCCGAAACAGCTGTCGTAAAGAATATTAAACATATTGCATCTAGTCTAATACTTTCCTTTACAGTAAAAGTTATTTCGTAAATTTTTAATACAGTTCCAGACGTCAAACAGCTCCATATAATGTGGGCAGATTGAAGTTCACACACGTAAGTTTTTGGTCTTTGTAATTACGAACATCTCTTCATCTGAACTAGGCCAAAAAACAGCCTCTACAGAACGTTGAAGGGCTTAACATTAGTGCACAAACGCGTAAGATACCTGCGTACACACGTATTTAACTATCTTGTGAGTAATGTAGCGGAGCTTAAGACTGAAAGAATGTTCCGTTGGCCAACTGAAGACTACCGTCATAGAGACTCTCTCAGTTACTGTATATGGTTGTAATGTAATTCAGTTAATGTCTATAGTTTCATTATAATTCATTTTAGAACTGTAATAATATAATATTCCACAAACCGAACTCATTTCATTGAACTGCCCTTAAATAAAATATAAATCCTAAACTTTTTGCCACATCCCAGGGATTAGTCTCCACGAGGTTCACGAAATACAACTTACAACATTCTGACATCAACAACACTCACGCGGTACTCGATACACACATTCTAAATTAGTGGTTACACTTTCAAATTGTCCCAGCCAATACAACAAATTTTTACTCCAAGTTCTTCTGTGCCCCAAGTTCTGGAATATGGATTAAGCTGTCACATTTCACAACAGAATAAAAGACTTATCTTTGTCTCCTCGTCGAATTTTATACGTCACGATCAGCGATCTAACGACTCTTACCGTTATGTTAGACTTGTTTCATGTTTTATCTTCTTCCTTTACTTTTGGTCGTGAATATTTATTTTAACTTACCTTTATTGCAGTCTGAATTAATCATGTACATTCATGTCTTGCTGTTAATTATTATTGTAAAATTGTTGATGCCTACATTTTAAAATGTAAGAGCGACCCCAAATGCCTTAAGCTAGACAACGGGAAGAGCGGAATAAACAGAAAAAATTATTGCTTCACAGTTCCCGTTTTGGTAGAGTGTAGTCTTAAAACACAAGGGTGGAGAGCAGAATCCTTTGAGTACCCTAGTGCGCGTTTGTGCCTGGTGTAACGCGGATTCGAACCGTCAGTGTGCGTTAGAGTTGGAGTGACATTTGCTTAACACACCGCTCTACGGGTCCTTAAATATCAGATTTGGAGACTTTAGTTTAAACGGCTTCCGATGAGGATGGCGTTCCAGTCCTCGCATTAAGTAAAATCTGTTCGACTGCAGTCATCTCTATGGTGGTGGCAATCATCGTACCGTCAGTTACGCAGCTCTTCGAAAAATCCATTCATCTTGATTTCGTATAAGACAATACTATTTTCTTCATGAATTCAGCGACTACATTCTGTTAATCTTGGCTACAGCTATAGCACTGAGCGTACGTTAGTGCAATAACTGGAAAAACTCAATCAACATATTACTTTTATAATGGCCTAGTTTATTGATAACACAAGAGCCAATCATTTTATCTGTGATCGAGCGACGTAACAGATGACATTCCGTATCATCAGTTCTGCGGCATTTACCACTTAATCTAGCCGTTTCATTATGCATTCGTTATTTCCTACTCGAAGACAGAAACTTTTCTAAATAAAATTTCCTCAAGTATGCCAACAGCTGTTTGCCAATTCTAACGCTAAGAGTGAGTGCTCCTTAGAATTATGGAGTGTCAAAAACTGCGATGCCGACGACAGAACGCAGGATTACTTTCACAAATGGAGTTGTAATTATGCCACTTAACATGTCGTTTAGTGCTTATACCTGAAGTTTTATATTTTCACGTAATCTCATCGCATTATATCTTAATTAGTATGAGAAACAACGATGAAAATTTCCTCTGGACCTTTCGTGGGTCACTCGTTGCTGGACGCTGGAATCACATCGAAAAAGAGTAGGTTTCAAACATCCGCCCGGCCACCCACAGTCAGAATTTCCCTAAATCATCCAACACGAATACTTTGACGTTTACCTGCATTATCCTTCTCCAATCAAACTTTGGTCTCCTTCACCTGAGAAGTAATCTTCGACGGGACGTTAAAGCGTAATGTATTGTTTCGCCATCTTGCACCTGATCGTTATGCCTCAGAAAAATGTTCTGAAGTTTCGTGTTAATCGGAACACAATAAAGCTATCAAAAACCAGTTTCTTTTATATGTAGAGTCTTACACTTAAAAACTTTAACGCGTCGGTCAACAAAAATTAAAGACAGCTACAACATAATTCTTCATACTCGCTCACTCGTGCATAACGGTACAAATTGTCTGTTTGTACTGAATTGTATGTATAGTAATAGCATATGGGACAAAGATAGTGCCACCTTCCGACTATATTCACTGTTAACTTCATATTATGTTATTATTCATCACCGAAGTAATGTTGCTAATATTGCTGATACTTACTAGTCTAATGGGATACCTTGCCTCCCTGGCACCCTACTTGAACCTGTTTCATTTTTTTAATAATACTTAAAAGCTTTGGTGCACTGCAGTCTTATTGATAGTGTCGACGATATCCGAGAACATTGGTTCTCAATGCAGTTGGACCGCGCTTGGGATTTTTAACGAGTACGTTTATCGATGAGGAGAGGCGCTTCACAAGAACAGTGGCCCTGTGGAACATTTGTGTTTGTCCCCAGCACAGCTGAGTATGCAGTTTGGGTCCTCGAGCACTTTACTGTAAGATGTTCATATATTGAATCACAAGACGTCGTATTTGTTAGGATTATTTGTTTGTTCCATTGTCGTCTAGTCACGCCTTTCACTTCTACCTGTAATAGTCGAACACCCTGTATCTAATGTTTCTTAATCACACACTCACACAGCTGTAACAAAAAACAATGTAAAGGTTTAGCGCTCTAACAACTACAATTTTTTAATTAATTAATTTATATATTCTTGTTTTTAATTTTGTAACTGTCGGTGCGTAATTTAGTACAGTGTGACAAGTGATTAACTTCTCATGGTCGGGATTCACGGTCATGTAGACATCATGTTCGCCGTTGACTATATAAAATTATTTATTCACTTCACTACTGCAGTTTCGCCCTTTGGGATTTATCAAGTGGTATTGCAAAAGATTTTGCTTTATCACATGTCAAACTTTTAAAATCTCCCGCCTCGTACACATCTTTACGTCAATGCTAACGCTTTTACCGCAGGACTACAGTAACATCAAACGAGCGTTAGGCTTTGTACATCTTGAGATGCTGTAAATTACGTAAACTGTTACCAGTGCTCACATCCTTAATACAAATCGACACAAATAAATATGCTAACACACTGTTTTACAGTACCACTGGATAATGTTAAAGAGGTCAAAACTGCAATGTTAAAGTGAAATAAGTAGTTTTCAACATGACGACTTCCAAAAACTGTGATAAGAGCTGTATTGTGAGTTAGGCTATGGGAATGCTCCTCAGATATTCAAGTTGTGGTGCACTCCAGTAGGTGTTCAGGATTTTGCGTTAGGAGATGTTGGAATGTATGTGCGGTGCATGCGGTCAACAGGTGCTGTGTCGTTGTTCGGCACTGTGCGCCGCCGCCATTTTGGAAAGCGGCGATCGCTGCACGAATATGACTTTTTGTCAGTAACTGGACCGCGGGCCAGTGCTCCCATATTTTACTGCCCGTCCAACAGGCGACGTCATAAAGTAGGCTCCGATTGGCATCGGGCATTCTTCTGTAACAACTGCCGCGTGCGTATATCGATGGCCCGGGAGGTTTTTTCCCCGCGGCCCGCCGTCCGGAGGCGCGTAATTCATTTCGGGGGGCAGGCCAGCCGCATCCCGCCGCCGCCGCCGCCGCCGCCGTCTGGCCGCATCCCGTTTTTCTGGCCGCACTGGCGCCTCAGCGAGAGCAGGGCCCGGGGTCTGCTCCGCGACCGCCGACTGCTCACTGCTGACGGACGCCGCTGAATTACGGCACGACGCGACGCCGCCATCTTGGTCCACACTCCGATATTTCGCTCCGTCAGTTTCAGCCCGTCTCTGCGTTTGCATAGCGTGTTATTTCGTCCAGTCTCTGCAAATAAGCTCACTTAACATTCTGGTTTCTAGAGCCAATGTTTCGTCATCACAGTCTCGCCGCAGCTGATTTGATCCCACCGAGCTGAGAAAATGCAGGAATGCTGACTGTTCCAAATAGTCCCAGATATTTTCTTTGAGGTTTGTAAGTAGGCTGTTTAGGATTTTATGTTGGTAACGCCACGTAGCGCTCTATATGAAAATCACTGACTGTGCTGTGTGGAGTCTGTGGCTGGTTTGCATTGTTGTAATATTCGCTATTGTAGTGTTGGGCAGTTGGATGTGAAAAGCGCGTAGCGTTGCGCAGTTGGAGGTGAGACGCCAGCAGTGGTGGAAGTGGGGAGAGAGATGGCGGAGTTTTGAGAGCGGATGATCTGGACGTGTGTCCACCAGAGACAGTAAATTTGTAAGACTGGATATCATGAACTGATATATATATACACTCCTGGAAATTGAAATAAGAACACCGTAAATTCATTGTCCCAGGAAGGGGAAACTTTATTGACACATTCCTGGGGTCAGATACATCACATGATCACACTGGCAGAACCACAGGCACATAGACACAGGCAACAGAGCATGCACAATGTCGGCACTAGTACAGTGTATATCCACCTTTCGCAGCAATGCAGGCTGCTATTCTCCCATGGAGACGATCGTAGAGATGCTGGATGTAGTCCTGTGGAACGGCTTGCCATGCCATTTCCACCTGGCGCCTCAGTTGGACCAGCGTTCGTGCTGGACGTGCAGATCGCGTGAGACGACGCTTCAGCCAGTCCCAAAGATGCTCAATGGGGGACAGATGCGGAGATCTTGTTGGCCAGGGTAGTTGACTTACACCTTCTAGAGCACGTTGGGTGGCACGAGACACATGCGGACGTGCATTGTCCTATTGGAGCAGCAAGTTCCCTTGCCGGTCTAGGAATTGTAGAACGATGGGTTCGATGACGGTTTGGATGTACCGTGCACTATTCAGTGTCCCCTCGACGATCACCAGAGGTGTACGGCCAGTGTAGGAGATCGCTCCCCACACCATGATGCCGGGTGTTGGCCCTGTGTGCCTCGGTCGTATGCAGTCCTGATTGTGGCGCTCACCTGCACGGCGCCAAACACGCATACGACCATCATTGGCACCAAGGCAGAAGTGACTCTCATCGCTGAAGACGACACGTCTCCATTCGTCCCTCCATTCACGCCTGTCGCGACACCACTGGAGGCGGGCTGCACGATGTTAGGGCGTGAGCGGAAGACGGCCTAACGGTGTGCGGAACCGTAGCCCAGCTTCATGGAGACGGTTGCGAATGGTCCTCGCCGATACCCCAGGAGCAACAGTGTCCCTAATTTGCTGGAAGTGGCGGTGCGGTCCCCTACGGCACTGCGTAGGATCCTACGGTCTTGGCGTGCATCCGTGCGTTGCTGCGGTCCGGTCCCAGGTCGACGGGCACCTGCACCTTCCGCCGACCACTGGCGACAACATCGATGTACTGTGGAGACCTCACGCCCCACGTGTTGAGCAATTCGGCGGTACGTCCACCCGGCCTCCCGCATGCCCACTATACGCCCTCGCTCAAAGTCCGTCAACTGCACATACGGTTCACGAGGGCCATTCTTTTGTAGGGATTATTGAAAGTCAGATTGCGTTGCGCTAAAAATATTGTGTGTTAGTTTAGTGTTGATCAGAATAGGTAAAGAGCGAAATGTCTGATTACGTTCAGTTCTGCTCAGCTGTTTGAAAATCAAATAATCTAAGAGGTGTATCAGCACAGTAATTCATAAATTTTTCTAAGGGCTTGTTTCAGGTTATGTTCGGATGATTCAGAGCAGAGTCAACGAACTACGACCCAGGATCCACAGCCAGATTGCTGTATCAGTTCAGCCACCCTGCAGACGGTACTGTAATTTGCTTGAGAAAATATGTGCGACACGAGACGTTGTAATATAATATAAATTTAAATATTATGTTTATAATACCAGAATATCTTCACATGTGCGGAGACCTCCTAGCTGCTAAGGGCGCTAAATTTACTACTTTCAATTATCATGATTCAGTTGGAAAATATTCAGAAAATTTTTCAAATTAGTCTAAGCACTATGGGACTTAACATCTGCAGTAATCAGTCCCCTACACTTAGAACTAATTAAACCTATCTAACCTAAGGACATCAGACACAGCCATGCCCGAGGCAGGTTTCGAACCTGCGACCGTAGCAGCAGCACGATTACGGACTTAAGCCCTCGGTTACAGTGGTCGGCGGAAAACTTTCAAAATCCCGGTGCTCTGTTTTTTCTCTCTGTAAAAGTAGAGTAGATCCACAGCTCTCAAATCCTACCTGTCTGTCAAATTTGTCAGTTTTGGTCGACATCACATCTTACATCAGGAAGCACTCTGTGGGAAAGACTTGGATATTTCTTGTGTACTGAAATGGACTTTCTTGCTGCGATCTTCATTCGGAGCCATGCACTCAGTCGCCGATAGTTCCGTGGTTTTCAAGAAGAAATTGTTTCTGAATTCTATGACTTGCCGTAGCATACAGTACTGAGGCGGCTTAACTGAGATAACTTCCTGTTTAGTTTTTACAAGATCCGAAACGAAATAAATTGTTTCTCTCTGTAAAAGTAGAGTAGATCCACAGCTCTCAAATCCTACCTGTCTGTCAAATTTGTCAGTTTTGGTCGACATCACGTCTCACGTGAATGAACTGAATTTAAAATCTTAGAGGTAAAGATACCCTCGACTGTGGTCTCTGCAGACCCGTCGAAGGAATCTTTGAGAAAGGGGAAAATTTTCTTAAATTTCACTGTTTCAAAGAAAAAAAATTCGGGACTTGAAGAAGAATTTTTTGTAGAAATTTTCACATCTTGACAGAAGTGATAATATCCTTCTGTTCCACAGTCCGTTTTATTGTAACCCTGATAATTTGCCAGTCGAGCTGTAGTTGGAGCACACTCATCAGCAATCAAATGACTTTTTCAAACAGACAAACAGAGATGGAAAACTTGCCAATGGTATGGCGTCAGTGTTTGAAACAACTTACGTCTGCCAGCAAAAAGCGATAAAAGCGATATGTGAAGTCAGCACATCGAACGAGAATCACTGGCGATAATTTGAAAGCAATTCTCTTTATTGCATGTAGCAATATCAAATTAAATATTCAGACGTCAGTTTCCTGAGTCTCACCAACGGTTTTTGCTGCTTGGTTAGTCAGATTCAGAAATGTGCAAACTAGGTCCGATTTATCTATCTTTTTGTTAACGTCGCCTAACTGGCAACCTTTTTAGCAAATAAATATGTTGGTTGTCCTTTACCTTGTGCATTGCATACCACTCACCTATGATTGACACGGAATGCTGAACTTACTTTTTCTTCTTTTTTTCTCAGAGCTTTCATTCTGGCTTGCAAGTACTCTTGTGGTACAGAATTTTTTCAGTGATGTGGCCAGGTGTGAAAGAGTACGGTGACCTGCAATTTAACTGGACAGTGTGTGTGAATGTTGGACATATAAGATACTTCTGTTTTCATCAGTGGGAACAGTGCTGTTGTCATCCTGTAAGACAAGAGTAATGTCCACAGTCCACTCATGATGAAGACTTAGAAAAGAGGATAACACTCGGTCACCGAGAATGTTCAAATAAGGATCATGGTTCATGTTTACGGAACATCGGTGAATGGTCCCAAGTCATAGTACAAGATATACTCCTGAAACATCTTAGAACCACCGCCACCGTGAACAGCGTCCTCCAAACATTGCCATTTAAAAGCCTCGTTAGTCGTCAGTCCATGCGACGCCTTGCATCATTTATGCGGTCCAGTTACATTAATGTAGACACCAACCAAAAGCCTGCATAACCACCTTTCACAGCGCGGACGTGCAGGAAGAGAGTCAAAGGGGTTCTGGGAGATACCGACAGGGATGTGGAGCCATGCCAGCTCTAGTGCTGTGGACAGCTGACCTAGGTTTTTTTTTTTTTATTAAGGATCCATAGCTCGAACATCTCTGTTTAGGTGGCCGTGGGAGAACAGTAAATTCATTCTAGTTGCTTTGTCGTGCTGGTAGTTGCCATCAAGCCGAGGAAAAAACAGACACTTAGGGGTGGATAGGGCCCCAAGGACAGATGCTGAATTGTGTTGATCCATTGTGCCTACCAGAATGACGAAAAGGCCACGAAAACATTCCCCTGATCATTGCGCTGCCTCCTCTGACCTGGACCCTTTTGACGATTGTTGCAGGGTGTTATGCCCTTAGCCGGCCATGGTGGCCGAGCGGTTCTAGGCGCCTCAGTCTGGAACCGCGCGACCGCTACGGTCGTAGGTTCGAATCCTGCCTCTGGCATGGATGTGTGTGATGTCCTTAGGTTAGTTAGGTTTAATTAGCTCTACGTTCTAGGGGACTGATGACCACAGCTGTTAAGTCCCATAGTGCTCAGAGCCAATTGAATCATTTGTTATGCCCCAACAACTATCTGTCCGGTAGAGCATAAAACTCGAAGGTTACCTGTCGTCACTCAGTGGACGTCCAGTTTTGGCACTGGCGTGCAAATTCCCGCTTTTGTAGCCGATGAACAGCAGTCAGCAAGGGTGCAGACGCATGATGCAGAGACCCATACACAGCAATGTTCGTTGAGCAGTAGTTGAGGGTAGACTGATGGTATCCACTTGGTTCATCTGGGCGTCCAGTAGCTCAACAGTTGCATTTCTGTTCACCCTTACACATATCCGCAGCCGTCGTTCACCCCTGCGGCGTACCACATTTGCCTCATTGCCGGTTCCGGACAGCGCCTTTTTGCCATGCACCATGTACTTTAACCACGGCCGCTCGCGAATGATTCACAAACTTAACCATTTCGAAAATGTTTCTACGTTTGGACGTCAGATAAGTCTCTTCATTGCCGCATTACGAAAACTACTGCTCTATTATCCACATCTCCCCAACACGTTTTATATACCCTCCACTGTTAACTTTGTCACCTGCTGTCTGTTTGTGGTAGTTGCACGTTGATGTCAAACATAGACGGTGATCATTATAATGTGACTGGATCGGTTATATTAGTAAACGTCTAAGTCTATCACCTAGTCACCCCTTCCCAGTTTATGGTTGGCTGCCTAACGGCTACCACGGGCAACAAAAATTTTATTTTCACTATTTCATATAATTATTCACCGAATTTATAAATTTAGAACACTGTCACCATCTACCCATAAAAGGCACAATCTTACGTTAAAGGTTTTATTGATACACTAAGTCAAGTATTTCCGAAGATCTTGCCGCAGTGATAACACTGGTTCCGTCAGATCACCGACGTTAAGCACTGTCGGCATGGGCTATACCTTAGATGGGTGACTATCAGGTCTGCCGAGCGCTGTTGGCAAGCGGGGTGCACTCAGCCCTTATGAGGTAAACTGAGGAGCTACCTGATTGAGAAGTAGCGGCTCCGGCCTCGTAAACTGACATACGGCCGGGAGAGCAGCGTGCTGACCACATGTCCATTCATATCCGCATCCAGCGATTCCTATCAGCTGAGGATGACACGGCGGCCGGTTGGTATCGTTGGGACTTTATGGGCTGTTCGGGCGGAGTTTACTTTAGTTGTAATAAGACAAGCGTTAAAGTTATAAGCTGTCTACATGTCTTGACGCATTCTACGTAGCAGCTGGCTCCTTCTTCTCCTCTGGCGATCGTAGCAATCACTTGCGTTCGCTGAATAACGGTCATCAGTGTACAAAGTCAGGTTTGCTGCCGAAGGGGTGGCCTAGCAGCAGGCAACGGCGTCTATAACGTCGACGCTCTGTAGCGTCTCTTGATGACGTTTCCAAACATGTGTTCCTATAGTCAATTTGTACCTATCAACACCCTCTACAGTCCATCGAAGTTTGTCAGTATCGTTTTGTAACATGCTACACATCAGCAGAGGAAGGTCTCTACAGTCCATCGAAGTTTGTCAGTATCGTTTTGTAACATGCTGTACATCAGCAGCGGAAGGTCACGTAGCCATCTGGTACCAGTTCCACATGGTCCTAAAGCGACACGCACGCTCTTTTAAAGTGGAAACTAATATTTTCTCCCGTCAGATCATTCTCTTTCGCATATTTGGCCACCGCCGTGTGTCGATTCATCTGACTAACTTTGACACACTCCTATTACTGTCAGATAATGATGGGTGCATGATTCACGCTAAATTCGAATCGGATGACCGTTTTCGTTCGTGGCTTTAGTGCAAGAGAAATGATATTCCTTATCACCATCAGAATATTAGTTTCTGAATTTCAAAATAACTCATTACCAGCTTTTGCTCAAAATTTGTGTCTCAACCTCTTATTTTTGTGCTTATCAATGGCGTTGCATGAAAAGGTCTATGAATCCCAACTTTGTTACGAGCTCGGTATTTACATTACCCTTTCCAGATTCATTACCCTTTCCAGATTCGGGAGGATTTGAATTCAGATCTGCACCAAGAAATGGCGCTTATGGTTTCCCGTGACGATCCCCCCCCCAAGTCATCTGAGGTAAAATCCGGAATGCTTATTTAATCTGTGTCGTTCCATGTTTTCCCCCATCCTTGCGGAAACCGATGAGTGCTTCGTAGCTAATAGCGCTGACATCGTCGAAACAAACTCTTTCCTTTCCCGAATTAATTTTTACGTTGCAACAGACCTTGCAACTTACTGGCAGATTGAAATTCTGCCGGACAGTGCCTCTGTGATGTTTGGGAAGTATGGGGTTATGTACTGAAGTAAAGCTGTGATGGTGGATCGTGAATCGTGCTGGTATAGATCAGTCGGTGGAGCACTAGCCCGTGAGAGGCATAGGTCCTGTTTGAGTCCCGGTCCAGCACACAGTTCCAATGTGGCAGGAAGTTTCAGTTTCCTTCCTCACTTTCTTTCTTTTTCCGTGAGGTCGGGTTGAGAGTCGTGCTTGTACTGCTCAGTCGGTAGAGCACTTGCCCACGAAAGGCAAAGTCCCCAGCTTCGAGAACTTCTCGAGCATAAAAGTTAAATATATCAGGAGTTTTCAGATTAGCTCATACTTCTCTGCGGAGTAGAATTTCATTCTGGAAACAATAACACATGTTTTGGTTAAGCCATGTCTCAGCAGTGTCCCTTCTTCCAGGAGTGCTATCTTGCAAGGTATGCAGGAGAACTTTAGCGATGTTTGTAACGTAGGAGATGAGGTTCTGTCGGAAGTAAAGCTGTAATGGTGGGTCGTGAGTCACGCTGGGAGAGATCAGTCGGTAGAGCACTTGTTCCTAGGAGGCAAGAGTCCAGTTTGAGTCCTGGTCTGGCACACAATACGAATCTGTCAGGAAGTTTCTGACTCCTTCTTTACTTCCTTACTGTGCTCATCAGTTTCATGGTAATATCATACCATTTGCCTGTGTAATTATTTCCAGCACCATTTTCACCATCCTTGTCTCTGCTCAGCAAACCGTAATAACAGTCATGACCATACACCGGCAATAATTCTCTTCACCGTTGAAGATCAAAAATGAGTCTCTTTAGGTTCCGTTGATGAAATCATCGTGGGAGGCGATTGGACAGATTGAAAGTGCTATAAAGTTAAAGGATCAAACGGTAAGTAGAAGCGAAAATCGTCCAGCATATGAAGAGGGGCCCAGGGTACAGTGCAACACAGATATTCTATAGTTAATGAATATGTACACAGGTGTGTAAGAAACTCGGAAGTTAAAAGAAGCCTCTCGACATGTGAACACATGAAAATAGATTCCCATTGCCTGTTGCAGGTATGCGTTTTGTGAAAACACACAGCAAACCAGATATTATAAGGTAAGCCGACGGCAACTAACTGAATTACCGGCGCCATGTCTTTGGTATTCTGGTATCTATTGTATATGTCCCGTGGTTGTCGCTGGCCGCTTGCTGGGAGACAAGAGGACGCTTGACGGGAAGAGAATGCAGGTAGCATCGTCGGATGCCGATGTAGTGTTCCGCTCAGCTAACGGTGGGGAAGTGACTCGGTGGCAGCAATGTGGATAGTTAGAGATACGGGTTCACTGAGAAAGTGTGAGTACTCTGTTGGGCCGAACACAATAGTGGGTAGTGACGGTCTATCCTAAGAGTGTCATTGACGCCATCACGCCTGTTACAGTTAACTGTCAGTTGCTCGACCATAAAGCAAGTGAGTCACATGCGTTGCCAGCACATAGTGTGGACTATGCCGAGGTCTTTTTGTGACAGGTGTTGATTTTGGTCTAACTTTTGTTTGAATAACTGCATCGTGTTTCCTTCCTTTCCGGTCTACTTCATATTTATGCCATTACTGCGGTCTGCTGTTGTGAGCTGTGAGTGCCCATTTATGGCTCTGGGCACGTGTTCGCGATTTGTGGCGAACATGCATTAAATTTAAAATTTTTCTGTCAACGGCTCACGTTTCTGAGGGCTGGCATACAATATGAACAACAATTGCTTTTCGTCATACGATTTTGTAGTTTACCTGCCATGTTACTTTTATGTCATGTTTGTCTCCCATGGAGACGATCGTAGAGATGCTGGATGTAGTCCTGTGGAACGGCTTGCCATGCCATTTCCACCTGGCGCCTCAATGAATGAAAATTCATATGTTTTGTATTTGATTGAAGCAGTGTTCAAGGCACTTACTGTTAAGAGTAACTACAGTCTATCTGTCTTACACACTATCTAGTTTTTAGCAACTTATGTAGTGTTTATTCAATGTTCATCGGCCTTTTGATGGATGTGGCATTTCATTCAAATAGTGCTTTGAGCTAAATGCTTGCCCAATTGACTTTATGTCAGTATACTTTTTTAATGCTTTCACTGCTTGACAAACTTATATTACACATTGGCGTTGAAGTAACTAGTATGGTGTTTAATTCTGCTTTTATGTGTTATTTACAAGACAGATTACCTTTTACTAACGTGTTATGTATCAGGAATGTTATTTTATTTCTTAGCTTATCAAATGACGTTCACCAAACATATTTTGTAACGGCTATGGAAAAGGTATCTAGTTTGGTAAGGCAGCGGAGCAGCTGAATACATCTTGCTGTATTATTTCTCATATGCTATTTTTCTAACTAGTCACTTGTGTGATAATCAGTTTGTTATTTATTTATTTACCATGCTGCCCGCTGGGTCTTGCCAATCCTGTCTGTGTGTTTGACCAGCCGCTGCCGTTATTTGCTTACCTGTTACTCCTGTGGTTAAGCCTTTGCCTCACATTTCACAACTATTTACATTTCATGTAGTTTGATGTAAATTGTTTCTTTTAAGTTCAGTCTTCTCCTTCTTGTAACTCTAAGCAACACCGCCTATAGGCGTCCTTCAGTATAAGTTGTCTACTTTTTGATTGGCCTTTGTGCCGTAGAGTCCACTGTAAAGATACATGTTGGCTTATTGTGTTTCAACAAATTTCAGGCAAATCCCAAAGCACCTTCACCAATTGTTTGCAAGGAAAGAACGAAGGGATCGTGTTGTTAAAAGGAACTTTACGGATAGCAGTGAAGAGGTGAAATTCTACTTACATGTCGGTCTGGGGGCCCGAAGATGGCGTAGAGCGTCGCCGAAACTGGTAGAAAAAGATTAAACAAAATTGGAAATATAGACAGATGAACGTGTTTTTTATTTAACGTTTACATTAAACAGCACTGGTCCCTCAACCATCCTGTATAAAGATGGACTTGCAGAGAATTGTAAAGATTGTTGCATGGCCACCGGCCATTAATTCAGTTATCCCATAAATTAATACTGAAGTTCTTTATACACTCCTGGAAATTGAAATAAGAACACCGTGAATTCATTGTCCCAGGAAGGGGAAACTTTATTGACACATTCCTGGGGTCAGATACATCACATGATCACACTGACAGAACCACAGGCACATACACACAGGCAACAGAGCATGCACAATGTCGCCACTAGTACAGTGTATATCCACCTTTCGCAGCATTGCAGGCTGCTATTCTCCCATGGAGACGATCGTACAGATGCTGGATGTAGTCCTGTGGAACGGCTTGCCATGCCATTTCCACCTGGCGCCTCAGTTGGACCAGCGTTCGTGCTGGACGTGCAGACCGCGTGAGACGACGCTTCATCCAGTCCCAAACATGCTCAATGGGGGACACATCCAGAGATCTTGCTGGCCGGGGTAGTTGACTTACACCTTCTAGAGCACGTTGGGTGGCACAGGATACATGCAGATGTACATTGTCCTGTTGGAACAGCAAGTTCCCTTGCCGGTCTAGGTATGGTAGAACGATGGGTTCGATGACGGTTTGGATGTACCGTGCACTATTCAGTGTCCCCTCGACGATCACCAGAGGTGTACGGCCAGTGTAGGAGATGGCTCCCCACACCATGATGCCGGGTGTTGGCCCTGTGTGCCTCGGTCGTATGCAGTCCTGATTGTGGCGCTCACCTGCACGGCGCCAAACACGCATACGACCATCATTGGCACCAAGGCAGAAGTGACTCTCATCGCTGAAGACGATACGTCTCCATTCGTCCCTCCATTCACGCCTGTCGCGACACCACTGGAGGCGGGCTGCACGAAGTTGGGGCGTGAGCGGAAGACGGCCTAACGGTGTGCGGGACCGTAGCCCAGCTTCATGGAGACGGTTGCGAATGGTCCTATCCGATACCCCAGGAGCAACAGTGTCCCTAATTTGCTGGGAAGTGGCGGTGCGGTCCCCTACGGCCCTGCGTGGGATCCTACGGTCTTGGCGTGTATCCGTGCGTCGCTGCGGTCCGGTCCCAGGTCGACGGGCACGTGCACCTTCCGCCGACCACTGGCGACAACATCGATGTACTGTGGAGACCTCACGCCCCACGTGTTGAGCAATTCGGCAGTACGTCCACCCGGCTTCCCGCATGCCCACTATACGCCCTCGCTCAAAGTCCGTCAACTGCACATACGGTTCACGTCCACGCTGTCGCGGCATGCTACCAGTGTTAAAGACTGCGATGGAGCTCCGTATGCCACGGCAAACTGGCTGACACTGACGGCGGCGGTGCACAAATGCTCCGCAGCTAGCGCCATTCGACGGCCAACACCGCGGTTCCTGGTGTGTCCGCTGTGCCGTGCGTGTGATCATTGCTTGTACAGCCCTCTCGCAGTGTCCGGAGCAAGTATGGTGGGTCTGACACACCGGTGTCAATGTGTTCTTTTTTCCATTTCCAGGAGTGTATATATTATTTCAGTACTTCGAAATTTTGTTTTGCGTTTCTTATGTTTAGCATCATTTCATTGTGTAACTGATAACTGTAGTTACTGATTTCATAAATTAATGTTATTCAACCGCTTCTTCATGTCAACTATTGGTATTTGCTACTACTTAATATATTAAATTGGTTTGGTCTTGCCATGGACGACGCTTGTCATTGAGCCTTAAAGCGTTTGCACAATTGCTAAGAACAATTATATGACTGGTCTTCACCTGCAACTCTTTGCCAGCCATTTGTGTTACTACTGATTAATTCTTAAAATTATTTTAGCTTCACAGTGAAAGACGATTATTACTGGCCTTAAGCCGTTAGTGCACTTGCTAAGTATTACCAGCTGATGTTCTTGAATAATCTGTCAATGTGTAACTGTGTATTTTCTAATTGTAAAAAGATTAATTTTTGGTGTTAATAAATCAGAGTTATAGTTGACTTTATTTTATGGTTGCACTAACTATGCACTCCCCAACCACCTTCCTAGCACTTCAGTTTTCCTTTGTCCGAAAGCGGTGAGTGTCGCTAACACCACAAACACGAACACAAACTACTGCATCAAAGGCCACAGCGAAAGACACAAAACCAGTGTTAATAGAGATGCGATGGATTTTGTAATTACGCTGAAACGAGATTCTGGAGAGATCAAGAACAGAGTTCAGATGGGATGGAACATGTCACTGACAACAAATGTGTTCCCAAAAAAGACAGGTGCAGAGATATCAAAAATCAATTTAGAGATCATTTGCATCAACTAAAATTGGACAGCTAGAGGTGATTCGTGACATATAATTTTTATTTTGACCTCTGGAGTAAGCCTTAAGAAATTTTAAATTGCCTGCAAAAGTGTTGTAGCAGACTGAACCATAACTCATAAACGGCGGCAGCCAGGAAGGCTGTAGAGGATGACATTGACAAACCCTGGGAATCACATAGTCAAACTAAGGAAGAATATTTTACTAAAATTCTGCGTCTATAAGTACGTAATGTCGCGTTTCTCTTAAAGAACTCTTCACGGGAATACTGCCAACAGACACTTTCCTTCTGGAGTTAATCATGTTTAACCTCTTTGGGAGGAAGTGTGATCCTAGAGAATGTACAATGTGCGGCTTGGATTGTACAAGGTGCAACACGTAAATTGCAAGGAGCTATATGCAACATGCAGAGTACAAACTAATTAGCGTATTGTGACGAACCAGTTCGGCCACCATTGACCAGACGTTTCCAATTGGTGAGAGATCTAGAGAATGTGCTGGCCAGGGCAGCAGTCGAACATTTTCTGTATCCAGAAAGGCCCGTACAGGACCTGCAACATGCGGTCGTGCATTATCCTGCTGAAATGTAGGGTTTCGCAGGGATCGAATGAAGGGTAGAGCCACGGGTCGTAACACATCTGAAATGTAACGTCCACTCTTCAAAGTGCCTTCAATGCGAACAAGAGGTGACTGAGGCGTGTAACCAACGGCACCCCATACCATCACGCCGGGTGATACGCCAGCATGGCGATGACGAATACACGCTTCCATTGTGCGTTCACCGCGATGTCGCCAAACACGGATGCGACCATCATGATGCCGTAAACAGTAATTGGATTCATCTGAAAAAATGACGTTTTACCATTCGTGCACTCAGGTTTGTCGTTGAGTACACCATCGCTGGCGCTCCTGTCTGTGATGCTGCCTCAAGGGTCTCCACCTTCCTAGCACTTCAGTTTTCCTCTGTCCGAAACCGGTGAGTGTCGCATTGTAGCTTACTCACTGCACGGTGGAGACTGCTTATTGGTCGTGGCACTTTGCACGTTTGAGGCTGCACATTCCACGTTAGTCATATGCTGCACATAGTACATATTAGTCACTACTCTTGATGAACTG
Source organism: Schistocerca gregaria (assembly GCF_023897955.1). Lineage (NCBI taxonomy): Eukaryota > Metazoa > Arthropoda > Insecta > Orthoptera > Acrididae > Schistocerca > Schistocerca gregaria. Next base: position 348,221,577 of record NC_064927.1, on the reverse strand, counting down.
TGGTATCGTGTTGAAGCTGCATGGGCAGCTGTACCTGCACACGCCATCCAAGCTCTGTTACTCAGTGCCCAGGCGTATCAAGGCCGTTATTATGGCCCTTGGTGGTTGTTCTGGGTACTGATTTCTATGAGCCCAAATTGTGTGAAAATGTAATCACATGTCAGTTCTAGTATAATATATTTGTCCAATGAATACCCGTTTATCATCTGCATTTCTCCTTAGTGCAGCAATTTTAATGGCCATTAGTGTAATTGCTTTGGTTTTCTATCAGAAATTGTGTTGATCTCTAATTTTATATCATCTCTGATCTCATGCAGTTTGTAGCAATATAGACTGAAGCGCCAAAGGAAATTGTATAGCCATGCGTATTAAAATAGTGAGGTATGTGAAGAAACAGAATACGGTTCTGCGGTCGGCAACGCCTATGTAATACAACAAATGTCTGGCGCAGTTGTTTGATCGGATACTGCTGCTACAATGACAGGTTATCAAGATTTAAGTGAGCCTGTACGTGGTGTAATAGACGGCGCACGAGCGAAGGGTCAAGCACCTCCGAGGGAGCGATGAAGTGGGGATTCTATCGTACGACCATTTAACGAGTGTACTTTAAATATCAGGAATCCGGTAAAACATGAAATCTCCGACATCACTACGGCAGGAAAAAGTCCTGAAAAAACAGGACGAACGACGACTGAACAAAATCGTTCAACGTGACAGAAGTTTAACCCTTCCGCGAATTGCTTCAGGTTTCAATGCTGAGCCATCAACAAGTGTCAGCGTGTGAACCGTTGTCATCGTGTGAACCATTCAAAGAAACGTCATCGATATGAGCTTTCGAAGCCGACGGTCCAGTCGTGTACCCTTGATGACTGCATGACGCATAGCTGTATACCACGCCTTTGCCGTCAACCTCGACATGTGACTCTTGATAATTGGAAACATTTTGCCTAGTCAGGAGCGCCTCGCTTCAAATCCTATAGAGCGGGTGGACGTGTACGGATATGTAGACAACCTCTTGAATCCATGGGCCCTGCATGTCACCAGGGGACTCTTCTAGCTGGTGGAGGCTCTGTAAGTGTGTGGGGCGTTTGCAGTTGGAGTGATATCGGACCCTGATACGTCTAAATAAGACTCTGACAGGAGACACGTACGTAAGCATCCTGTCTGATCACCTCCATCCATCCATGTCCATTGTGCATTCCGATGGACTTGGGCAATAGCAGTAGAACAATGCTCCAGAAACACTCTTATGAGTTTAAACACTTCCGCTGGCCAGCAAACTCCCCAGTCATGAACATTATTGAGCGTATCAGGGATGCCTTCCAACACGCTGTTCAGAAACAGTCTCCTAGAGTCCTGCACGATTCATGGTGTCAATTCCCTCCAGCACTACTTCAGACTTTAGTCAACCACGCCACGCCGTGTTGCTGCACATCTGCGTGTTCGCTAGGGCCCTACACGATATTAGGCAATTGTACCTGTTCCTGTAGCTCTTCAGTGTATGTCTTCACTGGTTTTGGTATTCACTATGATCCTGCTCCAGATCTGCTTTCGCTGAAGAGCGAAACACGGGTGGAGGCTGGCTGCCCTGCGGGAGGAAGGCGTGGCTCGTCCCCTCTCACCTCTCTTCTCTCCTCTGCCTGTCATAGTCCTCTTTTGTTTGCGATCGCTTCCGGCTTCCACGAGTAGTGTCCTAGTAATAGTAAAGAAGTCTTCGAACACAACACAGACTCTGCATAAAGTTGTTTATTGGCGTCGTTTTTCCACTTGCTTTTGTCTAAGAGTAAACGTATCAAACTTTGTGTTCACTTGCCATCGTAATCACAAAATTAGGAGTAAGTTCGTAATTTTCAGTTTCTTCATTTTGAATAATTACGATTTCCTATATTATATGAAACTATATTTATTTTAGGCTATTCCTCGAAGAAGAATACTAACGGGTTGGACTGAAAGACAAAGAGCTAGAGAGCCAACAGTTTTTGTGTAGACTAAGTAACAGAAACAATGTGGACATTCATAATAATAAGTCTACTATTGTTTTGAAAGATGCTTTTAAATGTGCACTGTTTGTAATTCCAAATGATTCTGAGACTTACAACTTCAGTTTCATGAATTTCCAGTGCACATTTTGTAATGTAAAACATTTCGTATCTAAAGTTTCTTTACGAGTTGCAACGCTGTTCATATTCTGTTAATGTAAGGGTGAAGTTTATTTGACGCCCTTAACACAAAATTTTATTTTTCAATGCACTGTATCAAACAATGAAAGAGAAATCAACGAAATATTTGAATAATATTCGTAGCCGCAAAGCTACATTTGCTGGGGTCAATTCTGAGGCTAGAATTTCTCACCAAATTTACTTGGATGTATTGCTTTAAGACACATGGATTCTTTTTTGTCTTAGATCAAGTTCAATGACTTCTACATACGGTTTTTCACTATGTTATGCGCAGTTATATTTTTTTGACATCGGCAGAATTGGTCAAATACTAGGCGATACTAGTTTTCAACTAAGCAACACACGTGGTGGAATCCTGACACTGTCATTGTAGAAATTCAAGACCCTGATTCCCTACATGGAAAGAATGACCGTTTTTACTATGGTATTTACATTACATCTCTTTACCATGAGCTTCATACGTCTTTCCCCATAATCCATACCTATTTTTCATCGCATTTCAAACATCTTGCACTATTTGACATTTTCGAACGCTTTTTCTAGGTCGACAAATCCTAAGAGCAAATTTTGATTTTCACTAAGTCTTGCTTCCATTCCTTGTTAAGCGTAACGTTAGAGCTACCCTATGCGATCAAATGTATCCGGGCACCCGGCTGAAAACTGCTTACAAGTTCGTGGCGCCCTCCATCGTTAATGCTTTAATTCAGTATGGTGTTGGCCCACCCTTAGCCTTGATGACAGCTTCCACTCTCGCAGGCATACGTTCGATCAGGTGCTGGAAGGTTTATGGGGAATGGCAACCCATTCTTCACGGAGTGCTGCACTGCGGAGAGGTATCGATGTCGGTCGGTGAGGCCTGGTAGGAAGTCGGCGTTCCAAGACATCCCAAAGATGTTCTATAGGATTCAAGTCAGGACTCTGTACAGGCCAGTCCATTACAGAGATGTTAGTGTCGTGTAACCACTCCGCCACAGGCCGTGTATTATGAAAAGTTGCTCAATCATGTTGACAGATGCAATCGCCATCCACGAATTGCTCTTCAACAGAGGGAAGCAAGAAGGTGCTCAAAACATCAATGTAGGGCTGTGTTGCGAGAGTGCCAGGCAAAACAACAAGGGGTGCAAGCCCCCTCCATGAAATACACGACCAAACCATGACACCAAAGCCTCCGAATTTTACAGTTGTTACTACACACGCTGGCAGATTACGTTCACCAGGAATTCGCCATACCCACACCTTGTCATCGGATCGCCTCATTGTGTACCGTTATTCGTCACTCCACACGACCTTTTTCCAATGTTAAATCTTCCAGTTTTTACTTTCCTAACACCAAGCGAGGCGTCGTTTGGCATTTGTCAGGGTTATGTGTAGCTTAGGAGCCGCCGCTCGGTCATTAAATCCAAGTGTTCCCACCTCCCGCCTAACTGTCATAGTACTTGCAGTGGATCCTGATACAGTTTGGAATTCCTGTGTGATGATCTGGATAGATGTCTGCCTATTACACATTACGACACTCTTCAACTGTCGGCGGTTGCTGTCAGTCAACAGACGAGGTCGGCCTGCACGCTTTTGTATTGTACGTGTGCCTTCACGTTTCCACTTCACTATCACATCGGAAACAGTAGACTTAGGGATTTTTAGGAGTGTGGAAATCTCGCGTACAGACGTATGACACAAGTGACACCCCGCAGCGCTCCATTCTGTTCTCTCACGGTGATTAATGACTACTGAAGTCGCTGGTACAGAGTAACTGGTAGTAGGTGGCAGCACAAGGCACCTATTATGAAAAACATATGTTTTGGGGGGTGTCCGGATACTTTTGATCACATAGTGTACATCTGCAGTTCTATCAAATTTCAGGCGAAATGCCGGATTTGTGCAACTTGCTGCCACGATATTTAGACGCAGAGTCGTCTGGTCATCTTTAGATGATGGCCTGAAGATGGCCAGAAGACTCTGCTCCGAAATATCGTGGCAGCAAGTTTTAAATTTCACACACATATACAATGTCTTTACCTTTGCTAAAGTTAAACGAATTGTCATGTATCATATCCTCCATTCTCTTTTCCATTGTTCTGTAGATTGTTTCGTCAGTGACTTGGATGTATGTGCTGTTAGCTCTGTTTGACTTCGGTACTGGAAATCATATGTCTTCCATATCAACTCCCATTTTTTCTTGTATTCCGTCATGAGAAAAGTCATTCTCCAGGTTTTTCCTCTGCGTTTAACGGCATAACTCCCATGGGACTCGTACTGATGAAGCGCTTTCTTATATCGGGCGATCAAAAAGTCAGTATAAATTTGAAAACTGAACAAATCACGGAATAATGTAGATAGAGAGGTACAAATTGACACACAAGCTTGGCATGGCATGGGGTTTTATTGGAACCAAAAAATAAAAAAGTTCATCAAATGTCCGACAGATGGCGCTTCATCTGCTTAGAATAGCTATAATTAGTATAACAAAGTAAGACAAAGCCAAGATGATGTTCTTTACCGGAAATGCTCAATATGTCCATCATTATTCCTCAACAATAGCTGTAGTCGAGGAATAATGTTGTGAACAGCACTGTAAAGCATGTCCGGAGTTATGGTGAAGCATTGGCGTCGGATGTTGTCTTTCAGCATCCCTAGGGATGTCGGGCGATCACGATACACTTGCGACTTCAGGTAACCCCAAAGCCAATAATCGCACGGACTGAGGTCTGGGGACCTGGGAGGCCAAGCAAGACGAAAGTGGCGGCTGAGCACACGATCATCACCAAACGACGCGCGCAATAGATCTTTCACGCGTCTAGCAGTTTGGGGTGGAGCGACATTCTGCATAAACATAATACGTTCCAGCAGGTATTTATCAGCCAGGCTGGGGATGGTGCGATTCTGTAACATATCGGAGTACCTCTCACCTGTCATGGCAGCAGTTACAAAACCAGAATCACGCATTTCCTCGAAGGAAATAGGCCCGATAACGGTAGATGTGGTAAATCCAGCCCATACTGTGACTTTCCCGTCATGCAATGGAGTTTCCACGACAGTTCTAAGATTTTCGGTAGCGCAAATTCTGCATTTGTTGGCGTTGACAGACCCTCGGAGCGTGAAATGGGCTTCGTCGGTCCACAACAAGTTACTTATCCAATCGTCATCTTCCGCCATCTTTTGAAACGCCCACACCGCAAATGCCTTCCGCTTCACTAAATCTCCAGATAACAGTTCATAATGCCGATGGATTTTGTACGGATAGCATCGGAGGGTACGTCGCAGTGCCAACCAAACAGTAGTGTATGGAATGCCGGTGCGACGTGCGACTGCACGAGCGCTGATTTCTCCGTGCGTAGACGAACCCGCTACAGTCTCAATTTCTTCCTGAACTGTCTCAGCAGCATTACGCCTTGTGCTCGGTCGGCCACTACGGGGTCTATCTTCTAAACAACCCGTGGCTCCGAACTTCGAAATCATTCTCGCCACAGCTGCACTTGTCGACGGACCTTTACCCGTTCGAATCCCCTTCCTATGGCGATAGGATCGTAACGCTGAGCTAGCACATTCCCCATTCTGATAATACAGCTTCACTAAAAGCGCCTTTTCGCGTAACGTCAACATGCTGCGACTGCTGACGCATCTGATTCTCTCTTTTTCTTTACAGCTCTTTTTATACACGATTGTCATGCGTAGTCACCGACGTTCTGCTGTCCAGCGCCATCTGTCGGACATTTTGTGAACTTTGTTTTTTTTTCTGTCCTAATAAAATCCATGTCATTCCGAGCATGTGTGTCAATTTTTATCTCTCTATCTACATTATTTCGTGGTTTATTAAGTTTTCAAATGTATACTGACTTTTTGATCACACGGTACTTTCGTAGACGGTTACTTTGACTCACTGATTCATTATATTCGGCGACTATTTCCATTGCGATTTCTATGACACATTTCCTGTGCTCAATTTACCTTGGCTTTCCCACACTAATTATTTATTTTATTCCTTAGTGGCTTATATTATTGTATTCCAGTCTTCCTCTGAACATTTTTGTACTTCCTTTTTCCTTCGATCAGTTGAAGTACTTCTTTAGTTATCCAAAATTTCTTGGCAATTACCCTCCTTGTACACATGTACGTCTGTCCAGCTTCTGTGACTGCGCTCTTTGGAGACGCCTATTCCTCTTCAACTGATTGCCATCGCTGATAATCTTTATCGCAGTCAAATGGAAAACTTCTAATCAGTCCTTAGTATTCCAGTATCCTATTTCTTTCCACACTGATTCTTCCGGAAGATTGTTAAACTTCATACTAGCCTTCATCACTGCTGAATAGGGTTCTGTGTCTACATAAGCTCCTGGGTACGCCTTACAATCCAACACCTACTATTGGAATATCTACCTGGTCGTGATGTAGTGAAGTGGAATCTTCCCGAATCTCCGGCCTTTTTTCTATTTTACATACTAACCTTATGATTTCTGAACAGTGCATTCACTATTGCTATCCGAAATTTATTGAAGACCTCAATTATACTTTTCTGTTTCTCATAACCACCACAAAGCCCAAATTCTCCCGCAACTCCATGTTCCATTTCTTTCCCCACCACGCCTTCCAATCCACCGTAATCATTAGATTATCGTCTCCTATTACATGGCGAATTACACTTTCAGTATCCTCCAATTCTTTTTCTACCTCTCGGCATGTATATATCTACACCTACATGATTACTCTGTAATTCACATTTAAGTGCTTGGCAGAGGGTTCTCTCTACAATTCCACTCCCGAACAGCGCGTGGGAAATACGAACACCTAAACCTTTCTGTTCGAGCTCTGATTTCTCTTATTTTATTTTGATGATCATTCCTACCTATGTAGGTTGGGCTCAACAAAATATTTTCGCATTCGGAAGAGAAAGTTGGTGACTGAAATTTCGTAAATAGATCTCGCCGCGACGAAAAACGTTTTTACTTTAATGACTTCCATCCCAACTCAGGTATCATATCTGCCACACTCTCTCCTTTATTACGTGATAATACAAAACGAGTTCCCCCTGATGTTGTTGTTGTTGTTGGCGTTGGTTTCCTCTCAACTCCTATGAGAACAAACCTGTCACTGAACTGTTGACAGTAACTCACTCTCCCTCCTACCTTCATGTTCAAAGCGAAGTCTACTCTCGTATCGAAAATGCCCTCTCTGCATGAGACAGCTACGTTCACCGATATCATGCTAAATGACGGCACACCATCAAAATTAACAAGGACATCACTTGGGCCCAAGTGCATTTCTTTTAATTTGTCCTGGTAATGATTAGAATTTTTAATATGACTATCAGTTCGACCAAGAAAAGGTTGCAGCAGTAATGGAAGTCCCGCGTCCGGGTTCCCGGGTTCACTTCCCGGCGGGGTCAGGGATTTTCTCTGCCTCGTGATGAGTGGGTGTTGTGTGAAGTCCTTCGGTTAGTTAGGTTTAAGTAGTTCTAAGTTCTAGGGGACTGATGACCATAGATGTTAACTCCCATAGTGCTCAGAGCCATTTGAACCAGTAATGCAAGATGCCTCTAACAGAAGTAATTTTTTTTGTTTATTTATGGACGCAATCGCACTCTTATGACACAGTCATAACCCGTTTCGGCCACACAATGACCATCTTCAGGTTCTAAAGGCGGTATACACTGAACACAGTTTCATGCCTTTAGAATCTGAAGATGGTCATTGTGTGGCCGAAACCGGTTGTGACTGTGTCATAAGAATGCGATTGCGTCTATAAATAAACAAAAAAAATTTTTTTTTATAACAGAAGTTTTTCCACATGACGTGATAGTCACCCGTAGAAGTTTGACTCAGATTTCGAAACACCCTGTATGCCCCTTTCCCGCGCAGCTATCAGCACCAGACATACTGGCGGAGACACAGAACGAGAGCCCGCGAGTTCGCATCTGCGTGCCGCAGCAGCCGGTGACGCACGCCGATGCGTGAGCCTGGGAACTGCGCCGATGCGTAAGCGCCGCGGACTGCGCTCCGGAGCGAGGTCCGGCGGGTGAGCGGGAGGCAGAGGGGCCGCTCGACGTTGGAGGTCTCTTCCTCGCGGAGTCGAGTCGGCGGCTACCGGCGCGGCGCGGCGCGGCTCGTGAATAAATATCTCATGTAAATGGTCCTTATTTTATTGGGGGCGCCCGCGCCGCGCTCTGCCCCTTTGTGGGAGCCCTGGGCCGCGCTGCACGACCCTGTTGTCCGAGGGGGCGGGGGGGAGGGAGGGGCGCGAAGGGGGCGGGGAGGGGGGCGGCGCCGGCCACGCTCTGCTCGCAGACTCGGAGCGCCGGTGCCGGGACCACCTCGCTGCTCGCACCTACCGCCCGTATACATCACGAACGGCAGGAATGTCTGGCAAAGCTGGGAGGATTTCAGAGATACATTCACAGAAGAATAGCACACAGCTAGAGAAAGACAACAGAAAACAGAGGAAAAATGCTCCTGTTGGAGCACCAAAAAAGCGATTATGTTCTGACTAAAACCTGGTTACCATATGCCGTGTTCTAATTTCCGAAGCAGCTATAAAAATTTTCCCAAAATTTTGGTATGCGAACATGTTCTCTCTTTTTTTGATATGCAACTCATCTTAAATTCCCAGCAGCTTCCCTGATTGTAGCTCGATTACACCCACTAGTCCATTGCTGTAAGTCGCTCATATTCATCCCGTCCCAGTTGTCTTTCTCGCTCACTGATTCATCCCAACACATTGTCATTATCCCTTTCCGTCTCTGTCATTTTCTCCTGTAAAATGTAAATGTCGTGTGACCAGGGCCTCCCGTAGGGTAGACCGTTCGCCAGGTGCAAGTCTTTCGATTTGACGCCTCTTCGGCAACTTGCGCATAGATGGAGATGAAATGATAATGATTAGGACAATACCCACCGTGAGTGGTGAAAATCTCCGACCCAGCCGGGAATCGAACCCGGGCACATAGGTCTGACATTCTGTTGCGCTGACAACTTAGCTACCGGGAGCGGACATTTTCTCCCGTGTCACTGTCACATTCCCGTTCGTTGTGTGCTATCACTACAGTCTTCTCTTACATTCACTGTCTCCCTCTTGCTCTCTCTTACTGATACTATATAATTCCTCCTTTCCCACTGTTGCTGTCTCTTCTCTCTGTCACTCTCTCTCTCTTCCTAGTTGTCATTGACATATACTCTGGCCCTCATTATCACTGGCTCTCACCCAGTTCGGTTTTTCTCTTTCTCTTTATTCTTCTCATCCAGTGGCTCTGTCTCCTTTACTCTTTAAGCACTGTTCTCTCACTATCATCTTTTATGTAAATTGGAGATGGAGAGGGGGAGAAAGGAGAGAAAAGGGAGAGAACTAATGATATCAGTAGCATCGGGAGTCAGTGGCGATTCGTGAAAATGTGTTGCGGACCAGGTCTCCAACCTGGGAAATGCTGCTAACTGGGCATTTGCATTATTCACTGCGCCACCCAGAGACAGTGTTTACCGCAAATGCGGGGACTATCTCTGTACGCTCCGCGGATATCCCTCCCACCTAGCACTACCTATCCCCAGTCCTTTTCCGTGTCTTCCCTGCTCGCTGATTTTAAATTCCCTCTGGAGGTCGAACAACAATGTACGTTGCTCTGAAGGTCACGCAATCATTGCCCGTCGAGACTAATCAGTTATAAGAATGCCTGGTGTCTGTTCTTTAGGACATACTACGCATTCATATAACTGTCAGCTGTGTTCCACTGCTCCTGTGTGCCTCTCCTTCTGTCATACTGCCAATGTCTCCTTCGCCCTTTCTCTAAGACAACCAATGTGTACTATCTTCCGATATTTATTACTTTTCCCTCTCTTTGCCATTTCCACTATCTTCTTCTCTCTCAGCATAAAAATGCGCGAATATTTCCGTATACCAATATATTTGGGAAATATTTAAAAGCGGTAAGGAAGGTAGAATGAGGCAGCTGGTACCCTTCTTTTCAGTCAGAGTCTTTTCTCTGCTGTTCCAAGGCATGTACTCATATGAAGAGAAATGCATTGGTCAGTAAACCTTAGATAATTTACTCATGTTAAACAGACATAACGCAAAACAAACTTTATACCTCACACAGGATTTTGCATGCAAATAAGTTTTGCATGGTGTGAAAGTACAGTGTCCTCACAAGGCCATGTATTTGACGTTTGTTAATAATTTACATGTACATAACTATCGATGAAGTTCTCCATTGACCGTGTTGTAGCCGTGACTATCTTTGCTTGTTGAAAATACGCTGGACACCAGTTATTGTTGCGATGCGATTCAGTTGTAGTTGGACTTGCTTGGCTAGTGCATTCGTCGTCATTTCTCGGTAGCCGCATTAATGCCTTTACAGCGTGCCCGTGCCGCAATCGGTCATTGCTTAAGGTTCAGTGTGAAAACGATAGACAGCAATGTGTGGCGTATGGAATGAAATGCTAAATGTTACCAAAAGTGTTAATGTTTACTGAGTGTTTGAGCAAATTATAATTCGTGACCCCTTAACAATCGATACGCGCCCTTGAAACGGTCGTCATAGTATCACTGGAGGAATTATTTAATGACATCAGCTGTATGGAAAGTTCGTTGGAAAAGTAAGGAAAGATTGCGACCTAATATAGCGGGCCTCGGGGAATACCGATAGGATCGTTATAATAGGGTTCCCAGATAATAACGGAGACGCTTTACAGCATGTTTCTCCATGCTATGGTCGGTTTATAAGACTACATTTCCGCCTCACATCGGATTTTACGTGCGTGTTTTAAGTGTACATGTACGGTACCTTTTAACCTCTGTATCTCGGAAATGGATAAAGATAAGAAGAAAATTTTCAAGGTTGTTAGAAATCGGGGTTTTAGAAATGGATCGCAAAAATTTCATCCATTTGCTGTGTATAGCCGTCTTCAAACCCCGGCTGAGTTTCGGTCCGTTGGTGACAGCAAAAATAAAGTTTTAAAAAAAATCTGTTCGAGGGGTGCATCGAGGACCCACCATGAACTAACGGTGCATCCTTAGGTCTCGTCAAGCTCACCACAGAACAAATGCAAAAATAACCAACCCAGTGGCTTCATTTTGCTAGGCAGGAGGAAGTGTCTAATATTCATACTTTGACCCTGTGCTACAGGATAATGACAGTAAGACGATCCTTCTGTGCCGGCCGGAGTGACCGAGCGGTTCTAGGCGCTTCAGTCTGGAAGTCAGAAGTTAAGTCGCATAGTGTTCAGAGCCATTTGAACCATTTTGATTTTGAACGATCCTTCTGTTGGGTATGCAAATGGTTCCTGTCCCACGAGTTGTCCAAAATAGTTGACCATACCTTTTCATCACCAGTAGAACCCGATGTACGAGCGCCGGAAAATTCCGTTTTTATGCGAGGCGTTTTGGAACAGCGTATGCTGTCGCACGCATTCAGATATAAGTATCTGTCGAAAGAGTAACTGACGTATACTTACTCATCAAAAATAAAATGAACTTGAATAGAAACACGGACTACTATAATTGATGATTTACTCTTACGACGGGTTTCGCTGGGTTAAAGCAGCACTCTCAAGTGATATATAGTCATATAGATTAGCACACGGAGACGCCCCAAAGTTCGTAATCACAGAATTCAAGCCCATAAAGAGGAAAAGTGGTCAACAAATAATACTCGGCAGAACATCAGGGCGAATAGTGCAGGGGATGAGGCTCAATAAGAAACTAGTATCAACCGAGACTGAACATATAGTAGGAGACCGCACTTGTAATGAGAAATCCTGTAGCTGGTTGTCGCAAGAGTTCCAAAAACTGTGGCTCGTAATTTCTAAAGTTGAATGTGATCGAAATTATACGGAGACTTCTACAAAATGCGGAATTGGTCACTAGACAACACGGGAGGCGTGTTGTATTGTCAATCAATCTAAAGCGGCCGATGTTAACTGTTGGTGATGTGATTGTGAAACGAAAATACAGAGGAACAAGCACAGGTAAACAAAGACCAGACGGAGCTCATATACTGAACTACGGGGACCGTAGAACACTGTGGAACGTGGCTGCAAAAATAGCTTGAACTCCGCGCAAAAAATCATTAGTGAGTTCCAAAACGCTACCAGCATGTCCAGATAGACTGTGCATAGGGAGTCATAAAGAATGGGCTACAGTGGTCAAGTAGTTCGTCATCAGCCACAAATTTCTGTAACCTTTAATCGTCATAAAAATATGGAGCTGTTATAGAAATATATAAAAACAGACGTTATTTTTGAAAACTTAATTTAGGCTACTAGTTTTAACGTCTCATTAACGTCTTCTTCAGACCTCAATACATCGAACGTCCAGAGTATTCCAATCGTATATGTACATGATACAGGAACCACTGTACTAATTGTATTCCTGTAGAAGTGTTTGGAACAGCGTTCGCTGTTACTGGTCTGGATATCACGGCTGATTACTACGAAAGATTTCGGTAGTGGGTACTGAGTGAGAGACTATATCCTGTGGAAAAACTATGGAAGGATTTGGGTTTGGCCAATGCCTGGAGAAATTTATCTGCTTTCAATTGTGAAGTATGGAATAGATGCTGTTACAGCAGGGGGGTGTTTTTCATTATTAGGGTGTGATCCCCTGATTGCGCCTCAGAAAACGCTAATTGTGGAAGAATATGAACACGTTCTACAGCATTGCGTACTACGTACAGCAAAGGAAAGTACTAGAGATGATGAGCGCTTGCATCCTGCCGTAAGAATTGAGGTAGAACATGCACATTTCCTCCGACCACAGCATCCAACATCACTACCTTCTCTGATTTCGGATGCTGAGGACGCCTCAGTGACAGTGTCCCCAACAAATCTTCGCAAAGATGAAGGTGGACATACCCCATATTAAGGTCTTTAACGGGTGTCCGGAAACTTTCAGTCGGGCAGTATATCGCTGCCCCCTCCCCCCCCCCCCCCCCCTCCTCCGTCTGAGGCTCGAGTCCTCCTACGGGCATGGGTGTTACTTGGTCCCATAGTCATTACCATATATTTCCAAATTTTCGGGTAATATAAGTAAATTTGGTCTCATTCCGAGGGTTACTTTGAACGCCTAAATTCTTTACGAGCGGTGGTCTTGTTTGGATGTGATAGACCTTAACTTCTACAAGCACATCTTCGTGCATACTTTGCCGACAACTGCGATGTGGAAGGCATGGGGTAGACTCTACTTCCCTTCGCATTCGCTTATGAAATGCGGGAATATTGATTCGTAAAGCACGTCTGTGTGCGGTCTGATTAGTCTAATCTTGCTCCCATGGAACTTACGGGAACAGTACATTTATTCAGCGCTCGAAATTGGTTCTTTCTACTTACTAAGTAGACGTTCTAAGTAGACGTCGTTAGAGCAGTGCTTTCAGCTTCAGAAGACTATTTTGCAACCAGTCTCATACGATCTGCCAATGGAATTCATGTGACCTGTTGACCACATTGTCGGCACGTAAGACTGACCGACGTTCCGGCCACTTGTAACTGTAGCCGAAACGTCGGACAATTTTATATATTGAAAATGTGGTCAACAGCCCAGAAGCATTTAATTGACAGTGACAACAACCGCGGGAACCTACGCCTACATTTAACTACAATGCGTGAACATGAGATATACAGAAACATCAGATAACCAGTTTAAAAGGAAAGAAAAGAGGGATAGTGAAATACTGGAAAACTAATTCAGAAATTAAACTGTACACCACCATACCCATCTGAATACTCCATACAGTAACTCGTCAATTAACTTCCCTTGTAGCACTCTTACGATGTAAACGTATCACCGCTCTTATTTTTGTAACTGTGAGCTGCAGTTGACTACGTGATAACATAGCTGGTTTAGATGTATTGCGTATGTGTGTTGAGTAAATACGTATTTGTTACCGTAAGAAGAGATTTGACTAAAATTTTTCAATGATTAAGAATATGCACAATATAAAACTAATTGCGAGAGAAAGCATTGTCACAGTATAAACTACAAAAAAATCACGTAACTACTAATCTACATACGCTAAATGTGCACAGGAAGCAGAACAGATGACGCCTTTCTGCAGACTCCATTTGTGAATATAAATTACAGGTTGTGCAAAGTAAAACTGGACCGGAAAATATTTCGAGCACCCAACCCAACTTACATCGTACACATCTAGGCAACCCAACTAACATCACCCACACCTAGGTGTGTTGTGTAGATGTTGATGATGTAAGGTGGGGTGCCCACTTTGTGGTATATACTAGTCCAATGTATTCTAACATCTAGTAATTTGATCTATAATTTGCTTGCTAGGGTTTTATCAAACACTTTTCTTTCTTTCCAGCAGTTCACATGATCATGAGTTAGCAATAACTATGGTACTATTGAAACAGATATAAGATATTTCATGACAATTACTGCGTTTCCCTAAAGTAGTTTGCTCAACCTACGTATGTTTGCTTGAACATGAACACATGATATTGGCAGTCTGGGCTCTTGATGAATGATGAGTCCAGGCTTATCTCACTATTTGCGTTCCTTCGTGTCTCTTCTGTTATTAGCTTCGCAAAATCTCTCCTACATAACTTTCTGTACTTGCTGCCCTGTAATAAAGGATGTTACGGAGATGAGAGGTGTGATAAAAAATATGGTGAACGATTTTATTAGAAACAACGTAATAAGTTTACATGGATTTATTTAATCTCCCTGAAATTACTGTTCTTGGCTAGTAATCCAGTTATCCCAACGTCGAATCCATGACCGGAGACATTTTTGGAGGGTATCTTTTGGAAAGACGTTCAGCTCTGTTGTGGCTGTCAGGAATGGTGTCAAAATGTTGTAACTTAAGCACGGTTTTGATTTGTGGTCAGAGACACAAGCCGCTTAGTGATAAATCGAATGTGGACAGACTGTAACGCTTTTTCCGTCCAAAAAGTCGCGAATCAAAAGGAAAGTGCGGTAAGGCGCATTGTCCTGATGAAGACGAAGGCCCTTGCGCCATTTGACTGGTCTCATCGTTTCGAAAATGTTGCAGTATCACCTTGTAAAATTCGGTGTTTACGGTTTTCCCCTTGGAAAGAACTCTGATCGCAGTATGTCATCAATATAAAAAAGAGAGAAATTTGATATATGATATTGATTGATAAGCCGTTTTAGGGCGAGGAGATTCATTAAGTTTCCATTGGCATTTCAGAATTTTCATCTCACGATCATATCCGTAAACTCATGTTACATCAATAGTTACAATTTTGTACATGAAGTGAAAATATAAACAAGATTTTTCTTCATCATTTGAAAGCCTGGGAACAAATTTTGCACTCATGCATAAGACACTGCAGGGAGAATTGATTTGGTGATTAACTAAGCTTTGCAAGGCAAATACTAACACTGACAATTTTTTCCATCACAAGGATCGAACCGGCCAGCTAAAAGTTGACTTCCACTGCACAGGCGTACGTCAGCGATCTTAACTACGGAGAAAAACTGACAGGAAACAAATGCTAATAGCGAATGGAGAATGAACCTAGGACGTCTGCAGTCTGACACATATCTACTTCACTATCGAGCTGAGCACAACGAATCTCTGAAAGTAAAATCAATCAATGAAATTAATATTACAGTACACGCTGACAGTAATTTTTAAAAATGTAGGCAGTTTCAGTAGCAGATGAAAATAGTTTTAAAGCAAATTCAGGGTTTATATTTATCAATAAACAATTTTTGAAATATATATCAAAAGGTTAGATAAGGAAGCTTACTTTTAAATGTTAAACTGCAACAGGGCTGTTTAATATGTAAATGTTCCTACAAAGTCTGACTTACTCAGTATCTTGGTTACAAAGGACTCTGTAACTAAGAGATCAGTAAATGAAGTAGCTCATCAAAGTACACACACCTGACAGTCTATCTTGCAGTTCGGCTTCGGAAATGCATCATAAACAGAACGGGGAAGCTTACAATATCGTCTTTCGACCGATTCTTGAGTACTCCATATCGGTCTGAGAGCGTTGAGTCGTAGGCTTAACAGAGTACATTCCAAGAATAGCTGCTCATTCATTCAGCCCAGAATCATCTCGGATACACTCAACAAAGTCTAATGTTTGAGACTGCAAGAAAGGGAATGTGCACCATGTAGAGGTTTACAGAGACCGCACCTTCCTAGGAGAATCATGAAACCTATAAATTTCATTATCGTAGCTCACTCATCAGTGAAACATCTAGAACATAAGTGATTAGCGATATATGATGTGTAATCTCCGTCACGTAGTCAGATGTGGCATTCAACGTATTAAATGAAGAAGAAGTTCAACAGAATACACAATTCATTTGGATGCTGCACACTTCCAGGACTAAACAGGAAGTCGTGAATAGTGTATTTTAGTGAACCAACTAAACTATACTAATAATTATGATTTTCTCATAAATATTAATACAACGCACGCTAAGAAACAATCTAGGATGTTATACTATACACACATCCAAGGATAAATTACTAAAATTCTGTACGTTTCTAATTTTTCCAATGCATTATTTATGTTTAGATTACTGTATTCTTACGTTTAATTTCATTTTATCATTTTATAATGGCACATGCATTGTTATAATGTGTTGTCTGGTTGTTCTACTTTGTTTCGTTTGTATTCCTGCCTTATCGGGGAGATGGGCTCTACAACAGCGTTCTTACATACACGCTATAGTGCACTGTCTCCATTTATAGTGAATTCATCGACGCTTCATTAAACACTAGTATTCCTTGTTTTCTTCCATCCGCTGATATGTCGGTATTTACAGGTACAGGTAGGTATAGATATAGAACTTCCAGCCCTGTCGGTTTTGTACTTTACCTTCAGGAGATGTCTGATACCTATAAGTATGCTTGGGAACTGTCGACGATCCCTTTAAATTTCATAATATTTAGAATGTGCTTTTAACTTCATGGGTCAAAATAAGGCGAATGAAGGGCGATACTGAGTATCGTACTTTCCGCCTTCATAGACTCAGATATCGAGAATCCCAAAAGGTTGTGTGATCGGTCCCCTTAATACATTTTGTACACTGTGTGTTTGCCAACCTGGCTACGGGCCCAAGCGGTCCTGTACGCTGACACAAGGCACTATTGACGAGCAATATGGATATCCCTCTTATTTTGTGTGAACACCATAACTTCAGCTGTATCGATGTCGAAACAATGAAGGCCAGCTGCATCTAAAGTTGCACATACTCCACAGAGATTAAAAGAATTGATTCTGCTCTTCCAACTCGTCGACATTAATTAGCTCAAGTGAGAATCACTTAAGCTAACGAGACATTGTTAATGTGCTATTTGATGGATTGTCCGCTCACCAGAGCAGGATAAGATGGTTTGGATCGTGCGAAAGAATAGACAACAACAGACCCCGTGACATAGCTCCTTGCGCACGAGCCCCTAAGAGAACCATGTGACTCGTTCTATGAGAATTAAAAATACAACCTGTTACCCTCTATGTATCTCTAAGCTACACAGTAGCCACTCTGCAGAAACATTGTGTGGTCGAAAGGCGCTTGGAGGCGTTTGGATGCGACGTCACATAATGTAAAGGTTTGTTTCTGGTCTTGTCATCAGACTGAGTTAGAGGTGGACGTTTCTGTTGTTTCATTTCCACTATGAAGGCACCCCTATTGATACCTCCCTCTCTGTCTCGTTTGTAGCCAGATAGATCACTAGAGCCTTATGTAAGAACATGTGGCCGTAGAAGCTGAGTTGCACCGTAGTTAATAGATCACTTCTGCACTTGTTTTCGCCACTTAAGAATTACGAAGAAATGGTGTACGCACGGTCTACATGTCAAGTTATGCTTAAAAACTACGAAGTAAAAAAAACGGGAATGGTATAACTGATGTGTAAGTTGTGTCGTAATTTACGGGACGGGGTGCATAAATATTTCCATTAGTGTATACGTAAATATAGGAAGACCAAAAGAAAAAAAATGGCCCCTAAAATTGTTTTCGATAATCCCTGACAACATAATGTAACCAACTAAGAGAGCATTAGAAAACTGAACGAAAGGAGTCAGAAAACTATTTAATATTGCTAAACAGTCTCCAGAAACTCCAATAAAATCGCAACGCCGGTTACCTATTCCAGAGGGAATCTGAATATAAATTGAACATCATCAGACACGACCTCCGTCTTTATCGTTACGTACTTCTTGTTGTGTGTGAGTTAATTTTTCAAATTAACCTCAGCGTCTTAAGGCCTTTCGGTGGTTTCTCAATGGTGATGTTTGAATCTTTAGGTTTTCATTCCTTCACGGGAGACCGGATTCACCTTGTTCCGGCCTGTGAACTCTCAGAACATGCACTATTATGAATTGGAAAAACGACATCAGTATGTAGAGGTTTTGTGTTTGGTATGTAATTTTTGGCATCTTTATTTTAGTCCCTATCGACGCCCCTCGTAGGCAGTAAACGTTACGGTGGACGAGATAGTGAAAAAAAATCTATTTCCTTGAATAAAGTAATAAAAAGAACTTAATGTAGTCAGTACTTCCCTACAGAGCCATACAATATGCCATTACGCTGATGTTACGTATACTGAGAAGCATCGCTGTTCTGAAGTTCCATTGTGTGACGCCAGCGTTACGTTATTGTGAAGCCATTGTAAGTTGTTGCACAGACCATCTATTCTTCTAGTGCCTGTATCTTTGTCTTTCTCTACTCCACTGTTTCACACACACACATTATTGTTCGTTGATTTTTTGCAGCTGTAGTCCATGTAACTTTCCGCCATAGAATTCCTTGTTGTACGGAGCAAAAATAGTACAGACTATTGAACTATCGTCATCTTAAATTATAAAAACTAAAAACTGTTTCCTAGTGCAATATTTCAAATATGGATAGACTATAACTTAACGAAAAATTGACGAGAAACTCGGCATATTTTCTTTCCTAGTAAACCAGCTTTGGCAAGTTTAGATTTTCAGTTTCGTTCTGAACACTACGAAAATCTCTTCTTTTCTACAGTATACAGCAACTATAACAAAAAGTAGAACGGTTGAAGCTGGACAGAATTTACTGGATATAATAAAGGTAAGATTGAGTTAAATAATCTTTCCAAGGCCGCGATATATTTTATGTAATCCTAAGATCCCATTACAAGATGTAATCACTATACCAAAAATCACAGCCTGCTAATGGTTCACATAACTATAAACGAAAAATCTTGAACATGTTCACTGGGAACGTCATTATAATAGATTTACATAAAGTGAATAATGTTTACTTGTTTATGCAGATAGATTAGACGAACTGTTGTTTTCGTAGCGACAGGATCATCGAACATGTATATAATATCATAATAAAAAGTACACAAGAAATGTTTGGAAAAGAACTGAGATGCAACTGTTCCTCCAACAGTTGACCCGGAGGATGCGGAGTAGGTAACACAAAAAAACATGATTCAGTTCCTTGGGAATAGTGACCAACCATCCTAAAAATATATATCTTTATTGCTTTTCTACGCAGATCGCATTATTGTGCTGAACGGGTGTAGCAATAAGACATAACATAGAACTCACATTAAGTACTCTATCATTTTCAATAAGATACACAATTAGTTCTGATAAGAAAATCATCACAGAGGCACAGGTTGTTGGTGACTGACAAATCTGACAGTCAAGGCAGTAACAAGACTCTTGGCATAATGGAGCATACTAGCATGAACAAAGAAACAGCAACATTGGCGTTTATAAAGCTCTTTAGTGACTGCATTACTATCAGCTACGTAATTAATTGTATTCTGTCTTCAGCACTCCAAACAAAATAATGGAACGACTCCTTCGACTGATCAAAGAGCAGAAACAAAATCACAACTATTTTTAAGAATATCTAGAAAATGAATGTAGATTATCTAGCAAAAATGTATATGTCTAAGACGGAATATAATATGGGAAATGGCTCATCGTGAAAGAGCTGTACTCAAAAATGACCTAAATTCTATTACAACACGATTTAAGTACATCGTTTAGCATAGTGGTAAGGCTCCCCAAACAACATGTTGATTAGGAACGTCCATTATATTGGAGACGACCATCTATTGTTTAAGGATTTTATCAACTTAGTGTCTACTTATTGTCCCTGTTGTACACGTCGTGTACGATAACCTGAACTTAGACCTTGAAATGGATGTTAAACAAAATACAAAAAACATGGATGTTTAAATATCGTATTTCTGCAATAACATAGCCGCGGATGTGAAACATACGTTTTCATGATGAGAAAATGTTATCTAATTGAAATTTGCTTTTGAGAAACCCAAACGACTTCACACAGGTAAACCAAGACTCTGTAGTGTGTACTTCAGTCTCAGGTCACGAAAACAGTATTGTTAGCGGTGCCCATGTATAAGCAGCATCAGTTTGAATTTCAGCTTCAGGAATTTGTGTGCTTACCGTATTCAATTTCCAGAATCTAAAACTCAGGCCCAGCAATACAAAAACATCTACAGGCTTTGTACGTTGCCTTTGGGAGACACAGTGATCGTGTTTTAAAAATCGCCTGAAATTAGAACGGATAAAAATCATGTAATAATGGCTGGGTAATAAATCGTAACCAGTAATTATGTCGTTTCCCTGAGCTGAGACAGCTTTAGTCTGAAAGATTTTGCATACAAGCACGATCGTTGTATAAGAGGGTTAACCGCAATCACCCTGTAAGGAATCACCATTCTGCTCACGTTGTAAAACGTGGAGATACATACGACGTTAATTTGCTGTTTCTCTCCCAGATACATCTGCTGATATTTTATGGTGTGTGTTAATACTGTGATTTTCTGCTGCTGATATTCTAACATGCAAACAATACACTGTTGCGAAAACCGTGGGCTCAGAGCACTATTAAATTCAGAAGTAGACTTCGTACTTTGACATTCTATTTCTTAGGTATAGGAAGTAACACTTTTTTTTCCCTTGACTGATCAGATGTTCGTATACGCATACGGGACACTGTTAAAGAACGAAGTACTTACTCACTTTTCCTAATATCCAAAGCAATACCGAAATCACAGTTTCAGGAGAATGGATCATATGGAAAATGCAAGCGAAAGGCGAAATAACAGCAGATACAAAGCACAATACCGAAAAAAGTGTGATAAGATTAATGAAAGACGAGGATGACCTTAGGGATATTAAAAACCCATTAAAAGTGTAAAAAGAACTTTCTGTGGATAGATATTTTTTAAGATTCCGATCGAATTTTGAAGCACCGAAATACCAGCTCAGAACTGTGTTTACTATATAAACACTTCCAGTAATCTACAACTGAAGTTTTGTCGTTTATATCTCAAACAATTTTTACTAGGTAGTCGAGAGCCTTGCGGGAATATGCTTACAATATGTTCTACTAGCAAAAGGATGGATGTTCACATATTCAGTTACCGCACTGTTAGCTATCAGATATCTCACTAATTCTCACATCAGGCTTCGTTTTACCAGTGTTCTTGAAATCATTTTTAAATTATTTTGTTTGCCTGGTGAGCAGTGGACGTCGAACTCAGATAATATAGTACCGCAAAAGTCGTTAGTTTAATGAAGTGATATTTTTCGCTGGATCAGCTTCATTCCTGTGGCAGTAAAAGTCATTCCCCATAAAAAAGATTATTGAACCTTTTAGGAGATGTAACAAATCTTTAGCTCCATTAGCTTATGTTTCCAGTCAGATAAGAGATACACCGACATGTGAAACAAATATGTCAATCCTGAGGTCTTCAGCTGAGTGGAGCAGCACTAGAAAAATGTGTTGAGTGCGTGTGGAGTGGTTCACTCAGAGAAAGACGTCATTACGATTTTTAGATTTGTGTATGATGCTAGAATACCATGTGCTAATTATTTGTGTATTTCAAGTACTATTCCTATGCATTTAAATACTACATAAGACAGTGATATTCTTCGTCCTTTTACAGCATATTCGGTGACGCTAATCTCTAATTCTTAACTTCTTGTCCGTTATACATGAAATTCAGCAAATGGTTTCTGTTTTGTAAACGTGTCGCTAATTTTGTGTGTACAAGAGACTTTTATTTTGATCTACGTGTTCAGTACATGTTATTTTTAATGTGACAAAATTAGAGCACGTTCAATGCACACTTTTAGACCCTAGTAGTGTCGGCGAACAGCAAATCTGGTTTAGATGTGTAGAACATTTAGCAATGGTTGACAGTTTATATGAAAGAATCTGCAAACTTCTTCAACCCAAGAATAAAAACAGCATTTACCATGAAAGGTCTACCATTTAATTATAAGGCAAATCATAATCAAATACTTTCACTAACGTCCACGTAAAATCGCATCCTACGTAGAATTGGTGACTTTGGTAGTCATTTCACAATTAGTCCATAAGCTTCATAGATCATAAAGGCTTCAGTAAACTAATCCGAAATACTCGTATGTTGAAAGCAGGTTATTCATTCAAAAGTAATAAACTAGTCTTAAGGTAATCTATTTGTTTGAAAAAGCTATGAAATTGATCTGTTGCAAAAGGCAGAGATTCGTATTTAAAGAAAACAGAAAAAAAATTATATTAAAAATCTCTAGAATCTCACATGTTTCAGTTTTACACCGGCTAAAGGAAAAAAAATTGTTAGAAAACCAGAAAAAATTGTTTCCTAGTAATAAATATTTCAGGCACGATCCTGTAAGTTACGAAATAGCTTTCTGCGTTTTTATAATCATACCTTAATTTGCTTCTCATATGTTTCTTTTTTTTGTCATTTTTTACTAAATATCTTTCTTGAGCCATAAACAACGTGTGAAACATTGCAAAGGAACGCAAATTTCAGCTGCTGTAATTTATGGTTACTTGATCCATACTCCAAAAGATGAACTCTGTTATCTAGCGCAACACCTATAATAATCAAAGGTACAGTTAAGAGATGTTCGTTCTTCAAACTTGAATGTTGCCTTACAGGGCTGAATCGTCCGCCTCCGTAGCGCAGCGGCAGCGTTACCACCTACCACACAATGGGGCCCGGGTTCGATTACCGGTAGGGGACTGGCTGTTGTTTGTCCTTCATCATCATTTTCATCATCATAGACACGCAAGTCACCTAAAATGATTTGCAATACGGTGGCCGAATCCCGAAGGGGATATCCTGGCCAATAAGTGCCACACGATCATTTCATTTCAGGGCTGAATCGATAGTTTTTACCAGAAATGAAATAATATTAATGTTAGGATTCAGAGTTGTAAATGCGTTAGTAAAAAATTGACCAGCACTACGGAGCAATCTTAGAAAATACTTGCATTCGTTAAAAACTAAGAGAAGACGCTCCACTAGAGTACAAGATAAAAACCAACAGCTCGTTTCCGTAATAAAAATGATTTTCTAAAGCTGAGTGGAAGACGGAGACAAATTATGTGGCTGCAAGAGAAAGAATAAAAGATTAAAAGATTAAGCAACATATTCTGACTTCTAATTCATGACTGCAGAGAAAACTAAAAAACCTTCGAGATTATGTAAGCAGGAAAATCGAAATCACAAACACGAATGACGTTCTAGACACAGTGTGTATGTCGTTCCATGTGTTACTAAGAACAGGGATGAAATATTCTCTTCTTTATGTTTCACTGAACTATAACTCAGTAATGGCAAGAAAGATAAGCCAAATTAAAACAAATAATGAAAACATATAACTGCGATGAAATGATGATAGTGACAAAAACAAGTTGAAAATAAGGAATAACGGAATAATGAGACGAATTTGAAATTTTCTTAGAAGCGAATCCATCGAGTAAAAAGTGATGACCATGTAAATTACATCACGTTGTCGTTTGGTAGTAGGTTCGTACTGATTATACAAAGTCTCGTCGCCTGAGATGAATTTTTCCAGAAACGAATTGTTCGCATTTTGCATTTCAGTGTAGTCGCGGCAGACGTCAATACCTCGCAGTTATCGTTCTGGTGTCAAACTGTACGGAACAGACTTTGGACACATTTTTCTCCTCCTCAAAATACTCTGGAGAACGTCCTGAACACTTTATTTAGAGACGTTCAGCTCGTTGCTCCATTGCGATTTTTGACACAACAACGTTGACTCATAACGTTTGGACTTTTATTACTTACTACTGTCTGTTCACAACAGACGGGTTAAATGCCTATTTGTTGTTTACAGTTGTTAGTTCAAGCCACCACCGTAATTACTGGCCTCGCAGAGCTTACACGGCGAGAATTTAATCACTCTCGGAACGTTTGGGACGGGTGGTGTATGTTTAATACCTGCCCACATACGGCTTACGTAGTTCACATTGCAATTTTTTTTGTTTTTATATTTTTCCATCATAAAACATGTCAGAATTAACAACGTCTGCAACAAATCACTGGGATTAAGAGAATTTAATTCATTATAATCGATGTTTCTCGGAAATACTGCACGTTTTTCAATGCATAGAGCAACGCTTTTCAGCTATTCATTCCCCCCCTCCTCTATTTTTTTTACAATCAGTTTCAAGATGTATGGAATCAAAATATTAAGTTAAATAGACAAAAAATTGAAACAATAAACAAAACTTTCTCTATCCACCGTTCGTTGCTTTTCTCTAAAAGCGATACGTGGTTGAATACTACAGAAACTCAGTGTTCTTCTATTGATTCTAGATTCTCGAACACCAAGTCAAAAAACATGTTGTAATCGGGAATCGTACTATTACTTGGGCATTACGAATAGTCAGTGCTAAGAGGTAAAATCTGAGGTTGAAATCTATTTATCGTGCTAATGAGTCCGTTTTCAAAGGCTTTAAGCAAATAAAGGCATAATACGTAGACACAAGCAGCAGATCAGCTACTTTCTATTTTTATTGTATACTGTGAATGAATTGTTGAGTTTTTAATTTATTGCTGTTATCCTAATTTCCTTCTCGTTTTACAATTTAGTAGAAATTGCTGACAAATCTTTAATATTTTAAAGCAAATGAAGCATGGTACCCTATCACACTTCGCAAAAATGTTTCCAGATAGGGTTGGTGGTATCCTGTGATACAAGAGATGTCCGGAGAGGACAACGAAAAACTACCACATACAAAAGATGCGGGCAGGTTTTGCACACTGCTTGTATACGCGTATCTTAAGCCACGGCACAACGCGACACCTCACACGTCCAGAATTGCTACAGTGGCTACAGGAACACACTTCCGAGTTTAAACACTTCCGCTGGCCGCCAAACTCCCCAGAGATGGCCATTATTGAGCATATCTGGGATGCCTTGCAACGTGCTATTCAGAAGAGATCTCCATCCGCTCGTTGTCTTAGGGATTATGGACAGCCCTGCGGGTTTCATAGGGTCAGATTCCTGGAGCACTAATCCATACATAAGTCGAGTCCATGCCACGACGTGTTGCGGCACTTCTGCGTGGTCGCGGGGGCCCCACACGATATTAGGCAGGTGCATCAGTTTCTTTGGCTCTTCGATGTATATTCACAAGTTATTTTAAAGAATTTACATACATTAAAATCTTCACTAATGATGAACGATTATAGCATAATTAAGAACAAAGGCACATATAGATTAATTAACAAATTTCTGTAAAATATTTATGATCTTCCTACTTTAAGTACGGTAAAAAGGTCGACATTGTATACACAACCACTGCTAAAATGAATGTGCACCTAAAATAACGAAGCCATGAAACAAGGACATTATGTCTCAGTAATGCTGTACCAATTCTTATGTCATGAGCTTATTGCTCGTTTCTGCCGCCATTGTTATTAAAACAGAATTTATTGCTTTCGCCACTTTCTATAATAACACAATATTTCAAACCAATGAAAATATTACGAAGAAAAATTATTCAGTTTGTAAAAAGGGTTTATTTAATAACGAAAAATTTTAGCACTACAAGATACGCTAATTCATATTTCAGTTATTTTATTCGGTTATTAGTAAAAAATAAAAACTGTGCAAAATAAACACCTGTCGTAACAGAGACCAAACAAATACCGGAAGATACTAATTAATGGGAACTAAAATACCGGTATTCGAGTTAACCGGACGGTTTTTCCCCATCCCTATTTCCGTATATTCCTTGCTTCGCTGATTCTGCGCAGAACCTTATCATTCCTCGCGTACACTTCAACTGGAAAACAGAATTCTTGGAATTTCTGAAAATGGGAAGAAGATACTGTAACTTGTGTTATGCGTGAAAAGTCGTAACTGGTGAAGTGTTTTATTATTTAGATCATAAATTGATCGTATTACTTTGAGCGAGAGAAATATAGTCCCTAGCATTAGTGGTACCTCTGACGTTTCATAATCTAAAAGCAACGCTTTCAGGAACTCTCGATACGAAATCTTCCGGTGGCGAAGAAAGTCGGCGCATCCTCCACGCGCGCCGCTACGCAGCCTACTTTGGAAACAATCGCCTGTTGCATGGGGATGAGCCGCGGCCGCACAAAGCGCTGGAAGACACTGCGGCCAGCACCACCCCCGCCGCCCCCGTGCCGCCCCCTGGCAGACTGCGTGTAGCGCGCCGGGGCGCTTCCGTTCCGGCACCGCTTGTGAAACTCCCGCGAAAGACCCGGCCCGCCGGAAGCCGGCGCTACAATTTTCCGCGCAAAATGCCCGTCTTCCCGGATACCTGCTCGTTAGGGGGGAGGTCGCGTTCCTTGGTCTCTCGCAGGGCGGCGCACCACACGTTTCCTTATTCTCAGCTGCCTACGCGACCGTTCTTCCAGCGACCGATGCGCGGAAATGCCACCACGCTCAGTTTTTACCTACTGTGTTTTGTGCTTGTCAGCCAACTCAGGGCGCCCATTTTTCGGGTACCGAGAGCGGAACAGACAATTGGTTTTCTGGATATACGGAAGTGGGCGAAAGTATAGAAACACCAAAATCAAAAGACATTACCACCATAATAGTTGAAGGAAATCCGTTGGCTTTCAGAATAGCTTCCTGTCGTCTTTGAATGGATAAATAAGATCCTTTATTTCCTTCAGGGGAATCTTATACCATTTTTCGTGCAGATTATTGGCAAGTTAAGTTAACGATGATGGAAGCGGGCAGCGATCACCCACCGTTCTCTTCAGAGTACACCAGAAATGCTCAACAATATTGAGATCTGGTAAATGTTGTGGCCTGAAGACCTGCGACAATTCATCGTCCTGGTCACAGAATCATTTCTGGACGATGCGAGCCTTGCGAACTGCCTTCTTGGAGCACAGCATCACGATTGGGGAATAACATGGTGTAAGAGAATTTGTTGCTAGCGCACTCGAGCAGATGCAATTTCGGTGGATTGCTCATGCGCTGCCTGCGATATGTAAGCTGTAAGAGAATCCCAGACCAGAGAGCAGTGTTGTATGCAGTAAGAGCAGTGTCAGTAGAAGTAAGTAGTTGCTAGCTGTCTGGTGTGTCGAGTTGGCTGGGCCGGTCGTGGGGAGCGATGGCGGAACCTGAGCAATGTAGTATAAGGTATAAGCAGCCTCGCTCATATGTAGTATTGTTATATCAAGTCCCACGTAAATATTTTAAAAAATCTCTTAATAATAATCTTTCTTATAAAAAATTAATTTTTGACAATCATTCATCTCAATTTAAAGAATTTACTAATTTCTCCAATCCATGGTCATCCCGATTATTGTAAAGAAAAATCAGTTGTGTCTTTTTATACATGACAAATGTATCGGCCAGCATTGCAATGTGCTCAGCCAGAAAAGTTTCATACAGGAGCAGATATATACGTGTTATCCAGCGACATGATTGAGGTAAAGATTTTTCAATTTATTGAGTATGATCTTCCAGGGCCATGATGCAGCACTGCTGACGTCCAAATTTACCAGTTTAGATTCACCGTCAGTTAATTATTGAAAAGTTATAAGTGAGCCACAATTTTATTTAGAGGTTAGTCGCATTGTATTATTGGTAGGTTACAGAATTTATCTGTTGATAGGTTACACTAAATATGAATGTTATATAATTATTTTATCTGTTGGGAGGTTACAATGGGATGGACCTGATCAGCCGAAATGGGCAAATAATCCTCTGCATCATTGAGCCTTGCAGAACAATTGAGCCCGTGACATACCACGCTGTGGCTACCCAAATCATCACCGGATCTCTGACACGTTTCAGCCTTGGGACTTATGCTCAGGCCGAAATGGGAAACAGTGTGAAATAAGACTCATTCTACCATATGGCAGTCTTCCATTGCTCTACGGTCCAGATTTTATGGCTTCAGCACTGTGTTTTCCTGTTACGGCCACTTGAATCACTGATAGCTGATTTTGGAATTCCAGCTAGCACTGATATTCCCTCGTTCTGGAGCTCCGTTCGTATTGTTTTGGTGCTGATAGGGTTCGCGAGTCCGACATCCGTTCCGCGGAGACTTTTGCAATTGTCGTCGTCTTATTCTTCATCACAATCCTCTTCAGTGCCGTCTGCCTCTATCACTCAACATTCGCTTTCAACACATTTTTACTTAGCGGATGATGTTCTCCCGCTTGCCCTGTGAGCGGTGCAAATCTTCGACATCGTTGCTCTTGAAACACCAATGTCTTCGGCTCCCTTGGTTACGGAAGCACCAACCAAAGGAGTTCCTACACTTTCCGTACGTTCGAATTTGATTATCTCCGAAATAAAGCGCTCGCATCTACACGGAACACTGATACGGCCAAGACTGACACTTGCAACATATTGAGGACATTTGACATTTCCGTTTGTGACCATACATAACGGTGCCACGTCTAGGCTTGGCTACCATTTGCATTTATGTTTAAGCATGACCCCATACAACAATAGTTCCGCCCATGGTCGCCTAAAACAGAATGAGCATGCTCATCGCTCTGTCGAGCACTTCACGCACCCACGTGTCCATCTGCTGCTGGGGGTGCGTACACTACCCTATTATGTATCTATGATCTTGTCTCACCTACTTATTAAATTTTAATGGAGGCTGTGATCAGTATGGTTACAACGGAGAGTCCAACAACGTCAAGACCTGTGAGGTAGTGGAGCAGCACAAATGTTATCAATCAGAATATAATTTCGGAGATCTGTACTTTTTGTTCAGAATGCCTTTTTTGGGCTATTGTTTCGTCCTCATTTCATAATACAAATCCTTGATTTAATTTTATAAGGCGTGTCATTTCATTCCCAGCTTCCCGAGAATCCAAAATCAACTTATTTTGTTGAAATACGAATGGCGCAAAAAGTTTTTGGAACGGTATACACAAGAAACGTACAATTATGTCTACTGTCCTCAAATTAAAGTGTATAACATAATAGTGAAACCTGACGTGGGTGAAAATAAACTAAAATAAAATCAAACAACCAGAAACCGTGAGTTCGAGGACGACCCATTTGCGAGATAATTACGACCTGCCAGAGATTTAAAAATGAAATATTGTCCCAGTTAGAACAAAATTTTTCGATTAATACCCATGTAAATTACTTTCAGCAGAAAAATAAGTGATGAAAGTTGGGGTAGAGACCATACAAAATACGAATAGATAACAGCAAGGAAAGCATTTTTTTAAAAAAACGATAAATTTGCTTATACCGAGTATAAATATAACGCTGTTACACCTTCATCAGGTAAAAACATAAACATGTGCGGCAGTGAATTTTTGCCCAATGGTAAAAATAGCATTTCAGCTTTGGGAAAAAGTGTAATATACAAAATCACTTGTTTCATGGCAAATTCTACATAGATCATTCCGTCAGGGCCATATGCATCCGCTTGATGGAGGACCATTGAAGCTGAGAAGTTAAAAAAGAAGATTCTACTTTCGCTGACGATCTGCTTCAAAAAGGCAATAGTTACAAGGTGCAAAATGAGGTCTTACAGCACACCTATAAAAGGAGAAAGATAAACTAATGACAAGACACAATTCGCTTACTAACCACTTTTAACTGCAGATTGTACTCATAGTTCCGTCAAGAGATCTTGTAAATTACCCTCTTTACTAGAATATTCTCATTTTTTGTTATATAGTTCGTTGTTTTAAGTGTCACATATTTCATCTGCGTTAAATAATCTCACATCGTATTATCAGTGAAATAATTCCTCTCGTTTTAGTCCGAAACAAACACTGACAATTGTCACCTTTGAAAACCGAGACTCTCTGTAGATCTACAGTATTTTAAAATCTTTTATCCTTCAAAAGTTTAATAGCCACACATGTTTATCTTTGTTCCTGATGATCACGTTCAGTATGAAATCAGAAATAAAAATTAAGTTGTTGCCTAAGTTTCGGTCGAATTGACTCCTGTCAACGTTTCCCTCCGGGGCACTTTCCCTAGCGCTTCTTGTGTCTACAGTGCACTGAACTTCCTGTCGCGAGTCCTTGCACATCTTTGAGCGACATCAGAGCTGCCTCTGTATGATGGATGGGCTACGTCTCCTCGATGTGAGCAAGTGGCCCACGCATCAAGAACGGCGCCTCCGCTTCTTACGGTTGACAAGCGACGTCATGCACGCTTGTCTCAAACTTTCTGCTGTGCTTCTCACACTTAAACGCTGTCCCCTTCTGTCGCTTCCATATTTATTGGTTCTTCATACTTAACATTGTAGCTGACGCGATACGTTTGGTAATACGAAAAGATGAAACTCTCCGCTTTCGTTGCAGGCTACCTAAGAACCAAGTTTAAGCAACTGAACTAGCTTTATGGTTTCTCAAATGCTGCTTTACATGTTCATTTTTTAATTTCCCCTCTTCTGGTGCCGAAAATCCATCATTTTCGAAGTATTTTGTCTTTCAAACTGTCTCACTAACAATTTTGTTTCTGTGTTTTGTTCTGTTTTCAATTTCTAGCTTAATTATTTCAGTTTATTCTATGTCTTTATCCACTTTCCCCAATCAATTAGGTTTGCCTTAACTTTTTTTCAAAATACTGCATATTGTCTTGTCACTTTTCTAGAACTCATTCTTTGGATACGCCTGTACCACATTAATATTCTCTTCCTAATTTCGTCTGTAGTTTTCTTACATAACTGCATTCTGAATTACATCTTGAAATTTTTCTACTGCTGTTTTGTTTGCTAATATTAACCTTCCTTTTTCCTGTTTTTCGTTTTTTTTTTTTACTGATCGTGAATGTAGTTTACCTAACGGATAAGTACATTTTGACAGACTTATTGTCTTTTAATGTTGCTGTTGCCGGCCGGAGTGGCCGTGCGGTTCTAGGCGCTACAGTCTGGAACAGTGCGCCCGCTACGGTCGCAGGTTCGAATCCTGCCTCGGGCATGGATGAGTGTGATGTCCTTAGGTTGGTTAGGTATAAGTAGTTCTAAGTTGCACGGGACTGATGACCTCAGAAGTTAAGTCCCATAGTGCTCAGAGCTATTTGAACCATTTTTTAATGATGTTGTTTTGCATTAATAGACCATTTTTTGTAAACATATTTTGCTAAGCGAATCCATCATGAGTAATATCGATCTTCATTATCTTCTCCGTTAGACTGACTTCTCTATATTTAAGTTTACCCATTTTCCGATGTTTCATATTTCGTGTTTAATTTAGAATCTGCAGTTTATTGTGTGTCATTACCTCTGCTTTTTTCGAAAAACTTTTGGAGCTGTATTGGTTTAAGTATATCTACGTGTTTTTATGCAACATCTTCGCCTGGCTGAGTCATCTGCTAATTCCAAGCAATCGATTTTGAGATTATCCGTTTTCGATACAATTTTTGCTCCACTTTTGCTGTTACATTCTGAAAGTTCCTTTCAGCACTCTGTGATCACGAAGTAGAACAAGACTGGAGAAAATCCATCGTCTTGTCTAATTCTTGAATTAATCTCGTATGCGTCTGATGTTTCTCCCGTGAATTTTAGTTTTGATTTAGTATTTTCAGACTTTCTTTTAACAGCTTTTTTTTTGGCCGAGTCCGAATTTTTCCAACGTTTTGAATAATGTTGTCCTGTGTACAGAACTAAAGGCCTCTTTAAAGACCACGAATGTATATCAATATTGTCTAACATTTTTGTTCCGTTCTTGCAATATTAGCTTCAGATTACTAATATGTTCTGCATGGTACATACTTCAAAATCCTGCCTGATATTCTCCTAAATCTGCATCTGTTCATCAGTTCTCTTGAGGTATGCTGCAAAAAGATTTATTTTCTATTTCTTTATGGTTTATTAAATTAAAATTCTTGTCTTACGCGTGTTAACGCTGTTTGGACTTTGTGGGTATCCACTTAATTATTAAATTTTTGATGTAACTAGCTCTAGTTATCGTAACATGTGAAGCAGATATTGTCACATCAAACGTCACTTAGTTGACAGGTCGTTCGTATTAAATCCAATAACGTTAATTCGATTTGAATTTTTAAATATAGACAGAATTGTAAGTGGGCCATGTGACGAATTCGGAGTTTAACTCGGTATATGATAAATATTTAATATTGAAATAATGCGCGTCTGGGTACAAAGTGGATAAATGGCACCTTGATTATAAATTAATTGCTAGTGTGGTTCTGTTAAAAAGTTGTTAATAAAAAAAATATCCAGGGGCAAACTTCAGCTTTCTGACTCCATCGCACTGACGTTAAGTATGAGCAGGCGCAGACAATTTTAAGCCAGAATCACGTCATGATAAGAAGTTAAAAAAGCGGCTGGTGGCAGTATTTGTTGTAGTCTTGCTACTATACTGACTCGTTCACTTTGCCATTCGGGAGCTTAGAAAACTCATGTTGAGAGTGTTAGACGCAGTTTTGCGCAGCGTCAACCCTACTTCGCCATAATATTTTATTATTCTCTTAAAATTGATGTAAAGGTAAAATTCTGCATTTTTGTCCAGAATGAAAGGAAATAGGCATATGACGCTTCAGAGTTAATTGAAGAGATTTAGTTTGTTACAGTCACGGAACATATGTTATTCCTTATGAAGCAAACTGAAAACACTTAATGGATTTGACACTGAAATAAGATGTCTGGTTTATTTACTCCATGGTTCATTCCGAGAAACCATTCAAAAAGGGAGAATCAAATACAGAATAATGTAGGTATTAGAACAAGCGTTGTAACTGCCTATTTTCATTCTAAGTATTTACTAATTGTCTTTCACAGGTAATAAAAGGTGTATGGCGTGTCCTAAATTCATACTAGTTTTCCCAGCAGTTACTTCGGATTCATTCATTGCCACCCAGTTTAATAACTATTTCTTAAGACAGAAGAAACTATCGCGCCTTCTTATGCCTCTGGAAGTTTGTAAGACTTCTGTGTATATAACTATTTATTTGTTTAGGTTTCACACATAATTACCTATTTTACATAATAATTACCTAAGAAATAACAATTTCGATATGACAAATAATATTAATACGGTTTGTGTGACTGTAGTACCACTGTAAGTATAGCGTTTCGCGGCAGTTGTCATTGTCAATAAAAGTCTTCTGGGCTACTGACTGCATTATCAACAGATAAAATTGTCCGCGGTTACTGTATCGTACATTGACAGTGCGGTCAACAGCCCAGAAGAATTTTATTGATTATAGTGACATTGTGCGTAAACAATACGGACTATGAATTAATAAAATTAATACTGTCAGTATTTGTGCTACTTCTGCTGCTACCACTAATGGTGATAACAGAAATAATAATCATAATAATGACGATAATAACATTGCTGATGATAGTTTGATGTTTGTGTTGCGTGAATAATTTGGAGAATTAAGGCAAGGCAGAGGGTGAAACCTGAGGCTGACACTAAAATCCACTACCCTGTAATAACACCAAGTGCTCCGCAAGATTAATACCTGTACTCGACGGACCTGGTAACACCGGTTGTATCGCCCTCACTTCAGAACACAATGCGAGGTGCAACTTGGGAAATTTGCTCTTTGGGAGATTACATTATGTGATCAAAAGTATCCGGACACCTGGCTGAAAATGACTTACAAGTTCGTGGTGCCTTCCGTCGGTAATGCTGGAATTCAATATGATGTTGGCCAACCCCTAGCCATAATGTCAGCTTCCCTCCCACAGGCATACGTTCAGTCAGGTACTGGAAGGTTTCATGAGAATGGCAGCCCATTCTTCATGGAATGGTGCACTGAGGAGTAGTATCGACGTCGGTCAGTGAGCCTTGGCACGAAGTCGGCGTTCTAAAACATCCCAAAGGTGTTCCCTAGTAGGATTCAGGTCAGCCCATTGTAGGGATATTATTGTCGTGTAACCACTCCGCCACAGGTCGTGCATTACGAACAGTTACTCGATCGTGTTGAAAAATGCAGTCGCCATCCACGTATTCATCATCAACAGTAAGAAGTAGGAAGGTGCTTAAAAGATTAATTTAGGTCTGTGCTGCGATAGTGCCACTCAAAACAAACAAGGGGTGCAAGCCCCCTCCATGAAAACCACGACCACACCATAACACCACCGCCTCCGAATTTTACTGTTGGCACTACACGCACTGGCAGATGACATTCACCGTGCATTCGCCATACCCACACTCTGCCATCGGATCGCAACATTGTGTATAGTGATTCGTCACTCGACACAACGATTTTGCACTGTTCAGTCATCTAATGTTCAAGCGGCTAACATCAAGACGGCGTCGTTTGGCATTTACCGGAGTGACGTGTGGCTTATGAGCAGCCACTCGACCATGAAATCCAAGTTTTCCCGCCTCTCGGCCAACTTTCGTAGTACTTTCAGTGGATCCTGATGCAGTTTGGAGTTCCTGTATGATGGTCTGGATAGATGTGTGCCTATTACACATTACGATTCTCTTCAACTGTCAGCGGTCTCTGTCATTCAACAGACGAGGTCTGCCTGTCCGTTTTTGTGCTGTACGTTTGCCTTCACGTTTCTACTTCACTATCACATCGGAAACAGTGGACTTAGGGATGTTTAGGAGTGTGGAAATCTCGAGTACAGACGTATGACGCAAGTGACACCCGATCACCTGACCAGGTTCGAAGTCCTTGAGTTCCGCGGAGCTTCCGTTCTGCTCTCTCACGATGTCTAATGACCAATGAGGTCGCTGATATGGAGTACCTGGCAGTAGGTGGTAGCAAAATGCATCTAATAAGAAAAACGTATGTTTTTATGGGTGTGCGGATATTTTTGATAACGTAGTGTAATTCCTCTACCTTTCTCGGTGTGAAGATAAAGTTTCTGTCACGAGTAACTTTTTGTATGCTTTACACTACAATCTTTACTTCTAAGACTGCAAAATTTGTAGTACATAGTATATAGGAAATATACGTGATAATACATATTAAATAGTACAATTACGTACTACCTGTGGTTGAGACATTATCATTGTTAGCTAACGTATTTCCCGCAGAAAAAGTTTATGACTCTCTTTGCCTTTAAAAAAAGTTACTTTTTCCCTAAAGATATTGGCAGTTGTAACTTCTCGACACCACTTTTTGAGGTGGTGACACTGCTCTTTGGTACATGTAGGAAACAGCGGGCACATTGTTAGCTACGTATCATCCTTTCCTCTTACTAGTCCCAGAAATTGTCTTTTGGATTAAGATCGTGTAGTTCAGTGGGACAAAATGAAATGAAATGATCGAATGGCATTGTTGGCCGTGAGGTGGGCTGTCGGTGCATCATTTGTAACGACGCCAAATCGCGACCGCACTTTACTTGCCGCTGTGAGCAGTGGGCAGCGTTACGCAAGTCGAACTGCTCTTTGCACATACCTACCTTGGTAGTGTTCGCTTGGAAACTGGTTAAGATGGACCTGTACTCACTATCCGTAGCAGTTCCGTCGGTTCTGAAACCAACTGTCACTGACAATGCTTGATCCTTAACAGCTGCAATCTTTTGACGACGACTACATACTCCCTGTTTCATGGGTGCGGATGGTACATCTTCCAGTGTAGAGACACTGGACAATCGGAACTGAGACACCAGTATAATGTATAATTTCACTTACGATACAGTCATGGGTGCATACAAGTCCGATACAAACAAAAAGATTACAGTTTCAGAAAAACTGGCTGATTTATTCGAGGCGAAGAGCTTGTCACGTTGATTAAGTCAACAACGCACCGGTCCACCTCAAGAACATACGCTTGCTATTGATTGACAGAGTTCTTGGACATTCTATGTAGCAATAAAGTGCCACATCTTATCCAACTGGAGCACTGTATCGTCATCATCCTGAGATAGTTAGGGGGCCCTGGCCGTAGTGCTCCAAACGTTCTCAATTGTGGAGACGTGCGACTATCTAGCTGGCCAAGGCAGGTTTTGGCAAGTACAAACACACAAGCAGTAGAAAGTCTCGCCAGGTGCAGGTGGACATTATTTTACTGAAATGTAAGACTAGGATGGCATGCCGTGAAGGGCAGCAAAACGGGGTGCAAGATATTGTCGACGTGCAGCTGTCAGGGTGCCGTGGGTGACAACCAAAGGCGTCCTGCTAGGAAAAGAAATGACATCCCAGACCATCACGCCTGGCTGTCGGACCGTATCGTGGGCGACAGTCTGGCGGATATATGCTGTCATGCACGTCTCCAGACACGTCTTTGGCGTGAACTTTCATTGAATGGAGCAGAACTGTCTTCAGTGATGAGACCCACTTGAAAACGAACCCTGTCATGGACGTCTCCAGACACGTCTTCGGCATGGAATTTCATTGACTGGAGCAGAATTGTCTTCAGTGATGAGACCCACTTGAAAATGATAGCCCTGTCGTGGGCGTCTCCAGACACATCTTCGGCCTGGAATTTCATTGATTGGTGTATAACTGTCTTTAGTGACGTGTCCGGCTTGAAAAAGAGCCCTGATGACCAGCGAAGTGCCTGGAGACGTTCGGGTCAGCGTTAGAATACCAAGCTGACTGCCGCTTGTCCATTCGACACTGGTCTGGGGTGCCGTTTCTTTTCATAGCAAGATTCCTCTGATTGACATCCGCAGCACAGTTACGGCACGGTGGTACGTCAACGATATTCGACGACCCGTACTGCTGCCCTTCCTGGGAATCCATCCTGGGCTTACATTTCAGTAAGGCAATTGTCGCCCACACATGCCAAAAGTTTCTACTGCTTGCCTTGGTGCTTGCCGAATATTACATGGACCAGCAAGGTCGCCCTATCTCTCCACACCAGAGAACGTTTGGGGCTTCGTGGGCAGGGCCCTCAACCCAGCTTGGGACTGTGACGATCTAACTACCCAACAGGACAGAATCTGGTAATGTATCCCACAGGAGGACATCCCACAACTCCTTCAGTCAGGGTCACAGGCAGACGTGCATGCAGATGACATCTACCGAACTGCGACAAATTCGGATAATTTGATCGTGGTGTTGATTTTTTTTGTCCTAGAGTGTATTTTGTCCAGTATCTTAATAAGTAAGCGCTAGAAACTACCAAACGTACTCGCAACTGAAATTCATCAGCCTAAGGCAGATAAAATAAGAATCATTTAACACGGTGAAAGATTTGTGAGAGTCACTCAGACATTGAAATACTGGGTGTTTATAAATGAATATGGGGA
Organism: Schistocerca gregaria; assembly: GCF_023897955.1. Taxonomy (NCBI): domain Eukaryota; kingdom Metazoa; phylum Arthropoda; class Insecta; order Orthoptera; family Acrididae; genus Schistocerca; species Schistocerca gregaria. The sequence goes on along the minus strand of NC_064927.1, from coordinate 348,184,030 downwards.
TTTTAAAGCTTTATAATATTTATTATATTATACTTACAGTTATAAATGATATGTCAAATGAAAGAGCAACTCAAACAGTTTTACCAAGAACCTTATAAATGTTCAAAGTGAGCACTATTTCTAAAACGGCACACATCAAGTCTATAACCTATCTTGGTAAGTGTGTCTTCACTATTATAGTACCGGGTGCTTCAATCCGGTTTCTTAATTCAGGGAGGTCTGCTGGTAGCGGAGGCACCTACACATGATCCTTGATAAAGCCCCAAAGGAAAAAATTGCATGGCGTTAGGTCGGGTGAACGTGGAGGCCATGCAAAGCAAGACACAAGACACGCCTTTCAACGTTTGGGAAGAACACGGCTATAGACTTGATGTGTGCCGTGTGACAAATGGTGCTCACATCGAACATTTATAAGGTTCTTGGTAAAACTGTTTGAGTTGCTCTTTCATTTGACATATCATATATAACTGTAAGTTTAATATGATAAATATTATAAAGCGTTAAAACCGCCGATAGTCATTTATAAAAAAAAACTGTATAATTTAGTACCATACCTACAGCTGTAACGTTAAACATAATTTATCTTTATTCATTTCCTTCTCCGAATGCCTCAGAACTACTTATTAATTGTTATCCCTGTCTAATATGTTTTTATCCGTCTACTCTTGCTAAGTATGAGGTTAGTTTTAGTCTAGGTAAAAAAGTTGCATTTTTAAACAGATTTTTATCCTCGTTGTGATCTGTGAATTGCCACTAAACTAAATGGAACTTCAGGTTGTTGTTACCAGATGCCTTTCCAATTTTATCGGTGATGGGAGTATGTTACAGACGATCCCGACAGCAGTAGATTACAACATCATATTATTATTGTCCATCAATCATTTTAAAATTATGACTTGTTTCGATATTCCACACACTCAGGTTCTTCGTCAACCGTCAAGTAGCATACAATAGCATGTACAAAGACAACAATAATAGTAGACGCTCTCGTCGCGGGACGGATGTTATCAGCAGACTACTTGATAAAATGTTGTGTTTCAAAGCAGTCCTGCGCAACGGCGGACTTTTCAGCTCACATTTCCTATGGCTGCGTTAATTCTGTCCACTTCTCGATCGCTCTGCGCCTACCTCCTCAGCCAGAAGATTTAGTTCCTGAGACGACGGCGTTTACAGCTGCCCAAAGTTTCACAGATGCATTTCAGCTGACACTGATTAAAAACCGAGAACGCTCCATCTTGTTATGTTGCCGAGAAAGACTCTGAGGATAGCGGACTACTTAATAAGCAGTCACAAAGGACACGTGAGAAAGTGCCTTCTTGATTTCTCTCCACATAGCGAAGTAGAATATTCCTTGGCGATCGTGAGTCACGCATTTGTTCATGCAGATAACCTGCAGGTTTCAGTTCATTACTGGTATCCGGCTATTAATGCATTAAATGTCAAATTTTATTCTGTATCCGATGGTCTAGATCAGTTTCTAGGAACTTACGTTTCGCAGTCCTTTTATGAAAGGCCACTTCTAAATCTCTCTCTCTCTCTCTCTTCGGTCTCTCTTCGCTCCCCCCCCTCTCTCTCTCTCTCTCTCTCTCTCTCTCTCTCTCTCTCTCTCTCTCTGGCTCCTTCACACACACACACACACACACACACACACACACACACACACACACAATCAAACACACACACTTACATATTCTCTCTCTCTCTCCCTGTCTGCTTCACACACACACACACACACACACAAACACACACACATACACACACATACACACACTCTTACATATTCTCTTTGTTGAAGCTCTAAAAGTCAAACCATGAACCCTTTTGCTAAATGTCGGCATTTTTAGTACCTCCATTGCAAAGAAAAACTGGATGTCAGAGCTAGGAATACAAACATTCTCAACGCATGTACATCTTTTGACTACTGAATCTGTGCACGTAATACTGCAGAAAGAACAAAAGAACATGTTTCGTTATAATGCCTGTGTAATTAAAATATACTACGTTCCCGTTGAAATTGTAAGCCTGAAATATCATTAACTGTTCCCCAGCTCTGTACACATACGCTATGTGATCAAAAGTATCCGCACTCCTCCAAAAACATGCGTTTTCCATAATCGGTGCATTGTGCTACCACCTACTGCCAGATACTCCATATCAGCGACCTCAGTAGTCATCAGACATCTTGAGAGAGCAGAATGGGGCGCTCTGCGGAACTCACGGACTTCGAACTTGGTCAGGTGATGGCGTGTCACTTGTGTCATACGCCTGTGCTGGAGATTTCCACACTCCTAAACATCCCTAGGTCCACTGTTTCCGATGTGATAGTGAAGCGGAAACGTGACGGGACACGCACAGCAAAAAAGCGTACAGGCCGACCACGTCTGTTGAATGACAGAGACCGCCGACAGTTGAAAAGAGTCGTAATGTGTAATGGGCACAAATCTATCCAGATCATCACACAGGAATTCCAAACTGCATCAGGATCCACTGTAAGTACTATGACAGTTGGCCGGGAGGTGAGAAAACTTAGATTTCACGGTCGAGCGGCTGCTCAGAAACCACACGTCACGCCGGTAAATGCAAAACGATGCCTCTCTTGGTGTAAGGAGCGTAAACATTGGACAGTGGCAGAAAGTTGTGTGAAGTGTCGAATTACGGTACGCAATGTGGTGGTACGATGGCAGACTGTGGGTATGGCGAATGCCCGGTGAATGTCATGTGCCAGCGTGTGTAGTACCAGCTGTAAAATTCGGAGGCGGAGGTGTTATAGTGTGGTCGTGTTCTCATGGAGGGGGCTTTCACCCCTTGTTGTTTTGCTTGGCACTATCACAGTACAGGCATACATTGATGATTTAAGCGCCTACTTGCTTCCCTCTGTTGAAGAGCTATACGCCATCGAGCCCTGTAATGGGCTGGCCTGCACTAAGTCCTGTCCTGAATTCTACAGAATACCTTTGAGAGGTTTTGGAACGCCGACCTCGTGCCAGGCCTCACCGACTGACATCGATACCTCTCCTCAGTGCAGCCCTCCGTGAAGAATGGGTTGCCATTCCCTAATAAACCTTCCAGCACCCGATTGTACGTATACCTTCGAGAGTGGAAGTTGTCATGAGGGCTAAGGGTGGGCCAACATCATACTAAATTCCAGCATTACCGATGGAGGACGCCACGAACTTGTAACTCATTTTCAGCCAGGTGTCCTGTACTTCCGATCACATAGTTTAAGTGTACATACTCAGGATCTATGAATCATCTTGTGGCGTGGAACTAAACCAACGTGAAGTAAGATTATATGCCACTGGTTTAGAATAATGACTTCTTCGTTTAGCATATTATTTGGGTCTTCTAACGACGAATGAAGCCTATCACACACTTAGAGAGCAGGTAATTCACAGACGCAAAAATTCTTAAATATATATTGTCGGGCAGCTTGGAAGCTTGTCGAAGGCTTTTTCTAGATACGTAGATGTTAGGTAGATACTCCCATGTACCTTCGCCCGATCTTCCTTTACTAAACTTAATCTCAGAATTATTTTGCCTTTTCAGAAAACCATCTTTCTTGACACTGATGATATCTGCTATGAGCTAATACAAGTACTGTTTCTAAGTTTCAACGGCCTTAGTTTCACGACCTTCGTTCCACGTGACTAGTTGAGAACGATGTCAATTTATATTTCCTATGCGCTATCTATGGGTGCTGTCAGTTTTTAAAAAGGATTTTAATGATGTTTTGAGCAGCTGCACTAATCAATAGCGTTTCTGTGATATGAAGATGGCTCGTGTGTAGCAGAAACCAGTAATCAAACAAATAATTATTTGAGATCTCGACTTCCATTTCTTAAAGCTTTAATACATTTTTCTGGGATTGATCTTTGTTAAGTTATTCTTCAGTTTTTCATTTTTGTCTTCTGTGTGCGCCCCTTGATAATCGTTTTCAAAAATAACGCATTGAACCTATGGCGAGGGAGATTTCAAATACACACATCAAAAAAGTTTTGCATCACTTGGGTTCCGAGAGGTACGGAACCCATACGGAAAATTGGAATAGACATCAACATAAACATCATTTCCGCCCATTTTATTGCTCAGGAAAACCACACATTGCAGCGAGACCTTCAGAGGTGTGGGTCCAGATTACTGTGCACACCGGTACCTCTAATGCGCAGTAGCACGTCCTCTTGCATTATATTAGTGCATGCCTGTATTCGTCGTGGCATACTGTCTACAAGTTCATCAAGGCACAGTCGGTCCAGATTGTCCCACTCGTCAACGGCGATTCGGCCTAGATCCCTCAGAGTGGTTGGTGGGTCACATCGTCCATAACCAGCCATTTTCAATCTATCCCAGGCATGTTCAATAGGGTTCATGTATGTAGAGTATGCTCGCCACTCTAGTCGAGCGATGTCGTTATCATGAAAGAAGTCATTCACAAAATGTGCACGATGGGGGGCGCGAATTGTCGTCCATGAAGGCAAATGTCTCGCCGATATGATTGCACTACCGCTCGAAGGATGGCATTCACGTATCGTACAGCCGTTACGGCGTCTTCCATGACCGCCAGCGGCGTACGTCGGCACCACATAATGCCACCCCAACACAGCAAGGAGCCTCCTCGAAGCTGCACTCTCTGGACAGTGTGTCTAAGGCGTTCAGACTGATCAGGTTGCCTCTAAATGCTTCTCCGACGATAGTCTGGTTTAAGGCATATGCGACACTCATCGGTGACGAGAACGTGATGCCAATCCTGAGAGGTCCATTCGGCACGTTGTTGGGCCCATCTGTACCAAGCTGCACGGTGTCGTGATTGCAAAGATGGACCTCATCATGGACGTCGGGAGTGAAGTTGCGCATCATGCAGCCTATTGCGCACAGTTCGAGTCGTAACACGACGTCCACATGGTAGCGTTGCTGTCAGGGTTCCTCCGAGCCACAATCCGTAAGTAGCGGCCATCCACTGCATTAGTAGCCCTTGGGCGGCATGAGCGAGGCATGTCATCGATAGTTTCTGTGTCTCTGTATCTCTGTATGTCCGAACAACATCGCTTTGGTTCACTCCGAGACGCCTGGACACTTCCCTTGTTGAGAACCTGATACGCGCGCTAAACCCGCTGGACAGAACAGTTAATTACGATTGTGGAAAGGGCCAAATAAGATCGGGTCAGTTTCACCTTTTAATTGTAACTTGTTCTAATTTAATAACACTTTTACAACCAAAGTGGCACACAGCCGGACCTTTACCGAAAGAAACTCTTTCACGGCTGAAGGCCTCCAAACAAGAAATCTTAACAAATCAATAAGATAAAACTCCAATTAAGACAGCAATAAAATAATTTTAAAAAATTACAGCAAAGGAGATAGAACAAACATATGCAATGTGCAATACCAATGGCTGAAGGCCACAATTAAATTTCAAAATTTTAAAATATATTACCATACTCTTTTAAAGACAGAAGGCCGCTATGATTAAGCTCTAAAGATACATTAAAGAATTAATTTATCAAAGTTTTTAAGAAAAACAGAAAAAAATAACCATAAACCTTAAATTTTAAGCAGCTGAAAACAGATAATTCAACCCCGATGGTACTCAGGTGAAGAGTCTAACTACACTTGCTCCGTCGGAACCCAATCAAGGGACAGCCACGGACCAACCGACACAACGACTTGCTTCCCATCAATCAGTACATAAGAACTCAAACAGAAAAGGTTACATACGTGATAATGCGCAATGAAGTACGTATTAGCTGTCAAAATTACACACCATGTTGGACAGCGACAACAAGTGAGGAAAGGACGCTGCCTGGAATTACGTTAGTGGCTAGGGCAGGTAACCGGAACACTAACGGCCACTAGGCAGAAAAATTCCGCTAGCACACTTTAATATGAAACTCGGTAATATAATTAACTTCATCCAAAAGAACACTGCCTGAATTTACGTCAATGCCCAGGGCAGGTAACCAGAACACTAACGGCCACAAGACAGAAAATTCCACTGGTGCAGTCGAATTGTAGTCAACCAAAATAGTTAATTGGACTGCATGGATGCTAAATTTCAGCAGTAGAAGTACTCGGGGTTACTCGCAGGAAAACCTCCCCAACAGAAAACCACCGAAGCGAACCACCACAACATGAAAGGACGTGGCTTAGGTAGTTGAAACTACTACTCAACTTTCACGTCGTGAGTCAGTGAAGCACGAAGCTCGTAGCAATCGGACAGCTCCACACACGCTCCGACACTGCGCAGCGACTCCCAACGGACCCAGTCGACTGCACCGCACGGAGATAACTTCCCTCGTCCGCAACAAACGACCGACTGTCTCCAGACCCCCTAGCCGGAAACTATATGCACCAACCCAAAGATGGTACACGGCGCAAATATCGATACACATCACTGCTTCCACACGTAGAAGGAAGAAGAACCACGACGTAACCGAAGCAAGGGTGGGAAACATAACACAGATAGAAAGCGAAGTTAACGAAAACGCATAGTTGGGAGTGAGCACGGCTCAGAACCTTTCCTGGCACAAAGTAAAAACGCGGACGCGATCGAACCGCAGTATTGACCGTCTAGGCATGGTTGAACGACAGACAACATGAGCCGCGTTTCTCCTTCGTGGTGGAATGACTGAAACTGATCGGCTGTCGGGCCCCCTCTGGTTACTAACGGTACTGCTCATGCATGGTTGTTTACATCTTTGGGCGTGTTTAGTGACACCTCTGGGCAATCAAAGGGACTGTGTCTGTGTTACAATTTCCACGGTCAACGTCTTTCTTCAGAAGTTCTGGGAACCGGGGTGATGCTAAATGCTTTTGATGTGTTTATTTTTGCTCGTGCCTTCTGTGTGAATGTGAGAACACTTTTCTGGAGACGTGAATCACTTTTGTTGCCTGTCCTCGGTATTCTAGCTGGTTTGATGCGGCTCGCCATGAATTCTTCTGCTGCGCTTACCTCCTCATACAGGATGTCCCAGGTGGCATGCTCAACATTCGCGGATATGACTGGAACGGTCATTTGAAGCGAAAATCTTCGTGTGAACATATGCCCTATTCCGAATGGTTTCCAGCTAAGAACACATTTTAATGCATGTTTCTTTTTGGGAAATTGTTGTGCACTTATGTGTCTTACGCATCCAAACCCTTTTTGGAGTTTTATTCTAGCCCAATTTGCCTATCTGCTTTCAGCTTCTGTTCTCTTGTTGTCTTCTGTCATAGGAATAGGAATGTACCCAGAATTGAACCCCATTGTATACCCTTTGTGATTTGTCTCCAGCCACTAGTATCTTCTTATGTTCTATCTCGGAAACCACTCGGAATGGGCACATATCCATAAGAAGCTCTTTGCTTTAAGTTAGCGTTTCTCTAATACTGCCGGCCGTTATGGCCGTGGGGTTGTACCCTCTTTAGTCCGGAACCGCGCTACTGCTACGGTCGCAGGTTCGAATCCTGCCTCGAGCATGGATGTGTGTGATGTGTTTAGGTTAGTTAGGTTTAAGTAGTTCTAAGTTCTAGGAGACTGATGACCTCAGATGCTAAGTTCCATAGCACTCAGAGCCATTTGAACCATTTCAACTAATCCGGGTACGTCAAAAGACATATTAAAGGGAGTGTACGGAGCGACGCTGAGGTGCTTCGCAAACTAGCAGTCGACAGACGAGCAGTGTTTGAGAACACTGCATCAGAGAGTGACAACTCTCGCTGATATAGTGATTGTATTAGCGAACGAGTGCGCACCTCCTTACGGTTACATCATAATCTGACTGGTTTTCGCCATTCCGCTGCTCTTCAGCACTGACCCTGCCTCGTGTTCACACAGTGGCGCCGCCCCCGCCGCCGCCCCCGCCGCCGCCCCCGCCGCCGCCCCCGCTACTGCTGCCCGCCACCCACGGCGCTAGGTCCGCCGTGGGCGACGCTCGTCCAGAAGCCCGGCCGAACGCCGGCCGGCGTCGGCCCGGGATAGAGCTTAGCCGCCCTGAATTAAGTCGTTTGCTTAGCATATCATTAGAATACGCTACATGTGCAGCCGGCCCCATTACCGGAGCGTATCTCGGCGGGCGGGCCTCACGCCACCTGATATTTCTATTTACAGCACCCTTGTTTCTCTGCAAACACGCGGTTGTACAGATAAACGCTCGGTGCTTTTTTGTGACCCTTGTTAATAGCCCCTACGTACGACGTGCAGGGGGAATCGTTCGTGCTGCTGACAGTGTTTAGTTAATGGAAACATCTGCGGATCCGGAAGAAGTTTTTACTGATGTTGCACACGCACTGTAACGGACAGTACGAAACATGTAAAATTTGAGTTTCTCCAGTCGTATAAAGTGTTCATACAACTTACTGGAATGAAGCTTGGTGACGTCTTCGACAACAGACAATATTTCGAAAAGTAAACATATCATCATTTTCAAGACACAAATGCCCAGAACATGTAATTCGATCACCCAAATATTAGTCTCACTATGGTGGTAGAAAGAGATAGCTGTCTTCCCTTCCTTAAAGTGCTGGTCAGGAGGAAATTCAATGGCACGAGGGGTGTTCAATAACTAATGCAACACTTTCTTTCTGAAAGCAGGTTAGTTTTATTCAGGATTCCAATACACCAAATTACTCCTCACTCTTTTGGCTACAAAACGTTATTTTTCAACAGAATCTCCGTTCATTTTGATGACATTACGTTATTTGGAGAGCCCGTACACCCGCATGGTTTCACTCTACCGGTCGATTTGGAGCCAACGTCTTGCTACATCAACAACCTCCACATCATCAACGTACTGCTCCCCGCGGAGTGAATCCTTCATGTGACGAACAGTTGGAACTCATAAGGTGCCATTTGTGATATGATGTTCTGTAAAGCATAGTATCTGAGCATTGTTTATACAATTTCTGTCAATTATATTAAGGATAACTGATCTACTTTGCTGCTAATGTTTTGATCAAAGATAGACAGTTTAGACGTCTTTGTAGAGGTATGACTTATATTGGGTGCATCTTGTTTTTCGTATCTGTAGTTAAAAATTCTTTGAGACAAGACGGACGCACTAGTTTCGGTCTGCTTGCTATTTCTTGTGCAGTCTGCATGGCTGTTGTGTTTACTTCTGTTGCTGCTTGTACTTATTTTTCTTCTTCTTCTACAGGTGATGTTATCCCTAAAAAAATTCTTGGTGTATTTGTTGAGTGTCGTTTCTGCTTCCTGGTGACGATCAAGTGGTGAAGTTATTTTTGGAGCTTGCAAAATTTGTGCTTTGTTCAGCATCGTTCTTATTGATTTGAACAATTTGTAATTTGCGCCTGTTTTACTGTTTGATTGTTACTTTCAGTGCTACTGGATTTGCAACTGATTTATGGCTTTACTGTTTGCTGCTCGCCAAAAACGCTTTCTGGTTAGCGTTCGGATGTCACTTGTCCTAATTTCTTCAAAATGAGTACACATTTCCGTGAAACTCTTGTTTGTGGCACTAATTTCTTGGTTCGCACATGACCAAATCATATCGTTCCGGGGCGTGCACAAAGAGTACATTTATACGAGATAAGTTGTTTAAATATTTTCTCCATTGTGTGCTAGCCTTGTAAATCTCATTCCTATATACGTCATTACATCCTCTCAGAAATACAACAAAGTCGTCGTTAGTCAACCTATTTACTTCATTTAATCTTGTTATGTTTGTTAATTCACGCAATGGAGACCCAGGCTTCACGCATACAAATGGCTTGAAGTTGTATTTTTCCGTTAACACAACAGAAATTACCCTGCCGTGACTATCCCCTGACAAACAGATTTTCTTGTAATTTGCAATTTTTGCACTCACGGTATCAACCAGCAACGATCTTTCTACATTTTGCAATTCATTTCCCAACTTTTCGGCTTCGGCTGGTGTGATCATTGAATCTTCAGTAGTGAAGAAATCAAAGTTGTTTTTTTTTTGCACTTGCGACTGACTTTTTTTGTGCTCTAAAGTTCTACTGTGTTTTTGCAGTGAAGTTTCACTTTTTGTACACATAGAAGTTTCACTTTTATTTTGAGATTGTATTTCCTGGGTAAAGTTTTCAGTGTAGAATCTATGGGCTAAATTTCTTCTACGATATTAACAACATGCGTAGCAATGAAATCTACGGAGTGAGAGAATAAGGAGAAAAAACTTGAAAGATGTCTGATTCGGAAAGAATGTTAAAAACAATTAGTGTGATACACTGAACAGGGTACAGTTTTAGACAGAATAGGCAAATACAGTGTAAAGCAAAGAGGTTTGCAGCATAATAAGTGACAAAAAATAAAAAGTCTTGAAAAAAGTTTGTTACGTGCGAGTACTAATGTGGCAGTTAAGGAAAAAGATTATATGACTGCATGGTGTCTGTCCTTTTGGACATGTCCGAAAGAACAAATGCCATGCAGAATCCGCAGCTATGATACATATTATGTAAAGTGAAGGTGGAGTGATGGAAAAGGAAAGGATAGGTAGAAACTATTGAAGAATTCATACGGAATCAGCGGCGACGAGTGAAAATGTAAGCTGGATTGGGATCCGAAGGCGAACCTCCTGCTAACTAGGTGGTTGTGTCAAACATTGTGCCTCGACGGGCAATGAAACCAACACCGTCAGTACGGACGGACAATTACGTCCGACTCCTGCGGGAATCTCAAAGTAGCGAGCGAGAAGGGCATGCGTGGGAACTGCAGATGCGTTGTGCTTGGTGGGAATGTGCGGCGGCCGAGAGGTCTGCCGAGACAGTCCGGGCAGTTGCAATAAACGCTGTGTGCCGATGGTGTAGTGATTAACGCAACTGCCCAGTAAGCAGGAGATCTCGGGTTCGAACCCCGGTTCAGCCAAATGTCACTTGTCTGCGTTGATTCCGCGTAAAGTCCCGATGCAGGTTCCTTTCCTTTCCTTTCTGCCCCCTCACTCTCCAATTTCTGTAAGAAGAAGAAAGATTAACAAAAAAACCTGTGGAGAGTGGAAAATACTGTTTGGAATGATAGTTGTTGAAGGCTTGTTATTTAGTTCATTTACTGATACAGAGCGACTGAAACACGATAGTAAGTAATTGAGGGATTTCTACAAGGCAGTGAAAGTTATCGCTGTCAGAATTTGTACCATATTCAGTTAAGCAATAATATGCAGTTACCACTCACTGTTTAGCAGCCTTGTATCTACAATGACTTATTTGTACATTGCCTTATTTACAAGCAGAGGTAATTATTGTTAAATCACATTTTACGAACGTTAACACAGCTTATCGCCTTATTCCCTTTTTTAACTTTTATCTTCTCCGTTACCCAGCCTATAATGCTGGGGCATAAGAGTATAATACTGAGTTTATTGTTATTACACGCCAACGAAACAGTGACCGAGTAAGTGAAGAACAGATTATCCTCCACTAACTACTGTGCATGTGCTAAGCAACCATTTACCATGACTCTACTGTCGCTTCCTCTCCCCTCTTTCTCTCCTACCTCCTACCCACAACCCAACTGTGGTAAGGCACGTGTAACACAGGGCAGTAAAGGACGAAGGAGCTAGTAGTGCTGCACTGAAAGGCAAACTAACATCAAAGGTAGATGTTTGAAGCTCTTCCCTTGATGGTCATGAACATAATCTTCGTATTGTTAATCGATATAGAGAACAAACGGTATGTGTAATGATTCGGGACGCTATAGGAAGCAACATAGAGCAAATGGAAGAGCAAAGATTTTACCAGCTCTATTGAGGCATTAGGGAGTACAATGAGAATGCTTTGTTCGACGTCAGCTTACAATAACCAGTCACAGACGGAAGGTGCCAGCACTTCCAGTGGGGGCCATATAAAGCGTGTCTGGAGGGCATGGAAAACAGTGCAGTTGTTCTCGTAATGCGGAAACGAGGCAATTTATAGCGATATATATGAAGCCCAAAAGGGCTGAGTCAAGGGTGGAATCATTTCCCAAACGGTTACGTCTGTAAACTGCTCGCATACCGCGGTGGCTAAAGCATACCGTGCATGGCAAAACGATACTATCCATTAACAGCCGCGAGGCAACTGTGGTGGTCCATGTGCCGTGGACGAGGTGTTGAACGTCGGCTGCGGAGATGTGTACAGGCGAACAGACGTGCAACTGTTGAGCAACTGAGCACCTACAAGCACCAAGGCGCTACCAGCAGTGCCTCCTCAATGGCCGTTCAGTGAAGGTTGCTGAGTGTGGGCGTGTGCAGCAGGCATCTGCACCACTTCCGACTGCTGTTCATCGGCGACGAAGGCTGGAATTTGCACTCCAGTACCGCAACTGGACTTCCACTGAGTGGCGACAGATGGCTACTTCAGATGAATCACATTTTACGCTCCTTCGTACAGACGGGTGTTTGTTTGTGTGGCGTGAAACGTCTGAAAGCAAATTCCCTGCAACGATCGTCGGTAGGGTCCAGGCCGGAGGAGAAGGGACGTAGTCTGGGGAATGTCTTCATGGCATTCCCTGGATTATCTCGTCTTTCTGGAAGCCACAGTGGATCAATACTAGTATGCATCTGTCCTTGGAGACCACGTCCGTCCCTAACGCAGATTAAATTTCCTTGGAACGATGGCGTCTAACAGCGGGGCAATGCAACATATCATATGGTTCGAATTTACGTGCGTGGCTCTAAGAGCACAACGATGAGTTTACGTACTCCTTTGGCCACCAGATTTCCTGGATTTCAACCCAATCCAAAATCTGTGGGGCTACGTGGATCGGACTGTTCGTTCCATTTATCCTGAACCGAGAAACCTAGTGCACCTGGCCACAGAACTAAATTCGGTATGGCTCCATATCCCTGTCGGTACTTTCCAGAGCCTCTGTGACGCTCCCCGCATCCGGCTGTGATGACCGAGCGGCTCTAGACGAATCAGTCTGGAACCGCGCGACTGCTACGGCCGCCGGTTCGAATCCTGCCTCGGGCATGAATGTGTGTGATGTCCTTAGGTTAGTTAGGTTTAATTAGTTCTAAGTTCTAGGCGACTGATGACCTCAGATGTTAAGTCCCATAGTGCTCAGAGCCATTTGAACTCTCCCCGCAGAGCTCGCCCGGTGGGCGCTGCAAAGGTGATGAAAAAATGAAAAGGAAATGATCGTACGGCATTGTTGGCCGGGATGTCCCAGTCGGGCTCGGCCGACAAGTGCAAGTCAGCGCCTCATAGTGCGACTTGCGGCCAATGATGGGGACAACATAATGCCCACACCTTGACCAGAGAAAATCTCCAACCCAGTCGGGAATCGAACACGGGCCCAGTGCATTGGAGGCAAGTGCGTTACCTCCCAGCTAATCAGGCGGATAGAAAGACGTGATTCTTCAGGCTTTTGACCAGTGGACACAGTAATGTGACTAGACAGGGTATTTCGTAAACAGCTTATCTGCGGACCCATGTTTACTCTGGTGTTTTCTGCTTCTTTTGCCGTATACTTTCACCTGTATGAGTTTTCGCTAGTATTTATGGTACACCTTGAACAATGTCTCTGTATATGATCTGTTTCACTTACTTTTGTATTCTGATGGTATTTAAGATGCCGAGGAGCGAGTTAGTTGCTTCATAACATCAAGGAAAGTTTTTCTAAAAGAGACCCCTCCTTGCGATCCAAACTCTGACAGTATACTAAGCAGATGAGTAAAAGTAGTTCACGTCAGAGAAAGCCCGACTCCTAGCGAGGTTCTCGTCAGGATAGGGAAAGCTAATTCCGTGCCCCCGGGAAGAGCGTGCTCGCGACAGTACGGGCTATGCGGAGCGGCGCTCAGTGTTTTAAGGATTAAGCGCGGCCGCGAGGACGAGGCGGTTCTTTTACGAGCGGTCGAGGTGCGCCGGGGCAGTAAACAAGGCACGGGCTGTGGGCTATCGCCGCCTCCCCCTCTCGTCCCCCTCCCCCCGCCGCCCTGTCGCCTAATCCCCTGATTATTCTCAAATATTAATTCCCGGGGCCGCAGGCCTGCTTTTACGAGCGGCTGCGAGGTCGCAGGGTCGCCGGCCCAGCCGCGCCACCGCGGCGCTATCACTCTGCTGAGGGCGCACAGCGCAATCCCCAGCGTCGCGTTCGCCCCGGCCAAGGTCGACGTAAATGTTAGAGAGCTGCTTCTTTATTCCTCTACGTGCACGGACACTTTTATTTGTAGCGATGAAAGCGTTGTATGAACTTACAACCACTACTGGTGCGAGGAAATGCGTTGAAAAGTCTCGGGCACTGTGAGGCAGCGCGTAATTTACTTCTTTTACACGTAAGATCCTTGGGCCATGTGTGCCGATACATTTGCTTATTTATTGCTGACGAAAAGAACCTACGGTCTCGTTACCCCAATGCAGGTTGTACGACACAGCTTGATACAGACTGTGAAGTACTCCACAGCAATGAATTAATAGTTGTATTAGCACTAGGATTCCATCCCACTTACCAGGCGAATGCACTGTCAGCTACGCCATACTGGCACTAAAGATAGCACAGCTTCACGGACTACCCTAGCACGTCTCTCTCACTGATACAAATTCTAATTCACACTTCAAAATGGCTCTAAGCACTATGGGGCAATATCTGAGGTCATCAGTCCCGCATAACTTAGAACTACTTAAACCTAACTAACCTAAGGACATCACACACACCCTTGCCCGAGGCAGGATTCGAACCTGCGACCGTAGCAGTCGCGCGGTTCCAGGCAGAAGCGCCTAGAACCGCTAGTCCACACCGGCTGGCAATTCACACTTCATCCTATTTCTAATCCTCTTCTAAACTCGTATCAGTACAGCCAAGGCTCTCCGATTTCTGATTAGCACTTCAGCCGTAAAAGAACAGGATTTAATCCTGCCGGCACCTCAGACGTAGTTGGTATGATAATAATATACAGTTGATAATCCTGAGAGGTGAAAATGATGCTGGACAAATCAATAAACTTAAATTTGTACTGGTACAAATTTTAATTCACTGCTTTGGCCTGCATCATTATCATAGATAAAGGTGAGCGTATTCTCATGAATACCAGCCTTATAGGCTTAACAGATTGAAACTGTACGAATACTGGAGCGTGCATTCATATAATATTTGATGTTCAATGATTTGCTATAGCTGGAATAATATGTCAAATGAACCCACGACCTGGGCCCTTGAAACTAAAGATATCCTTATTATGTGACTTTGATTACCTGTACCATTGTATAAACAAATTATGACCTAATATTTGTGGAGCATATGGCGCGTCGGCATCCGAATGCACGCTCAGCCGTTCGAGAGAAACCAAATGGAACTTCAATCTACTGTCTGTGGTTGAATCGTCTACTGTGCTGATATGTTATAACACGGTACATTCCACTAAAAAAATAGCATTCACAGCACATGTCATGAATAAGCAAAGATGCACACCGAGGTAACAAATGTCATGGGATACTTCAAAATATCGGGTCGGACATTCTTTTTCCCGGCGTAGTACAGCAACTCGACGTGGAATGCACTCAATAAGTCGTTGGAAGCCCCTGCAGAAATAATGAGCCATCCTGCCTCTGTAGCCGTACTTAAGAGCAAACGTGTTGCCAGTGCAGGATTTTGTACACAAACTAACCTCTCAATTGTGTCCCATACATGTTCAGTAGGATTTATATCGGGCGATTTGGGAGGCCAAATCACTCGCTCAAATTGTCCAGAATGTTCTACTTACCAATTGGGAACAACTGTGACCCGATGATACAGTGCTTTGTCATCCATAAATATTCCATCACTGTTTGTGAACATGAAGTCCATGAATGGCTGAAGTTGGTCCCCAGGTTGCCGAACGTAGCCATCTCCAGTCAATTATCGGTTCAGTTGGACTAGAAGACCCAGTCCATTCCATTATGGAGCCACCATAATTTTGCACAGTGCCTTGTTGATAACTTGGGTCCACGACTTCGCAGGGACTGCACCATACTCTAATCCTACCATCAGCTCTTATCAACTGAATCTAGGACTCTTCAGACCAGGCCACGATTTTCCAATCATCTATGGTCCAACCGATACAGTAACGAGCCCTCGAGGGGCGCTGCAGTCAATACCGTGCTGTTAGTAAAGGCATTCGCATCGGTCGTCTGCTGTCACATCCCATTGACACAAAATTTTGCCTCTCTGTCCTAACGGATACATCCGACGTACGTCCCACAAGAATTCCCGCGGTTATTTCGCCGATTGTTGCTTGTCTGTTAGCAGCGACAACTCTACGGAAATGCCGCTGCTCTCAGTCGATAACCGAAGGCCATCAGCCTCTTCCATGCCCGTTTTAAAAGTAATGCCTGAAATATGATATTTTTGGCACACATTTGACACTGTGAATCTGAGAATATTGAATTCCCTAATTATTTCGTAAACAGAATGTGCCATGCGTCTAGCTCCAATTAATGATCCGCATTCTAAGTCTGTTACTTCCCATAGTAAAGACGGAAACCTTTTCACATGAATCTCCCGAATACAAATCACAGCTCCGCCAATGCACTGCCCTTTTATACCTTTTGTACTTATACTACAACTACACATGCATAGAGCTGTCGCAGGACTTTAGTTACCTGAGTGTATGGCCTGATATTTGAGGAGCATCTGGTGCCTCCGAGCGCGGAATCCATGCTCTAGTCATTCAAGAAAAATCAAGTAGAACATCACTCTTCTCTCTGCGATTGAGTCCTCTATTGCACTGATACAATACAGCACCGTATATTCCTCTATAAAAATGTTGTGTATGCACCAGTTGTAGTGGGCGGTGAAAAGAAACGGCCGCGTACTGCGGGTCAGTGCAGATCCAGGCGCCTTGGCGCTCGAGCAACATAACACTTGTAGAGTAAACTTTTTTTGCTGTTAACAGAGTAATCATTCGCTAGGATGTGAAAAAATGCGAGCGCGCTCCAGTGTGTGTGTGTGTGTGTGTGTGTGTGTGTGTGAGCGTGTGAGCGAGAGAGAGAGAGAGAGAGAGAGAGAGAGAGAGAGAGAGGGGGGGGGGGGGTGAGATTGCGATAGCCTAGGTAATTAGAAACGTTCGTTCTAACATGACTGAATCTCCATCTACATCTACATCTACATCCATACTCCGCAAGCCACCTGACGGTGTGTGGCGGAGGGTACCCTGAGTACCTCTATCGGTTCTCCCTTCTATTCCAGTCTCGTATTGTACGTGCAGAGTCTTCCACTGGAGTTTATCTATCATCTCCGTAACGCTTTCGCAATTACTAAATTATCCTGTAACGAAGCGCGCTGCTCTCCGTTGGATCTTCTCTATCTCTTCTATCAACCCTACCTGGTGCGGATCCCACACTGCTGAGCAGTATTTAAGCATTGGGCGAACAAGCGTACTGTAACCTACTTCCTTTGTTGTCCATAGGTGACATATAATTCCATTTTGTCAGTCATTGTCTCTATTGTATTCTGCATCTATTGTACACGAAGTCAAAGACTATTCTAGCCATCCCAACATCGATGAACTACGTTATTAAAAACGCACATTGTGTGGAACAGGTGTGCGTAAAATCCTATATTACCTGCTAGAACTGTAAGTATTACGCGCAATAATTTGGAAGGCAGTATGTGTCTTGAAATATCTGTGTCTCGTAATAAACTACAAGTTGTTATTTTGTAGGTACTTCATGCTCATATTGCAAGCTGTTAAAAGACATGACAACTCAGTAGAGATTCACTCTAAACAGAGTACACTAAAGTTGTTTTCAAGATGAAGCTTTCTTGGCATATCATACTACTTTAGTAAACACGTTTATATTGGGGATGGTATGTCCTTCCCTTCCTCTGGCCTTTCAACTGCCTTACCATCCTGTTACAGTGAGGCCTGCAGTTTAACGTGTACATCGAATCACGGTTCAAGTTGCCGTTTATTGCATCAAACGATCATTATCGGTTTTGAAAGAAGTAATAAATGACAAAACATCTCCCACTGAATATCGAACTTCCGGAGTTGTATACATGGAAGAACCCTGGAGATACTAAAAGGTATCAGATAGATTATATAATGGTAAGACAGAGATTTATGAACCAGGTTTTAAACTGTAAGACATTTCCAGGGGCAGATGTTGGCTCTGACCACAATCTATTGGTTGTGAACTGCAGATTAAAATTGAAGAAACTGCAAAAAGTTGGGAATTTAAGGAGATGGGACCTGGATAAACTGACTAAACCAGAGGTTGTGTAGAGTTTCAGCGAGAGCATAAGGGAACAACTGACAGCAGTGGGGGAAAGAAGTACAGTAGAAGAAGAATGGGTAGCTCTGAGGGATGAAGTAGTGAAGGCAGCAGAGGATCAAGTAGGTAAAAAGAACGAATACAAACGTCTCAAAAATGGCTAAGCAGGGATGGCTAGACGACAAATGTAACGATGTAGAGGCTTATCTCACTAGGGGTAAGATAGATACTGCCTACAGGAGAATTAAAGAGACCTTTGGAGATAAGAGAACCACTTGTATGAACATCAAGAGCTCAGATGGAACCCCGTCCTAACCAAAGAAGGGAAAACAGAAAGGTGGAAGGAGTATATAGAGGGTCTATACAAGGGCGACGTACTTGAGGGCAATATTATGGAAATGGAAGAGGATGTAGAAGAGGATGAAATGTGAGATACGATACTGCGTTATGAGTTTGATAGAGCACTGAAGGACCTGAGTCGAAACAAGGCTCCGGGGTAGACAACATTCCATTAGAAGTACTGACGGCCTTAGGAGAGACAGTCCTGACAAAACTCTACCATCTGGTGAGCAAGATATATGAGACAGGCGAAATACCCTCAGATTTCAAGAATAATATAATAATTCCAATCCCAAAGAAAGCAGGTGTTGACAGATGTGAAAATGACCGAACTATCAGTTTAATAAGTCACAGCTGCTAAATACTAACGCGAATTCTTTACAGACGAATGGAAAAACTGGTAGAAGCCGACCTCGGGGAAGATCATTTTGGATTCCGTAGAAATATTGGAACACGTGAGGCAATACTGACCTTACAACTTATCTTAGAAGCTAGATTAAGGAAAGGCAAACCTACGTTTCTAGCATTTGTAGACTTAGAGAAAGCTTTTGACAATGTTGACTGGAATACTCTCTTTCAAATTCTAAAGCTGGCAGGGGTAAAATACAGGGAGCGAAAGGCTATTTACAATTTGTACAGAAACCAGATGGCAGTTATAAGAGTCGAGGGGCGTGAAAGGGAAGCAGTGGTTGGGAAGGGAGTGAGACAGGGTTGTAGACTGTCCCCAATGTTATTCAATCTGTATGTTGAGCAAGCAGTGAAGGAAACAAAAGAAACATTCGGAGTAGGCATTAAAATCTATGGAGAAGAAATAAAAACTTTGAGGTTCACCGATGACATTGTAATTCTGTCAGAGATGGCAAAGGACTTGGAAGAGCAGTTGAACGGAATGGATAGTGTCTTGAAAGGAGGATATAAGATGAACATCAACAAAAGCAAAACGAGGATAATGGAATGTAGTCGAATGAAATCGGGTGATGCTGAGGGAATTAGATTAGGAAATGAGACACTTAAAGTAGTAAAGGAGTTTTGCTATTTGAGGAGCCAAATAACTGACGATGGTCAAAGTAGAGAGGACATAAAACGTAGACTGGCAATGGTAAGGAAAGCATTTCTGAAGAAGATAAATTTGTTAACATCCAGTATAGATTTAAGTGTCAGGAAGTCGTTTCTGAAAGTATTTGTATGGAGTGTAGCCATGTATGGAAGTGAAATATGGACAATAAATAGTTTGGACAGGAAGAGAATAAAAGCTTTCGAAATGTGGTGCTACAGAAGAATGCTGAAGATTAGATGGGTAGATCACATAACCATTGAGGAGGTATTGAATAGAATTGGGGAGAAGAGAAATTTGTGGCACAACTTGACTAGAAGATGGGGCCGGTTGGTAGGACATGTTCTGAGGCATCAAGGGGTCACAAATTTAGCATTGGAGGGCAGTGTGGAGTGTAAAAATCGTAGAGGGAGACCAAGAGATGAATACACTAAGCTGATTCAGAAGAATGTAGGTTGCAGTAGGTACTGGGAGATGAAGAAACTTGCACAGGATAGGGTAGCATGGAGAGCTGCATCAAACCAGTCTCAGGACTGAAGACCACAACAACAACAACATATCTAGATAAACATTGAGACACACACTTCAACTAATTAAGTCACTTTATTTGATACCTGCCATCGTCGGTTTTGCTCTTCTTTCATCATCAGTCTTTCGATTGGTTGCCAGGTATCCATCTGGCTCTACTAGAAGCTAACGTATTCATTTCTCCATAGTTAGACACTTCCGGAATTTGTGTAACTTGTTTTAAGATTTCCACTCGTTATCCTCGAGGTATATTTCTTTTTAATGTTAACTGTAGGCCATTTACGAGGAACTGGTTACGTCGTATCATGTGACCAGTCCACTCGATGTCTCAAGATATTTCATTTCATTTCTGCATGCTGCTCATGTTTCACAGCCTTAAAATGCTACTCTCCAACTGCGCATCCTAAGTATTTTATTCCTCACTTCTGTACCTATAACCTACTAACAAAATTTTTTTATTTTTTCATGAATATTGATTTTGATTCTCTAATTCTTTGTTTTATATCTTCTTTGATTCTTCCGTCTTCAGTTACCTAATTTTTCTATCTATTTCTATGACGTTTTTCGTTTTATTTTAATTTCTCTAATTTTAGTGTTAACTTTTCCTTACTCTTTAGAATAGTGGTCTTCCTGTCTTTTTGAGTTAATTTCTATTTTGTACTCATCCCTTAGTTCTGTTTTCATAACTTCTGAGAGCCTTTAGAGATTTCTTTCATCGTAGCTTGTACACTTCCCCTTTGTACTCATTTCTTACGTTTTCTATGTAGACGCTGAATAGCTTTCATTCTTCTTTAACGTCTTTATGAATTCTCGGTTCTTTTCTTGTATTACTGAGAGATTTATATTTCTAACACAATGGAAAAAATCCACACAGTGCCTTACATTCATCGGAGTCAATCTTGTGCGGAATTCATTGGTACATTCTGCACTGCGCGGAAAAAGAACCTCTCAGTATTCCTTTAATGCGTCGATACTCGTGGAGAGCAGCAGCACTGTTGCAGTTGTTTTGATAGAACAGTAAAGTCCTGCTTTCTTTGTCCGGCCCCATGTTGACAGTCTGCAGCTGTAGTGCAGACTGACTGTTGTGTTTCAACTCTACGTCGCCCGAACAGTACTGGCGCCTAACGCCAAGTCATGAAACGAATGCTGCTAGCAGCGCAAATCCTGCAGGGCAGTCTGAACATGATTCCTATGAAGTTGGGTACCCAAAAGGTATATTGTTTTCCTTCTACACTGGCTTTGGTATGTTTACATATTTGTTGTAACTAGGACGATATTTCATACTGAAGTCAGTCTCACCTCGATATCAAACTTTAAGCCGGCCGGAGTGGCCGTGCGGTGCTAGGCGCTACAGTCTGGAACCGGGCATGTCGTCCATGCCTCGGGCATGGACGACTGTCATGTCCTTAGGTTAGTTAGGTTTAATTAGTTTTAAGTTCTAGGCGACTGCTGACCTCAGAAGTTAAGTCGCATAGTGCTGGGCCATTTATCAAACTTTCGAATATCTCTGAAATGGATCATTCGCGGATCCATGTTTCTTGGAACGTTGTTGCTTCTACTATCCTTTACCCGTGTCATCTTTTGCTGTTAATTATGAGTCGAACTGTATGCCAACAGAAATTACGATCTTTTCTCGTAGTAAATGGAATACCTTTGTAAATACAGATTTTATATAACTACGATCACATAATAAGACATACAGTGTAAGCACGGATGACATGTGGCTTTTTTGTCGCCACAAACACATTATACAGTTGAAAAAGGCTCATTGAGCATTCGAAGCCAGTGGTTAATATTACAATATAATCACCAGTTAAGCTTTTGATTCCCAAAAACAATCAGTAGTTATAAAAGAAGTCCGTCTCTTCGAAGAAAGGTAACTGTACTATCCTCTCATAAGTGAGAAAATCTGTGTATACTAAAACCAGGCTCATCGTACATATGAAGCTACTTCTTTTCGCGTATCTGCTTGAATGAAGTTACTGATGGAACTTAATATGGAACTGTATCTATATTTTTAAAAATTTTGTAAAACTGAGCTAGAACACCATACGACATGCCTATCATCTCTAATATATTCAGTAATAACATATTTTTACCTTTCTTCACTGCCCAGACAAATTCATACTGCACATCATAAAAAATCGTATTCGGTGAGAAATGGCTCAGCCAGTTTAGCTACAACTCCTGCGCACTTGATAACATTGTACAGAAAAACAAAACATAAAATTACTCTTTGAGCATGATGGTCTACAGGGATACTACAGTATGCGCTGAACGTGGTGCATCACTCCGTATGTGCGTAGAATTCCAGAGGTTGTATAAAAAACTGAAATCACACACGCATATTTCGGGAATCTGTTATGTAAGAAAATTAGCAGTTGTGACACTCCACATAAAAACCACACCCTTAAATCAGAGTATTACTCAAGATTAGCTTAAACAAGTGAGAAAAATATGCAAATCAATCAGGCGTATTTGCAGCAGTTGGGATGGTCCTGCGTGAGAAAGATTGGAAAATCCTAGGAAATGATTTACCTATTGCTTAAAGTGTTCTGACTGAAAACCATTATTTTTGTGTAAATTTTGGTTTTCTCACACAGAAATAAAATACGAAATTGTTGAAAATGTAATAAATTGATAAGCTTTACAGCTTCGAGTTACATAAACGCAGCTATACTTTTACTTTGTCGCATATTTTCAGCAGTAACGTCATTCATGCATATATGAATAAGATTCTACTCTATAAGCACTGATATAAAATATATCAATGGCTGATTTTATCAAATCTCCATGTAACAACAATCTTCTGGGAGAAAATATCGTAATTTCTTTGATTCTTTAATGTTGTATAGTTATTTAATCTTTGCTTGCGGCAGTTGTCACCCGATAATAATCTAAGATGAAAACTTGTTACTAACCAAATAAAAATGTCTTACACAACAAGAAAAAAGTGCTTTCTTCATTATGTGATTAATCTCGTGTTCTGTGAAGCACCAAGGGAAAATCCAACTAATGCGTGCCTTGTTCGACATCATAAAATACAAAGCTTCTTTCTTAATCTACAAAGGGTATCAGAATTTTTGTTTAAGCGGACTTTCGCATCTATCTGGCCGGCCGATGTGGCCGTGCGGTTCTAGGCGCTTCACTCTGGAACCGCGTGACCGCTACGGTCGTAGGTTCGAATCCTGCGTCGGGCATGGATGTGTGAGATGTCCTTAGGTTAGTTAGGTTTAGGTAATTCTAAGTTCTAGGGGACTGATGACCACAGATGTTAAGTCCCATAGTGCTCAGAGCCATTTGAACCATTTTTTGCAGCTATCTGTTATTTTCCCATTCGCCTGTAGCATATTAATTTTTATTTTATGAAGTTTACTTGCACTTATTACATATTTGTACTCTTCTGCGTTTCTACAGTTGGTCTACTGTGTAATACCTCTCAGTGTCTTTCGCCTAACCCTATTCCTTATGAATCGTTATAAAACTGTCTTTATGCCGTCGTAATAACAGAACATAATTCCGGGGATAATAACTTCTAATATTGCACCTCAAGGAAAATAAGAAATAAACTTTAATCAAAGAAGCACACAGGTATTTACAAACAACGGCACTCATACCCACGAGAAGGTCTTTGGCGTCTATTAACTGTTTTTCCTTGTTGAAAGCTTACTACTAGACAACGTCTGCTAAACACAAAAATATATTTGTAGAATGAGATTTTCACTCTGCAGCGGAGTGTGCGCTCATATAAAACTTCCTGACAGATTAAAACTGTATGCCGGACCGAGACTCGAACTCGGGACCTTTGCATTTCACGGGCAAGTGCTCCACCATCTGAGCCACGCAAGCACTATATCTTTTTTTATAGATTGATAATGATCTCTGACCCTCCGTCAATGAAACGAAAGTTGGAGCGAAAATACTTTACACGAAGACACGCTTATCAGTAAAAAGTACAGGTGATACAGAAACATACAACTCAAACTGGTTTAAGATTCCTATAGAATTATTTTAAGTGAATCTGAAAATATCATAGAGTATATGGATATGTAAGTGCACACAGAAGCTCTAAGTGCCCTCACGAACACAGAGCTGCAGAACATTGTCTACTGTAGTTAATGGTTTTCAGGACACGTTTCCTGAAACAATGGTGAACCACATAAATACCATTAAATGTATTCACAGTTGCGAATATGGACAACCATCAGCTGTCGAATGGAATGGCGACAATGAAAAGTTGTGCTTGACAGGCGCTCGTAGCCGAATTCCCCACTTACCGCGAGTGGTGGCGTTGCTATTCGGCTGTCCGTGCACGACTCACGGCCAGATGTCGTCAAACACGCGTCGACAGCCTGTACTCGTATATCCATTACGTATATCCCCATACAGCCGAGAAATTTTGTTTGAAATTCACTTGCCGCCATTACCTGGGTTCACGTCCTGGCTGTCGCACAAATTGTAATTCATTGCTTCAGATGGCTCTGAGCACTATGGGACTTAAAATTTGAGGTCATCAGTCCCCTAGACTTAGAACTACTTAAACCTAAACCTAAGAACATCACACACATCCATGCCCGAGGCAGGATTCGAACCTGTGACCGTAGCAGCAGCGCGGTTCTGGACTGAAGCACCTACCCGCTCGGCCACAGAGGCCGTCACATTGTTTCAGTTCCTGTACTCATCGAAGATAAAATCGAGACATGCAATTCCATCAAATCGTCAGTTAAGTTGGTTAAGGCCAGAGTCGCCTCCAAAGAAAAGACGCAGTTACATTACTAACGTAGAACCACTACTACTGGCGTCCAGTTCGAAGCATGCCTCAGCACTGACATGTGTTAGCCACGTCACGCAAAGTCAGTTGTCACGCCATGTCCATGGACGCCCTCCCTTAAGGCGGTGACTAATAAGTTATCCGATGAGCTTGCTTCGAATATGGTGTAGCACGAGAAGAGTACCTTCCAGAATGAGATTTTCACTCTGCAGCGGAGTGGTGTAGCACGAGAAGAGTCATCAACTAATACCGTTCCAGAATGAGATTTTCACTCTGCAGCGGAGTGTGCGCTGATATGAAACTTCCTGGCAGATTAAAACTGTGTGCCGGACCGTGACTCTAACTCAGGACCTTTGCGTTTCGCGGGCGAGTCTTCTACCAACTGAGCTCCCCAAGCACGAATCACGCCCAGTCCTCACAGCTTTACTTCTGGTAGAGCACTTGCCCGCGAATGGTGAAGGTCCCGAGTTCGAGTCTCGGTCCGACACACAATTCTAATCCGCCAGGAAGTAACTAATACCCTTACCTACCACGCACCAGCCCACTAAACCACCCGCCCACACACACACACACACACACACACACACACACACACACGCACACACACACACACACTCACATACACAAGAGATTCTCGAGTTCGCCCTGACACTACCGCACCACACACTACTACATGCGTGGACGAGACTTATGTTTGCCGGCGGGCGTCGGCCATCCGCTCTTTGACCGCGGGCCGCCACCCCCGCCGTCTTGGACGCACGCACCCTCGCCCGCCCTCACGCAGCGGCTCCGCTATTGAATTAGTCGGGGTGGCTCTCGCTGCTCGTAGCATCGCAGAGCCCGCTTCCCCGGGTAATTGCTCCGCTTTCACCGCGCGCGGCCGCATACGGGAGCAAGCGGAGCGAGCCCGTAATAAGAGGCGCTGCGGACGGACACGGCCGCAACCGTCCTCGCGCAGAATAACAGTAATGGAGAGGAGTCGCGGGCGGCGCCGCTTCCGGGCAGCGCCAGCGCCGCGGTGTGTTTTCATTAGGCTCATTACGCGCCGCCATTGTGGCCGGGCCTAATTGCCCCGCGGTCGGCCGCCCAACAAAGGCGCCATGTGGCGCGCCAACAATGCCGGCCGGCGGTGCACGCATCCCGGCACACACACGCCGGCCGCCTGACGCCCGCCCAGGCGGCGGCGCAAAGCGGAGCGGAAAGCGGCTCGCCGTCCTGGCGGAACTCGTGTGTCTTCACACAAGCAGGCTGTAGGAAGTGTGGCCGGTTTGGCACGGAGCGGCCGGCAGGGATTTAACTACGGTCCGGTACGAGGGCTGAGTTACTGACATCAAGCAGTAATGAGTTTTCTGTCATGTGATTCATATTACGAAATTCTAGGACCACTGGTTGTACACAACACACACACACACACACACACACACACACACACACACACACACACATACTTTTCTCCTTCTTTCTATTTCTCTCTTGCACACCCGTGCATCCACGTGCAAGCGAGCACACACAGCCGGCCCGATTGGCCGAGCGGTTCTAGGCGCTACAGTCTGGAACTGCGCGACCGCTACGGTCGCAGGTTCGAATCCTGTCTCGGGCATAGATGTGTGTCCTGTCCTTACGTTAGTTGCAGCATTAGAAAATTGTAGCGAAATGCTGGAAGATCCGCAGCGGATAGGCACTTGGTGCAGGGAGTGGCAATTGACCCTTAACATAGACAAATATAATGTACTGCGAATACATAGATAGAAGGATCCTTTTTCGCCACAGGGTTAGTTGACAAGCATGATAGCGTTACGGAAATGCTTTGCAAACTCAAGTGGCAGACTCTGCAAGAGAGGCGCTCTGCAGCGCGGTGTAGCTTGCTGCCCATGTTTCGAGAGGGTGCCTTTCTGGATGAGTATCGAATATATTGCTTCCCCCTACTTATACCTCCCAAGGAGGTCACGAATGTAAAATTAGAGAGATTCGGGCGCGTACGGAGGCTTTCCGGGGGTCGTTCTTCCCGCGAACCATACGCAACTAGAACATAAAAGGGAGATAATGACAGAAGCATGTAAAGTGCCCTTCGCCACACACCGTTGGGTGGCTTGCGGAGTATAAATATAGATGTAGATGTAGATGTATATGTAGTTATGTTTAAGTAGTTCTAAGTTCTAGGGAACTGACGACCTCAGAAGTTAAAGTCCTATAGTGCTCAGACCCATATGAGCCATTTTTTTTAACACACACACACACACACACACACACACACACACATACAAAATTAGAAAGGAATTGCGGTAGAGATTTAGATGGATAGATGGGAATAGAACAGGGTTGGTGAGGTTTCAAAGTAATGTGTGAAAAGATGGCAAATGGTGACAGAGTAGATGGTGGAAATAACGGTTGAGGAAAGAGAGAAAGTGTGTGTGTGTGTCTGTGCGTGCGTGCGAGCGCGCGTGCGTGCATTCGTGTGTGGACTTGCATGTGAGCATGTGTTTGTCCGTTTGAGTGACGCAGGGCGGGGAGGGGGGGGGGGGCGTATTGTATGTGGCAGGGATATGAAGTAAGTGATGAAGAACAGGGGCAGACAGAGAAAGAGAGGGAACTCTGGAAGTACTGTAATAAAAGAAGTAGGCTGGAGAGGGGCGGGAGGGTTGGAGGGAGATAAATTTGAGGGAAGCAGATAGGTGAAGGACTGTTCGAAAAAAGTGTGTGAGAAAGAGAGAGCGAGAGAGAGAAGGCGGCCAGCGGAAGCAGAGGTACGGATGAGAACAGAACGATAGGCGAAACACCGAAAGGGAGGTATATTTCCAAAAAAGAGTGATAAAGAGGGATCTGGGTAGAACATAGAGAAAAATGGGGAGAGTGGCGCCAGTGAGAGAGAGAGGGTAGGAGGGAAAAGGAAAAAGAGGAGTAAAGGGAGGGATGGAGGGAGATATTGTGGCAGAGATAAGAAGAGAGAAATTGAAGCAAGAAAGCGTGGCAAACACGGGCTGAGTAGCATTAAACGATCGGCCAGCAATAAGGAACAGAGCACAACAATGAACTGATCAAAAATGAGAAATAACATTGGACGTGCAACATAAAAAGGAGCGATATACACCCTTAGCGATTTAAGATAACAATGGAGTACCTAAATTTTGGTACGCTGGTATGGAGTTGGACCCTGCTTATCTCGAAAGGAAGTCCAGAGGGTCAAATAGTTTGCCACTTTCTTCTCTCGCGTAACAAAATATTTCAGTAAGGGGTAGTAAACAAAGAAACGTGAATTTCTTGGTCGTAAATTCGTCATAAATTCTTAAATATATTTAGGGAATAAAGAAACTAATTTGTAAATAACTTCGTTTGAGTATAATGGTAATATCAAATGAGATTCAATAGACGGTCGCATTATACTCTGCTAACGAGGCACTGGAGGAAAATTTACGCTGTGCCTGTCACTGGCCTTCCACTAGTATTTTCACGCTTTTTTCCCAAAATGTTTTACTGTAAGAAACACTAGCCATTGTACGTTTAAAGTGTACTGACCATGAGCTACTGATCAGTGCTCAAAAGTACGCAGTCCAACATAAAAACGATATAACTTGCTTCGGTATCCATAAATATAACACCCACATCAGATCGACTTCATTCTAGTGAGAGATAGATTCCGGAATCAAATAAGAGACTGTAGAGCTACGCAGGCCCAGACATCGATAATGACTATAATATGGTAATACAGAATGTGAGCTGAAATTCAAAAAACTTAAGAAAAGAACTTGTGAGATATGAGATCTGAATATACTAAAGAATGATATGATTGGATCGACATACAAGGAACAAACAAACGTCATTACGGTAATGAACAACAGTAGAAATATTAAAAAAAGCTCCTCGAAAAGCAGTATCGTACACTTA
Organism: Schistocerca gregaria; assembly: GCF_023897955.1. NCBI lineage: Eukaryota > Metazoa > Arthropoda > Insecta > Orthoptera > Acrididae > Schistocerca > Schistocerca gregaria. The sequence goes on along the minus strand of NC_064927.1, from coordinate 348,155,336 downwards.
TCAAACGAAATGGCTGGGAGACAGTTGGCAAAGCATAAAAAAGAATTGGTTATAGAAAGCATAATTTCAAAATAAATTCAAGACGTAAGCCGAGAGATGACAGCAAGGACCGAGATAATATAGAACATTGAGAAACGAAATCAACCGAGAGTCTACCAGGAAAAAGGCTAAACAACAATTCTTGGAGGACCAAGACAAAGAGGTGAATGAAATGATCGAGGTAGGAAGGTTGTAATCTGCCTACAAGTGCAAAGTCTAGATGACGTAGAATAGCATTATATGAGCGGAAAGACGTAGCAGAAGGGTGGAAACGATACCTCGAAAAACTGTGTGCAGAAAATAGTATCTCGAACGGGGGAACGCTGAGTAAGAAGAGGAACCTGGCACTCAGGCAGCTAAAACCTGGGAAAGACACTGGAGTTGATGATATACCAGCAGAACTAACCAACGTTGCTGGAGAACAGCTACTTGAAGAACTGTTCCATTCCATACAAGTTATAGACGAAACCGGGGAGCTCCTAACAGGCTTTAGAAATGGGTCATAGTGCCAATACAAAAGAAAGCATCTGCAAACAGATGTGAACAATATAGGACCCTTATTTGGTAACAAACGACTCGAAGTTTCTGACCTCTGTCATTCTAAGGCGTATAGGAGGCAGGACAGACCCAATGATCACAGGCGACCGGTTTGGCTTTAAAAGAGGTGTAGCAAAAGCCGGCTTACGATAAATACCAGAGAAAAGACTAAAGAAGGATCAAATCCCATATATTGCCAGCATCAACTTAAAAAAAGCATTTGACGTGTTAGAATGGCGACAGATTTTTAGAATGCTGAGAGAGAATGGCGTAAAGTTCATATAAGGGCAGAGGAGTAATACAGGGACTGTGTGTAGAAGAGCTTGCTGTAGTAAGGTGTTGCGAACGTCAAGGAGAAGGTACCATTAAGTAGAGTATACGACAGAGCTGTTCACTCTCTTCGGTCATTGTCAATGCATACTTTCAGAGGGCAATACATAAAGTTAGTGAAAAATTGGGAGCCATAGGAGTAATTAATATTAATGGTAAGAAAACATATAGGCTGAGATTGGCTTGTAGGATCATATTGATAAGTGAAGATGCGAAATCATTAGAAGTGATGCTGGTCCAGATGGAAACCACCTCAGCTCTTCCTACAATATGAAAACGACGTTGCCCACGTTGACTTAACATTGATCGACTGGACACAGTGGAATACTTTGTCTAACTTGGGAGTAAAATTGCATCAGCCGGAAGACCAAACAAGGATACTGCAAGCCTAATGCACCGGGCAGAAGCTGTTTTTAACAAGAGAAGAAACGTTTCCACATACAACAGCATAGACAAACGTGTCAGGAAAAACCTCATAAAGACGACTGTTTGGCGTGTGATGCTGTACGGAAGTGAATTACGGACACTCGGAGAAGCAGAAAAAAAAATAACAGCCTTCGACATGTGGTGGTCCCGCATTTTGTATGCCGCCTGGAAGGCGGCGCGTGGGTAGGAGCAGGAGCAGGAAAATTATGTCGGTACTGCAGTGAGTAAAAATGGTTTACTGGTGCAAGACAGAATGCATAACTTTGTACATATGCGAAGTCTTAGATCCGTCGTATGTAGAGCAAAGCTGAAGGGAAGTGTTCTGGCTGGCTGCACCTGATGAAATGGGCTGAAACAGTCGCGGAGCTCGTAGACATCAACAGCACCGGCTAGAGGGCGCTGTCGTCTGTGTCTCTTGGTAGTGCCAACCTTTGAAACTATGTGGCATCTTTACTATCGATACCACACCGCACAATGCTCCAGATTTCCTGGGTGGACAAGATATCAAACGAAGAATTGCTCCATAGAGTGGAGGAATGCAAGCCTTGTCTCCTGAAGGTAAGCAAACACAGAATGGGTACAAGAGTCGGTCTTCTGCTGAGACATGATGGTCACATTAAAAGTATGACTGAAGGAAAGCAGTACACCGATACAAGACTACATCGATCAGATCGTGGAGGATTGGTGCAGCAACTCTTATACCGCTCTCAACAGGAATGCCAAGGACAGAAATGCATGGCAAACTTCTGCTAACCAACCTGGTGGTTGTAGACTTAAGAAGGCCCATGCTATGAAATACTCGCATCGTGAGATTCTCTGTTTCCATGCCGAAAATTTTCATCGGCTCCTCAACGTGCATGCACACAAATACTTCACCTCAGAGGTCAAATACCTGTCACTTTACCATAATCGCAATACAAGGTCTCCCTAGCTGCGACCGCGTTTTATACAAGAACATTCACAAGTTCCATCTCTGTTGCTGAGGCCTGTAAAAAGCTGGAGCACTTCATTTTCTCAACCTCATAACTTTTCCCAAAAAAATTAACACATGTGGGAATTTTCTCGCTGTCAAACAGTAAAGCAAATGGTCTCTGGGTTATGATTGTCTTCCTTTACATTCTTCAGTCAGTCACACGACATCCTTTCACATATGTATATTACTCGTCTTCTATCGCATATATCTTTGTCCCCATGTCCCATACCTTCTCCCGCGTTCTTTGCTACCGATGCTCTCAGTTTTAATATACCTGACTGTAATCTGCCGTTGTTGTCCTACTTTTCATGAACTAATATAGATCGTGCTCTTCCTATTATAAAAACTACAGTTTTCCACTATCCATCTCTCACAGTTACTTGTGGGTCATCCATCCCACATTAAATTTAATGCATCGTGGAGGGAGACCGAGTAGGACTCGAGCAGCGACAGTTAATCAGGCGATCGGCGCCCGAGTCTGGCTCGTGCAGTCCGTAAAACATGTAGCTGACACTGTGCTTCCTGACCTCTATGGTAGCCATGTAGACAGAACAAGGAAGGGCCTCTGCGCTGTACTGCCACGCAGTTTTCCAATTCTGAACTATCTGTCCTCCACAAAAGCGCTTTGTGTGTTTCTGCTGTTTGTAAGAGTCCCATACTACTTTCATCTGCTAACTGCCTCTTTGTTGGTGCACTGCTCACACTCTACATAGTGTTGTCGTTGGGACTTTCGACGATAGTGGTGTTTTCAATGCACAGGATGAAGAAATAGGCGCTCTCAGTTCAGACTGGGGAGTTCTGATACTGATACAGATTCTGTGGGACTATCTTCAGAGGTAAGTAATCAATCAAAGAAAAAAATGTGGTGAACCTTTCAAATATTGTATCGCCTAAATGAGCATTCGTATAACAACTGTGGTAGGAGAACGTATTGCAAAAATCGCACCTTACACGTGTTTCCAAAGCGTGCTCCGAAGTCGATAAGAGCGACAAGGGAAAAACGTGCCGAAGAGAAACGTCCTGTTGGTGTCCAGATTGTAGTGCAGCTCTTTCAATGCCTGAATATTTCAAAACATACGACACTCAGGCAAATTATGTCTAAAACTTAATATGTATTAATTTTTCTTCGGAATAAAACAAAGACTAAATAAAAAAGATTTTGATATCTGCTAATTATAATATTTCACTATTACATATCTAAAATACGGATTGTAAGGCGTACCCAGGAGCAGATATAGACTCAGATCACAATATAGTAGTGATGAAGAGTAGGCTGAAGTTCAAGACATTAGTCAGGAAGAATCAATACGCAAAGAAGTGGGATACGGAAGTTCTAAGGAATGACGAGATACGTTTGAAGTTCTCTAACGCTATAGATACAGCAATAAGGAATAGCGCAGTAGGCAGCACAGTTGAAGAGGAATGGACATATATAAAAAGGGCCATCACAGAATTTGGGAAGGAAAACATAGGTACAAAGAAGGTAGCTGCGAAGAAACCATGGGTAACAGAAGAAATACTTCAGTTGATTGATGAAAGGAGGAAGTACAAACATGTTCCGGGAAAATCAGGAATACATAAATACAAGTCGCTGAGGAATGAAATAAATAGGAAGTGCAAGGAAGCTAAGACGAAATGGCTGCAGGAAAAATGTGAAGACATCGAAAAAGATATGATTGTCGGAAGGACAGACTCAGCATACAGGAAAGTGAAAACAACCTTTGGTGACATTAAAAGCAACGGTGGTAACATTAAGAGTGCAACGGGCATTCCACTGTTAAATGCAGAGGAAAGAGCAGATAGGTGGAAAGAATACATTGAAAGCCTCTACGAGCGTGAAGATTTGTCTGATGTGATAGAAGAAGAAACAGGAGTCGATTTAGAAGAGATAGGGGATCCAGTATTAGAATCGGAATTTAAAAGAGCTTTGGAGGACTTACGGTCAAATAAGGCAGAAGGGATAGATAACATTCCATCAGAATTTCTAAAATCATTAGGGGAAGTGGCAACAAAACGACTATTCACGTTGGTGTGTAGAATACATGAGTCTGGCGTCATACCATCTGACTTTCGGAAAAGCATCATCCACACAATTCCGAAGACGGCAAGAGCTGACAAGTGCGAGAATTATCGCACAATCAGCTTAACAGCTCATGCATCGAAGCTGCTTACAAGAATAATATACAGAAGAATGGAAAAGAAAATTGAGAATGCGCTAGGTGACGATCAGTTTGGCTTTAGGAAAAGTAAAGGCACGAGAGAGCAATTCTGACGTTACGGCTAATAATGGAAGCAAGGCTAAAGAAAAATCAAGACACGTTCATAGGATTTGTCGACCTGGAAAAAGCGTTCGACAATATAAAATGGTGCAAGCTGTTCAAGATTGTGAAAAAAGTAGGGGTAAGCTATAGGGAGATACGGGTCATATACAATATGTACAACAACCAAGAGGGAATAATAAGAGTGGACGATCAAGAACGAAGTGCTCGTATTAAGAAGGGCGTAAGACAAGGCTGTAGCCTTTCGCCCCTACTTTTCAATCTGTACATCGAGGAAGCAATGATGGAAATAAAAGAAAGGTTCAGGAGTGTAATTAAAATACAAGGTGAAATGATATCAATGATACGATTCGCTGATGACATTGCTATCCTGAGTGAAAGTGAAGAAGAATTAAATGATCTGCTGAACGGAATGAACAGTCTAATGAGTACACAGTATGGTTTGGGAGTAAATCGGAGAAAGACGAAGGTAATGAGAAGTAGTAGAAATGAGAACAGCGAGAAACTTAACATCAGGATTGATGGTCACGAAGTCAATGAAGTTAAGGAATTCTGCTACCTAGGTAGTAAAATAACCAATGACGGACGGAACAAGGAGGACATCAAAAGCAGACTCGCTATGGCAAAAAAGGCATTTCTGGTCAAGAGAAGTCTACAAATATCAAATACCGGCCTTAATTTGAGGAAGAAATTTCTGAGGATGTACGTCTGGAGTACAGCATTGTATGGTAGTGAAACATGGACTGTTGGAAAACCGGAACAGAAGAGAATCGAAGCATTTGAGATGTGGTGCTATAGACTAATGTTGAAAATTAGGTGGAATGATAAGGTAAGGAATGAGGAGGTTCTACGCAGAATCGGAGAGGAAAGGAATATGTGGAAAACACTGATAAGGGGAAGGGACAGGATGATAGGACATCTGCTAAGACATGAGGGAATGACTTCCATGGTACTAGAGGGAGCTGTAGAGGGCAAAAACTGTAGAGGAAGACAGAGATTGGAATACGTGAAGCAAATAATTGAGGACGTAGGTTGCAAGTGCTACTCTGGGCTGAAGGGGTTAGCACAGGAAAGGAATTCGTGGCGGGCCGCATCAACTCAGTCAGTAGACTGGTGACAAAAAAAAAAAAAAAAAAAAAAAAAAAAAAAAAAAAGTTTCATCATATCTCGTGAAACATTATAAGCATTTATTATATTCACATTTACAAAACAATGATTTTCTAAAAACGTGCTAAAATAGCAGTCCGTATTTTCCATACAGGCTGACTGAGGCGTCTCGATCGTGGTTTTTGTTTTTATATCATGCGTGTAGTTATGAACATAATGTGCAATATGTAGACAGTTTGGTTAAAAGCATCAGACGACATAAGCTTATCAAAATAAGAAAACCAATAAATACTTCAAAAATCTTTCACAAAATAATATTATCGTCGTTTTGTTTCGTGGGATATCAGTATCAAATAAGCTACAATATTGCAGTCTGGGAAACCCAAGTTTGGTACTGACAACACAGTAGCATAGTTCCGTTGCCTAGCGATCGCAGGAAGCCAACCAATGACGGACGAAGACTGAATAGGTAGTAAAAACCACGTTGCCACACTGCAAAACAAATGGCGTGTCAGACATAACAGTGAGTTACTAGCGTGTAACAGATGCTATTCTTCTGCTTTGTTTAACTAGAAATTTATTTCGTAATTTATTTTGTTTTTAGTATTGATTCAAATTACGCTCAGTTTGTTGGGTGGTGCAATCCCAACACGTGCAGTGAAATGGAGAAGGGGAGTTCATACACACTAGGTCTGCGAATTCGTTTGTTCCGTGAGAGAGTACTTCAAAAACGAAAAAGAAAATAGTAAGTCCTTTATTTCCTGTTTTTCTGGTCGTAAAGAGGGCAGCAGTGCCTTTGAAATCCAGCAAAAGTTCAATTGAAAGCTTGGTGAAAGACGGGACAAAATAGCCTGTGATGAGACTGGCACATCCACACTGCAGGCAACAGGACACAATTGGAGGCTGAGGATAAAGGACGTGATAGGTTTGGATGATGTAGAGAAACACATTATTCGTGAGCATATATCTAACAACTATACGAGAAAGGAATATACAACACTTTCTGAACTACTTATGACGCTTCAGAGAGCCGAAGTTTATGAAAGAAGAGAAGGAGCATAGATAGTTCGAAATCTGTTTACAGTCAAATCCTGACGCAATGTGAGTGGAGTACCTCTACTACCATAAATGCAAAGCACTCAGGAATTTAAAGCGAGAAGGCATCATCGCTCGTTGGTAGTTAATAACGAAAAAACACAGCAAATAATGTTCAACATTACAAAAACTGCATTTCCATTGTTAGGTTTTAAAAAATAACTTTAGTATTCAGTGACCATGTTACACGCTTTCGTGGATGATGAAGAAGGGTAAATGCATCAATTTGAGACGGGAACCTGTTCTGGAAAAGGCCCGGGGGAGAGTTATAAGTGAAAATCTTTCTCATACCTCTGACACTAGACTACATGTACTGGCACTGTTGCTGCTACGATTGCAGGGTAGGAAACTTTCAGAGGTGGCAACATATCTATTGCACAAGTGCTCATAGCCCTTAACGTAAGCATTTTAGAGGGCATGTTTACTCGACTTTTCTTTTCGGTCTGTACTACCAGTCTCCAAAATATGGGAAGCAAATAGCTTGCCGTAAACTAGACGTGTTTCACAGTACCGAAGATGAATAAGTGCACTTACCTCTTAAGGCATGCATTTTACAGACCATGTTTACTAGACTTTTTTCTTGTTTTAGTCCGTATTACCGCCTCTGAAAGTTGTAGACCCTTGGTGCTGTGACCAAGTTACGACACCTGAAGGTGGGCGTAGAGAACCCGAAACCGGTCGTGTGATAATAATAGAACGTTACAGCTGTAGCGGTATTTTCAACCTCTGGTATTCTCCGCCCGGGGACTGGGTGTTTGTGTTGTCCTCATCATTTCATCCATCATCAGTCATGAAAGTGGTGGGTTTGGACTGAGTAAAGATTGTGAATTTGTACGGGCGTGGATAACCGCGCAGTTCAGCACCCCAAAAACCAAACATCATCATCAACCTCTTGTATAATGCTCAGTTGCCGATGTTCCTCCAGCACCATTGCTTGTATTCCCCAATTATCAGAAAGATTTTCACTTGTAACTTTCGACTTAGTTGTTTTCGGACTAGGGCCTTTTATCTCAAATAGATGCAGTTACTCTTCTCCATCATCCTGAAAGTTTGTAAGATCATCACGGAATCACCCCACATTTTTGCATCCTACATACTGATTAGCTCTTTGCAGATACTCATGTTCATGTATCAGAACTAGTAACCGCAAATAAATTTACTCATGATGATACGAGCTGCATGTTGTTCACAATTTTGTTTCTGCTACTAGATTGTGCGAGATGTACCTTCGGCGATGCTGCACGTCACATCCGGTAACATCCAAGATCTGGGGGATCCCCGACCTTACCTCGTTGACCATCTTCCGCTCTATTGTAATCGCTTTTGGACTCGGTTTGGCTTCCTTTATGAGCGCCCAATTTTTTTTCTATTCTGTGCGTCGCACTGGGGCGCTCTTTGCCGTAACTGAATAGGTTTGTGATAGCTGTGGGTGGGACGTTTCCTACCGCATGTAGAGCGCAGGTGACAACGCCTACTGATTTCCTAGTCTCCTTCATCTTGCTTTTATTACTGACGGTACAAAAGATGTCCATTATGTTTTTAGCCTTTTCGTCTTTACTGTTGTGAACCTCCCGACTAGGTCAGAAAAACCTATTGGTCGAAGTCTCTACTTCCGAACCCACCAATCTTGGATCGAACAAATGATAACCACGTTGTTTGGTCCCTTACCCACACCAACAGTGCCGCTTGTGCACTTAATCAGTAGAAATTTTTTGTCTTGCGTGTTACTAATGGATTTATACCAAAACTTTCCGTAAAGTGGAATCCTAAAGATCATTTTTATAGCATTAAAAAAAAAAGATAATCAGTTTTGAGCTCATAAACTATTTATTAAAACGGTAACCGATTTCAATCAATTACAGTCATCCTCAGAGCAATCTACTCAAGCGGTGAGAGGGGGCCGTGGACGGAACACGAATTACATGTGCAAAGACGTCAGCTGCTCGACTATTAGCAGTCAGCGTTTGTATCTTTGCATACACAATTCGTGCTCAGTCCTCCGCCCCCGCTCACCACTTGAAGAGACTTGTCTGAAGATAACCAAAATTGATTGGTTACAATTTCTATAAAAATTTTATGTGATCAAGAATGCTTAAAAAAAAGGTAATTTTTTATCTCGTTGCATGTTAACCATGGACCTAGAAACGACGGAGAGACTCCTTCCCCGACGCAGCCGCAGTAGTCCACAACCCCACGGTGACTACCGCAGTCCACTTCACCCCTCCGCCACCCCACAATGAACCCAGGGTTATTGTGCGGTTCGGTCGGTGGACCCCTCCCCCCCCCCCCTCGCCAAACGGAACGACTCACACTAGACGAGTGTAACCCCTATGTTTTGCGTGGTAGAGTAATGGTGGTGTACGCGTACGTGGAGAACTTTTTTGCGCAGCAATTGCCGACATAGCGTAGTTGAGGTGGCATAAGGGGAACCAGCCCGCATTCGCCAAGGCAGATGGGAAACCGCCTAAAAACCATCCACAGACTAGGCGGTTCACCGGACCTCGACACAAATCCGCTGGGCGGATTCGTGCCGGGGACCAGGCACTGCCCGCGCCAGAAAGCCGGACGTTAGACTCGACTAACCGGGCGGGCAATTTTTTTTATCTTACACACATCGCTGTTGTCTAGCAAACGTTTTCCAAAATGTCTTTTACTATAAATTATCGGTAATTGTTTGCAATGTGTACGAGAAATAGTCACGTAGCGTCGAGAAAAGAACGCTGCCACTTTCATTGCAGTTCAGTCCCATACCGTCTTTACGTATCTCGTATCACAGAAGACCTCTAGCGTCATCGAACTCCACTGCTTGAATGTCTCCCACTCGCACAAAGGTACGTACACCTTTTCGTGAACGGTGAATAGCAGCCCTTTTACTTCTTTTTTTCTCTCTCTCTCTCTCTCTCTCTCTCTCTCTCTCTTCCGGCGCTTCCTCGATCTACTCGTCGTGTGCTCTGAATTTCCGAATTGGAATACGCCCTCGCAGAGACCCGCTCGGCCAAGAGCCAAGTACGAGCGACGACAGACGGTCCGGTCGGTGATATTGCGATGGAACTCGAGTGATTGTGTGTTTTAATTAATCGAGGGCAAGTCGTCGGTCCTGCGATTGATCGTAGAGGGCCCGAACGGTCCAGGGAGGGAATAAAAGGAAGCAATTACGGTGGCGCCGCGCAGCGGCGATTTTCGGGAGGCAGGACTCTCGTCTAGTAGCACACCGCCTGTGGCATTTGTTTCGGGACTTTAATAAAGATCTGGCCCTGCGCGGACGTCCAGTGTGCGCCGCCCACACAACATACACACACACAAACACAGACACAGACACACACACACAGACACACACACACACACACACACACACACACACACACACAGAAAGAGAAAGAGAGAGAGAGAGAGAGAGAGAGAGAGAGAGAGAGAGAGAGAGAGAGAGAGAGATAGAGAGAGTGGGGGGGGGGGGGGATTTAGTGGAGGTCTGATTGTAGCCTGGTCAACGAGACGCCCTGGTTCTCGGCAAGACGATATTTTCCGTCACAGAAAAAGGAGCAGCGTTTAAATGAAATACCAGGGCTTAATTCAGGATCGACGATGGCATTAGTGAAAAAAAAGTTCAAATGTCTACGCTTTCTACCGTCCAGCGTTTAAGGCCAATCTTGGCTTTCTCGCATGATTCCACATCAGAAGAACAAATCTTAATGGTATTTATGGGAGGATTAGCTGATCGTACATAATATTAGTTACTCCCTAGGAGGAAATCAAATGTTCAGAAAACGATAAAGTGTGTAGGAGGATTTCATCTTTGTATAAGACAGTATTTTCTCAAACACTTTTTGCTATACATGTTTTACGCTGGTACACTATTCTCTGTGGGTTTTCCGTTATTTTACTTAGCAGCGCATTATGTTGCTAGCATTGTTTCCCGCTTAACAGTGAATGAATTACCGATAAAGCCAGTGGCGATGGTCTAAGACCAATGAACCCTGTATGGAAAATAGTGTCCTCCTCGACAAGTAATAAAACATAGAAAAACCGTATGCCTAAGGCTGAAGAAACGAGTAAATATTGCCTCACTTCTCGGAGCACCTGAGAATCGAAACATCTCTCATCGAGACATTCGTCAACTATTTGACAGCCATTGCTGGGTACAGAATTCAGCTACACTCATCCACACATTACGGTATTCAGTTACAAGCGTCAATGTTGATGCTACAAGTTTTGCAATGTCATCAGGTGAGTAACATTCGTTACGTCGCCATCCTCATCTTTTGTCATTGCTCACATCCAAAACAGAATTTTCTTTGTCAATGTACTATCTATCAGCCTCATTTTACAGTCGGCATTACGTGTTCTATTCCAGTTAGTTTCAGAACCAGTTATCTATTTCCGTGTAACTCCCAAGAAGTACCTCTCCCTCCTGAATGATATTTCCACGATTTGACTGTAAAACTTCTTTATTTTATATTACTATGATGATTACAGCATTAAGCCATTATAAAGTACACCATTGCTCGTATAATTGGACTATGTTAAGTGAAGTCATCCTCAAGACTTTTGAACTGTGTGTCCCAGCGTGTAGACAAGTAGAATGTCAACTACTTTATGGCAGACACGTATCAAACATGTTCTCCAACCATAACACAATTGAGCCACAGAATGGACACTAATACAGCAGTTCCCTGTGCAGTGAATAAAGTTTGAAAATAGGAAAATATTATCGAGTATCACTCCGGTGCTCACTGTTTATCGTTCTCATTTTGAATGATATTTGCTTCAAAGTTTGCCGGCCAGAGTGGCCGAGCGGTTCTAGGCGCTACAGTCTGGAACAGCGCGACCGCAATGGTCGCAGGTTCAAATCCTGCCTCGGGCATGGATGTGTGTGATGTCCTTAGGTTACTTAGGTTTAAGTTGTTCTAAGTTCTAAGGGACTGATGACCTCAGAAGTTAAGTCCCATAGTGCTCAGAGCCATTTTAACCATTTTTGCTTCAAATTTTGTGCGTCACTGCTAAATGTCAAAACATGTAGCACACATAAATTTTTACATTTTCTCTTCAGTCTCATCGGAACTTACTCAAAATCCTATTAATTTTTACTCTCCAAATCATTGTGCGCAAAACAGAATTGTTATCTTGGTTGGAGACCCCAAACCACACCATTAATCAACCATGCCGACTAAACCCCCGAATACACTGTTGCCTTTTTCTGTTGTTGAATGTTTATTGTCTTGTCATTTCGCGTACCTTTATCTTGAAGGTACAGGTCAGAAATGTGCTATTTCTCACAGTGCTTACCTTGCATTTGTGATGTTCTTCCGGCCTTATTTCCACATCTAAATCGTGTATTAGTTTCGTAAGGTTATAACACTATAGGTTTTAACTCTGCTCAAATTTCCCTCGTTTTCACCAGCGATGGCAGCAGCTGCTGAAAAATGCCCTTAGGTGGCGTATTAATAATGTTTGTTGAGGTTGTACGTAGGCTGTTTAGGTTTTTATGTTGGTAACGCCATGTAGCGCTCTGTATGGAAATCACTGGCTGTGTTGTGTGCAGTTTGTGGCTGGTTCGTAATATTGGAATATTCGCTATTGTAGTGTCGGGCAGTTGGATGTGAACAGCGCGTCGCGCTGCGCAGTTGGAGGTGAACCGCCAGCAGTGGTGGATGTCGGGAGAGAGATTGTAGAATTTTGAGAGCGGACGATCTGGACGGGTGTCCATCAGAAAGAATAAGTTTGTAATACTGAATATCATGAACTGATATATGATGACTTTCGAACACTATTAAGGTAAATACATTGTTTGTTCTCTATCAAAATCTTTCATTTGCTAACTATGCCTATCAGTAGTTAGTGACTTTATTGAGCTGACAGTATTGGCGATCGCTGTATTGCAGTAGTTCGAGTAACGAAGATTTTTATGAGGTTAGTAATTCATGAAAAGTGTAGGTTATTGTTAGTCAGGACCATTCTTTTGTAGGGATTATTGAAAGTCAGATTTCGTTGCGAAAAATATATTGTGTGTCAGTTTAGTGTTGATCAGAATAAGTAAAGAGAGAAATCTCTGAGTACGTTGAGTTCTGCTCAGCTGTTTGAAAATCATATTACATAAGAGGGTTATCAGCACAGTAGTTCATAAATTTTTCTAAGGGTGTGTTTCAAGCTGCCCCTATTAATTTGGTAACGATGTGTATGACTCGCTCAGTAAAGAAATCTCGCATCGACGCGCTAGGTTTCGGCACATGTGCGGAGTTACTGGGGTGCATTGTGTTGGACGTAAAATTTCCGTTAATTTCGGAGGTGACCTTTCTCCGTTCCAGTGAGCATCTGTGCGGATGTCTGAAAATAAAGTTGGGGAGGGGGAGGTGAAATCGGGAAACGACCACACAGGCAGTGGGAGCCCTGAAGTGTGTGAGGGGGGGGGGGGGGGGGGGGAGAGGGGGGTGCAGGTAGTGAGGTTTTCTCTTCATATTACCCACCCGGCTTGCGTCGCTGGAGTGGTGCCGTATCGAATAGCGTCGAGAGCCCGTCACTAGCGATTGACGAGCCGATGACGTCAATGGACCGCAGTGGCGCGTCCTGCGCCCCCTAACACCCGATTTCGCCGTTAAGACATTCGAGGAAAACCGGCGCCAAGCAACCAGCGACTGACAGGGATTGTTCGGCGTCAGACGGCGACAGCTAGTCAGCCGTTCGCAGAGTCAGGCGGCGTGATCGGCAGCTGACGGACGCGACACCCGGGCTGCACGTGCGCGCCTTATCCGGTATCACGGCGCCGCGTTTGCGCCCAGGGCGTGCAGAGCCGGCGCTTTGAGGGCACGCGATATTCCTCCATAGCGCGGAAACGACGCGGAGGGAAGACTCCGGAATTCCCGCGCCAGACAAAAGAGAGGCGGAAACCGGAGGTGCGTGCCGCACGCCAGCGGCTTTCGGCCTTTTTGGCGAACGGGCGTTGTATTCGGCGGTTAATATACGATCAACAGCGACTTTTTATTGGGTCGGACTGCGGTTTACGGCCAACACTTTGTTGCAGCAGGTTTTATTTGTGTTATCTGAGACGGGAAACCAAACTTTGTTATTGTTGGTAGCCACCATGTCCCACTACGAGAAAGGGTTGATATTTCTTTGATTTACTTCACGATGGGCCTAATACTTCCTCTCACTATTGTATTTCCCTCTTCCTACTCAAATTCAAATGGCTCTGAGCACTATGTGACTTACCTGCTGAGGTCATCAGTCCCCTAGAACTTAGAACTACTTAAACCTAACTAACCTAAGGACATCACACACATCCATGCCCGAGGCAGGATTCGAACCTGCAACCGTAGCGGTCACGCGGTTCCACACTGAAGTGCCTTCAACCGCTCGGCCACCACGGCCGGCTTCTTCCTACTCCTCCTCTTCCTTCTTTCTTGCCAGCCGCGGTGGCTGAGCGGTTCTAGGCGCTTCATTCCGGAACTGGGCGATTGCTACGGCCGCAGGTTCGAATCCTGCCTCGGGCATGACTGTGTGTGATGTACTTAGGTTAGTTAGGTTTCAGTAGTTCTAAGTTCTAGGGGACTGATGACCTCAGATGTTAAGTCCCATAGTGCTCAGAGCCATTTGAACCCTCTTTCTTATTCCTCTTCCTCTTCTTCAACTCTACAAGACTGCATGAAACCCCACTGAGACTCGAATGATAAGAGATTTCTTAAAGCGATGAATAAAGCAACGAGTCATTGTTAACCTTTCCACATAGCGTTCTTTCCTCTGTTTCCTGTCCTGTCATCCCGGATTTAGCAGTGTTAGCGGTAGAGTAAATGCGGATAACGTACCTATCGTCATCCCCTCCCCCACCCCTCCAGCGGCTGATCTTGTGCACCCCATCTTTTTGCGTCTAGTGTCATCCCTTATCAAAGTGTGAGAACGTTTGCGAATCGTGTAGGTTCCAGCCCGATATTCACCTGGCCGGATGTGGTAAACCTCCTAAAAACTACATCCAGGCTGGCCGGGCACACCGGTGCTCGTCGTTAATCTGCCGCGCGGATTCGATCCAGTGCCGGTACACCTCCCCGAATCCTCGAAGCGACGCGCCCTGTCCGGGACGGCAGGTAGTGTCAGGCGTTCCCCAAGGCTTAGTATTAGGTCCTGTACTCTTATCTCTGTATGTCAATGATGTGTCATCGATTCTGACCTATTGCAAGTATCATATGTATGCTGACCTTCAGTTGTATCAAAGTGCGAAACCAAGCAATCTTAAGAATGCTATTGAAAATTTCAATACTGCCCTCGATGCACTATCTATCATATGTATGCTGATGACCTTCAGCTGTATCAAAGTGCGACACCAAACAATCATAAGAATACTATTGAAAATTTCAATACTGCCCTCGATGCACTATCAAAATGGGCACAGGACATAGGACTAAAACTAAACCATCTAAAACCCAAGCAGTACTTGTTGGTCACTCTACCCTCATTAGCCGAAAACATCGGGAATCCGTACAATCTCTTATCCTAAATGGGACAAATATTAACTTCTCTCCCTCAGAAAAGAGTTTGGGAGTAATAACAGATGAAAATCTAAACTGGACAGAGCACATAACTGCAGTGTACAAAAAAGCATCAGCATCCCTTCATGTTCTACAAAAATACAAAAAACTCTTCCCTTTCGATCTACAAAAGAAATTACTACAAACGCTTATACTCCCAATCATTGACTACAGCGATATTATCCTACAAGGCCTCTGTCAGGAAAATTCGCGAGGTCTGGAACTGTTCATGAATGCCTGCGTCCGATAGATCTGTGACGTTCAACCTTTTGATCACATTTCACCAGCATATGCAAAATTGTCCTGGCTGCGTGCAGACAAACGCAGAGATTTCCATACACTCTGTCTCATCTACTGCCTCATAAATGTAGACTGTCCCTCGTATCTCTCCTCGTCCTTAACGCTTATGTCGGAACAACATGACAGAAACACACGTTCCCATCATAATAAAATCCTCTCTGTTCCACTGCATCGCTCAGTCACCTTCTCCAAATCCATTACTGTAGCGGGAACGCGACTCTGGAATAAATTCCCTCGTTATGTTAGAGAACTTAAAAACATGACCGCCTTCAAGAAACCATAAATGACGTATCTGCTTCAACAACAGTAATGCCTTCCTCTATACATGAACGCACTTCACCTCATTACTTCCCTCTTTCCCCCTCCTTAAATCTCCCGTCCTCAAACCTCGCTGTAATAGCAAACATCTACTTTACACACCAAGATATTAATGTACATCTGCACAAATCTTCACTACTCTTGCCAATTTTTCTCATGTTTGTCATTATTATTTGATTTTTTTACTGTTATTATTATTGGTCATAATTTTTATGTCTAGCACCTGTTGTAAAAATACTGCCAGCATTTACTTTACTGGGTCTTAGTCACTACTCTTTATTCATAATGTCACTAGAGTAATCTAATTTCCTTATTTAAACTTTTGTCATGATGTAACTCTGATGTGTGAAATGCTGCATGTGTGGAACACTGGTCCGATGTAAGAGAGTGCCTGATGGCCCTAATCTGATCAGGATAAATAAATAAATAAATAAAATAAATAAAAATGTACTGAGGAGCGCACTTATCTGGGCGACTCCGTTTTCAAAAAGCTTTGACGATGAGAAACCGATAGATTCTTTTGTGATCAAAAGAAATTGCAGGTTCTTCGTCTGAAATACGATGTAAACGACATCAAACGAAAATACACACAGTTGTGTTTAACCTCTTGTTAAAGCATTATCAGCTTGTAAATACTTCATGGAACGGACACACAAATGCTGACATTAATTATATCTTATTCCTACAGTTTTTCGTCATAAACCATGTTTACGGCCCGATACGAAACACAAAACAAAAATCATGTCAATACACAGGAATAAAATGAGCTACTAGGTGACAAGATTATATTTGCTGACAAATGGCACTGGAAATAACGTCCAGAGTCACAGATTATACTTGCTGACAAATGTCATTGTTATTTACTCAATCCTGACACAAACATTATGACAATTGTTTATATCCTTGAAAGTACTTATGATCATGTGACTGTATAGTCTTCGTTAATTTGGTACGCTTTTAGTATATCATTTCCGAAAGATTATGATACTGATTACGTAATAGGATATCCTCCTAACGGGTCATACCTGTTCTTATTGTTTCACATGATTGTGACTGTGAAAATTCCTGATAACCTTTGCTGAAGATGGTTCAGATACTGGGTCTGATACAGTACATTTTTCGTAAAAAATCTGCAAATTGAGCCTACACCTTTTAGTTATGCATGTTAGCATGAAATGGATATTAGCAGTTTGGTATTTGACTCATTCTGGTAACTTTCTTATATTGTCTTGTAAAGATACTACTCTTTAGTCTTTATGACGACAAAGATTTTACTGTAGAGTAAAAGAGCCTTTTGTAATGTAAGTGTAAAAGTTTATTGCTTTGTCTTCTTGAAAATGTTTCGTTACAATACAATTTTGTAATGAGATCTAAGATTGGTGTTATTTTCATCATGGACGCGAATGTAATATCTTTCTAGTCCTTGATCTTTGAATTGTTTACTATCAGTTCTGGCCATATAATGCCGGCATATGTCTCGTGTTGGTTCCCTCAGATTGTTCCTCTTCACCCAGTTATCATACTTGTAATGTTCGAAATGAACGATACTTTTAGCTCTGAAAGGTAATGTTGGCTATATATTTGTTTTCCGACGTAAGCAGTTTTTCTGTTGTTACATTTGAAATTCTCTTGCGAACTGGTAGGCCGTTTTCTTTCTTCTTTTTGACATGATTTTTGTTTTGTATTTCGTACAGGACTGTGCACATGGTGTATAACCGAAACCGGCCGGAATAAAATATAAATTACGTTAGCATTTGTGTGTCGTGCATAAAACAACTGTATTTATTTTGTGATCGCAGTCTCGTGTAATTTCTCATATGACATGAAGTATTTATTATTATTTTTACAAGCGTAATTTCAACTTTTAAATCATTTTCAAATTGTTAAGGTGCCGAAAACACTCAGTCTCTCGTTTCTAAACTAGTAACGGCTTTGTTTCGAAGAACAGAAGTTATTACTACACATTTTCTCACGCTAGTACCGTGTCATCACTTCTGATTCGTAGCCAGATTTGAAAGTTAGTAATCCCATGCAACATTATGCCTCCCCACACCGTAAGACCTGGACCATCAGAACGGTGACATTCGATAAAGCTCCTGGGTGCATTATGTGTTTCTACCTCTTGCCATATTAGGGTAAGTCCAGATTTTTGAAAACGATACACTCACCGATCAGCTTTATTGCGACGCTTTACTCCTTCCCCACATGCGTCTTTTCATAAATGCATTCGCCCCACAATTCCTTTGAATGGATGAGAGTGCGCTACTACATCGAATAAGGCAGTTAGAGAGCTCTTGGCACGAAAGGATATTCGGCGAATGGACTGGCCTACCCTTATCCCCGACTTAAATCCAGCTGGTCGCTAGTGTGATGCGTTGGGAGGACATATTGCAGCACTTGCAAATGCACCAAAGTTCATCAAGCAGTTGTCAATGGCGCTGATGAAGAAATAGGACACCTATAACGCCTATGACATGTACTACTTGCCAACCTCGTGCCCTGCACGGGAGCACGATGGACAGAACACTCAGCCGTCCATAGTGATCCCATACCATGAAAGAACCAAGTTCCGCTGTTTGTAATGTTCACAGGGCCATCATGAATCGCGGTGTCTTCAATGTAGTTATTGCCTTTGATAAAGTTATTTTAAATCAAAAGCTGCAATTTGACATTGCATTAAATGTACTTTTATGAGCTACAGAAGCCATATAGAACCATCTTCAAATCGGTGGAGACGGATTGTTAAATGACCAAACGATTCGAGCTTTATTTGCGCTGTTTCATTAATCATTTTCATACGAGAGAGAGAACCTATCTTCGCTAGTACCGCAGTCCGATTTTCTTAATTCCTATGTCGTTGCCGGCGTCGGTGGCCGTGCAGTCCGGAACCGCGGGACTGCTACGGTCGCAGGTTCGAATCCTGCCTTGGGCATGGATGTGTGTGATGTCCTTGCGTTAGTTAGGTGTAAGTAGTTCTAAGTTCTAGGGGACTGATGACCTAAGATGTTAAGTCCCATAGTGGTCAGAGCCATTTGAACCGTTTTGAACCTATGTCGTTACAGAGTACAGAGTTTATAAAAATTTTGCAGTTTAAGGTCACTGAACAATGACGGCAGACCACCAAAACTTGTTGGCCTGAAATGAAGGACATTTTTTGTATTTGACGCTGGGAACTATTTATGATATCTTTCATTTTTTCCAGATTCAGACTGTCGCATGTTACAGGCAGTAGCGCAATATTCAAACGACAATTCAAATCCCATTGCTATTATATGTGCCTTCTTGACGCGAGAAAAGTTCGCACGCGAAGCTTTGTGTTGCATGTTGTTTAACTGTAGAATTTTCCATTGTAGGATATTCTCTATCGAGGTGGCACATTTCAAAGAGTCATTTCTGTTCGTCTCACTGTGTATTTCTTTCGGTTATCTTCTGTACTGTACTGTATCAGTTATTACTCTATATGGTCCAAGTTTCATCTTCCTGTTTTGTTTGGCAGAGACACATCTTGCGAAAGTTACTATCGACTTTATTGCTGTTTTAGGCGAAAATGTGCATATGTAAAAACTAAAAGAGATGAAACTATATTCTTCAAATACATTTATTACACAAATTGAATACCTCTTTTCTAAGCTCTATGTTTCAGCATTGTGACCTTCCGTAGACGGTACGTTTTATTTATTAGACTGTGCTCCACTCTTCACTCCAGCCTTACACATTACTTCCCATACATCGTGCTCTTCTACACGAATTTTATTGCTTCAAGTGTATTTTCTTCTTTTTTTAAATGTCAGTCTTTAATTATTGTAGCTTTATAATTTAAATCTATTGTTGATGATGATGCAACCACTTTTATATGCTCTGTGAGCTTATTCTAATAATAATAATAATAATAATATGATGGTGTAGTTCCGTTACTTGGCTTCGATTAATTCTTCCCTCAGCCTTAGAGGTAGTGGTGATCCCATTCGGCTTGCAGTGGAGAGAAGTGAGCTGTGATCAGGAATGCAACACGTCCAGGTGTCTGCGAAAATATCCGATTGACCTAGTTTTTGAGGCTGTTTGGCGTCTGTCTAGGAGTAGGAGGGTGGGAGGGGATACAACGCAACTGTCCGATATAAATGCGGATCTTTTGTGTGTGTGTGTGTGTCGGAGACATTCGAATGATTTGAAATAAATATATTTTAGTAAAGCTTACTTAGAATTAAGCAACGTGTGTAGTTTCTTTCGTTTTATAATAACAGACGAACTCTTCATCGGCAGATTTTATGTGTCTGCGAAAATATCTGGTTTGACCCGAATGTCCGGGGTTCCCGAAGCCTCTATCTGGGGTTGAAAAGTGAAGCAGTGACAGCCTTACCCATGATATGTAATAAGAATTTCAAGAAAGTTGGTGAAATAGCTTGCAATACATGAACGATTACAAAAACGAGCATAACTGAGCACTAACAGCATGTCCAGTACAATGAGCGAATATGTTTATTTTCATGTCAAATCTGTATTTCACTTATAACATGAGTAGTTACAATATTAATCCCATTTACTCCCGAAGCAGGCCACGTGCAATAACTCAACGTAGGAGGCGTAACATAAACACAGTCTTACCTGACAATCACTCTGACGTGACATCTGATTAACCAAATGCTCCGTGCGACAATAGTTAGCCCTGAGACGATTCTGCTCTCAAATTTTTTCAACAGTCTGTCGTGTTTTAAAGCGTCTTTTAAATGCCTTAGGCCATCGGCAGCTATAATCCGCAGTTTCCGGACTATTCTCAACAGGTTACTTCTAATTTTTCTCTTGGCCATTTTCGGTTAAAAGTGGGGAATTTGTTGTGGGTCATCGTGAAATATTTCCGATTCAGATCTTATACATTCATGAACTTACGGCAAGTGGCAGCGCTAAACGGAGCGGCGTCTGTACAAAGGTGTGCTCCAAGCACAGAGCTGCTATCGACTTTCATTTGGCGGAAACCAGTATTCACAGGTGCTTAGAGAATATCTATAAAGACCTGGCAGTAAACAAAAGCAGGTTTGATCGTTGTACCAGGCAGCTACCATCACCAAAACACGGTGGAATAAATTCGTCCGATGCCCCGCGTACTGGCCGGCCGCACACAGCTATGACCTGTGCGATTTTGGAACGTGCGGACACTCTCATTCGTGGTTATCGGAGGATCACAGTCAAAAACCTTGATGCGCAACTGGACGTCTCTGTTGGTAGTGCTGACATACTCGTCCCCCAGCTGCGGTACTCAAAGGCGCGTGCCCGCTGGCTTCTTCGCCGCCCAACGGAAGACCATTAAGAGCAACGAAGGAACGTATGTGCGGAATTGCTTAAGCGTTACGAGGATGATGGTAGCAGATTACTGTCGAATATCGTCTCAGGTCATTAATCATGGGTTTATTTCTTCGAACCGAAAACAAACCCACAATTCATGGAGTGGCGGCACACATCTCTTCCGAAGAATGAAGCTGCACCGTCATTCGGTGAAGTTATGGCGACTGTTTTCTGGGACACTGTCGATGTTATTGTGTGTTATGTCCTCCTTTAAGGTGCAATTTTCAACTCTGAACTGTATTGTCTTACCCTCAGGAAACTGAAGAAACGACCTCAGCGTATTCGTCGCCAGAAAAATGCACATCGATTTCTCCTTCTCCATGAAAACGCGAAGTCTCACACAGGCGAGAGGGGCTCACAAAATTTCATTGGACTGTCAATCCTCATCCATCTTACAGCCCAAATCTCGCACCTTCCAACTTCCATCCGTTTGACCCAATATAGGATGGTCTCCGCAGGAAGTAGTTCGTGGATAATGGGAGGTTACAGATATAGCAAGATGTAGGCTCTGACGTCGAGCATTAGAGTGGTGTTATGCGGGCGTGCAAGCTCAGTAATGTTACGTTGACCGGATATTATGTTGAAAACTAGAACTTTGTAGCCAAAAGAGTGGGGAATAACATGATGCATTGAAATCCTGAAAAAAAACCTGCTTGTAAATAACAATGTGTTGCATTAATTATTGAATTTTTAATATTCATTTAGTTGCCTCTGATGTATATCAGTTTCTAACTCCCAGCACGATGCTTTATAATTAGAGCGAAAATGATATAAAAGTCGAGTACTGTATTTTTCATTAAGAGAAAAGAAAAGATTAAGGTTTATTGTCCCCTTGACAACGAGGTCATTCTATACGGTGCAGAAACGCAGTGTAGAGAATGGTTCGGGAAGGAAATCAGTTGTACCTTTTCTAAGGCAACCTCTCTGGTTTTCCCATAAGAATTTTAGGGAAACCACAGAAAACCTGAATTTCAATGGCCGGACTGAGATGAACGCCGATCACCCGGGATGTCAGCTCAGCATCTTACGCTACATCGCTATGTTCGTGCAAAATATAGCCTAGTATATAATAACTGAAATGTTAACATCAAAGAAAAGACGATTAAAACGTAACACACCGCTTATAGTTATATTTTCTTGAAGTTTCTTCAAATTCTGTCCTGTTTCATTTCATGTAAAATTTTGTTCTTTGTATTTTTACCACTTCTACTCAGTGCATTAACTATAAAAGAAAGAAAAATATAACACAGTAGAAAGGACAGTAAACTGCTTTATTATGGCTATCTTACTTCTTTAATATCCATGTCTCGACAAGTTCGCTCTCCGTTTAGATCTGACACTGTCAGTGCCTTTTCCAGTGCAAGCCTTGATCGAATTTTTGCGCTGTAAATACTTACAGAGAAAAAGAATGAATCACCTGTACCACACTCACTCATGTTTTTAACACCAAACAATCTTACACCCACGAATATCTCGCAAAAACATAAAACTATGGAAATCATAAGATCTTCATGACACATATTTTCCTCTCTAAGTTTACCACTAATAGCGTGTCATAGCACTAAACGACTACTACAGGATCCGTGTGTGTGTGTGTGTGTGTGTGTGTGTGTGTGTGTGTGTGTGTGTGTGTGTGTGTGTGTGTGTGTGTGTGAGTGGGTCCTCAGCGAATTTCATATTACCAGACATGAAACGTTCGTCTTAGCTTCTCAGCCAGTCAAAAGGCACGTCTCAGACTCAAAATTCCTAATGTAAATGAAGCCAGGTCATGATTTCTCGTCATCAGATTCCTTCATCATCATCATCATCATCGTATCGTCATCATCACCCCCTTTTTAATAATTAGCTGTTGCAGTCTCCTGTTCCGTTCCCTGTCACCATTGCATCCATCTATTACGAGGTCTATCTCGTTCTCTCTTTCCAGTAGGTTCCTTCATTGCACGTTGATTGGTTGAACATAACTGCGGCTGCGTGGCGGTGAGATGTAATGGGTATTATTCGTTGGAATTTTTTATTATCTGTGCCAAAAAGTTAGCGGCTATATCGAGTTATATTAGAAGGCGTTATTTACTGTTTATGACAGTAAAAATTCTAAGGATTATGTTCCATTTTTTGAGTGTGTAATTATGAGAAAGCGACAATTACGAATGTCATTCAGTTTCTCACCCTGTGCCAGTTGACAACCAACTCCTAGGACTGCACAAACGAGACCCGCGTTCGAAAGGGCTCGACATTTCCCGGTGCGCCGCTGCGTTCGATACAGTATCGAATTTGTCACGTGACATTTGATTGGAACCGGCCGGAGTGGCCGAGCGGTCCTAGGCGCTACAGTCTGGAACCGCGCGACCACTACGGTCGCAGGTTCGAATCCTGTCTCGGGTATGGATGTGTGTGATGTCCTTAGGTTAGTTAGGTTTAAGTAGTTCTAAGTTCTATGGAACTGATGACCAGGTAAGTTAAGTCCCATAGTACTCAGAGCCATTTGAACCATTTGACTGGAGCATTGCAAGTGCAACGAATATGCAAGAAACTGCAATCTCACCTCAATATTAAGCTGTGGCTCTGCATAAATTTGACAATTTCGTGAAACAGGGAGTAACAGTATTGAATCCCACCTCTGCGCAAACTCCTATTATGTTCTCACATAGCATTTACGAATTTGAAGTAGAGCTAACAGACGAAGATGAAAATGTAGTACCCCAAAAAATGCTGCTTGGCTTAAAGAAGTTTAACATTTTGCTTCATTGTGAGAGGTGGTAATGACTTACGAACCAGGTTGCAAAAGAGCAATTCAGTCACTGTTCACATATCGGAATAACAGATAAAAACCTTACCAGATCTCAATAACACAGCAGGCACGATGGCAACGTTCAAATGAAATAATCAAAACAAATAATCAAGAATTAAATGTCAAACAAACGAAGTGTTTCGAGATAAAGTGCCTGTAACTTTTGTCGCGAGAATAAATTTCAGCGGAATGGTCCACCTTGGAGATAGTACCACCAGACCTCACTAGATCGCAGGACTAGCGAAAGTTCGAGAATTGCACCGAATCATGCATGATTGCAGTCTTGTATTTATTAGTTGCCGTTGTTACGCGTGACCTGAACCCTAGAAGATATTTCAGACCGTGTTTCAAAGTTATTTTCTTCGTTTAAGTCCATATAGCGCATTAAAAATGCTAAGACAGGTCGTTGCCATAGTACCAACAAGTCATTAGCTTGCAGGTCGATCAAAAGATCGAACAGAACCCGAGATGTCCCGAACTATGCCGTAAGCTATTCGAACAGTTCGAGTCGTGTTTAAACACTGCCTTACCACTCACACTTTACACTTCTTGTATTTCAAGCATGGTGGTTAAAAGCGAAGGGAGGTGGCTTAAGCTGCACGTTGTTTGAAACCAGAATGGGCGGGACCCGCCGCCAATTTAATTTGCCCAAAGATTAGTAAACCACTGTTTACGAGTACTACTTATTCATTATTTCTGTCGCATGCGCGCAACAGCTGATTTAAATAACATACATTATATAGCTTACATGAATAACATAGTCTCAGGAAGGCAATTTCGAACATTTTCTTGTTCTTGAATGCATATTTGCTCCAGTAATACGACACAAAGTGAAATTACGAGGACGTGTCACCGCGGTGTACTATGGGGGTATGAATGCGGCAAAGCTAATGTCTTTGGCTAGTTAAGATGGTGGACATCGGCTTCAAGATTATGACGTAGTGCCACCTCCCTTCTTTTTTTAACTCTATGATTTCAACAATCGATTCCTTCATTATCCGTGTTTATCTTTGCTTTCCGTCGCTGAGTAGAATTATCTGCCCTCAGCTTCCGGTTCTCGTTAGTATCAGAGGTGTGATACATTTCATCTCGAACTAGTAACCGTTGTGGGTACATCTACACAGAAAACCACAATGTAACATAACGTAAACAAAAAGAACGATGACCGTGCCAAGAATTATTAACTTCGAGCTGCAACGAGTATTGTTGAAACGAGCGGATGTAGACTTCTGATATTTTTACGATAGTAAAAAAATTCTTATAGATGTTGACGTGGCGTAAACAAGACAGACAAACGTACGAGAATACAGCGGTAAGTAATGCACCTCACAAAAGTGTTCTCTGTCGAATGTAATTTACCTGTAGTAGTTTGCACCTAACTATATCTTTATTGACCGGCGTGAATATATAATAAAAAATACCAAAGGTGTCGTGTAGTTCTTTGAATTGATTTTGCACATGCTTGTTGGTAACTTTAGTGATAGATAGCTGAATTACTTTTTAAATACAGAAGCGATATTTTGTAGAGTTTATTTACCACTATTTGGTACGACTGCACACATGGAGGTGCCTAAATACTTAGCATCAACAAACGAACACAGATAAAACACAAATTACGTTACTTCTGATAGACGGATCTGCACGAATGTTGCAGTTTTTATCGTTGTTAAGTGACTGGTGCAACGTAGTAGACATTCATCAGGCGAATTTATTCGCGTATTAAATGAGACAATTAATAAAATGAAGTCAAGAAAACACACAGATTACGTTTCTGTATTTAAGAGAAACTAGGAATGTAGCCAGTGTGCTTGTCCAAGAACATGAATCCTGTATCGAATTTACAAGTAGTAGTACTATGACAGATGTTTTCATTAGCAACAAATTTGTTTTTGACATATCGCA
Source organism: Schistocerca gregaria (assembly GCF_023897955.1). NCBI lineage: Eukaryota > Metazoa > Arthropoda > Insecta > Orthoptera > Acrididae > Schistocerca > Schistocerca gregaria. The sequence goes on along the minus strand of NC_064927.1, from coordinate 348,129,392 downwards.
CCGTAAAAAACGTTAGTAATGAAACTTAAGCATAGAAAGTTGTAAGAACGTGTCGTATTATTCGAAGATAGCATGGACAAGCCGTTCGGAAAATATGGTGAAAATTTTTGCTGTTTGGTAATCATTTCCCGTGTTTCTGCGTAACGTGTCGTTTAGCATTTCCTGGAGCAGTTGAAAACGTAGAGACCTTTTTGTGAACTCTCCCAGGCAGAAGGATAATTTTATGCCTTTAATCATTTCGAAGCACTGATTCTTAGGTTATACAATTGTTATCTCTGTAAATACTATTGTGGGACATTTCTGACACTGAATGCAGAGTATGAAGAGTATTTCCAACACATGCAATGCTTAATTAAGGAGCTAAAATGCAAAATAATTTAAAAAACGGCCTAAATAAAAAAAAGAAATGAAAATGTTTTTGATGTACTAATGCACGGTCAGGACTTCATCGAATATGCGATATACTTTATATATGCCATACTAAACTACTATCCCTGAATCAGGTATTGCAGGTTCCCCATCTAACGGACCCCAGGAACAACAATTTAATTTTCAATATTTCGTGTAATTACTGACCGAATTTAAAAATGTACAATGCTATCGTAGTCTGTTCATAAAGTGGTACTATCTCATAAGGCTTAACACAATAAGACAAGTAATAAAATTAGAAACTGGTAGGTTGTCTTGCGGAGCGTAGCTGACAGCGCGCAAATGCACTAAATTTATTCATTCTTTGTAACAGAATGAGATCACTTAACGACTTCCAGTCAACTTTACACATCATTTCAAACATTTCCGAAATATTTTCTCTCTGACAGCTCCCTCCCACACCCCTCCTCCCCCCAAAAATGATGAAAGAAAAAATCACTTACTGCCTTCTCACTACTGATGAAGGAAAACTGCCGCTTTATGAATGACTTTTTAATTTATTATTTATTAACCACTAACCCTATTCGAAACAAATTTTGCAGACAGCATCCACACATACTACTGAATGTTCCTGTAAAATTAAGCCGGCCGGGTTGGCCGAGCGGTTCTAGGCGCTACAGTCTGAAACCGCGCGACCGCCACGGTCTCAGGTTCGAATCCTGCCTCGGGCATGGATGTATGTGATGTCCTTAGGTTAGTTAGGTTTAAGTAGTTCTAAGTTCTAGGGGACTGATGCACTCAGAAGTCAAGTCCCATACTACACAAAGCCATTTGAACCATTTGCCAAATTATGTCAGTGTACGACGAATACTTTAGGAGGTACGACGTCATGCACATTTAGATGCGTGAAAAACAAGTTTTTGCTTAAAATAGAGCCCAAATTACCCAGACTACAGCCATCCCAGTGTTTCACATTGGCGACTTACAATAAATTTTAAGCATAATTTGAAACCATTCCCAAACTTTTTAACGGTTATGTGCTTAACGTCAAATATTTAAAGCATTAACTCATTTACAAAATAATCAGAAGTTTGAAGCTAACTCTTATTCTTTAAAGAATAGAGATTTTACTGCTAATCCAAATTCTGGAAGCTTATGTAGTGTGAGAATGCTCGTGGAAAATCATTTGTAAATGTAAGTGTTGTTGGACGTTATAAAACAGTTATAATATCGTTAGTCCCTATGGTTTTTACAGCTAGTTAAAAAGAAATAGATTAAATTTATATACTTGATATATATGCAATTTTTCATGAAAAGCTGCTAGTCATACAAGAAAACGACAGAAAACTAGAACGATCACGACACCCTTCCGAGCAGCGAACTCATTGTTTACTCTTTGTTTCTAAATGTTCAAACGTGTGTGAATTCCGAAGGGACCAAACTACTGAGGTCATACCGAGCGAGGTGGCGCAGTGGTTAGCACACTGGACTCGCATTCGGGAGGACGACGGTTCAATCCCGTCTCCGGCCATCCTGATTTAGGTTTTCCGTGATTTCCCTAAATCGTTTCAGGCAAATGCCGGGATGGTTCCTTTGAAAGGGCACGGCCGATTTCCTTCCCAATCCTTCCCTCATCCGAGCTTGCGCTCCGTCCCTCATGACATCTTTGTCGACGGGACGTTAAACACTAACCACCACCACCACCACCACCACCACCTACTGAGGTCATCGGTCCCTAGACTTACACACTATTTAAACTAACTTAAGCTAAGAACAACACACACACACACACACACACACACACACACACACACACACACACACACACACACACACATGCCCGAGGGAGGACTCGAAATTCCGGCGGGAAGGGCCGCGCGATCCGTGACATGGCGCCCTAAGCCGCACGGTAACTACGCACGGATTTTGTTTCGAAATTAGGATACTTGTGAAAAGTCATGTTTATTTCGTGCATAGTATTGCAGCATAGATATATTATATGAAGCGAGGACATTTTATAATCAACCATTTCAACAGAAACAGTTCGAGAATATGCATCAACACTAATATTTGGGTGCAGATGCATATATCTGATTCTTGCTTTATGGTCCCTTTACTGTAAAAACACTGAACCACAGTGGAGTAGTCTGCTTAGCCTGTTTGGGCAGCAGATACGTTTATTTCAACATGGTACTAGCCTGTACTTCGTACGCAGAACTTGTCTAATAACTTGATGAAAAATAGACCACGTTCTAGTTTTATGATTTGCATGTAATTTTCAGAAATCCTCTGTTACCATAGAAGTTATTATAGGGTCAGTCGCCTTGCTATTGGAACACTGACGTAAGCGCCGCTTCTACGTGCTAATAAGCGCTACTTGTACAAGATTATAATTTGTTCCTACACGAGTGTACATGGGACGCCGCCAGAATGCCTCGTAAACTTGAGAGTATCAGTTAAGCGCGGCACAAAGATGCAGCTGCCCCTGGTGACAGATTATTTTTTTCCGTTACTTCTGGACAAGACAATAAAGCGTTTCCAATTTACGCACTGACTACTGGTAGGGGTTATCTCGTGAGGTCCACGGCTTCTGCCGCTGATTGTGCTTCAAACGCGCCGCGAGAAGTTCCATGACGATTTTCAGCAGCTCATTACGGGAAAACGTGAAAGATGGGCAATGGAGACGCACGCGGTATCTAGGGAAATCCTGGCCTAAATACTGTGCGACATGCCATGTTCACGACACCTGCACTCCCTCACGTTATCCCAAAGTGGTAGTGAAGCTTAAGGAAAGAGACGAAAACATCAGTATTTTACTGGGATTTTCCTCGTGTCCTTTCTTGTGGATTCCTTCGGTTGAAGAAGACTAAAAAGTCTCAGCTGGCAGTGTTATTCTTAAAGTAAAACAGTTGTTAGGGATTTAGTGCTTCATTTTGGCTATATCTTTGCAAAACATAAATAAGCGGTGCTTTTTATATTGGTTCGGAAGTTATTTATGCCGTATTAATGTTTGCTATACTATATCTCCACATTCGGATGTCCTTCCTTTTTCGCAAAGAGGGCCTCCAAATGAGATCAAGGAATGTCTCTGGTTGGTTTTTCCCTAAACTACTGACCATTTATTTGCTTAGTTGGTTAATCATTCATTCGCCCTAGTTGACCGTATGCTCTAAAGTTCTTCCTTATGCTTTCTAGCAGTGTTTCTCATTCTACACCAGTTTTTGACAGCACCGCATATTCAGTCTCTATGTCGATGTCAGTCTTCCATAGTACTCGGGTATTCCTCGTTTCGTGTTGTCATCCACAGCTTCATCGCTTGTCTACTGAAACCGTTGTTCACTGTTATTGTATGCTTTTAAATGGTGGCCAAGTAAGCTTGCGAAGCTTTTTCTTTCATTACGCTGGCAAAATACATTTTTCTCTTATGTGTTTAACTCTCTTCCGCTGTGCTGTTTACATTCCAGATGGTCACTAAATTCATCCACTCCACAAGAATCTGAAGTGTTACAAATTATGTGCTACTTGGTTAGTTGTGCGTTTGAGTTTATTCAGAATACTTGATTCGGTCCTCAGTTTTAAGTAAATCTGGTAACCGTTTAGGAGAGGGCATTTGCTGTCGCTTTGAGGCGTACTATACAAAGAATTAGCAACGCTTCAAATTCACTACCAGCCCAGGACAGTGGGCGATAGAAGAAGACATTTAATGTGGCAGGTAATCCAATTAAAACGGCACTTTCAGCACATTAGAACAGAGCTGAATAAAACGTGATGTACTCGTAATATGCTGGTAATGAGTCGTGTTCGGAGCTTTCTTGGAGATGATTTCGATAACCAGCAATGTCCGGCTGTTCCTACACTACTGGGACTTCAATGAAGTTGGAGATCACTAGACCATATAACAGTTGGTTAATGCTAGAGATTTTGCAAAGCTGTACGAGAAAGAAATTTTGCTTTGTGCCGAGTCAATTGGAGGTTGAAGAAGTACTGTCGCACTGGTATATGCTGCATATCTGATAGTACAGTGAACGTTATCACATAAGGCTGTGTTGTTACTGTGTATCCGAAGGAGATGACTGTAAATTGTACCTTGTCGTATTGTGCTACAGATTAGCGGAGAATGCTAGTCAAATACAACAATAACTGTAAAAAAAAATCTACGCAGCCTACCTTCTACGGAAAAAAATACCCGTAGAGCTTTATTAAAAACTTGAAACGCATATGACAGGATAAGCAATGTGAAATTAACCACATGAACCAATCGATTCGTTCATATACGCCAGTATCCAGAATATTTGTCAACTGACCATGGTCGAGTGCTGGACGCCGAAATCAATTCCCCAAAGTATATTGCAGTTAATCTCGAATTTCTCTGTAGCACTAGTGAACTAATACCTTCCGGTATGACAGTACAGAAATTTTGCTACCAAATCCAACATTTCACAGCCTGCTACTTCTTATGTATTCATCTGATAATCATCGTCACTCGCAGGGGAACTTTCTAACAAACATCCCTATTCAATTTTATGAGATGAGATTCTGAGACGTCTCCGCTATGGATATTGTCTTCTAGTTCTTGTTATTTTACTTCTCGGTCGGAGCCGAAGTGTGAGGTTCCTTCCTGACAACTGGGTCATGTCTTACATTCATGAACATCGGTTAGTTAAGACTCTGAGACCATGAACGAGAATACAAAAATTTATCGTTTCATCTGGTACAGACGTGTCACTCTACCTCTTTGTACAAGGTGTTTCACAAACATGCTGTCTCCAGAGTTGGTCGGGAACCAACATTCCCGCAAACAGGCTGCGATCGCCGTATGACGCTCCGGCTCGTTGCTGGGATGGCGTACCATTTGGCGTCGGGATTTTAACCGTGAGAGTACTAGTCGACATAGATGCGGCCTTGGAAACAAGTCCGCGAAAATTTAACACAATCAGCATAAACAAAATTTAAAATATCAAACGGCATAAAAGATGTCTATATTCGCAACTTCATCTGCCGACGTTTAAATTCAACTAACGTTTAAATTAACATACTTGTATACTCTATCCATTGACATTAGGGAGCTCTTAAAAAGACAGTTTCTGTCGTATAAGTTTTAATATGTTTGTAATCCATGTTTCACAAGAGCATATCTGTACTCTCTGCAGGGAAGGCAAATGTTTCACCACAGCGAAATTTCAACTCATGCGAACGTCTAGTCATCTTAGAATGGAGCAGAAACAGCGAATTTACAGTATATTTTTGTGAAAAGTTTACTGTTAACATTAATAAGGGTCATATGGCTAAATTTCCATTTTCAAGTGCTCTCACATAAACAAAACATTTGAAACACATGAAAAAATTTAGTTGCTATGATATCTTAGTAGCTGTTGTGACGAGATCTGGGCACTCAGGAAAGCTGTTGTATAGCATCATGTGATGAAAGCGTTATTTCGATGTACTCAACAGTTCATGAATTATATAAGAATGTACAGCCTACAGCCTGCAACTGTAGGCTGTATATTCTTATATAAACAATTTCAGTTGCTGTCGCTGCAAAAAATGTTAAAAATTATATAGTTCATGAATTATTATGTGTCCGCCTACATAGACCTACATACTCCACAAGCCAATGTATAATGCACGGCAGAGGGTTTTTCCTACCATTTATAGATTTTCCGTACTGCCCCATTTGTATACTGAGTGGCACAAAAAATACTTTCAATATGCCTCACAATTCGCCCTTAACTCTCTTACCTCATTTTCACCATCACTACACGAGGTTTGCTACGGAGACAGTTCGGTGTCGAACAAACGATATACTACAGTGGACTGATAAGTTGTAATATCTACGAAATGGTATGAAAATTTGTTGATCCGTGTTGCTGTTTGTAAGGATGGTACCTGTAATGGGTTTGTTCATACTTTTCAAACAGTTTCAAAACCCAGTTCTTTGATGCCTCCTGTCTTTTCGTGATCGGTGTCAGTCATTTTGTAGGAAAGTAGAAATACAAATATCGTGCAATATCAGACCATTTTCATTTGAAGAAAGGGTATAGTGATTAATTGCTTGAAAGATACTAAAACACGACGAGTTGAAGGAGAAGTGACTAATACCACCACAGTGCCCTTGCAACTATTCAAGATAACAGACCAGCTAGACTAACGTGGAGACCTGCATAAAGCCAGTCTTCTGAATTTAAGACCATAACAACAAGACCATTCATTATGTTATGCACGATACTCATCAAACAAACATTTCAGTTTTTTCTTTATTCGAAACGTAAAGAAAATAACACAAATCGAAAAGATACGACACCACTTAGAAAATGTATGCAAGCAGATATTTCAAGAGCACCGATCGTATAGTCACCGACGGGTGACGAAGAGCGCTGACGCCAGCTACGAGGCTCCCGCGGTGGCTTGCGCATGCGCCATAGATTTCCGGAGAAGCGGCGCGAAACGCGGCGTATACACTGTCAGTTGATTGGAGCCGACTGCTGCGCGTGGCCGTAGGACGCATGTTACTCCGTGTTGTGGCCAACATAACCTCTCCCGAGAATTAGTGTTTCTGTGGCATATGCTACTCGTTTCATTCTATTTTATGACTACTCCAGAGATTAAGATTTGGAAAAGATACTCTTGACTTCTGTCATTGAAGTATATGCTTCTTTGTTGTCGACACTAGTCTTTCTTGGTAGACTGGTACAACACCTTATGCAGTGGCCACTACGTTTCGTTGTATGTTGATCTGATTCCCGATCGAACAATCTACAAATTATTTCGTATTCGAACTGCATTTCCTGCATGCAGAATGGTCCCTACACGCAGTTTTTGGCGTACGAATCAGTAATTCCAGGTGTTCGTCACGCTGACTGAAAATGAACACTATTAATATGTTGTAACAGCGCAACAGTTATTTAATAATTAAGTTACCAGTCACTACCAGTTACGATAACATAAGGTTATGAGGGTAATAAAGTGCGTCGAGTTTCGAATAGATCCTATTCAGCATCAATGTCTCAAACTACAGCTCTATCTTTTTAATAGGTCTGCATAGTAATGCATCGTTAGGGACGGTATAGTGAACGGGGGTTTAATTTCAATGTTTGCTGACGTTGCTGTAACGTCTTCTCCATATGTCTTCGAATGCAGTCATGTCATCCTGTGTTCATGGGATTAGGAATAAGGAACTATCTGTTTATTTTCACGTTAGACTAACTTTATATCAAAACAAACTCTACCATAGTTTACATTTGTGCGGTTTTTTGTTTAAAATGAGGGTGGTGACGTACAATAACAGTATAGACGATGATAGCAGCACCAGTAAATAATGAATTCTGGAACACCCCTCTCTCCCACCCCCATCCTCTGCCAAGGCAATGAAGTACTTTGTGGAACCACCTATTGGTTAAGTTGTTGTTTGAGATAATACTGTGTATATCTCTACGTTGCACGCCTGATGAAGCCGATCAAAAGGAGTCGCAGACGTATTCACTATTACCTGAGGCCATTGTAAGCAATAGTGGCAACTGTCAGAACTAACATGGTATTGTTACATAGTTCTATTTCACGCTGAATCATCTATTCATTAGTTAGAGGAAGTCCAGAAATTTTTTTCTGCACTGAAATTTGATTTTGCTAATATGTGTCACCAACTTATAAAGCAAAGGAAGTATATCTGAGACTGCCTGGAAACGTTGCTAATCTGTCCTGTTCTCGGACTAATTTCGTGGCCATAAGGACTAGTTCCTTAGACCTGTTAAGAAATGTCAGACATCGCCCATGTTCCACCGCAAGAAGGGATGCAATGGTTGCTCTGTAGAGGAGTCAGTTTCGAATCTCGCACGAGTCACCCGACCCGGACACGTCTTTCCTCGTTGTCTTAAATCCTTTAAGGCAAAGTGGAGAAAGCCACGTCCAGGCTTTTATGACATCCTTGTCCAATCAGAGCTTGAGCTACATTTCTAACATAGCGTCATCGATGGGTTGTTAAACCCTATGTTTCTTCCATTTCTCTTCTTATATCCTCGTCCCGTATAAACATTGTACTAGAAAAAGTCTGAGGAAGTCTTTGCTGCTTGTGTGCGTAGAGATTTCTACATGTACATGTACATAGATATTCAGAAAATCACGCTGAAGTGCCTGGCAGAGGGTTCATCGAACCACTTTCACAATAATTCTCCATCATTCCAGTCTCGAACAGCGAGCGGAAAAAAACGAACACTTGTATGTTTCCGTGCGAGCTCTGGTTTTCCTTATTTCATTATGATGATCGTTTCTCCCTACATTGGTCGGCGTCAACAAAATATTTTGGCATTCGGAGGAGAAAGCTCATGTTTGAAAGTTCGTGAGAAGATTCCGTCGCAATGAAAAACGCCTTTGTTTTAACCATATACACCTCTAATCCTATACCATGCCAGTGCCACTCTCTCCGCTGTTTCTCGATAACACAAAACGTGCTGCTCTTCTTTGAACTTTCTCGATGTACTCCGTGAATCCTATACGGTAAGGATCCCACACCGCGCAGCAGTACTCCAAAAGAGGACGGACAAGAGTAGTGTAGGCCGTCTCTTTCGTAGATCTGTTCTGCACAAAAAAAAAAACAGTTTTTGGTTCGCCTTCCCCACAACATTTTCTGTGTATTCTTTTCAATTTAAGTTAATCGTCGTCGTGATTCCTAGGCATTTAGTTGAATTTTGTAACTGATGTAAATTTTCTTCAGATGGCGACTTGACATTACTGTTTACCAACGTCCCAAAGATATTCAGTGCACTTGTCCATCATGTAACATTTTCTCCTTTGATTATGAATGATAGATGTAGAAAACGCAGCCCCGGTGAAAAAGTCAAAGGCACCAGTAAGAGAACACCCTCTTAACATAGAGCGCTCCTGAGTAATACTCATTCCAAACCTAACATTTTCGATTATGCCATTACTGACTGAATCTTAATGCCTAAGAAAATTTAGTACTTCATCTCATTAACGGCCTATGCCTGTAAAAAAAGTATTAAGATAATAGCTATCTGCATAATGCACTTTATCAGTTGTCGGTGGTCCACAGACGTTGATGGACATCTGCAGATCCATAATGATTCTGAGCAGATCCTATTTCAGATCCGTTACTGTGAAAAAATCCTTTCCAACACAGTGGATACAGCATAGGCTTTGTCCTTGCGGTATCCACACTCTACTGAGATGCTGAGGAGGTCAACTAAGATTGAAAGTAAACTCGATAGCTTTCAGTTTGGGAAACTGGTCACCAACTCAAGTCACTAACTAGTGTATACAGGTTCGAGTTTGTAGTGTCCAGCAGTGCGGTGCTGTACATGTTTGGTAACAGAAGAACACAGATTTCATTAGAGTGCAATCAAAAATTTAGCTGTAGTCTCCAGTCTGTAGGGAAACCGCATACATGTCAATTTGAAGTGATTGCAAATAGAAAACCGAATATTACACAAAAACGTTTTACCGTAATACTGAAAACCACAGTTCAATTTTATATGAAATACTGATCACTTTCATTCGACACATTAACCCACGAGTAAATGTCCTATTAGCTGTGTTCAATCTTAAGAGGTGCTGTAATTGCAAATGCGACTTATCGGTCAATCGCACGGTACCGATAAATGGTTCAAATGTACACGTGCACAGCTGCACACAGTTTGGTTTGATCATGCAGTGAAGTAGTCATGCAGAGAGGGCGTGCCATTTCCAAAATAAAATTTAATATGTTAACAAAATCCGTTTAATCATTGATGCTTTACGTAGAATGACCCCATGGTCATTGCTGTTAACGTTAAAGAGTTCGAAATGTAGTGAAGTTGCAAATGACAACACGGGTCTGAGACACCACTCCATCGTCAGGTGTTTCAGATGTTCATGTGAGGCTACCATGGATAGAGGGGTAGTCGAGTAAATATACATTTCAAATCGTAATATAAAGATATCAAATAGTCGAATACCCGCCGAGAAGCAATCATGACTATTCACGGTATTTCACCGAGTGTTATATGAGTAAACATTCCTGACCACCCGGAAGCTGATGGAAATGACATTAACTGAAATTTCATTTGTCAACAGGTCATTTAGTTGGATTCATTTCTTAAAATAGTTATTCGGATCCCTAATCTAGAGAAAGTCTGCCATCTCAGATTTTTATACCGTAATTTCAGTTAATAGATCGAAAACATTTTCTGTCCGAAGTCCGTAGTTTCCTGATTTTATCATTACAATCACTGAAGCATTATGTCAGAATTTGTTTCCAATATGAATCCACTGCAACGAAAGCGCGCCTGATATTCCTTATCGCAAAGAAGTATGAACTGATCACTCTTAATTTTAACTCAACATGAGAGCGAATCAGACGAAGGATCCAAATTTAGTACGTGGCTCTGAGAGATACCACACTCGTGTAAATACTTATCGACGGTTGTTAAGCGTTACCACCGTCAGCGCTGATACGCTTTTGCCGTTCCTGACAAACGATGCTGCAGCAATGACCTTAAAATTACTTATGTGGCTAGATGAAAGGCAGTGAATGAATATTTAATGGACGATCCTACCCGAACCAAAGCGACAAACATTAAGCTTCGTCTTTAATATTCCAAAATATTTGAATTTGCGACCTGTCTGACGCATGCTGTACAGAGCTCTACAGAAATGGGCGAGAGGCGGGAATCTTATTTTTATGACGTCTAGCCCTCTTTCTCTAATGCAAAAGAAAAACATTGATGCCATAGGGGCAAAGCTTTACACAAAATCATGTCAGTCACCAATACAGGACGGTTCAGGAGGAAACAGATATGGCAAAAGCGAGTGCCGGCCACTGCGAGGTGCTTTCAGTGTATTTCGAGATACATGCGTCTGAAGCAGACAAGAGTGGGAATGGTAAATTAACGGATCGTTTCTTGTCTTACCGTCAATATACAACTAAATTCCATAAAAACCACCCACCGCCAACATGAATACGACTGGGAGTTCACGCACACACATACTGTGTTGCTAATCACCGATCCTAGGCGGTGTCTACATTCTTCTTTGTTATGTGAACAGCATTTACAGCGCGAATAAACTGTAATCCATTGACTTCATTAAGCACTAGTAGCTAGTTTATAAGTGCTTAACATTTGTGGATGCATAACCCTCGCATGTTGGGTTCAACAACAATCATTTGCTACGTCGACGTCACGTACGTTCAAGACCGTAAGTATAACCATAAGTTTTGTTTTATACGCAATTACATGTATAATCTATGCACATGTATTATGCACCTGAGAGTAAGCAACCCTCGAAGTCAGGTGGTAGTGCCCAATAAATCACTAGTTTAAAATAACTACTTGGCGGTAATGATGTCATTCCTCAAATTCTCCCATGTTTACACTCTCTACTTCCACGTTTCGGTCTTCAACCAACCCAACAAAGTGTAATATATTGAAGACAGACCATGTGGAACTAACGTAACAGCAGCGGTATTGTCGATGCGAGGATAGGTGCCATTGGTCGTACATTGAAGTTTGTCATGAAATTTTTAAAGGCGCGGAGACTCATGAAACTAGTTGTCACTTGTACTGTCAGTTAATGAAAAGCCGCTTCCAATGCTAATAAGAACTTCATTAACACCACGACCGGTTTTAGCCTTTACATCAGGCCATTCTCATGTAGATCTGAAATTGCCATTGTTATTGCGTAATGAGATGCATACGTTATAAATATTTTACCTCATAGGAGATAGGAAACCCAGACTTACCTATGTATGGTATAAGCACAGGAAGATCGTGCTATAAAAAACACTGAACTCTAGAGTAGCAGCGTCAGATTATAAGAAATTTGCTAGTCACATTGATTTAAAAAGTTAAATGCTGATGGCATCACGAGAAAAATGGGTGTGTCAGTTTCATAGAACTTGTACAATTTGAAGTATTAAAAATATTGGTATGCTTTAGTAAATTATGCAGTTTTTATAATTTTGACACGACCTTTTTACCTGCGATGTCACTGACACTTAAATTTTCAAAACCATCTGACAAACAACATTTTTATCGTGTGACGCTGTTTCTCTGTGGCTCAATATTATTAATTCTTCCTGCTCTTATTACTTGTACTATGCATATGTAAGCCTCTTTTTTTGTCCTTTTACGTAAAATACATTAGCAAGTGGCCTAATGTTAAGGCCTAAGCCAGTCTTGGGTAGAGGGGTAGTACGTCAAACGGGGCGACTTGGAGTAGGAGAGGCACCACAGGACATTTTATTTTCTACTGTCTATACTTTTACGAATAAATTCATAAGACTTTGTCAGCATGACCATGAAGGATTCAGAATTCACACTCATAGCAGTGGAAGTGCAAAAACATAGCAAGATAAGATTTTTTAAGATATGAAATTACATCATGTTTTCGCTTACTGTTGGCTGCATTTGTTGCTATAGGTACATTTTTCTTCACAAGTAAGAGAGATTCTTTGATGAATTTTGCAGAGCATACAAACCATACTTACAGTCGTATGAAACTCTAGAATTTTCCAGATCTATTAAAAACTGTGCTAAAAATTGAGATAATTACCTACAAAATTGGATTTTTTTCTAAACTCAAACGTTAAAACGTAACAGCTCATTCATTTTTTCAAAAATTAAATATATTCTAGAGTTTCAGACACCTGTAAGTATGGTTTGTATCCTGCTCAAAATTCATCGAACAGTCTCTCTTACTTGTGAAGAAAAGTGTACATATAGCAACAAATGCAGCCAATAGTAAGTGAAAAAATTATCAAATTTCACATGTAAAAATAAATTATTTTGTTCTGTTTTTGAACTTCCGCTGCTACGAGTGAGAATCCTGAATCCTTCCTGGTCATGCTGACAAAGTTTTATGAATTTACTTGTAAAAGTATAGACAGTGGAAATTAAAATTTCCTGTGGTGCCTCTCCTGATCCAAGTCGGCCCGTTTGACGTCCTACCCCTCTTAAAGAGAAGTAGTTCCAGCTCCTTTCCATTTTTTTTAAAGCTTCGTTAATTGAACGAACAGTTGCGAAATTAGCACCCTCCGAGTTTGGAGAAGCTAATACTGGGAGTCTTTCCATTCTGAATCTGGTTGCTAGAGGTGAAACACATGTTAGAAACCGACAGTTCGCAGGATCGAATCCTGGTCGGACCACGGATTTTTCAGTCTACGTTTCAGTCTAGCCTTCACCTCTCCACGACGTAAGGAGTCACCAGAAACGACAAGAGTTTCGGATTCCACGTTAAGCTGTAGATTCCCTTTCCCCAGGTAGATAACGGGGATAGTTTGAGGACACGCAAGTCGCTGAAGTGACGTCCAATTGAAAGACTTGCATCGGCCACTGAGTGGCAAGAAATAGTTGTTACTGTTATTTGATACGAAGCTTTACACATCAGAATGGTCACCGCCACCTCATGTGTAAGTGTGTTAGTTTCTTTCTGGAAGACCCTGTGTAACGACGTCAACAGTCTTACGTGTCATGAAGGAGCAGGAAGACGGCAGAGTTAGCGATGGCGATACTCACGGTTGCGGCCGGCCGGCGTCCGTGGCGCTTCTGTCGCCTCAGTGTGCGTGAACGCAGCACCCTCCCTGGGGCACAGGCAGACGCAGGCAGGCACCCTCGCGGGCGAAAGCCTGCGAACCGCGTTCTCCTAGGCCTGGCGGCCGCGGAGCACAATATCCCCGCTCCGCCATTCTGTGTTCCCGCTGCGCGCGGGGAGGGGCCGCAATATTTTGTACCATTCTCTCCCCTCCTTCCTGTTCCGACGGATCCATCTGCCCCCTCGTGTGGACGCCACATATCCGTTTGTGTGTGCGTCCTACACGACTTCTCTCTTTCAGTATTGCCCCTGGGGGAGGGTCCGGCCGCGTGTATGGAGGGGAGGGGTACGCCGGCTGGTGAGGTGGCTTCGGGGTGGGAGCGAGGGGTGAGGTTTGAGGGGTGGGTCGGCCGGCGAACAGTTCCGGCCGCGGCTGAGGAATGGATTGACAGATCGGCACTCTGCTGGAATGGGGACGACCCGGGGGCGCAACTCGCTCATCCGCCTTTTCTTCCCACGTCTTCTCGCGAATAGGCCTGTCTCGAACATTGTCCACGGATCTCTTTCATTTCGGATGAGTGTCTCTCAAACTGGGGGCTATCGTTAATGGATAGCTTACAGCTCTGCGGAAGTCGGTAGTGGAGAATGCTCTTGGCATGTGGCCTCAGTAAAACTCGTAATTGAGGTGTGGGTGGGGATGTGGAATTTATTCTCACCTTACGAGGTGCATTCAACTTCTAAGGCCTCCGATTTTTTCTCTAATTAACTACTCACCCGAAATCGATGAAACTGGCGTTACTTCTCGACGTAATCGCCCTGCAGAAGTACACATTTTTCACAACGCTGACGCCATGATTCCATGGCAGCGGCGAAGGCTTCTTTAGGAGTCTGTTTTGACCACTGGAAAATCGCTCAAGCAATAGCAGCAAGGCTGGTGAATGTGCGGCCACGGAGAGTGTCTTTCATTGTTGGGAAAAGCCAAAAGTCACTAGGAGCCAGGTCAGGTGAGTAGAGAGCATGAGGAAGCACTTCAAAGTTGTTATCACGAAGAAACTGTTGCGTAACGTTAGCTCGATGTGCGGGTGCGTTGTCTTGGTGAAACAGCACACGCGCAGCCCTTCCCGGACGTTTTTGTCGCAGTGCAGGAAGGAATTTGTTCTTCAAAACATTTTCGTAGAATGCACCTGTTACCGTAGTGCCCTTTGGAACACAATGGGTAAGGATTACGCCCTCGCTGTCTCAGAACATGGACACCATAATTTTTTCAGCACGAAATTTTTTTGGTGGCGGTGAATCTGTGTGCTTCCATTGAGCTGGCTGGCGCTTTGTTTCTGAATTGAAAAATGGCATCCACGTCTCATCCATTGTCACAACCGACGAAAAGAAAGTCGTTGCGCGTCAACATTGCTTGGCAACATGCCACACTGGCAGCCATGTGGTCGCCCGTCAGCATTCGTGGCACCCACCTGGATGACACTTTTCGCATTTTCAGGTCGTCATGCAGGATTGTGTGCACAGAACCCACAGAAATGTCAACTCTGGAGGCGATCTGTTCAACAGTCATTCGGTGATCACCCAAAACAATTCTCTCCACTTTCTCGATCATGTCGTCAGACCGGCGTGTGCGAGCCCCAGGTTGTTTCGGTTTGTTGTCACACGATGTTCTGCCTTCATTAAACTGTCGCACCCATGAACGCACTTTCGACACATCCATAACTCCATCACCACATGTCTTCTTCAACTGTCGATGAATTTCAAATGGTTTCACATCACGCAAATTCAGAAAACGAATGACTGCACGCTGTTCAAGTAAGGAAAACGTCGTCATTTTAAGTATTAAACAGTTCTCGTTCTCGCCGCTGGCGTAAAATTCCATCTGCCGTACGGTGCTGCCATCTCTGGGACGTATTGACAATGAACGCGGCCTCATTTTAAAACAATGCGCATGTTTCTATCTCTTTCCAGTCCGGAGAAAAAAAATCGGAGGCCTTAGGACTTGAATGCACCTCGTACTACAGACCTATATCTCTGACGTCGATCCGTTGTAGAATTTTAAAACATGTTTTTTGATCACACATCATGTCGTTTCTGCAAACCTAGAATCTAATTTGTAGAAAATCAACATGGATTACGGAAACAGCGATCGTGTGAGACCCAACTCGCTTTATTTGTTCATGAGACCCAGAAAATATTACATACAGGCTCCCAGGTAGATGCCATTTTCCTTGACTTCCGGAAGGCGTTCCACACAGTTCCGAGCTGTCGCCTGATAAACAAAGTGAGAGCCTACGGAATATCAGACCAGCTGTGTGGCTGGATTGAAGAGTTTTTAGCAAACAGAACACAGCATGTTGTTCTCAATGGAGAGACGTCTACTGACGTTAAAGTAACCTCTGGCGTGCCACATTGGGACCATTGCCTTTCACAATATTTATAAATGACCTAGTAGACAGTGCCGGTAGTTCCATGCGGCTTTTCGCGGATGATGCTGTAGTATACAGAGAAGTTGCAGCATTCGAAAATTGTAGCGAAATGCAGGTAGATCTACAGCGGATAGGCACTTGGTGCAGGGAGTGGCAACTGACCCTTAACATAGACAAATGTAACGTATTGCGAATACATAGAAAGAAGGATCCTTTATTGTATGATTATATGATAGCGGAACAAACACTGGTAGCAGTTACTTCTGTAAAATATCTGGGAGTATGCGTGCGGAACGATTTGAAGTGGAATGATAATACACTCCTGGAAATTGAAATAAGAACACAGTGAATTCATTGTCCCAGGAAGGGGAAACTTTATTGACACATTCCTGGGGTCAGATACATCACATGATCACACTGACAGAACCACAGGCACATAGACACAGGCAACAGAGCATGCACAATGTCGGCACTAGTACAGTGTATATCCACCTTCGCAGCAATGCAGGCTGCTATTCTCCCATGGAGACGATGGTACAGATGCTGGATGTAGTCCTGTGGAACGGCTTGCCATGCCATTTCCACCTGGCGCCTCAGTTGGACCAGCGTTCGAGCTGGACGTGCAGACCGCGTGAGACGACGCTTCATCCAGTCCCAAACATACTCAATGGGGGACAGATCCGGAGATCTTGCTGGCCAGGGTAGTTGACTTACACCTTCTAGAGCACGTTGGGTGTCACGGGATACATGCGGACGTGTATTGTCCTGTTGGAACAGCAAGTTCCCTTGCCGGTCTAGGAATGGTAGAACGATGGGTTCGATGACGGTTTGGATGTACCGTGCACTATTCAGTGTCCCCTCGACGATCACCAAAGGTGTACGGCCAGTGTAGGAGATCGCTCCCCACACCGTGATGCCGGGTGTTGGCCCTGTGTGCCTTGGTCGTATGCAGTCCTGATTGTGGCGCTCACCTGCACGGCGCCAAACACGCATACGACCATCATTGGCACCAAGGCAGAAGCGACTCTCATCGCTGAAGACGACACGTCTCCATTCGTCCCTCCATTCACGCCTGTCGCGACACCACTGGAGGTGGGCTGCACGATGTTGGGGCGTGAGCGTAAGATGGCCTAACGGTGTGCGGGACCGTAGCCCAGCTTCATGGAGACGGTTGCGAATGGTCCTCGCCGATACCCCAGGAGCAACAGTGTCCCTAATTTGCTGGGAAGTGGCGGTGCGGTCCCCTACGGCACTGCGTAGGATCCTACGGTCTTGGCGTGCATCCGTGCGTCTCTGCGGTCCGGTCCTAGGTCGATGGGCACGTGCACCTTCCGCCGACCACTGGCGACAACATGTGTTGTGGAGACCTCACGCTCCACGTGTTGAGCAATTCGGCGGTACGTCCACCCGGCCTCCCGCATGCCCACTATACGCCCTCGCTCAAAGTCCGTCAACTGCTCATACGGTTCACGTCCACGCTGTCGCGGCATGCTAACAGTGTTAAAGACTGCGATGGAGCTCCGTATGCCACGGCAAACTGGCTGACACTAACGGCGGCGGCGCACAAATGCTGCACAGCTAGCCCCATTCGACGGCCAACACCGCGGTTCCTGGTGTGTCCGCTGTGCTTTGCGTGTGATCATTGCTTCTACAGCTCTCTCGCAGTGTCCGGAACAAGTATGGTGGGTTTGACACACCGGTGTCAATGTGTTCTTTTTTCCATTTCCAGGAGTGTATAAAATTAATAGTTGGTAAGGCGGGTACCAGGTTGAGATTCATTGGGAGAGTCGTTATGAAATGTAGTCCATCAAAAAAAGGAGGTGGCTTACAAAACACTCGTTCGACCAATACTTGAGTATTGCTCATCAGTGTGGGATCCGTACCAGATCGGGTTGAAGGAGGAGATAGAGAAGATCCAAAGAAGAGCGGCGCGTTTCGTCACAGGGTTATTTGGTAACCCTGTGACGAAGCGTTACGGATATGTTGAGCAAACTCAAGTGGCAGACTCTGCAAGAGAGTCGCGCTCTGCATCGCGGTGTAGCTTGCTGTCCAGGTTTCGAGAGGGTGCGTTTCTGGCTGAGGTATCGAATATATTACTTCCCCCTACTTATACCTCCCGAGGGGATCACGAATGTTAAATTAGAGAGATTCGAGCGCGCACTGAGGCTTTCTGGCAGTCGATCTTCCCGCGAACTATACGCGACTGGAACAGGAAAGGGAGGTAATGACAGTGGCACGTAAAGTGCCCTCCGCCACACACCGTTGGGTGGCTTGCGGAGTATAAATGTAGATGAAGATGTAAATAAAGGACGGAGCTCCTTTTGCGACGGCGGAGTCGTCCGGCATTGAGAGAACTGCCGTCGTCTCAGTGATATTACAAACTGAAAGTGAACCCTCCGTGCGTAGCAAAACACCGACGAAGCTGTTCCTCTGTTTTCTCCTACGTTTATCGTATTCCTCTCGTATTTTAGTGTAGATTGTGCATTGACGTTCGTAACAGTATAGTAATTTTACCAGAATTTTTGTATTCATAAATACTCAGACAAAATAACAGATTGTTTTTCCCTAACCCCATCTTCCTGCTCCGTAATAGATCCACGACCACAGGATTGCAGTCCAATGCCGCAAATAAGTTCGACCCGATGCTCTTTAATTCAGATCATTTGTATTTAGATTAATGTGCACGCTTACGTTTTCAAAGGAACTGTCGAATAATATTAAACTGGCAATCATATTTCAGTCAGTTATTTCACCCAAGAACACAGACACAGTCGGGAATTTGTGGTAAAGTCTTATGGGACCAAACTGCTGAGGTCATCGTCCCTAAGCTTACGCACTACGTAATAAACTAACTTACTCTAAGGATAACACACACACACCCATGAACGAGGGAGGACTCGAATCTCCGACGGAGGGAGTCGTGCAGGCCGTAACAAGGCGCCCAAGACCGCGCGGCCAAACCGCGCGGCTGAGGCACAGTCTTAATCAGTTAGCCATGGGGAATTAATCGACACGAGGTGGATATCAGTAGAGGGGCATTGCAAAAAGCTTAGAAGTTATCTGGTACTCTGTCATGGTTTAAAACTGCTTTAAGCTGAAGTGGTTCCTTGTATTTTCTTTCTCATTGCGCTTACCTCCACCACCACTACTCGCAAACAGAGAAAAATACGCACACACACACACACAGACACGCACACACAAGAGCGAGCAGTTCTTGAGTAACGGTAAATCTGATACCCATTCTCATGCGTAAGAATGGACTCGAAACCGCGGTTTTTGTTACTACTAGAACTTGTACCAAAAACTGGTTTAAATTTTCCACTTTGTGTAAAAGAGCTATCGTATCTGAGTATAGGGTTACGGTATGTAATCGTTTAGACAAGGTGCAGATTATGGTTTCGATCACGGTACGATTGCTACTCGGTACCACACGGGTACAAACCTTTCTCTTTGGTGCTTTGAGCAGCCATCCACTATACACCGTCTTCCTCATTAATATTCTGGACATGCTTATGAGGAGTACACAACCGAGACAACCCTGTACGCAGTTTATTTCAGTGTTCGCCTAAAGGTGAATGATGGGTCTTTGTGTCCTCTGAGAAATTTGGACTTTATTTATTTACTGCAGTCTTTTAATTTTGTTACAGAACATGGGCAGAATGCATCAAGATAAATAACTTGGAAATCTCTTTGAAATACATGGTACAGGGCAGAGGGTAATTCCAACCATACCCATTCGGAGTGCAGAAAGAACGTTTAAACACTTTTTCCACGCGCGTGGCTCTGTCCAACCGAGTCTCCACGAACAAGTGGGTTTTAATATGTACCTGGATTCCTCATTTAATACTGGTTCTTGCACTTTCTGGGAAGGCTTTCGCGGAATGTTCGGCGTCGAGCGCCAACAGTTAGGGTTTTGGAACATATCAGTAACGCTCAAAAAAATGTGTGTTCTTTTTGTATGCTCTTATCAGCCAGAACATTTTGACCACCGACCTACTGTCGATATGAACTCGTCTACAAGACATCAGCGTCACCTGGCGAGGGATGACTGCTAGTTAGACACATGCATGGTGCACGTAGTTATCAGTGAGCATGCTGTTCCTGTGTAGAATGGGGAAGGACATCTATCTATCTGAATTTGACCGAGGATTGATTGTGATGGCCGGTGGCTCGACACGAGCATTTCGCAAACTGCGCTACTTGTTGGGTGTTCGAGGAGTGCTGTGGCGAGTGTCTTCAACACGTGGCGAATCCAAGTTGAAACTACGTCCGGACACCGTGGGGTTGGGCAGCCACCCCTCATTACAAATGTCAGACGTCGTAGGCTGTCAGACTGGTAAAACAGGACAGGCGGCGAACTGTGGCGGAACTAGCATCAGACTTCAATGCTGGAAAGAATGCAAGTGTGTCCGAACAAACACTGCACTGAATATTCTTAACGATGGGTCTCCACAGCCGGCAAACCATGCATGTGCCAATGTTAACACCACGACATCGGCAACTACAACTGAAATGGGCACTGACGAACGCAATGGACGTTGGAGTGGCAAAGCGTTTCAGGGTCTAATGAATCCCGATACTTTCTGCATCATACCGACGGGAGGGTGCGAATCCGTCTACTGCGTGGCGAGACAAGCTGGCGGCGCCTCCAGGACGCTCTGGGCAATGTTCACATAGGCATCCATAGGTCCAGTGGAGTTCGTGCAAAGCACCCTTACGCTCAAGGAGTACTACACACTGGTTGCAGACCACGTAAACCCCTTCATGAAGATCGTGTTTCCCAACGGCAGCGGCATTTTTGAACAAGATAATGCTCCATGTCACTAGGCGAGGAGTATGAAGGACTGATTCGAGGAACACAATTGTGACTTCCATTTTAAGAGCTGGCCCCCAGCTGGCCAGATCTGAAACAGATCGAACACATCTAAGATGTGATTGAATGTTGCGTCAGAGCTCATCTTCACTCTTCCTGGAATTTACGGGAATTAGATAACTTGTGGGTGCAGATGTTGTTCCGACGCCCTCCAGCAGCCTACCACGGCCTCATTGCTCCCAGGCTACGATGCGTCGCCGCTGTTATCCGTGCCAAAGGTGGACATACCGGTTATTAGGTAGGTGGTCATAATGTTCTGGCTGATCAGGGTACGTGCAGTATCTTCTAATAGTCGTGTGTCATATTGGGCGCACTCAGGTGAGCAATACTGAATAATTTGTATGCATTCTACGTAGCAGACAGACTGCATTTTACCACTGAATTACTAATAATACAAGACTGCAACCTGCATAAATACTACGTGCGTTCTATGTGGACCGCTATCTACTGCGCACATAGTACAGAGCAAAGAAATCGGACAGTAATTTCGTATTACCTTGACTTACCTTCTGGAAATATATTTGTTTTTATATACAAGGGCTACCCAGAAAATAAAGAAGGTTTGACCATATAGCCTACGCATCTATCTTGTGACGGCCTGTTATTGTTTTCTGGCGTGCTGTGTCGATTGCGAGGCCCACCGGCTGTGACACTCGAGGCTTTATTCGTTTTCTGCAAGCGGAAAATGTTAGAACCTGTGACCTTCACCGCAGAGTTATTGCCATTTATGCCATTTATGCGGTCAGAATCCGAAAGTAGTCCACGATAGTTATGAATGGAAGATCAGATGTTCATGACGAAAAGAGATCTACGAAGTGCATGAATAACGTCAGGAAAGGATCGTTCACTTGTGAACGAAATAGTCATTGAGCACTTAGGGTACCACGAAATCTGTGTACCACGCGTACTCACGGATGACCAGAAAGCCACGAAAATGTGTGCTCCGTAGCGTTCTTGGAGCGTTACAAAAAAGATGACAACATGTTCATTGACTACACTGTTACAGGAGATGAGACATGGGTTTCTCGTAACAGCGCACAGTGGAGCGACAGTCTATGGACTGGCGTCATCCTTAGTCGGCTCAGGATCCACAGAAGTTCAAATTGCATAAATCTGAAAACTGATGGCTTCTGTATTTTGGAACAGTGAGCCGGTCCCACTCGTCGATTTCATGCCATGCAGCACTGTGGTACCATTGAACGTCTCCGTCGCTCTATATTCAGACAAACTGCATCAATTCGTATACTGATGGCTTCTGTATTTTGGGACAATGAACAAGTCCTACTCGTCGATTTCATGCCGCGCAACACTGTCCTGCCCTTGAACGTCTCCGTCGGTCTATCCATAACCGCCGAAGCGACAAGCACTCGTTCTTTTGCGATACAATGCACGTCAGCATACGGCCCGACCGACACAATCCGACAGACACAGACAGAAATTCCGGTCGGACATCATCTACATGACTACTCTGCAATTCACATTTAAGTGCTTGGCAGAGGGTTCATCGAACCACAATCATACTATCTCTCTACTATTCCACTCCCGAACAGCGAGCGGGAAAAACGAACACCTAAACCTTTCTGTTCGAGCTCTGATTTCTCTTATTTTATTTTGATGATCATTCCTACCTATGTAGGTTGGGCTCAACAAAATATTTTCGCATTCGGAAGAGAAAGTTGGTGACTGAAATTTCGTAAAAAGCTCTCGCCGCGACGAAAAACGTCTATGCTGTAATGACTTACATCCCAACTCGTGTATCATATCTGCCACACTCTCTACTCTATAACGCGATAATACAAAACGAGCTGCCCTTCTCTGCACCCTCTCGATGTCCTCCGTCAATCCCACCTGGTAAGGATCCCACACCGCGCAGCAATATTCTAATAGAGGACGAACGAGTGTAGTGTAAGTTGTCATCAGCGGGCTCCTTCCTTACAGTCAGCGCCTGGTACAGTTGGAGATTTTCCTGTTTCCAAAGGTGAAGGAGCACCTTCGTAGTAAACGCTTCGCAGATGGTGAATACATGAACGATGCTGTCACGACCCGGTTAAATAGCCAGGCAACCGAGTGGTATGAAGACGGTACGACACGTGCCTTAATTTAAGTACGACTACTTGGAAAAAATAGACTATGTAGGTGCCAAAACGTGTATAATGAGTTTCTGTATTATTATTAAAGCCTATTTTTGCTAAGGCGAAACATTCTTAACTTTCTGGATGCCCTCGTAGTGGCAAAACGTGTATTTGGAGCCCTGCATCATATAGTTTATCCTCTCTTTCGAGTAATCAAGCCTTTGTTTTTATTTATTTACATATTTGACGTCCACATTGGAGCACTTCATTCAATCCATATATATTTAAGTGTTAATACTAGTTGTAGATATGGCTTTTCTCTTCTGTTCCCAAAACTTCTTCACCCTTTCCGACCTGGTTGCCCTCTCTTCATCAGTTATGGTGTACTTTTTGCGTGCAAATGTCTTTAGTGTAAATCTCGTGTCACTGTTTTTCAGGATTTTCTTCTCATCTCTGCCTTCAATTCGTTGCGTTGTTAAGCGTAACTGGTCTAAATCATCTTGAGCGTTTTAGAACTAGTTGTTCTTGGTCTTACTTTTCCAAAAGTAGGTGAACAGTTGGATCGGTAGCCTGGTTTTCGGTAGTCTGGAAATGCGGCAGAAAAATGCAACCTCTCTTTTCCGCATTGTGTAAATTATTGACTCAGTTTCTTTGTGATATACAACTTCGTTAGGCAATAATCGCCACTGACCCTCTACTTGGTATTCTTTGTTTATGATTTTTCTAAGGATTCTTCTGTCTGCCTTCTGTAGTTTGTCTGTGGTTGCTTTGGTGTACCTCTTGAACAGTGTTTCATTAGCCCAGGTTACCTCAGGTTTAATAGCAGAGAGGTAGTGGCCAGGTGATGCGTTGCGACTGTTTCACTTCAGTTGTTCTTTTCTACTGACATTTTCTCGCTTAAATTCAAACTTATAACCTCCCCAAGATATTTGAATTTATTCACAATTTTAATTTGTTTGTTATCATTCAGTGTAATTGCTGCTATTTCAGCGTTGAAGGATGGCATCATTTCCGTCTTTTCAAACGAGATCCGTAGTCCGACTTTTGCTGCAATTTTTTTCGAGTTCTTCAACTTGGTGTTAATCTTTTCCACGCTATTTGCGAGCAGAGCTAGATCATCCACAAAGACCAGGCAACTGAGGTTGATATTTCTCCCAGTCATGCTGTTTGGTTGGAATTTCTTATTCCAATCTCGCATGACTTTCTCCAGCGCGCAGTTAAATGGTAGTGGTGAGAGACCAATTCCCTGTCAAAGTCCCGTCCGGATTTCAAATGATTCACATAGTACCTCTCTGAATTTAACTTTTGATTCAGTATTCTTAAAGGCGAGTCCTATAAGATTAACGTGTTTCAGGTGCAATCCAAATTCCGTGAGGATTAAAATAATGACTCACCATGAATACTATCAAATGCTTTCTTGAAGTCAACAAAAGCGGTGACCAACTTCTTGTTTCTCACTCTTTGATGTTTCTCGATCTACTAGGCTGCTAATTTGATCTGGAGAGCTTCTTCCAGGACGAAGTCGTCCCTGATATTCTCAAAGTTCTTGGTCAAGTTGCTCCTGAATTCTTGTAATGATAATTCTAGACGAGATTTTACGTGTGATATCAAGCAGCGAAATCCCCCGCTAGTTGTTTGGATCCGATCTATCATCCTTTCTGTGTGTTGGGTGAATTATAGCTATATTCCACTCCTCTGGCATTTTTTCAGAATTTCAGATGTATACTATGTGCTTGTGGAGTTTATCAAGTGTTTGTTTATTTGCTTTATTCCACAGCTCTGCGACCAGTTTATTCTCCCCTGCTGCCTTGTAGTTCTTGAGCCACCTAGTTGCTTCGATCACTTCACTGCGAACTGGTGGTGTGGTATTCTCTGAGTGTCTTTCCTCGGCATTTAGTAATTCTTTGGAGTGATCAGCTAGAATGTTGGCATTCTCTTCATTCTTCTTCTTCTTTCGTTTCACCCTCCTTGGGGTACGCTGGATCAATCATTTCTTTGTGCGTTGTTCTTTTTTTAGGGCCCAGTATTTCTTCATTCTTTCTGATATTCTTCTCCTTTCTTCTTCCGAGATGAAGGGTTTGGACTTTTGTGTGGATTTGTCTTGGAACCTTATGTTTTCATCATTAGTAATTAATTTAGCATTTCGATCAATAAGTGAATTTTCTGAAATCTTTAATTTCACTAGGTCTTTCTCAGTTTCTTTAAACCATTTGGGCTTCGTTTTTCGGTTATGGAAGAAGTCAAAGATTTGTTTAGTTAATCTGTTGGAATTCATTCTGAGAAGATGACCATAAAAATTTATTCTCCTTTTTCGCATAGAATCTGAAAGTTTTTCAATTTTCTTGTAGAGAGTTTCATTTTTTATGTATATAATCTTATTGTCTTCAAATTTTGGCCCAATGGTTTTTCTTAAAATTGTTCTTTCCTTTACCTCAAGTTTCTCCATTTGGCATTTGAAATTCATGTTTCTGCTGCATACAGTGCTTTTGGTTTAATCACTATCTTGTAATGTGTAATTTTGGACCCCCATGAAAAGGATTTTTTGTTGTATGTATTTTTCGTTAGTTGGAAGGCCAATTCAAGTTTATTTTTTCTGTATTCCATTGCTTTGCTTTCCCCAGCATTCCAACTAATCCATTTTCCGAGATATTTGAATTCTTTTACTATTTCAATCTTCTGTTCTTGAACGTTGAGGTATTTACATGAGTGTTTGATGTTTGTCAATATCTTAGTTCTTTCAGAGGAGATGTGAAGACCAATTTTAGCTGCTTGTTTCTTTATTTCAAGGATTTGCTCCCGTGCTTCTGCCATTGTGTCAGCAAACAGGGCCATATCATCTGCAAAAGCAATGCAATTTACTTTAAGGTTCTTCTTTTTGCAACCCAGTCTTATACCACTCTTAATATTTGTGTTCCATTCTCTGACTACTTTCTCAAGCGCACAATTGAACAGCAACGGCCAGAGCCCATCGCCCTGTCGCACTCCCGTTTTTATTTCAAAGGATTCCGATAGATCGCCCATAAATTTAACTTTCGAAAATGTATTTGTAAGGGTCGCTTTTATAATATTAGTTGTTTTCTTATCCAAACCCATTTCTTCCAGGACTGACAACAGAGATTCTCTATCAATCGAATCATATGCTTTTTTGAAATCAATGAAGGAGATTACGTACGTCTTTGCCCTTGATTTTTGGTATGCCATAATGTTTTTGAGATTTAGTATTTGTTCCGAACATGATCTGCCCTTTCTAAAACCTCCCTGGTATTCCCCGATTTGCAGATCCAATTACGGCTCTGTCCTGTTCAAAAGGACTTTAGAAAGAATCTTGTACGTTATATCCAGCAGTGATATTCCTCTGTAATTGTTGGGGTCTCTTCATTATTGTGCGCTAGTTTCCCATTTTTATAATCCATCATGAGCGTGGGTGGAGTAGGCTTTGACTGATATTTTCTGAATGTCCTATGATAATCCCATGTTTTATGTTTATTGAGTGATTCCTCTATGAAGTTCAGGGATTTTTTTGATGGCTTCTTTTGATTCTTCTGATTTCCTTGGCCGTTTGTCTTCTGGCAATGGGTAGCTCTTCTCGGGATTTTTCAGTTTTCTTTTGCTGATAATTCAGCCATGCTTTGTGCCTTTTTTGTATTGCTTTAGCACACTCTTCATTCCACCAGGCATGTTTCTTTCTTCTCGGCAATATCTTCGGCAATGTTTTTTCAGTTTATCAATAATCGTTCCCAGTTCGTTGCTTGTAAGTGTTTTGGATATCTCTGAGTACAACAGATTATTTATTAAATAGCTGGGGTCATATTTTCTCCTCCTAGTGAATTTTGATGGTTTGTTTTTCTTTCTTAGCGTTAACTTAATTTTTATCTTTGTAATGTAGTGATCTGAATCGATGTTCGCCTGCTGCTGTGGGCGATCGATTCTAGGCGCTTCAGTCCGAAACCACGCGGCTGCTACGGCCGAGGTTCGAATACTGCCTCGGGCATGGACGTATGTGATGTCCTCAGGTTAGTTAGGTTTAAGTAGTTCTAAGTTCTAGGGGACTGATGACCTCAGTTGTTGAGTCCCATAGTGCTCAGAGCCATTTGAACCATTCTGTTCCGGTTTTCCTGCAGACCATGGTTCACTGCCATAGAATTCTGTGCTTCGTAAGTACATTCTCAGAAATTTCTTCCTCTAAATAAGGGCTGTGTTTGATTATAGTAGACTTCTTTTGGCCAAGAATGTCCGCCTTGCCTGTGCTTGTCTGCTTTTATGTCCTCGTTACTTCATCTGTCATGGGTTATTTTGCTTGCAATATAACAGAATACCTTGACTTCGTCTTCTTCGTGATTACCAACTTTGATATTGTATGTATGTATGTGGTATGTTAAGCGGGGATCTAGAAACGACGGAGAGGCTCCGTCCCCGCCACAGCCGCAGTGGTCCAAAACCCCAGTCCACTTCACCCCTCCGCCGCCCCACACCGAACGCAGGATTATTGTGCGGTTCGGCCCCCGGTGGACCCACCCAGGGATCATCTCACACAAGACGAGTGTAAACCCTATGTTTGCGTGGTAGAGTCCCTTTATAAAACATTGAATTTTAAACACAGACAGCTTGTAGCATGCGACATCAGGCACCACATCTTTCTGGCCAACAGCAACTCTGTATCACGGTTTCAGACCAGAACTTGGCGACCCCAGACATGTAGCGTACCACTTGTCGCGACTGCTGCGCCGTTGGAATCCCGCCTGGGGGCGTACGTGAGGCTGCGCGACGCGGTCGCGGTGCGGACACGCGAGGCGGCCTTGTCGCCTTCCCACGGCGGGGCGCTTGTGGTATCCTTTGCGTGCTGCGGCTGCTTCCCATCCGCGCCGCAGCTGGCACAACCGGAGGACGCCTCGGCCGCGGGCGCTTCAGCGGCTGCCACCTGCTCCGTGCAGCAGCAGCTGCGTGGCCACCGCTTCCCTCCACACTTGTCATGCCCGTTGTCATACGCAACTTGTTTCTGCTACCGGGCACGAGTGGTTATCGCACGCATCTGTTGTAGAGGTCAGTGCGTTCACAGCCGCTCCCTATACAATGCTAACCATTGAAAGTGAAACACCATCTGAACGTCATGTAATAAATGTTGAAGTTCACGTCATAAACACCAAAGATCTGGTTGATGGTACTGACAGACGCATTATACTGTTTGCCGATGATGCTGTACAGGAAACTAGAATCACACGAAAGTTGTGAACAAATCAATGAAAGTGCAACACCATCTGATCGCCTTGTAATAAATGTTGAAGTTCACACCATAAACACAGACGAACTGGTTGATGGTACTGACACCGGCATTATACTATTTGCCGATGATGCTGTACAGGAAAGTAGAATCACACGAAAGTTGTGAACAAATCAATGAAAGTGCAACACCATCTGATCGCCTTGTAATAAATGTTGAAGTTCACACCATAAACACAAACGAACTGGTTGATGGTACTGACACCGGCATTATACTGTTTGCCGATGATGCTGTACAGGTTGAAGTTCACACCATAAACACAAAAGAACTGGTTGATGGTACTGACACTGGCATTATACTGTTTGCCGATGATGCTGTACAGGAAAGTAGAATCACACGAAAGTTGTGAACAAATCAATGAAAGTGCAACACCATCTGAACGCCATATAATAAAGGTTGAAGTTCACACCATAAACACAAAAGAACTGGTTGATGGTACTGACACCGGCATTATACTGTTTGCCGATGATGCTGTACAGGAAAGTAGAATCACACGAAAGTTGTGAACGAATCAATGAAAGTGCAACACCATCTGAACGCCTTGTAATAAAGGTTGAAGTTCACACCATAAACACAAACGAACTGGTTGATGGTACGGACACCGGCATTATACTGTTTGCCGATGATGCTGTACAGGAAAGTAGAATCACACGAAAGTGTGAACAAATCAATGAGGATTTGCAGAAAATAAATGAGTGGTGTAATGACTGGCAGTTATCTCTCAATATTAGTAACCTACTGCGTATAAGAAAGCGAAAATGCCTATTCATGTACGAGTGCAAAATAAATGCCCAGTCTTTGGAAGCCGTAACCTCCGTCAAGTAGGGTGTGACTATTGTAAATTATCTCAAGTGGAATGATCAGATTATACAAGTAACGGGCAAGGCGCGGTTTCTTGCTAGAATCCTGAAGCCATGCAGTCCTTCAACAAAGGAAGTTGTCTAGAATACGTTAGTTCGTCCAGTCTTAGAGTAGGCGACACATCGCGACAAGTGGTACGCTACATGTCTGGGGTCGCCAAGTTCTGGTCTGAAACCGTGATACAGAGTTGCTGTTGACCAGAAAGACGTGTTGCCTGATGTCGCATGCTACAAGTTGTCTGTGTTTAAAGCTCCTCATTCAATCAGTTTCAGGGACACCCGAATAGTGCATCACGTCTTTAGAAACGGTAGCACCAACGACGGTCTTGCTCACAGCTGTGAGTAATGAAAGAAAAAGAAGAAGGTGCAGAAGAAAATTATTAGTAGGACAATAAAATCTCACAACGACTCTTTCAGGAAACGGCTGTACGGGACCCTTACCAGGTGGGTCTGGTTCAAGAGATTGAGAAGGCCCAAAGAAGAGCGGCAAGATTCGTGACTGGTGCAGTAATGGGAGAGTTGCCTATATTGTAACGGCTCCTAACTTCTACCACTGAAATAAAATTCATATCGCTTGTACTAGTGAGGTCACTCTGAACTTCGTGGTTCCTGGAGCCGTAGTGTCAACTGTGAGTCCTGCGTTGAGGCTCAGATCATCTGAAGACTTTTTTCGTAAGTCATGAAAAGAATTTATGTTTTCAGGTAAGTGGCAACATAATGTTTAATCTATGAGGGATTATACATGAAGTAATCTTAGCTTTCAGAGTGCCACGAATCTGTATTCAGTGTGGTTCGTTTGAAGGTCAATGACAAAAAGGAAATGGTGAGGCCGCCTGTTAATCTACCGTTACAGCCTTCCGAAAATTTTCGATATTCTAACGGTTCAGTTTCAGAATCTTGTTCGTATAATGAGCTGTAAAAGTTGCTTTTAGCAATATTAGTGCTACATAATGTTTGAAAAAGATGTGTTGAATATTCTGATGTGTTCTTCATCCTAAGTTATTAATTAAATAATTATTTTACGTTACAGTATGACAATAGAAAGGCCTTATGGAAATCGGAGCATAAATAAATTGCGTATAGCTGTAACAGTATCTCTAAATGGGGATCATGGATTAAGTGAATGTGCACGCGTATAAAATGTGCTTAAACTAGTAGTTAAGACGCATGTTGCAAATAAAACTAAAAGTGCAAACAGGGATAAAAAATGTTTTGGCCTCAATAAAGTGTTTTCTGGCGCGGCTGAAAACGAAAGGAAAGAATACATTCTTACAGTTTAAGAGGTAGTGTTCAGTTTATGTATGTTGGACATGCATTCAACATTGCAGAAGGAAACGGATAGCTCCATAACTTCAATGCACAAGAAATCGTGGCAGGCAAACGTGACTTGAAGGATTCTGTTTAGGAAATATCGACGAATCCCAGAGGAAATACGAAAGCTACAACCAAAACTTCCAGTGCCCAACCAAGGACACTGTGAGATAAGGAGCTGTCATTGCTGAAACATGACCGACGCAGAAGAGAAGAAATCTAGGTCTACAGCTCCACCTGTCGAAAGGAACTATTTTGCAGGCTCTGCAGGGAAGCCAGCAAAGGAAAATTTGTAATAAAACTGGCGAATGATATAAAACGTTGTGTGCGGGACACCGAGGGGAGAAAATGATGAGCTCCATGAAAGGCAAAATGAGGGCTGAAGCTAAACTTGCAAGGTTGGGAACAAAGTTACATTACAATGGCTGCAAATGTTGATGTAAGACCTAAAACATGGAACATTTCATTAAACTTAGATTGATGCATATCTTCTGTAAGCTCAGGGACATAGTTTATAAAATTGATACAATGTTTGCACCCACCCGCACAGATCAAGAAACCAAATTCCTAATTTCTACACTTGCAGCTGTTTAGGTGTGACCATGTAGTGTGTTTATTTTTCTCAGAATTCCTTTGTAAATCAGATACCAAGAAAATATGCTGCTGCTGAGGATTCAGCTTTGTTACTTTCTGTTTAGGTTATAGTAAATAAAAACTTATAAGTGGTACAGTTTAGGCAGCTATCCCAATACTTCCGCTACAAATGGCACGTTCGTATGAAATGCAGTAATTTTGATACTGGGCAGTTGTGTTTGATCTTAAACACTCCAGTACAACAGTCCAGTCTCATTAAGACCTACAACCTTATTGGACGTAGATGAAATTTCTTTCGCAGCAGAGAGGCAGTTCCATGGCTAATAGACATAAGACGTCGAGCTAGTTTTTGTTTCATGTTGTTCCTTGCCCGCACATTTTTTTAAGCACTTGTGTTGTTGAAAGACAAAATTTCCCTTAGTTTTGCATCATAATACTTTCTTAAGGTAACAGTGATAAAACACAGGTATGAATGGTTATCTGTAACTAGTACCGAAACAAGACTGATGATACAAGAGCCACACGACATGAAAGGGAAGCAGTAGTTGAGAAGAAAGTCAGAGTGTGAGCCAATCACCCCTGTTGTTTAGTCTGTGCTTTGCGCAAGTAGTAAAGGAAACCAAATAGATATTTGGGAATGTAAGTAAATTTCAGTGAAAAGAAATAGAAACTTGTAATTCTGTTCGAGATGACAGAAGACTTGGAAGAATAGTTGAACAAAATGGACAGTCTCCTGGACAGAGACTTTAAGATGAACGTCAACAATATTATAACATGATAATGGAGTGCAATCGAATTAAACCCAGCTATACTGTGGCAATCAGATAAGGAAATTAAATCCTAGAATTATTTAATGAGTTACGTTATTTGAGCAGCAGTGTAACTGATGATAGACAAATTAGAGAGAATATCAAAACACACTTGCAATAGCGAGAGAAGTTTTTTAAAAATGAGAAATTTTTCAACGTCAAATATAAATATAAATGCCATTACTTATTTTTAAAGGTATATGTCTGGTGTGTAGCCTTGTATGGAAGTGTCTGTCGACAATAATCATTTGAGACAACAAGAGAGCAGAAGACTTTGGAACGTGGCGCTGAAAAAAATTGGTGAAGATTAGATCGGTCGACCGCATAACTAATTATAAGGAACTTAATCGATCTGTGGGAAAAGAAATTTATGACCAAACTTGACGAAGAGAAGGAGTCGGTTGAGAGGACACATCCTCAGGCATCAAGGGAGCATCATCTTGGTAACGGCAGGAAGTGGGTAAGATAAAAATTGTAGATGCAGTCTAATGCTTGACTGTATTAACAGGTTCAGGTGGATGAAGAGTGCAGTAGCATTGCATAGATGAAGAGACTTACACAGAACTGACTGTCTTGGGCAGCAGTGTGACACCGATTTTCCGACAGCAGACCATAACAACTTTAACCACAACAACTACAAGTACCAAAATTAGTACTACTACTACACTAAGTGTCTGTGAAGTGTTGGTTGAGCTGTTTAGCATATGTCCGATCCCTGGTGATCTACAGTGCGGGGAAGCTTCCCGTAATATCATGAAAAGGTAAGAAATGGACAAAATCGCCAAACGGAAAAGTCTTTTTGAAAGAAAACTAAGAGGTATGGCCCAATGAAGCACAAAGATACAGGTACGACACCACACATGGATGCATTAATGTAGCGGATCATTTACCTACGACATAAACGAGGAGAACGCGGCCAGTACCATAATCTGGTTTCCTAGCAACTTCGCTGGGTGGAAAAGGAATCAAAATAAGCGAACACGTGCCTAGGCTTGTACGTAGATGCCCGACATTTTCTGAGAAAACGGCGGCTAAAGTTTTCGAGAAACTTTATATGCCTTTTAGCGAACAAACAGATCAGACGAAGTGATGGCACAGGACTAGCCTTGCGCCCCTTATTCCAAACCCGATTATCACCTTTAATTTTGTTTTCCAATTACCTATCCATGCCCGTAGAAGACTACTACGCGAACGTTTTCCAATGTGTACTGAAACAACGTTGTCCTTATTCGTCTACTAATTGTATGTCTCCTAAATGAACGTTTTAAAAAGGCCACAAATGACTGAGAAAAGTATTTGAAATTGTTTCGGCGTAACTCCTGTACTATATCTTGATTCATAATCCATGTCATGCGTGGCTTGCCGCGAAATTATTGCCAACCCGTGAAATCTTCAGAAATGTTAACGACGTTTGTTTCTCTCCAAGATGCTACTCAGGCGGGTGTAAAATGAATATGCGCAACGGAAAATAATGAACGCTGAAATGAAGATTTGGCCCTGTCTGAAAACCCCATGAGGCAGATCTTAGGATCTCTTAATGACGATATCTCCTGCTTCTTGCTCCTTGATAATAAAGACACTCCGTCACCTTTCATGTAGTAACCGTTAACAACTATTTACAACGTGTACATGACAATGTCAGGCTTCTTTAAATATTCCTATTATGATGTAAAAAGTACCAAATGATACCTAATTCCGGTTGTTAAAAATGGTTCAGTTAGATCTAAGCACTATGGGACTTAACATCTGAGGTCATCAGTCCCCTAAGACTTAGAACTACTTAAACCTAAGGACACCACACACTTCCACGCGTGAGGCAGGATTCGAACGTGCGCCTAGAATCGCTCGTCCACAGCGGCCGGCTAATTCCGGTTGTAAATCACACCAAAGTATGTAGATGAGTGCTTATAAGGTGCAAAATTATAGCCACCGTCCACCTCGAGTGAGATATATGCGAAGAAATGTCACTGTGGCGAATCTGCCCTGGTGTTATGGTCGTAGTATTCCGAATTTGTATGTTTCCAGTATTTCTACAACCAATATCATCCAAAGGTCTGCACCAATTCTTCATGAACAATACACATAAGAATAAAATAAAAGAACTGATATGAGAACTGAAAGAAAAATGAAATATAAGAACAAGAGAATTTAAAAAGTATCTGACCCCTAAAGATACCTTATACACTTATGTGTAATATAATAAAAGTAACGTGTATCCACAGGACATGTGGCCTGTAGTTGAGGAAGTGTCATGATGATCTCTCCATTGGCAAAAGATTCCGGAATAGTCCCCCATTCGGATCTCCAGGAGGGGACTGCCAAGGGGGAGGTTACCATGAGGAAAATATTGAATAATCAACGAAAGGATAATGTTCTACGAGTCGGGGCGTGGAATGTCAGAAGCTTAAACGTGGTAGGGAAACTAGAAAATCTGAAAAGAGAAATGCAAAGGTTCAATCTAGATGTAGTAGGGGTCAGTGAAGTGAAGTGGAAGGAAGACAAGGATTTCTGGTCAGATGAGTATCGGGTAATATCAACAGCAGCAGAAAATGGTATAACAGGTGTAGGATTCGTTATGAATTGGAAGGTAGGGCAGAGGGTGTGTTACTGTGACCAGTTCAGTGACCGGGTTGTTCTAATCAGAATCGACAGCAGACCAACGCCGATAACGATAGTTCAGGTATGCATGCCGACGTCGCAAGCTGAAGATGAACAGATAGAGGAAGTGTATGAGGATATTGAAAGGGTAATGCAGTATGTAAAAGGGGACGAAAATCTAATAGTCATGGGCAACTGGAATGCAGTTGTAGGGGATGGAGTAGAAGAAAGGGTTACAGGAAAATATGGGCTTGGGACAAGGAATGAAAGAGGAGAAAGACTAATTGAGTTCTGTAACATGTTTCAGCTAGTAATAGCGAATACCCTGTTCAAGAATCACAAGAGGAGGAGGTATACTTGGAAAAGGCCGGGAGATACAGGAAGATTTCAATTAGATTACATCATGGTCAGACAGAGATTCCGAAATCAGATACTGGATTGTAAGGCGTACCCAGGAGAAGATATAGACTCAGATCACAATATAGTAGTGATGAAGAGTAGGCTGAAGTTCAAGACATTAGTCAGGAAGAATCAATACGCAAAGAAGTGGGATACGGAAGTTCTAAGGAATGACGAGATACGTTTGAAGTTCTCTAACGCTATAGATACAGCAATAAGGAATAGCGCAGTAGGCAGCACAGTTGAAGAGGAATGGACGTCTCTGAAAAGGGTCATCACAGAAGTTGGGAAGGAAAACATAAGTACAAAGAAGGTAGCTGCGAAGAAACCATGGGTAACAGAAGAAATACTTCAGTTGATTGATGAAAGGAGGAAGTACACACATGTTCCGGGAAAATCAGGCATACAGAAATACAAGTCGCCGAGGAATGAAATAAATAGGAAGTGCAGGGAAGGTAAGAAGAAATGGCTGCAGGAAAAATGTGAAGACATCGAAAAAGATAAGATTGTCGGAAGGACAGATTCAGCATACAGGAAAGTCAAAACAACCTTTGGTGACATTAAAAGCAACGGTGGTAACATTAAGAGTGCAACGGGAATTCCACTGTTAAATGCAGAGGAGAGAGCAGATAGGTGGAAAGAAAGCCTCTATGAGGGTGAAGATTTGTCTGATGTGATAGAAAAAGAAACAGGAGTTAGAAGAGATAGGGGATCCAGTATTATAATCGGATTTTAAAAGAGCTTTGGAGAACTTATGGTCAAATAAGGCAGAAGGGATAGATAACATTCCATCAGAATTTCTAAAATCATTAGGGGAAGTGGCAACAAAACGACTATTCGCGTTGGTGTGTAGAATATATGAGTCTGGCGACATACCATCTGACTTTCGGAAAAGCATCATCCACACAATTCCGAAGACGGCAAGAGCTGACAAGTGCGAGAATTATCGCACAATCAGCTTAACAGCTCATGCATCGAAGCTGCTTACAAGAATAATATACAGAAGAATGGAAAAGAAAATTGAGAATGTGCTAGGTGACGATCAGTTTTGCTTTAGGAAAAGTAAAGGCACGAGAGAGGCAATTCTGACGTTACGGCTAATAATGGAAGCAAGGCTAAAGAAAAATCAAGACACGTTCATAGGATTTGTCGACCTGGAAAAAGCGTTCGACAACATAAAATGGTGCAAGTTGTTCGAGATTCTGAAAAAAGTAAGGGGAAGCTATAGGGAGAGACGGGTCTAATACACTCCTGGAAATGGAAAAAAGAACACATTGACACCGGTGTGTCAGACCCACCATACTTGCTCAGGACACTGCGAGAGGGCTGTACAAGCAATGATCACACGCACGGCACAGCGGACACACCAGGAACCGCGGTGTTGGCCGTCGAATGGCCCTAGCTAAGCAGCATTTGTGCACCGCCGCCGTCAGTGTCAGCCAGTTTGCCGTGGCATACGGAGCTCCAT
Organism: Schistocerca gregaria; assembly: GCF_023897955.1. Taxonomy (NCBI): domain Eukaryota; kingdom Metazoa; phylum Arthropoda; class Insecta; order Orthoptera; family Acrididae; genus Schistocerca; species Schistocerca gregaria. Next base: position 348,092,817 of record NC_064927.1, on the reverse strand, counting down.
CGCAGTCTTTAACACTGGTAGCATGCCGCGACAGTGTGGACGTGAACCGTATGTGCAGTTGACGGACTTTGAGCGAGAGCGTATAGTGGGCATGCGGGAGGCCGGGTGGACGTACCACCGAATTGCTCAACACGTGGGTCGTGAGGTCTCCACAGTACATCGATGTTGTCGCCAGTGGTCGGCGGAAGGTGCATATGCCCGTCGACCTGGGACCGGACCGCAGCGACGCACGGATGCATTCCAAGACCGTAGGATCCTACGCAGTGCCGTAGGGGACCGCACCGCCACTTCCCAGCAAATTAGGGACACTGTTGCTCCTGGGGTATCGGTGAGGACCATTCGCAACGGTCTCCATGAAGCTGAGCTACGGTCCCGCACACCGTTAGGCCGTCTTCCGCTCACGCTCCAACATCGTGCAGCCCGCCTCCAGTGGTGTCGCGACAGGCGTGAATGGAGGGACGAATGGAGACGTGTCGTCTTCAGCGATGAGAGTCGCTTCTGCCTTGGTGCCAATGATGGTCGTATGCGTGTTTGGCGCCGTGCAGGTGAGCGCCACAATCAGGACTGCATACGACCGAGGCACACAGGGCCAACACCTGGCATCATGGTGTGGGGAGCGATCTCCTACACTGGCCGTACACCTCTGGTGATCGTCGAGGGGACACTGAATAGTGCATGGTACATCCAAACCGTCATCGAACCCATCGTTCCACCATTCCTAGACCGGCAAGGGAACTTGCTGTTCCAACAGGACAATGCACGTCCGCATGTATCCCGTGCCACCCAACGTGCTCTAGAAGGTGTAAGTCAACTACCCTGGCCAGCAAGATCTCCGGATCTGTCCCCCATTGAGCATGTTTGGGACTGGATGAAGCATCGTCTCACGCGGTCTGCAAGTCCAGCACGAACGCTGGTCCAACTGAGGCGCCAGGTGGAAATGGCATGGCAAGCCATTCCACAGGACTACATCCAGCATCTCTACGATCGTCTCCATGGGAGAATAGGAGCCTGCATTGCTGCGAAAGTGGATATACACTGTACTAGTGCCGACATTGTGCATGCTCTGTTGCCTGTGTCTATGTGCCTGTGGTTCTGTCAGTGTGATCATGTGATGTATCTGACCCCAGGAATGTGTCAATAAAGTTTCCCCTTCCTGGGACAATGAATTCACGGTGTTCTTATTTCAATTTCCAGGAGTGTACAATATGTACAACAACCAAGAAGGAATAATAAGAGTGGACGATCAAGAACGAAGTGCTTGTATTAAGAAGGGTGTAAGACAAGGCTGTAGCCTTTCGCCTCTACTCTTCAATCTGTACATTGAGGAAGCAATGATGGAAATAAAAGAAAGGTTCAGGAGTGGAATTAAAATACAAGGTGAAAGGATATCAATGATACGATTCGCTGATGACATTGCTATCCTGAGTGAAAGTGAAGAAGAATTAAATGATCTGCTGAACGGAATGAACAGTCTAATGAGTACACAGTATGGTTTGAGAGTAAATCGGAGAAAGACGAAGGTAATGAGAAGTAGTAGAAATGAGAACAGCGAGAAACTTAACATCAGGATTGATGGTCACGAAGTCAATGAAGTTGAGGAATTCTGCTACCTAGGCAGTAAAGTAACCAATGACGGACGGAGCAAGGAGGACATCAAAAGCAGACTTGCTGTGGCAAAAAAAGGCATTTCTGGCCAAGAGAAGTCTACTAATATCAAATATCGGCCTTAATTTGAGGAAGAAATTTCTGAGGATGTACGTCTGGAGTACAGCACTGTGTGGTAGTGAAACATGGACTGTGGGAAAACCGGAACAGAAGAGAATCGAAGAATTTGAGATGTGGTTCTATAGACGAATGTTGAAAATTAGGTGGACTGATAAGGTAAGGAATGAGGAGGTTCTACGCAGAATCGGAGAGGAAAGGAATATGTGGAAAACACTGATAAGGAGAAGGGACAGGATTGTAGGACATCTGCTAAGACATGAGGGAATGACTTCCATGGTATTAGAGGGAGCTGTAGAGGGCAAAAACTGTAGAGGAAGACAGAGATTGGAATACGTGAAGCAAATAATTGAGGACGTAGGTTGCAAGTGCTACTCTGAGATGAAGAGGTTAGCACAGGAAAGGAATTCGTGGCGGGCCGCATCAAACCAGTCGGTAGACTGATGACTAAAAAAAAAAGAAGGCTTTGTGGAATCCAGCTGTAATTTCACACTTAATACTACGGTCTTGTATCCCGTAACTTGATATGAAATATTAGTGTAGTAACCTTCTACAGACATGGGTAGATAAATGAAAAACTAATAAGTAAAATAACGGTAATAATCGGTGTCCGAAGATGGGGCGCAAAAACTAAGAGACCGCAACACTGGCCACTGTGCTATCATTTTAGCTGATACAATCATGCTTAAAAAAGCATCTAACTTAAAGTGAAAACTTTAGCCGTTGTTTTCTCAGAAGCAGTCGAGTATCTACGTATAGGCCAAAATACATGTTCGATTATTTGTCTGCTTTTGCACTGAGTGAAGTTTCTGGGAAATCGGGTTATGGCACTTGCCGCGCACTGCTCATGAGATGTGTATTTGATCATGTAGTAAATGGACTATGGATTATAATTATGAAGTCTAACCTTGGCAGAGATGGATGAACTCCAAAAAAGCATAAGCATTAAACTAGATCACAGATGTAGCCAATAACTGCAATAATGGCCACTGATTTAAACAAGGAACAGGGAAAAATAGGCATGGGGGCCAGTAAAATCACCGAAGTACTTGATGGAAGCAACTAACTGGCTGCATACGTTAAACTTTGCAATTAAATACTGATGAAAGTTAACGAGCCTTGCGTCCCCCTCGATTTTGATTGCATCGCCGGCTCATATTTACCAATCTTATATGGAGTGAACGTGGGAGTTGGCTTCAGTAACAGCTGGAAATTCTGAGTCCACCTCGCACTCTGTACGCAGTTCCAACAAGGAGACATCCTTCTTTTGATCGCCTTGGCAGCAAGCGTATACTCATCAGTCTCCCGACAGGAAGTCTACTCCCCTTTGACGACTGGCAGCAGGTGTTCTCTGACTTAACTCCTCGAAACTTCGCTGTTTCTGCCAGCTTAGGGATCTCGCTGGCCAACTTAAGCAGACCTTGGAAGTTCTGACCAATAATAATTTTATAAATAAGTTAAATGAACTCCTACTCTCGTGGATGTTGTCTTGGTAAACCAATTGATGGGATGGTAGTGCATGTCGCTGTAAGTAGTAGTTTATCTTGTAGTGAAATAGAAGTGGGTGGTTCCTATGAATTATTATGGGCGGAGGTTACACTCAACAACGGAGCTAGGTTAATAATTGGTTCCTTTTACCGACCTCCAGATTCAGCAGCATTAGTGGCAGAACAACTGAGAGAAAATCTGGAATACATTTCACATAAATTTCCTCAGCATGTCATACTCTTAGGTGGAGATTTCAATTTACCAGATGTAGACTGGGACACCCAGATGTTTAAGATGGGTGGTAGGGACAGAGAATCGAGTGACATTATACTGACTGTACTATCCGAAAAGTACTTCGAGCAATTAAGCAGAGAACCGACTCTTGGAGATAATATCTTGCACCAACTGATAACAAACAGACCCGAACTTTACGACTCTGTAAGCGCAGAACGGGCAGTCAGTGATCATAAGGCCGTTGCAGCATCCCGGAATATGGAAGTAAGCAGGAATATAAAAAAAGGGAGGAAGGTTTACCTTTTTAGCAAGAGTAATAGGAGGCAGATTTCAGACTACCTAACAGATCAAAACTAAAATTTCTGTTCCGACACTGACACTGTTGAGTGTTTATGGAAAAAGTTCAAGAGAATCGTAAAATGCGTTTCAGACAGGTACGCGCCGAGTAAAACTGTGAGGGACGGGAAAAACCCACCGTGGTTCAACAACAAAGTCAGGAAACTACTGCGAAAGCAAAGAGAGCTTCACTGAAAATTTAAACGCAGCAAAAACCTCTCAGAGAAAGAGAAGCTAAACGATGTCAAACTTAGCGTAAGGAGGGCTATGCGTCAAGCGTTCAGTGAATTCGAAAGTAAAATTCTATGTACCGACTTGACAGAAATTCCTAGGAAGTTCTGGTCTTACCTTAAATCAGTAAGTGGATCGAAACATCATTTCCAAACACTCTTGGATGATAATGGCATTGAAACAGAGGATGACATGCGTAAAGCTGAAATACAAAACACCTTTTTCAAAAGCTGTTTCACAGAGCAAGACCGCACTGCAGTTCCTTCCCTAAATGATAACACGAACGAAAAAATGGCTGGCATCTAAATAAGTGCCCAACGAATAGAAAAGCAATTGAAATCACTCAACAGAGAAAAGTCCACTGGACCTGACGGGATACCAATTCGATTCAAAACAGAGTACGCGAAAGAACTTCCTCCCCTTCTAACAGCCGTGTACCGCAAGTCACTAGAGGAACGGAAGGTTCCAAATGATTGGAAAAGAGCACAGGTAGTCTCAGTTTTCAAGAAGGGTCGTCGAGCAGATGCACAAAACTATAGGCATATATCTCTGCCATCGATCTTAATTGTATGTTTATGTGATGGCAGAACAAACGTAGCAGTTACTTCTGTAAAATATCTGGGAATATGCGTACGGAACGATTTGAAGTGGAATGATCATATAAAATTAATTTTTGGTAAGGGGATTGCCAGGTTGAGATTCATTGAGGGAGTCCTTAGAAAATGTAGTCCATGAACAAAGGAGGTGGCTTACAAAACACTCGTTTGACCTATACTTGAGTATTGCTCATCAGTGTGGGATCCGTACCAGGTCGGGTTGACAGGGGAGATAGAGAAGATCCAAAGAAGAGCGGCGAGTTTCGTTACATGGTTATTTGGTAAGCGCTATAGCGTTACGGATATGTTGAGCAAACTCAAGTGGCAGACTCTGCAAGAGAGGCGCTGTGCATCGTGGTGTAGCTTCCTGTCCAGGTTTCGAGAGGGTGCGCGCGTTTCTGGATGAGGTATCGAATATATTGCTTCCTCCTGCTTATACCTCCCGAGGAGATCACGAATGTAAAATTAGAGACATTCAAGCGCGCACGGAGGCTTTCCGGCAGTCGTTCTTCCCGCGAACCATACGCGACTGGAACAGGAAAGAAAGGTAATGACAGTGGCACGTAAAGTGCCCTCCGCCACACACTATTGGGTGGCTTGCGGAGTGTGAATGTAGATGTAAATGTAGAGGCAGGGAAATCTCTTCCATTCTGCAACAGGTTTCTAGGCCTGTCCTACTAAATGGCTAACACATAGATACACACACTAAAGCACACAGTCTGCAGAAATAAGTATTGTTATCCACTGAGAATGCTCGTTGCAAGGATTTTAAACTAATGTTCTTTCGTTGCGAGACCACAAAGACACTGAGATCTGCACCTGGTTTCATACATTATCTTTCCAAAAGGACTTCTTTACCCATCTGCGATGGAGTTTCACAGTAGACAGAAGGCATCTCATCTGCCCCCCTGAGATGGGGCGAGGTGAATTCTACACTTTCTACCTACTCATGCAGCTTTCAGTAATTAACGTACTTATTACGCTGTGTGGTCTTTTTAAGTAAGAATCCGTGGTGCTTGTGACAGCTAGAGAGAGCTTCTCAAGGATGCAGAAAATCCCAAGTCCCTCATCATATTGAAAGGAAAGGAGGAGAGGACGTAGTTACCTGTGCTGTCACTGATACTATGGAGTACTCGTTACACGTATGTTGCATCATTAAAGAATAGGCTACATTGTCCATGGGGACGTGCATGTAACATAATAAAATATGTCGTATGAGGGTTGGGAATAAGCTGCCATGTTACCTATAGTACTGGTAGCCTATCTGCAGTTTCTAGTTTGCTCGCGGTATCATATGATCAGATGTCCAAAACCTGGTTTTTTGCGGTAAAGCTCCAAAAATGTACAAAACACAGCTCTAAATAGATTTGATTTCTTCTTTCATTTATTGTCACTATATCAGCACTACGATCAGTCTCAAATCTCACATTAAAGTTTATCATAGGTTGACACTTTCTCCACTCCAGCCTGAACAGCTGTACAGAGAGGAATGTTATGTTTGCGTAAACAATATTTAAGACAACATTTTATTACAGCTTCAGTGTGGACGACAATATGGTGACATGTTTTCGTGAAACTGGCACATTACAATAAGCAACTGACCTTTGTTTTCTTACTTTAAACTGAACAAGTGACTTTACATTTATTATCAAATATTTACACAAAATACCATGAATTTGTTATTAATAATATTCCTACTACTGCTGCTGTATAGATTTCTGTCCATTATATGTTCAGGTTTTTTTATTAATATTTTCTTTTACAACGTGGCTTGATCTCAAATTTTACAAAAGATTAAGCTGAAGGGGTTTACTGTACACAAATCTCATTATTATAGCTTCCCAAAATAAAACCAGGCATTTGTTCATGAATTTTCTAATACACGCAAAAAATCAAATCGCTTTTGCTTCCATCCTCTCATACAACTGATACTATACCTTAACACACAAAAGATTTAACTCTTGAAATAATACATTTATGTACCTAAGAACTAATAACACTAGAAGATGGCTATATTTACCTTAAAATCTATGTTTAGGGTAGTTAGACGAAGGATCAGTTCAAAAAAAGAACGAATAGAATCACCCAACTGGGGAATGCACTGTTGGCTAAGTTGTGTGTTCACAGAACTTAAGTAAATCGCTTACCTATTCAAAGATTCACATTTAAGCATCTGCTCCTGCTCATACGAGGCGAATTCAGTAAGTAATGCAACACGTCCTTTTCTCAGCAAATATCGGCTGAAAATTTGCGTAATTATTTGAAGGACGTCGTGGAATACTCCTGCTTCAGCCCCTACAGTTTCATGAAGTTTCCATTGGTGGTGGCGCTGTACATAGCCATCAAAACTGAGTCTGTAAAAGAGCTGCGGTCCGAGCAGAGTTTCTTTTGGCGTCGTAGATATCCCTAGGTTCTTGCAGAATGTCTATGGAGACAGCAGATGAACAAGTACTCATAGCTCATAAGGTAGGCAGTTTAGAGACTATGTATACTAGACATTTTTTCTTGTTTTGGTGCGAGGAACCTGTCCCAATGGTTTGTAAAATTATTTATGAAATGCCCTTGTATAAAATGGTGTGTAAAACTTAAGGTTGAAACTAACTTTCGTTTGATGTGTCACTGCCAAGTAATTCAGCTCGATGATTCTTGGACCATGCACAGAAGGATCTTCTACATTATAGTACCGAAGGTAACTGAAAGAAATCAAATTACCAAACGTGAGCACGCGATGAAACTGAGGATACAATTCGAACACGAGAAGTGTTTAAGTCGAATTGGAGCCTCACGGTTTACAGAGAAACGCACATAGTGCAGCAGAGTACGGGCTACTACATCAGTGGGAATGAGACACGACTTGGAAGGAAAATTAAATAAAATTTAAGTGAAGCATTCCAGAAAGTGCACAACACATTAATACGTAACGCGCGAAACGAACTAAAAGTGTATATCACTTGGCGACAGCGCTCGTCCAAGTCATGTTGCAGTTACACCAAATATCTCATCGATAAAATGAATACTAACGAAATTAATACCTTTACCTGATTGAAATCACCAGAGTGATTACCGGAAACTCAAACAAAGCAAACTCTTACGCACTTCAGCTTAGCAACTAGAGACACTACTCAGAGTATCTTTACTCAGCGGCGTCTAGGGAAGAGTAAAACTAACCTGCCCCGCCGCCCTCGTCTATACAGCAACCCGGAAGGGCCCAGAGAGCGTTAAGCGGTTTCTACCTACACCAGCCCCACAATGGATGCTGACCAGTCGCCACTAATGCCTCGCTGACCCAACGTAGCCGTATTCAAAGCTGCCCTTAACATTCAAGGTGACCTACTGGCAACTAAGGGAACCTGGAGTGCCTGCTACAGACAAACCACACATTCATACTAGCAGACGACAGTGGGGACAGGAAAGATACGGTATGACATGAATACATGATAATGGATTACACAGGTACATGCAGAACGTAGTTATGATTTTTTATAATGGAAAAGACAAACTCGTTTGACGTTGAAATGCTGCTGTAGTATCACGCACTCTCGTCCATCTCTCTCTCCAGGCATAGTCACACCGAGCATCTGAATGATTAAGAATTGTAGCAAAACGAAAGACTGCTTTCCAAGCTCAATGGAACGGGTCATATGGAGACGTTTCACCATGCAACATTATGCCTACCCACACAGTAACAACTGGACTACCAAAACGATCGTGTCAGATGCTGTTACATTGCAGTTCATTCTAGATATGGTCAAAGTTTCATAGAGGTATTTTACTTGGCAGTGACACACCATGCGAAAGTTACTTGCGTCCTTACGTTTTGCACTCCAGTGTAGTTATCTGCTGCCAGCGACAGTGACGGATTTACGCATTCTTTACTGAAATTAACTGCAGAACTAGTCTTGCTTTTTGTAGGAAAAAGCAGCTACTAGTGCATAATACTGGACACTTCTTGTTGCCATGAGACGTCATCTAGACAATTTGTTTCCTTCATAACGAACTAGATGTCTCCCTCTATATTTGCCAATGGTATCGTGAGACCTTTATCCAAATGTTCCCTTCTCACTGGTGCAAGTGAAGGCTTCCTGTGTGTACGACCTGCGGAACCCGTATCCTAGCTGCTGGCCACCGCGGCGACCTCTGCCTCCTCACGGGTGGTCCGTGCGTACAGCGCGTCTGATTTCCATACGCCTCCGGCAGACCCCTGCAGTAGCAGCAGCTGCCAACTCGGTATAAGTCACCTGTAACACCACAGAGAAAAAATGAAGCGCTAGACATACTGCAAGACTTGTTTTGCTGCAAGGGCATGCCACGATACCATACAGTTTTAACATTACCTTCGTATTTTGTCGACATTATACAGGGTGAGCGTAAAGTCTTTCCCTAATTACAGAAATTTGTTTCTAAGGAACTGTTCCAGGTACAGCTATTCAGTTTACTGCAAATGGTAGCTTAACTCATAAAGTTTTTATAGATGTACTTCTGCATGTGTTGTGACAGCATCTCGTATGAAAAGTTTAAAGAATCTGGTTGTGTTGATGACAAGGCAAGAAAGGCAGACCTAGAGTGAGCAACAACACACAGCATATTTAATGCTACTTGTGTGAAGCCATATATTGTTAGTTCTGTTTGTAGTATTACTCATAAATTGGGATTTTGCAAGTTTTTTAATATTCATTTTGATCTTGTAGATAACGTACTGGATTTCCAGTCCGCGGAATTCAGTGTGTCGGCCCTATAGGGACATAGGCATGTCTCAAGGCACTGTGGTGAAAGATTTTACAGAAGTGACAGCATTTCTATGCATACAAAGCGCAGCTCCTGCAAGCTTTCCAGACAGATTATAGGCCCAGACGCTCTGTGGTTCTTAGCACAGACATGGAGACATATTAATATTGCGTAGTCTTTCCACGAGCGAAAAACAGATCTCACGTGTAAGTTCACTCATAAAAAAAAAGCTTTGAGCTACGCTTTCATTTGCAACAAGTCGCGTAGCTGTATGTCGAAAGTTACTTAGAAATAAATTTTTTAAATTACTGATTACACGATTTAGCTCTGTATTTATCTATTACATTGTTTATTTCTTCAGATTTGTTACTCTTTTTCAATATCTTCTAGTTTTATCTGGTTATTTTTCTCAGCTCTTAGGATGCTAATTTGAGATGTTTGAAACGTATTTTCCTGCCGCTCCCTAAGTGTCCACGTATCACTCATGTACAGAACTACAGGAACTCCCATCTATAGCAAATATAAATTAAAGTGCCTCCCCACGGATTCTATCTGTATGTGAACGTTAATCTCACGAACTACTGTAGCGATTTTGCGGCGGTTTTCATGAATAGATAGCCTGATTTACAAAAAAGATTTTTTTATATAATTTATTAAAACTCCGCCAACCATGTCGTCCAGGCGTCGATATTTAATGCTACTTGTGTGAAGCCATATATTGTTAGTTCTATTTGTAGTATCACTCATAAATTGGGATTTTGCAAGTTTTTTAATATTCATTTTGATCTTGTAGATAACGTACTGGATTTCCACGATGGCTAAAACGTTTTACTTGGAGGGAAAGCGATTACCACTTTAAGCAATGAAATAAGAACCAGTTGGAAAAAGATCTTGGAAGACTCTTAAAGATCCGGCACTAGTAAGGCTGACCACGAAGACGGAACGGGTGTGACGCTTTATCCTTGAAACAGATAATGATGATGATGGTGATGGTGATGATGGTGCTGATAGATATAGACAGAATGTCCCTAACGTTTCGGATGAAAGTATAGACAAACTGAAGAGTGCGCCTAAACTGAGTCTTTGGAGATCAGGAACCAGTGTTTGGAAGTGAATATTTTCGTCTTTTAAAGACTTTTTATGAGAAATGCATTTCAGATACATGTCTGTATGCTGTCTATGTTTTATAACAAACACTGCCAAGTACACCGCCGTTGGTGGCGCACCTTGTAAAACAATACGAAAGCGACTGAGAAATATCCAGTGACTGATTATTAAAGGTGGAGGATTATTAGTGCATCGACCTGCGAAATTGGGATGAATATTTGGCACGGTAGAACTGGATGGGCTGGTTCGTCATTTACGGACATCTATAAATTAGCCATCTTCAGTTTGATTGGTACTATGACGGTAAGCTGTTGCTGCATTATGAAAATGATTAATATCAGTAAAAAGCGAGTAGTTTTAATCATTTGTTTCATATCTGAAAGTTCTTAATTTAGGATTCCTTACCTACCGTAAAATTATGGGACACCTTGCGTGCATTTTTGCACGACAGTTCTGAAAAGTTCGGTGTATCGTATGAAAAAGGAGTAGAAGATAGAACAAGTTGTTTTTACAATTAATTTAATCTATATATCTCAAGTTCAATTTTTGACAAACTTTATAAATCGACTTCTGGAAACCAAAAGTGAGTTGGTATTATGGAATCGATGAATAAATAAACGTGGCATGTCTCTGGATGTCTGTCGACACTATATACACGAAAGGAAGGAAGATTAAAGTTTAAGGTCCCGTCGACATTAAGGTCTTTAGAGACACAGCACTAGCTCAGGCTTCGAACGAATGGGGAAGGTAATCGGCTGCGTCCTTTTCAATGGAACCATTCAGTTATTTGTCTAAAGCGATTTGTGGAGATCATGGAAAACCTAAATCTGGATGGGCAGACGGGGATTTGAACCATCATCCTTCAGAATGGGAGACCACTATGCTAGCCACTGCACCACCTCACTCAGTTCGATAGAAGAGTTGGGCGCTGCGGCCATAGTGGTTACTACCCAAATCCGGATCAAAATGGCACCATCAGTCTTCATCCTTCATGATTAAGGTTTTAACAAAACGTGGGTCCAGGCCAAATATGTCAATAAAATCTCAAACAGTATCCTTTCACGTTGCCTCTTGTAAGTTACTCAATGAGTGGGCACTTTGGAACAGATCTTACGTGTACCTTAATTTTTAGGAATGAAGGTGTTAACACCGATAACGCTTATTCTTAATTTCTGCAATATCAACCTGAGAAACATTTACCAATAAAGTGCCAGCCACTTCGCTGATATTGTCTCTCGTTATCCTTGTCGGTAGGCAGTCTGAAAGAGTTTCATTATCAGCAGTTTCCCTTCCATTTCGAAAGAGTTGGCACAACACATTTACTGCTCACAGCTCCTCTTCCATGCTCTTCCATCAACACTGCTTATACGGCTCTCTGAACTGTGCATCACTCTTTCCGAATTTGCGATCCCATAAAAGACGAGTGTGTTAGAACAGTGATGGTGACAAAACGATTATGAGATGGTCTCGGTATTCTTACATGATCACATTAGAGTAAAAACTAAAAACTTTAATTCCCGTGGATTTTCACCATCTTCGTCAGGAACAACTGGCTGTCCTGGCTGCACCTCCGTTGACAGACACCGGAATTTAGTACGCTAAGTTTACACTGCAAATATATCTGACCGTTATCTTCAACAGCACCACGCAAAAATTTTCGATCCTGTGCTTAAGTATGCCGGATAATCATAAAAACAAATGTAGCTACGATCTAACTGCTGCCATTAGACCAAGAGGGCTCTATGTAATGGTGTTCGCCTCTGTGTTACGGTACTAGTTTTGACTCTGTGATGCTTCCTGAGACGTCTACAATTGCGTGGATACCTTGGGTCCCATAATGTATCCTACATTAATGGCGTTGTTTTGCAACAAGGAACCATCTTGAAAGATGTCACAGTTCTTTTTTCTAGATTATCGCTGTGTTAAAAAGAACTGTATTGCGAAAAAGGATGAACGTTCACATATGTGTTAACTCTAACGATCCCCAAATTTTCAGTGAGTCTGTTCTCAGTTTTAAAGTATATCATTCGTTTAAGAACTGTGAAACGTACTGCCTTACTGATTAGGGTACAACTAACGAGTTAGATATATTCAGTCTGCAGTAAATCGCTGCTGTAAGATAAAACATATTATTCATGTTCTTTTCCGTGTTTCAGTTATTTCTGTCGCTATTCGTAACCACATAGTATCCAACATTATGTCGCACTCCTGGAGACCGACTGTTTCACAGAGAACTGCTGTATGCCGTATAGGGTTACAAGAGTAATTCGATCTCGTCTTAGCAATTACTGTGGAGTGGATCAGCTGTGATAACAGGATTAAAGACAGAAAGCGTTACCGCGACTCTACTTGAATAAGAGTAGCCTAATGGGTCAAATGACTATATATATATTTTGATAAGAAGCCACAAATATATTAATGCAGCTCACATGAGTAGACAAGATAAGAAGTTATTGAAATAGATGGCGAAAGCGCTTGGATACAATAAAGCTACGATTGGACTGCGAGACAACATTTGGTCAATCAAGAAAAAATAAATATATAAGTTGTATGTATGTAGACTGAAGCGAAGAATGAAAATTTGTGTAAAGACATTGATTCGAGGTCTACCAAGTGGGCTGAGGCGTGAATGGAAGTGTGGATTGAGAGGAAAGGCATGAAGAAGTAGTCCACGCAGTCGTGCGAAGCCATTGTGCCAAGATGGCGTAATGGTTAGCGCATGTGCCTCGTGAACAGAAGACCCGGCCTCGAATATTGGCTTTGGTAAAAAATTTCATTCGTCCCTTCAGTCACCGCATACACATCATAGACGTCTGAGACTTGAAAAGGTCTCTGGAACCATATAGTTTCATTTGACACATAATAGTAATCAGAAGACACAAAATGAAAAAATAAAACATGTAATTGAGGGCAACCAACATACATAGGGTCTAATGATGGCACAAGTTGCCACTATAATATAATGATCTGATTGTTTCACCTAGCAAGCAATAAGGTCACCAACCAACCTGCAATGTTTTATCAAATCATCTGGTGCCTGTAGGGCACAGCCAAACTGTCTCAACATGGCGCCTAAATGGTAGGTCTGAAGCCTGCTTCATCCACGGAAATCTGTTTCTGTAGCAAAGAAAATCGGGTCCCAGAGAGATAGAGCTCTTCCTGTTTTAAGGAAACTGCCGGCTACTTAGAGCTCTCTACATTTCACGACCAACGTTATTGAGCTCATTCGCACCTATTTGGTCAGGTTACTTAGTTGTAGAAGAAATTTATTCCGTCAGTAGTCACAATAGTTTCTGCCCATTAGACCAAGGAGAAGAATTTTTTGTGATCATTGGAATTAAAGACATTTGTTATACACTTTTTGGATCACTGTTTTATATCCGACTATGGCAAGGAGGGTGTTATTTAAAGGGGGGAGGGGGGACCACGTAGCAACCGGACTTTTGTGATTTTTTTTTTATATTTATGCCGCTTCCAAAGTAGTTCGTTGCCACTCTCAAAAATTCTTGAGAAAATCGACTTTGAAGTTTTCTGACCACGTTTAATATGCTAAAATAATATCAATATTTTTCGACAAACGGCGACCCTGTGGTAGAATTCTTGCTCTCTGTGTGAGTGGAGTCAGGGGAGAAGGGGGGTGGTGCTACAAAAGAATGGTGAAGATTATGTGGAGAGGTCGAGTAACTAATTAGGTGCTGAATAGAACTGGGGATAAGGGAAATTAGTGGTGTATCGATTGGTAGGAGACAACCTGAGGCATCAAGGAATGATTAATTTGGTAATGGAGCGAGATGTGGTGGTAAAAATTGTTGAGGAAGACCAAGGGACGAATAAAGTTAGCAGATTAAAATGTACGTAGTTTTCAGTGGTTATTCGGAGATGAATATATTTGGTCAGAATGTATTAGCGTGGGGAGCTGAATCCAACTAGTCTTCGGACTGAAGATCATAATAGCAACAGTGTAATCGAGCTGCAATGACTCCTTCCGCATGTTTATTAGCAAGAACGTTAATGTGTATCACTGCAAGATGCGTGGACCCATGACTATCTATAACGGTTCCATCCCCCTTAGAGTCCATGGCTAGAAGTGATTCTGCATTTTTGAGGGGTCGTGCAGGTTCAAATCAAATTGCTCTGGGCACTATGGGACTTAACATCTGTGGTCATCAGTCCCCTAGAACTTAGAACTACTTAAACCTAACTGACCTAAGGACATCACACACATCCATGCCCGAGGCAGGATTCGAACCTGCGACCGTAGCGGTCAAGCGGATCCAGACTGAAGGACCTAGAACCGCACGGCCACAACGGCCGGCCGGTCGTGCAGGTGCGACTCGCTATTTACTTCACATCCACCGCCTTCCCATGTCTTTTCTCGAATAAGTTTAGCAATTAGATGTGGATTTATTTCGAACTGCTGCTAGAGGCAACCATCGGAAGGATGGTAGTGACCTGTGGTCGCAAGTAGGTGCAGTTAAGGAAGATTCAGAATTAGTTTTGTATACCTATAAAAATACAGGTAGCGTCTTGACTTTTTGGCATAGTCTATCAATGAGCGCTGATGAATCTCGTCGTCAGCGGTCTTCGGGCCGCTCAAGCCAGTTGGCACGGCACACTTCGTTCCAACCGGCTGCTGCAGTGGCGGTTCGCTGCTTGCGATGGCCCCAGCACAGGCGTACTGCGACGCTGTGGCAGTGAGTGGCGGCGGCGCGACTTGAGAAGTGCTGTCTCGCCTCCCGCTCACCACCCTTCTTCGTCATCTATCTTCCCGCTATCTACGGTTGTCGTGTGGCTGTGCAGTTCGACGATATTGGCCTGCTGTCCAGGTAGGCCCTACTCAGTTCGCCAGAATGTCAGGAATGCTGGTGTCTGATCCTTGTGGGAAGTAAAGAACTCCATGTCCTCTCATCTGCGACAGAGGCACACTGTGGTGTTGAACTCTGCGACTGGTGATTATGGCGAGGTAGCCATCTCTTCCAGTAGCGGCTGCTGTTGTCCATAGCGTGTAGGAAATCTACAACAGACTTGTACCAGACTTCACTTCGCTGCGGTCAGGGAATCCAGTGCGAACGTTATGTATGTCATCGATCCGCCTGACCGACTCCCTTACGAGCTAATCTGCTGGTGTATTTATGGAGTGAAGTAGTTGCTAAAGTTTACCCGACGTCAGTTGTCATGACTGCATAGGGCTTGTTATTACGAACGTATCAGCGGGTTTCCTTCTGTCGTGCTTGCTTAACAAGTTTGTTGTAGTATAGAACTGGTTCGTAAAAGCTCTTGGTACCGTTTGTTGCATTCGCCTTAAACTTTCTTTCGTCACACACTGAAGGTGACGTGACCCTGTTTGGTTGCTCTGATCGACTACATTCCTCTGAAGTCTGCTGTCTGGCTCGCCAGCAACGCCGATGTTGTGTTTCGCCCTGACCCCAGTGTCGGTGGCGAAATGTTTTCATTGCTGCCGCCTCGTGTCGACATTGTCGTAATGTAGCGAGGTACCTTCTCTCCGGGACTTTGAAAATTTTACCCGTTTTACTGACCCGTACAAGGTTGGCATGCAACACTGCGAAAATGTCTTAGCGCGCCAAGAAGGTACGTTTGCGTAACCATGACGTGTGGGCAAGCAGGAGGCGAAGACTTGAGACGTTCCGCTTGCCGCTGAATATTCCAAGAACGCAGGGGTGGCATAAAGAGACAAGACGTGGCAGCAGGAACCTCTGTATGACGGCTGGCGGGACCGTCCGTGCTACAGGACAGGCGTCGTAAAGCCGCTGGCTCGCTGATACGTGAGTCGCCCACTGACGCCGAACAGAAACGCAAGGCGGTGCCAGAGAACCACGCTGAGTTCGGCCACTCCGTTCTGTAAGTGTAGAGTAACTTGCTACTAGCATAGAGTTTTCCTTGCGTATATTTATAGAATGCTTTCACGCTTTCCCTTGTATCCACTGTACTTACATCAAGCAGTAGTGCCAAAACATTCATATATATTTAACATTCGTCTCTCCCTGAAAAAAAAAAAAAAAAAAATTCACAAGCGGTTGTACCAGGCATATTTAAGGCGACTGTGTACAAACATTATGTGTCATGCGTGTCTTGTGTTTTTTCGAGACCTCTTGCTGTGAAGGTCCCAATTTAGGGTGCCGGTGAGTTTTCTGACGTGAGAATGCCACTTCGACCAGTGAGGTCAAATGTAAAGCTGTATGATACGAAAAGCACTAAAATGGTGCTGTACTGGAAAGTGTGTCCTAGGGTTGCGGCTACATGAAGTTTATTACTTTATTTTATTCATTTCCTTACAGGGCAGTTCTAGCAATATACCGGGTGATCAAAAGTCAGTATAAATTTGAAAACTTAATAAACCATGGAATAATGTAGATAGAGAGGTAAAAATTGACACACATGCATGGAATGACATGGGGTTTAATTAGAACCAAAAAACCGTTATCGGGCCTTTTTTCTTCGAAGAACTGCGTGATTCTTGTTTTGTAACTGCTACCGTGACGGCTGAGAGGTACACCGATATGTTACAAATCGTATCATCCCCAGCCTGGCTGATAAACACCTGCTGGAACGTACGGTGTTTATGCAGGATGGCGCTCCACCCTATATTGCTAGACAGGTGAAAGATCTCTTGCGCGTCTCGTTTGGTGATGATCGTGTGCTCAGCCGCCACTTTCGTCATGCTTGGTCTCCCAGGTCCCCAGACATCAGTGCGTGCGATTATTGGCTTTGGGGTTACCTGCAGTCGCAAGTGTATCGTGATCGCCCGACATCTCTAGGGATGCTGAAAGACAACATCCGACGCCAATGCCTCACCATAACTCCGAAAATGCTTTATAGTGCTGTTCACGACATTATTCCTCAACTACAACTTTTGTTGAGGAATGATGATGGACACATTGAGCATTTCCTATAAAGAACATCATCTTTGCTTCGCCTTACTTTGTTATGCTAATTATTGCTATTCTGATCAGATGAAGCGCTATCTGTCGGACATTTTCTGAATTTTTGCATTTTTTTTTTTGTTCTAATAAAACCCTATGTCATTCCAAGCATGTGTGTCAATTTGTACCTCTCTATCTACATTATTCTGTGATTTATTCAGTTTTCAAATTTATACTGACTTTTTGATCACCCGGTATATTCTCAACTGTTCCCTTGTGCTCTTTTCTCTTCCTAAGGACAGCGTTCTTAATCTATGATCATGCGACTCTCTCTCTCTCTCTCTCTCCCTGTCTCTCTTATGCAGAGCGTTTGACTGACTTTGACTGTGACTAGGAATGTACGAAAAAGAAAATTTTGCGCTTTTTTCAGTAAACATGTCGCTACACTACAGCTCCTAATGATATCTACATCTACATCTACATCACTACTCTGCAATTCACATTTAAGTGCTTGGCAGAGGATTCATCGAACCACAATCATGCTATCTCTCTACTACTCCACTCCCGAACAGAGAGCGGGAAAAACGAAAACCTAAACCTTTCAGTTCGAGCTCTGATTTCTCTTATTTTATTTTGATAATCATTCCTGCTCAACAACATATTTTCGCATTCAGAAGAGAAAGTTGGAGAAAAAGGTCTCGCCGCGACGAAAAACGTCTATGCTGTAATGACTTACATCCCAACTCGTGTATCATATCTGCCACACTCTCTCCCCTATAACGTGATAATACAAAACGAGCTGCCCTTTTTTGCACCCTTTATATATATCGATATCCCAGCCTGGATTGACCAGCTAGTTGCAGAATCATACAGACACGATACGTATGTTGTGATGCGCGCGAAAACAAGGAAGTATGGTCCACGAAATTACTGGCGTACAATCGCACAAACCCCATTTCTTCACCTGGTGTTTCGGCCATGTATCTTGCTGCCATCATTCGCGTGAAGCGACAGACTGATGCTACATCACTCCATCTGTCCTTTTAAGCCTGAGCCACTTTGTATCCAGCCACAGGTACACAGGCGCCAGAAACGTCGTTCGGCGATAGGAAACTATGCATAAACCCTGTAATTGAGGTCAGACGGCGGTCCTATTGTGAAGTAACTTCCGGTGGTTGATCTCGAATTGGCCTATGAGAGTCATTAGCTACATTACTTACCAGAATGAGATTTTCACTCTGCAGCGGAGTGTGCGCTGATATGAAACTTCCTGGCAGATTAAAACTGTGTGCCCGACCGAAACTCGAACTCGGGACCTTTGCCTTTCGCAGGCAAGTGCTCTACCAACTGAACTACCGAGGCACGACTCACGCCTGGTACTCACAGCTTTACTTCTGCCAGTATCCGTCTCCTACCTTCCAAACTTTACAGAAGCTCTTCTGCGAACCTTGCAGAACTAGCACTCCTGAAAGAAAGTAAAGCTGTGAGTACCAGGCGTGAGTCGTGCTTCGGTAGCTCAGTTGGTAGAGCACTTGCCCGCCAGAGTCAAAGGTCCCGAGTTCGAGTCTCGGTCGGGCACACAGTTTTAATCTGCCAGGAAGTTTCAGCTACATTACTTGTTTGCCGGTACCTTTACAAAGCCGGCCGGGGTGGCTGAGTGGTTCTAGGCGCTACAGCCTGGAACCGCGCGACCGCTACGGTCGCAGGTTCGAATCCAGCCTGGGGCATGGATGTGTGTGATGTTCTTAGGTTAGTTTGGTTTAAGTAGTCCTAAGTTCTAGGGGACTGATGACCTCAGAAGTCCCACAGTGCTCAGAGCCATTGGAACCATTTGAAGCATTACCAAATATAGGGTGTTTCAAAAATGACCGGTATATTTGAAACGGCAATACAAGCTAAACGAGCAGGGATATAAATACACCGTTTGTTGCAATATGCTTGGGACAACAGTACATTTTCAGGCAGACAAACTTTCGAAATTACAGTAGTTATAATTGTCAACAACAGATGGCGCTGCGATCTGGGAAACTCTATAGTACGATGTTTTCCACATACACACCACGCGTAACAATAATATGGCGTAGTCTCTGAATGAAATTACCCGAAACCTTTGACAACGTATCTGGCGGAATGGCTTCACATGCAGATGAGATGTAATGCTTCAGCTGTTCAATTGTTTCTGGCGGTACACCTGGTCCCCACAGAAAGACGTCACAGGGGTTCATGTCTGGCGAATAGGGAGGTCAATCCACGCCGCCTCCTGTATGTTTCGGATAGCCCAAAGCAATCACACGATCATCGAAATATTCATTCAGGAAATTAAAGACGTCGGCCGTGCGATGTGGCCGGGCACCATCTTGCATAAACCACGAGGTGTTCGCAGTGTCGTCTAAGGCAGTTTGTACCGCCACAAATTCAAGAAGAATGTCCAGATAGCGTGATGCATTAATCGTTTCGGATCTGAAAAATGGGCCAATGATTCCTTTGGAAGAAATGGCGGCCCAGACCAGTACTTTTTGAGGATGCAGGGACGATGGGACTGCAACATGGGGCTTTTCGGTTCCCCATATGCTCCAGTTCTGTTTATTGACGAAGCCGTCCAGGTAAAAATAAGCTTCGTCAGTAAACCAAATGCTGCCCACATGCATATCGCCGTCATCAATCCTGTGCACTATATCGTTAGCGAATGTCTCGCGTGCAGCAATGGTAGCGGCGCTGAGGGGTTGCCGCGTTTGAATTTTGTATGGATAGAGGTGTAAACTCTGGCGCATGAAACGATACGTGGACGTTGGCGTCATTTGGACCGCAGCTGCAACACGGCGAACGGAAACCCGAGGCCGCTGTTGGATCACCTGCTGCACTAGCTGCGCGTTGCCCTCTGTGGTTGCCGTACGCGGTCGCCCTACCTTCCCAGCACGTTCATCCGTCACGTTCCCAGTCCGTTGAAATTTTTCAAACAGATCCTTTATTGTATCGCTTTTCGGTCCTTTGGTTACATTAAACCACCGTTGAAAACTTCGTCTTGTTGCAACAACACTGTGTTCTAGGCGGTGGAATTCCAACACCAGAAAAATCATCTGTTCTAAGGAATAAACCATGTTTTCCACAGCACACTTGCACGTTGTGAACAGTACACGCTTACAGCAGAAAGACGATGTACAGAATGGCGCACCCACAGACTGCGTTGTCTTCTATATCTTTCACATCACTTGCAGCGCCATCTGTTGTTGAAAATTGTAACTACTGTAATTTCGAAAGTTTGTCCGCCTGAAAAATGTACTGTTGTCCCAAGCATATTGCAACAAACAGTGTATTTCTATCGCTGCTCGTTTATTTTTTATTGCCGTTTCAAATAAACCGGTCATTTTTGAAACACCTGTACATGAAACAGCACTTGTGATATAATTCTGAAGCGCTCCTTTCGTCGATGCCTCGGACTTTCCAAAGCGCCACTCGAAATCACACTCGATGCCGCGGCTGGAATCCATATATTATTAGCAACGTATCGGACACGAGACCAATTATCACTCGTCGTACTGCTTTACAGCTTTGATCGGAAACGCGTATTGGCGGTCACAGACTCCTTCTCTGCAATGGTAAACGTCTAAAATCAACTTAAATAAGACAGAAGTCAGCCTAGACTTGATACTGGGTCAAACTGTTCCATTGTCAATAATAATTAAAGCTCTGCTGCTACTTAACTACTGTCTGTACGATTCCGAGACCCGAGCACTGGAATGGAAAATATAGTCTCTAACAATTCACACAACTCCTCCAACTGGTTTCTAACACCTTCTGCCACTACTCTCCAGAACTACAAAACAGGAATACAGCTTATCGTCCAGAACTCAAAAGACACTCAATGACGCATACACACAAATTACCACGGAAACAGATGACAGCTGTTTCCTTCATTTAAGCGTTATCAAGTCTGTCTCGTTGAACTAATTCTACCTCCTTGCTAGCTCCTAGTCTCCACAACCTGAGCACAGATCTCTGTGTGCACGCTTGTTGAATTGAAACAGTCGCCTAAAAACTGGATGACTCAACTCGAAATCCAGCGTTATTCAAAATGATCTTGATATGCAAGAAGTTGTGTCAGTCCAACGGAAAAGGTAGTTTTGGTGGTTCATGCCGCAACTGCAAGAAGTCAGAAATAATTTCATGTTTCAACAGGATGGTGCTCCATTGTGCTTTCACAACGATGTTCGTGAGTTGCTGGAAACTGAGCCACTAGGATGATGAATCGGTCGTGCATCTGCTGGTAGTCTCCAGTTGCTGGCATAGGTCCCACATTCTCTGGATCTGATACGGTGTGATTTTTTCCTGTGGAGATTTGACACTGCTTTCATTCTTCTGCTCGTAGTCTACAGTTGCTGGCATAGGTCCCACATTCTCTTGACCTGATACGGTGTGATTGTTTCCTGTGGAGATTTGAAACTGCTTTCATTCTTCCACTTCCCCATAAAACTGCTGATTTACGAGAACGCATCAAGGCAGCAGTGACTGATAGCGATCTGGTCACCTTAGGACGAGTGTGGGTCGTACTGGACTACAGACTGGACGTCTGCCGTGAGACTAACGGCGCGAGCACGGCACAAAAAACTTATTCAAGATAGTTTTCAATAAACCTGTGCACACCACACACTTACACGAACGTACTTTCTGGTTTTCATAATTTTCCATACCACAATGACTAACTCGGTTGATTACAAAGGATCACCTTCTCTCGACTTCTGAAATACACTGTTAAAACACCACCTCTGCCCCAATAGGCACAACATGACTTCTATACCCCACGGCGGCTGTAGGCGACTCTGCCGTTTCACTACCTGCGAATCGTCCCAGGAATTATTTTACGTTTAGCTCTTACAGCCAATCAAAATCAGGGGAAAAGGCTTGAATTTTAAAAAAAAATCTACCCTGTAATGAGAAGCACAAACAGTCCCCACCATCGCATACTGAAGGCCCCAAAACTTAAAGTAATAATAAAACGTT
The DNA here is from genome assembly GCF_023897955.1 of Schistocerca gregaria. Lineage (NCBI taxonomy): Eukaryota > Metazoa > Arthropoda > Insecta > Orthoptera > Acrididae > Schistocerca > Schistocerca gregaria. The sequence goes on along the minus strand of NC_064927.1, from coordinate 348,070,499 downwards.
TCTGATTTCTTTGCACCTGGACATGAAGATGTTTCGCCAATAAATGGAGAAATATAAAATACTATTTGAACGTCTACCCTGTTCACGAATTAGCAGCCTCTACCTTCCACCCACTTCTAAAGAAACTTGTGGCTGAAAAACGTTTTGAGTCCAACGATATGTTTCGAGTCCAATGATGAGATTAGAACACCAGCTGGTGAGTAGGTACATTGTTTGAATAATTTTAAAATCTAATCTAAAGGGTGGAATCCAGTCACTATACAAAGCGCTTCGACGTACAAAGAGTCGAAATTAGGGTGGCCTAAATAAACAATCTTCCATTGCTAGGACAAGATATTTTCCTCCTGATTTTATTGGTGCAAAAGATATGTTTCCTATAGCTCTGGCGACGTACAGAATGGTTTTCTAGTGGTGAACGCAGCCAGCCATATACCATGTGCGATGCAGATATACATTTTATAGAAAATAAACCATTTATAGAATTGATTCTAATGTTAGTAAAACATACATACACACACACGCACACGCACACGCACACGCACACACACATCCACAGACTTGGTATCGTTTCAGCGGCAGAGACATGCCGTTGCACGTGCTTTGTTGTTTCCTTTGCACTGCCGAAAGCTACCTTCCCGTAAATCATACTTAACTCGGGGAAGTGTGCTGTACAGCAGTGCAGCTGGACAGAGGAAGGAAGAGGAACCAGTCACGATACTGCGCTGGTCTGTAAGATCCGTGACATATTACCACCTCTCTGAAGGTTATATTTATTATCTGTCTTAACACTTGTTTGGTGCTTCCCTACATAACTTCATTTCCAGTGCCAACCTCTTCATCTCAGAATAACACATGCATCCTAGGCCCTGAATTGTTGAATAAATTCCATATATGTCTCCCCCAACTGTTTTTTCCTCTGTGTATCCTTCTAGTAAGTGATGTCTTAACAAATGTGCTATAATGTTCAAATGGTTCAAATGGCTCTGAGCACTATGGGATTCAACATCTGAGGTCATCAGTCCCCTAGAACGTAGAACTACTTAAACCTAACTAATCTAAAGACATCACCCACATCCATGCCCGAGGCAGGATTCGAACCTGCGACCGTAGCGGTCACGCGGTTCCAGACTGAAGCGTCTAGAACCGCTCGGCCACACATGCCGGCAGCGAAATGCTCTCTCATTTATAATTTTATCAGTCCACTTAATTTTTAGAATCTTTCTGTAACATCTCATACACTTCGAATCTCTCCTTTCCGGTTTTCCCATAGCCCAAATTTCACATCCATACAATGCTGAGCTTGCGACACACTTTCTCAGTTATTCTTCCCACAGATTAAGGTCAACATTTGACACTACTAGACATTTCTTGGCCACGAATGCTTTCTCTGCCTGTGCTAATCTGGATGTTATATAATTATCGCCTTGTCACGCGTGATTTGATTTCCGAGGTAGATGAATTCCTTAATTTTGTGTTCTATGCAACCTCAAATTTCAATGTCAAATTTGTCGCTTACATCATTTCTATTAGTTCTCCCTATTTCGGTTTACTTCGGCTCACTCTGAATCCATGTTCTGCATCAGTTTGTTCATTCCATTCAACACGTCCTGTAATTACTCTAATTCATTTTCTTGTGATCACGTTGTAAATGAAGTAATGAACTCAGAAATCGGTTTGTTATGGAGGATAATGAGGTAATTAGTTAAAATCTATAGAGTTATTAAAAAAATAAGGTATTGAGCTAAAGCTTAGAAATCGGTAGAGATAATTAGACTGAATTAAAAAAAAATCTGTTGAGTTAATTAGAAAATGCGGTATTGAGTTAAGTGAGCCAGAACCTACAAAATATATCTACTTCAGTCCCTTCCACGCTAATAAGTTTTCGATTCATTGAACAGTGATAAGAAATTACCGACCATCTGTCACTTACGGTGATAGGGAGGATCTCAGAGTACTACTGTGTTTCTTCCATTTATACTTCTGTCACTTACGGTGATAGCGAGGATCTAAGAGTACTACTGTGTTTCTTCCATTTACACTTCTTGCTAACAGATTAGTAGCGCGAAAGCTAGTTCAGCTCCTTTCTCCGCCAACCATTATAACCAGTTTTGAAGAACAGGAGCTCTGTCCATTGCTAATCGTCTACGTAAATAATTGTTCAGGAAGGGAACTCGTAGTTTAACGTCCCACGCACAAAGGAGGTTATTGGAAATGTATTATAGGAATTCGATCATAGCAACGTTAAAAAATAAGTGGCTGGTGAGTGATTTGGGGAATCCACCCAAATCTTAAATCGGGGTGGCTGAATTGCGATTTGTGAAGTCTTCTCTTGAATATCAATTTATCATCTTGACCACGCACCAACTCGCACAGTTGGAGTTTCTGGTGTATACACAGAATTCCGTTTCAGAAATCTGCGTATTCCAGGGTCTTAATTCCGACATAGATATGTTTAAAATGTTCTGTTGACAAAGAATAAAGTCTCAGTCAACGAAAATTACAGATCTAATAGTGCTTTCAATCTCGTCCGACTGTTTACCAAATACAAGGTGTTTATAATAGTAAAAAGAGTAAATAACTCACAGCACTGAATGCAGGACATCTTCAAGCTTATTTACGCCTAACACTGTTAATACTCGACGTTCCCGATATTTAGCATGTGCGAATGATTTATTCCAACAGTCATCATGGAGTTGTACACTGACGGAAAAAATTGAAACACCAAAAAGTAATTAATGTAGGGTAATGAAATTTCGGGAATACATTTGGCTAGATAACATATTTAAGTGATTAACATTTCAAGAAGACAAATTATTCAAATATGAAGTTGTGGTGCATTATCAACCGGTGTAACCGAGAGATTGTTGAGTGCAAGCGTGCATGTATTGTATTGTATTGTGTATCCAGAATGAGATTTTCACTCTACTGCGGAGTGTGCGCTGATATGAAACTTCCTGGCAGATTAAAACTGTGTGCCCGACCGAGACTCGACCTCGGGACCTTCGCCTTTCGCGGGCAAGTGCTCTACCAACTGAGCTACCGAAGCACGACTCACGCCCGGTACTCACAGCTTTACTTCTGCCAGTATCCGTCTCCTACCTTCCAAACTTTACAGAAGCTCTTCTGCGAAACATGCAGAACTAGCACTCCTGAAAGAAAGGATACTGTGGAGACATGGCTTAGCCACAGCCTGGGGGATGTTTCCAGAATGAGATTTTCACTCTGCAGCAGAGTGTGCGCCGATATGAAACTTCCTGGCAGATTAAAACTGTGTGCCCGACCGAGACTCGAACTCGGGACCTTTGCCTTTTGCGGGCAAGTGCTCTTGGTAGAGTTTTGATTGTGTATGTTCAGGACGTCAGTTTGTGATATGGAGTTCCATGCCTGTTGCACTTGGTCGATCAATACAGGGAGAGTTAATGCTATTTGTGGATGACGCTGGAGTTTTCCAATAATTTCCCATATTTAATGTATGAGATAGAGCCGTACGCCGAGCAAGATGATCTTCCCTCTCGGTAGTGCCACGTCGATTGTACAGTCTCGTGACCACCGCTGCCATGGCCAGCCATCATGTGCAGTGGATACAGTCTTGCCAACTTTTTCTGTAATATCGCAGATGGAACATCGAGCTTCTCGTAGCGCTATTACACTACGTCCTTCAAACTCAGGGAGGTGCTGTTAATGGAGTCTTTGGCACCTTATAGGCATTCTTGACTAACATTAACCCGCCACGTCCAACCTCAAAGGTAACTAATTTCCACGAACGTTACAACGTGTATTCAAAGCAAACCAGATTTATACCCTTACAGTGGCGTTGCTAGTACCATTCTTATGCGACTTGCGCTAAATTTGAATAGAGTCGTCCTTCATATGCAGAAACACGCTCAGTAACATTCGTATACGTTGCAAATCTCCTTCTTGGTGTTACAGTTTGTTCCCGTCAGTTTAAAACGTTGCAGAGCGTGCGCAGTGTTGTTTATGGTTTTAGGAATTCAGATCCGCTACTACGGTTCAGACACAGTTCAAGACTAAATAATGGTTCAAATGGCTCCGAGCGCTATGGGACTTAACATCTGAGGTAATCAGTCCCCTAGAACTTAGAACTACTTAAACCTAACTAACTGCGACCGTAGCAGTCGCGCGGTTCCAGACTGAAGCGCCTAGAACAGCTCGGTCACAGCAGCCGGCCGACTAAATAATGCAAGCCATCACGTGAAAGGCAAAGTGTTATTAATTGGTACAATCGTTTCACCGAAACTGGATGCACATCACATAGGACGCCAGGTAAGGGTCGCTAGGCAGACTCTGACGTAGGAATTGAATAAATTCAGCAGTCGTCACTCGTAGTCCTGGTAATGAAATTGACGTGCCAGTTTAGAATTGAACATGGGTAGGCTTGCCTTGTGGAAGGTATTACGGCGTAGGCTTGCCTTGTGGAAGGTATTACGGCAACAACTGTCATTCAGGCCCTACAAGTTGGAACTGTTTAAGCCTTAAGAGGAAATGACAAAGAAAAGCGTACTGAATTTTGTGTAGAAATTAAAAAAAAATCCAGACTGAAGATTTTCTTAATAAAATTGAATTCAGTGACGGAGAAACCTTCCATATCTGCCGTAAACATGACATTCGGATATGGGGTGAGCATAAACCATGTCATGTAATCGAATATGAACGGGAGTCGTCTAAGGTAAATATTTTTTCGCTGATAGCTGTAACAAGATTTACGGTCCTTTCTTTTTGCCGATCCATCTGTAACTGACCTATCGTAGCTGTACATGCTTTAGCATTATATAGCGCTTGAATTACAGCCCCATGAGGGCACACTATTTCCAGAAATATGATGCGCTACCACATTGTCTTCTCGAAGTTGTCACGTATGACCGTAGGAGTGTGACGAGTTGGATTGGACGTGGTGGAACAATATTCTGGCCACTACGATCACCTGATATGACACCAATGGACTTCTGTGTAAGGGGTTACTATAAGGACAGTGTGTTGGTTGCTTCACTTCTGGGAAACGTCGAGGAGCTTCGACAACGGATAACACAAGCAGTAGCCACCATACATCAAGGCTTGCTTCACAGAATTAGGCAGGAAACTAAGGACGGAACTTAAGCTGTCTTAACAAAAGGTAGCCATAATGGATATTTGTAAATAAAACTTGAAGATATACTGCATTCAGTGTTGTATAAAAAATTTCTGTAGTCATTTATTTTCACAGTTAAAACCTACTTTTGTATAACTAATTTACAAACACCCTGTAATTCTTAATTCGGATATGTACTTCTCCACCTTTTGCGGTATATCCAAGTCGTGAACAAACGTGGCACTCTTTTTGTCTCAGTAAGTGTCGAAATTTCACTCATTTCATTTATGTCTCTGTTAAAAACATGGCATTAAATGAAAAATAAAGGTACCGTGGGTGTTTTGGTTCGTGGTGACAGTTCGATGATAGTCCTCAGAAGAGAGGCCAGTTTTGTCAGTGGAGATGAGTCTAACAACACTTTGATAGACACCTGTAAATAGTCTCCGGCACTGCTAATTCTTATTCTCGTTTCGTTAGCTCTGTCTCCATGCTCTTGGAAGGAATTTTGGGGAACGTTCTCTAAATTGTAAGTGGAAGCGATATTTTAATGTTTCGTATGACACTACGTTGAACTTAATGGAACAGCTGCTTTTAGAACATGCGTCAATAAAACAGACAGCATGTGTCGCAAGAGCATCTCATCGGCATTCAGTGATTTATTTATTTCCACCAATAGCGATCCCAACTCTTTGTGTGTGAATAAGGAAAGGTATATACAACCGATAATTTAATTGCATTCTTTCCTTCCGTTTCCATTATCTGTCGTTACTTGTAGTGGTATAGCCTGTATTTGCACTCAGTGAGGTTAGACACGAATAGTCCGACAGCTTTACCCTGTTGTTTTTGTGAAGTATTTGACGATGGAGTTTTTACAGAAGGAGCATCTACAAAAAGGCGGAGGACTGTCGAACGTTGTACCTGAAAGATGAAAAGGAATTAAATAACGTCCAGGTACTCTGAAGTCGGTGTTCGTGTTTCGTTCTCCACAGACCCTGACGTACGTGTTGTCTAATTCGTTGTACACCGCTGCTCCTTAATATTTTGAAGTCTCCTGTCATACTTATTTTCAGAATGTATTATTTAAAAATGAGCTTTCTGTTTGTATAAATACAAATAATTAATTTTAAAGAGTCGGATGCCGGGGCTCCTATTTTAATTTTGCCTTTGCCTTGTGTTGCTACTTGTCTTCTCAGTGAGACAGACGGAGAAACAGCCCACAAATTCTCATTTTTTGCTGGCAAAATAGTATGTTGAACTGTAATTCGGTCTCAGGGATGACGTAGAACGGATCTCGTAACAGAATAGCCTGAAGGAAAGTATATGAAGACCTTTACTCGGTTTATTTCCAGGTGCACAGCTCGTGTGACTGTAATCCGGACGGGGTTTAACAAGTGATTTCACACTCTTGAACACGTGAATAGGGACGAAACAATGGTGTCTCGTTTCCCGGAAACAGATAAAGCCCTGGGGAAGGAAATCCGGCTTTTCTGTGGTTTCTGGATCCAATATCCGCGATTCACAACCACGTTCTGAGCACGTATCTGCAGGCCGAACTCTGATGAGAGAGGCCTCCGGGAGAAGAACCGAGGCAAAATTTATTCTGAATTGCTCTAAAGTTTACTCAGATATTTGTTACAACAAGTAATTTGCTATAAAGTCGCAAAATTTGTAAAATCATATCAGAAAAAATGACAATGACGACAGTAAAAAAGGAAAGCTGCTACAGGGAATAGCGCTGTGGTTCGAGCACAAATAAAAACTGCTATGTGTATGTTTAAAAAGAATATGGATTAAATGAATTATGATATTGCTTTGTGTATTGAATTGTTGATCGATGTGAGATGTGATGTAATATTTAATACAAAGTGTCAGATATAATTTTTATTAATTTATGTCTGCCAAAGTAACAGTTCCTTATTTCAAAGTAGACTAAAGGAGATACATTTACTCCTGTCGTCAAACATTTGTATTGGCTGTTCATTGTAAAACAGTATTTTCGCAAGTAGTATTTCTCTAACAGCAAGGAATGTTACGTTAACTTTTACTAAGAATCCAGCGATTGAAATCATACTGACGACTGTATAGGCACACTCCTATCCGGATAACGGAAGATTCATTCCACAGAGCAGCTGTTCTGTTTTTGTGACAAACAAGGCTTACACATACGAGTATGTTAACAGGATCTTTACAAAGTCACTCAAAAATATATTACCTAAGATTCGTATAAATCACACTCATCGAGACTTGATGAATTCTTTCATCACACATGTGTGTATTGAGGAATGATGTACGCTTAACTGTAATCAGACACAGAATTTCTCCAAGACAGAGGTCTTTTAAATGTATTACATATTGATATAGCCTCAAACGACCCTGTTACCACACTAAATGGAAAACATACTCGAATTGATGCATAATGTTAATCCTCGCCCGGCAGAATCATACTTGCAGATGTCGGTGTATGCATCTGGCAACCTGCTCCAACAACTAATACAGAAAGTGCTTTTTTAAAAATTAAGCTGATGAATTCATCATAGGCTTACAGGATACTGACGACAACAGGACTGTTATTAAATCTTCAGAAATGAAAAATTTTGCGCTTCACAAAGCATACAGAACTTAGTATCCAACGATAATAATACCAGTGAGAAGGGCCAATTAATACAAATACCTGGGTGTGACGATTTATAGGGATAGGAAGTGAAATCAGCTCATAGGCACAGTCATTGGTAGCAGACATCGGCTGATTTGTAGAATATTGAGGAAGTGCAGTCAGTCTACAAAGGAAATTGCTTGCAAATTATTCGTACGACCCTCTTCTAGAATACTGCACAAGTGTATGGGATGTGTACCAAATCGGACTAACAGAGTGTATTGAGAGTATACAGATAAGGGGAGCACAGGTTTGTCTGACTCGTGGGAGAGTGTCACAGAGATACTAAAGAAATGGAACTGCCAGACTCTTGAAAATGGACGTAAACTATCCCGAGAAAATCTAATAACAAAGTTTCAAGGACCTGCTTTAAATGATGACTCAACAACCTGCTATGTATAGCTCACATATGGATCGTGAGGACAAGATTAGAATAAATACACCATGCACAGAGGCATTCAAATAATTATTCCTACTGAGCTCTCTACCTGAGTAGAACGGGAAGAAATTCAAATAACCGTTACAATGGGACGAACCCTCTGCCATGCACTCCACGGTGGTTTGCAGAGTGTAGATGTAGAATCCTACAGTAAAGCCATTAGTGTTCATGAATTGTCATTCCGCTAAAAACGTGGATTGGTCTCTTGTTGGACACGGAGGGTAAAGAGGTTTCCTTTCATACGTCTATGAATTATGGAAAATTTTAGCTAATTATAGTGAGCAGGTTATAGATTTATCGGAAAAACAGTTACTTAGGTTTTCTAATACTATTTAATCACCAATTCTGTATCGATGAGACATTTCAGAATTTACAACCTGTGTATTATAAGCTAGTTTTCATATTTAGCATTTGTGTTTGTGACGTTTCCTAACCAGCTGTGATTGCAATTGTTGTATTTTATGTCTCTTCATTTCTAGAATATAGTTCAAACATACATTAGACGTCCTAGTATTTCCACAGTGTTTGGAAGTTGTCTGCGTCATTACTTTGGTAGACGCATTGTAGAATGAAGGTAGACAAGTTAGTGCTGAAGTTTCAGTTGACTTCAAACTCAGTATTACCAGAACACCAAATGAGAAAGTTGGGGTAAATAATCGGTCAAGAAATATTGACGCAAACGCGTCTTTTATGGCGAAGAAGGGAACTCAAATAACGACCACTAACGTTCCATTTGAACACGGGTCCAATATCTCAGGCACCTGACTGGACCAATCGTTATATGTCGAAGCTGAACACGGGGTCACAGGGTAACACATTCTTTACACTGGCAGCAAAGGACGTTTTGCCATTGGAACTGGCAGCAAAAGGTTACTCAGTGAAAATGTTTAGAAATGATGTTCAACAACGGAGTATGTGTAGAGATCCGAGCGCTGCTACCTGATTCATGACGTGCGCCGGACTTTCAGGAGCTCGCACTCTGGCTGCGGCTGCACAGTAAATCGGAATGTAGGCCAAGCATCTGTCCTAAAGGGGCCTAGCCGTCGCACCAGAAGGAAAAGCGTTAGGTATTTTCAGTAAAAACGCAATAATTAATATAAAATACTGGTAATTGCTGTATAGAGGCATAGTCGGTCAAGAGGGATCGTTTCGAATATCACAAGCACAGACACTGGGGTTGGGATAAGGATACGTCTATCAGCAGGAAGTGTGTCTAGACGTACATATAATTCAGGTTACAATTGTTTTTCTTGCTCTTACAATAGATTAGTTTGGTTAATTAGCTGGTTATTAAACCATAGCTCATCTACAAAATGATATCATGCGTGTCATCTTAAATGAAGTAGATAATTATTTTTAAAAATTAACTAATTATGTCTACTGAAATGTTATTAATATTTACCGTAACAGTACTCATTTGTGCCACGTCACTGGTCGCACATACTACACAGTGAGAATGAGAGCGCGAGCGTGCACACATTCAGCTCGCATCAGGATCTTCACAATACTTCCGCGCGCCTATTGAATTCTTCGAATTGTCCCCTCGGCCCCTCTCGAATATGTGAGTCAGCACCTCTCCGCAGTAAATGAGATGCAGATCTCGAGAAAGTGGAAAACGGCTACAATTTTCCGTCATAGTATCTTTGCATAGGATTTTAGAGTAAGAATCATGTAGTAGCAGGTTTTGTCATGGGTTAAGCCTCTTCCACTTTACTCTGTCCATAAGCAGTCTTTTCATTTATGAATATTTCTCTCCTTTGATATTGTCCAGCAATTGATATCTTCTTTTCCCTATTCCCCTGTTTCCCTCCGCCATTACTTCGATTTCTTCCTTCAATAAACAGTCCCTCCTTAAAAAATGTCCAATCCAGTTCCGTTTTCTCTTTCTGATGGCTTTCAGCATGTTTCTTTCTTCTTCGACTCTTCTTAATATTGTTTCATTCCTTACTCTGTCTTCCCATTTCACGTTTCTTCTGCATATCCATATGTCTAGTGCCTCCTATCTTCTTTCATCTTCGTTCCTCATGTACAGGTCTTCGCACCATACAGTGCAACGCTCCAGATCTGACATTTGGCGAGTCTTTTCCGCAACCTTTGTTTAGTGGTCCATAAAGTAATTTCTATTTCCTCTTGAAACCTTCTTGTGTCATTGCAATCATTTTCCTAATTTCTGTTAAACAATACATATCATCCATTAATACACTTTCCAAGTAACTGAAATCATTCACTTGCTCTATTTCCTTTCCCCTATGTTCATACGTCATTTTCTCCCCTTTCCTCCAGTTACCGTGCTTTTCGTTTCATTCTTGTTAATCCTCATACCATATTATTCTAATTTTGTGTTTAGATCATCTACCATTTGTTCCATCTCTGTTGCACTCTCTGCCCTCAAAATCATGTTATCTGAAAACCTTATACACTCCACTCTCCGACCCTCCACACAAACTCCTCTTCTTCCATCAAAACTTTCATTAACAATTTCCTCGAGATAGATATTGTACAGCGTTGGTAATAAACCACAACCTTATTTTACATCTCTTCCCAGTTCAATTTCTTCACTCATCACACCTCCTATTCTTACTCTTGCTCTCTGGTTCAAATATAAATTTCTAATTAGCCGTCGATCCCTCCAGTCAGCTCCATGTTTCCTTAGGATTTCCATCAGTTTTTCCCATCTGACACAGTAAAAAGCCTTCTCAGGATCAATGAACACAACATACGCCTCCCTTTTCTTCTCCATGTACCTTTCCCCTATCACTCTCAGTAGCCCAGTGGCATCTCTGGTTCCCACTCCTCGCCTGAAACCAAATTGTTCATCTCCTATTACGCAATTCAGCTTTCCATATAGCCTTCTGTTGAGCGTCCTCAGCAAGACATAGGCTGCATGCGATACCAGGCTCACTTTTTGCTATTCTTTTTCTCTTCTCGCTGACTCAGTTACCCGTTGGGGTTTGTTACCCAACCTTCCATTGGGTTGCTCAGTTTAACAGGAGCACCATGAGTAGGTAGGTTGGTTCAAATGGCTCTGAGCACTACGGGACTTAACTGCTGTGGTCATCAGTCACCTAGAACTTAGAATTACTTAAACCTAACTAACCTAAGGACATCACACATATCCATGCCCGAGGCAGGATTCGAACCTCAGATCCAGACTGTAGCGCCTAGAACCGCACGGCCACTCCGGCCGGCTTGGTTCCTGTCCCATGACCACCAAAGTTTCTGTTTGTGAGATAACTGCCGATATTCTTCTTGATGTGCAAAACAATTTGGTAAATGTGTTCACGTAGTGCAGTAAGAAACACCAGCTCGTTAAATAAGTCCTTACGGGCAAACTGGATAATGTTTTTAGTTATTATTCTATTAGCCCTTTTTTTGTAGTGTGAATACTGCGTCCATTTTTAGTGTATGGTGCCACCAAAATGATTCCATAGGCAAAGAGGAAGTGCGTAATGGACAGTAAGTAATTGTAAGTATTGTTTACTACATACTGATGAAAGAACTGCAAGGGCAAGTATTTGGTGAAAGCCTCCAAACAGAACTAATATGTGGTACACACGTTTGCACCTGGAAACAACGTAATGGATGTGCCTGTTTCATAAAGCATAATAATGTTAGAAACGACTACTTTTAACGTTTTGCCTTCATTTAATGTTAGAGGATTCCGTAAATGTAATCAGTTCAACTTAGTATTCCACTTTACTTTTTCTTTTCTGTGATATGCGGGTCACGTGTGTAGTTCAGCAACTACTGAGTGAGTAGGCTGGTGCTTACAGGATTTACAACAAAAAGAAGTGGAGCAGCGTAGAAATTCTCAAGTGAATTTTAATGAAATGGATTTGCTTGTTTCCGAGAACAGTCTTTAGCAAAACGTTCTCTGAGGTAAATTTTGAGAACAGCTTCCGTCACAATCTTGATGGGTTTCATTGGATTACAGACCCATTCAAAAATGTTTCAGTTGGCGTTTACGAACATTAGTCACCAAAACAGCTCATACATTTAAATATCCTGCAAGTACTTGTAGGAAAAGAATTCCCATATTTGAGCCAGAAGGCCCTAAAGGTAATATATACACTTTTGCTTTCGCTACAATGAAAAGAAACATCACTCTTATGCTAAAGAAACTGATTAAGCTGAGAGGAATCGTATGTCGTTTCAGTAAGTCCCATTCTGAAAAACAAAGGCATCCACCTCAACAACGCTTGAGTGTGGTTTTAGGAGGGAAGGAAAGATGAAGGGCTTAAACGCCAGAAGACAACAAGACAAACGAGTTTCACAATAGACCAAACACATTTTAGTCTTATTGTTTAGGATCTCCCGACGTACTTGTTGACAAAACAGTCCACGTGTAAAGTTCTGGTACTCAGTACCTAACGATCACATAATTCTAGAGACCCCCGTTGCTCTTCGTGATGCTTGCTCACTGTGCACTGATTATCGGCTGTACACCTACTGACTGTTTTGTAATATTGAAAATGCTTCAGTGTCATTTCACTGTCGTATATAATCTGTAGAAGCAATATTAGAAGCAAAAATTCTGGTAAGTTGGATGGGGATGGAGATCACCACCGTATTTGCTTAAATTTGTGCAGTGATAGACTTACGAGAAACTGACGAATTTCATCTGTAAAACAGCTGCAGGTTATAAGATAATCATCACTGAAAATATTAATTTACCCACTAAATAGCACGATACTATTTCATGTTTATTTACAGTCAACATTTATGAAAAACATAGTACTGCACCGTCGTCTTTTTATTTGTACTCCGGCGACTGAAGAGTGGAATCCGTCGCTGTAAGCCGGCACTCTGAAGAGGGAATGAAATGATAAGACAAATACATTGTTCACAAAATCCCTCAACAACATAACAAATGTCTGACAAGATAGGTGAGCGATATGGTTGTCCTCATAAAGCTGTCAGCTGATATTTTTGGAAGTTGTCCTTGCTTAGTCATGGAGATGCACTCCATAATAAACTCAGAAGAAAAACCTCGAAAATTCTAGATCGCTAGTAAAGCATTAATTTCGATAACTGCTTTCGTTAAGACTACACTGCCATCTGCGGATCTTATGCTGTACAAATCCACTTAATTTCCATAAGCGTATTCGTGATGTGGCACGATATTCAGAACAGATGGAGGAAACTGTATGAATTTGTAAAGCATGAAGTCCGAAGATGGTAACGTAGTCTTGCCGTAATGGATTATCGAAATATATCCTTTACTAACGATCATGTCTTTTTGAAGTTTTTCTTCTGACTTTATTCAGGCAGTACTAGGAGCCACGGGACATCTTCCTTCTCCCCATCACTGTTACTAAGGATATCCTAGATTATAGATCCACATCGAAGCTCAGTTCAGTTTAGATTAGTCTAGTGTTTTCTGTGTTCGCGGAAGCATACTGATCACAAATAGCCGTGATGTCGAACGAGTCAATAGGTTCACAAATAATGTGATAGTTCTTCGTGAAAACATGGCTACGGTCTTGTTATTTATATTACTAGATTCTTTTTAAAACTCGATTCACCACAAAAGTTGAAAAATGTTAGCCAACCATATACAAACCATCTTTTCACAATTTCATCTATGGAATGGAAAGAGGTAACAACAGAAATTATTTCAAATTGATTTAAAATTTATCGTTATTGGTCAGCATAGCGCCCAATGGTAGATGTGGTCAAACATTTTTATGGCTGGGTTTTTTCGTCCTTTCCGTGCAACAGGAAGGTTAAATTATGAATACTGGAGTCTCTTTTTGTTCCCAGTGTTACGCTTATGCATATTACTCTTATTTAAAATTCTTCCTTAAGTAAACACATTGTGAGACTGTTGTTAATAAGTCTTTTGGTTTTTAAAAGCTGCCTAAATTAAGTTCGACGACTGGCACATTTCTACGCAACCAATGCTTCGTGTTGATCTGTGAAATTTCCCGAGAAAGTAATTCCTTATTACATCATTGCAACGGAATAGACGTATTCGAAGTAAGTTTATATTCTAATTCCATCATAAACAAAATCAAAAATTACCCGTAGAGGAACTGCTGCTGAATTCAAACATTCTGGGAGATTTGTAATACGTGATACTCAGTTCACGTTCTGATCAATATGCATCCTCAGGAATTTTGAACATATTTTATATATTTCGTTTCACATATACTGTATTGTTACTGATATTGTTGTATCTACCACTGAATGAACTGCGTTTTTGTTTGTTTATCGAGAACCAATCAATAATACTTTTGAATATTGCACCTTCTCTTGTTGTAACTCTGTTGAGTCTGATTACGATCTTTACATCAATAGCTAAGAGCACCATTTCTTCTCTACCAGTGTAGAATGGAAGGTTATTTATATACAGAGTCTCTCACTTACCTTGATTGCACCAAATAACTCTGTGCAAACAAAATAAAAAACGTACCAAGCAGACGTTGTGCAGTTATCAGGAGACATCAATCAGCATTATCGTCGGTCTTGTATTTTGGTTCGTTGCGAAGATATGAACTCCAGTACATTTGTATATTAGGTTTATGCGTAAGTTCGTGTCGTTTTGTAGTGTTTAATTAACGCAACAGATACACATAACAGTGAATCTGCCGATAAGTAATGTATTCTCCTTCGCTGTTTACAACAGTTTGCCAGCGCTGCGCTAACTTTACGCTTCGAGCTTGCAGAAATGACATGCGTTCGAGGCGAAGAATTCGTCGAGCCATGTTCGGCGCGAATTTTCATCCAGAAAGGAAGGTTGTTTGATAGACAGCGGTGAAGGTGAAAATCTGATGGCGTAAGATTAGTTGAATAACATTTGTGCAGCAATACTTCCCAACTCAGTTCCTATACAGCGTTTCTTGTCAGTCTAGTACAATGCAGCCGTGCGTTGACCTTGGAGTAGCATCACTGCACGGAGTCTTCCTGGTCGTTGTTCTTGGATTACGTCTGCAAGATGACTCAGTTCTCAGACACCACACCGCTGCTGTTACACCAGATACATAACATTATCTTTTGTGGATGCGCGCGCTCTTTGTACGGAGAGTCCTGCTTTGTGTGCGCTCAAATATTTCTTTATTTCCATTATGTTAGCATAAAGACACCGTTTCTCGTCACCAGTGAAGATACAGGATAGGTATGTTCGGTGTTGTTTACGAACCAATTGATGACGAGCAAACATATGGCCACTCGCTCATTTTTGTTATTTTGACTTAGAGCATGCGGTACCCAGCACACGATTTCTGAACCTTCCCCACTGCATGCAAATGCCGGAAGATGGTGGAATGATCACAGTTCATCACGTTTGTGAGCTCTCGAGTACAATGATATGTATTGTTTTTGAGTAATGCGTTAGACGATCTTCATCAAATCACAAAGGTCTTCCTGAGTACAGAGAGTCATTAATGCCAAACCGATCCTCCTTAAAACGAGAAAACCATTTCATTTCAGTACTCTGTTAACGGTACTAACTGCCCCACCCCCCGAAACAATGTGCAGATGTTTCTGACTCCCTCTGCTGCTGTCACCCCTCTACTGAACTCCGTAATTTCTCCACTTGGGCATTCCATTTTCTAGCTTCCACATCTCCACTCACTGTCTCCAAATGGCAATATGTAAACTCAGACAGCAATCGTGAATTATAAATAAAAAATCGATAAAGAAACCCATGGCAACCGGAATACCAACATTCAAAATAGAAACGCTACGAACTTACGCACCATAGCACCCTATACCTTTTTATTCGGTAACCCACCTTCTCTCCTGAAGACCTTCTCAGAAACGTATCAGAGGGACCATTCACTTAAACATGACATTATTAAGTACTTTACACAAAACTGATTGTATTAGAATACAGTATTGATGCCAGAGGTAGCGTTGACAATAAAAAATGAAAACATGAGGAAAATGAACCCCAGTCACTCAGTGTTCTGTCTTTTGTTGAAGGTTTGTGGGTGTGCAAATAGACAAACGAAGAATAAATCACATTTATGGAGAACGTAAGTTAGCAGAAACATAACTGCAATAAAGTGCACCTTCCTTGTCTTTCCATCTATTTACAGCCAACTCCAGCGCCTAGAGTAGTTACGTTACTCTGGATATCTGCACTGTGAGGTAATACAGGAAAGTCAAAGTCAGTTTCGTCTTATTTTTTTAATAAAGTTATTTTTACATGAATGATACACTGGGGTACGTTCCTCAACAGGTCTTGAGGAGACCAAGTGGATTACCGAATAAAAAGCAAAGAGTATTATTCACAAAAAAGACGTACTGATGTCCATATCTCAGTAACGAACAAGGGTACAAGAAAGGCAATCATGCTGGTCAATGTTCCCCTGGTAGCTAAACAACATTAACTTCATGTTGTTGTGATGGTCTTCAGGCCGAAGACTGGTTTGATGAATCCTGTGCTAGCTTCTTCATTTCCGAATTATTGCTGTAGCCTTCATCTTTCTGAAGGTGCTTTGTGTATTCACCTCCTGGTCTCCCTCTCCGAATGTTACCCTCTGCACTTCCCTCCGATACTAAATTGGCGCCAGCCGTGGTGACCAAGCGGTTCTAGGCGCTTCAGTCCGGAACCGAGCGACTGCTACGGTCTCAAGTTCGAATCCTGCCTCGGGCATTGATGTGTGTGATGTCCTCAGGTTAGTTGGGTTTAAGTAGTTCTAAGTCTAGGGGACCGATGACCTCAGATGTTAAGTCTCATAGTGCTTAGAGCCACACGAACCACTTGAACTAAATTGGCGATTCTTTGATGTATCAGTATGAGTCCTACCAACCGAACCCTTTTTCTAGTCACAATGCGCCACAAATTTCTGTTCTCTCCAATTCTATTCACTACCTCCTCATCAGTTGCATGATCTACCCTCCTAATCGTCAGCATTCTTCTGTAGTACTACATTTCAAAAGCTTCTATTCTCTTCTTCTCTAACCTGTTTATCATCCATGTTTCACTTCCATACATCTCTGCACTCCATACAATCATTTTCAGAAAAGATCTCCTAACACTTAAATTATTAAGAGGATGGGACATCTTGTGTAATAAGATCGGGAGTGTTCCAAGAATTGAACCCTCTGGAAAGTCAGCAGTAAGTTGTCCCTATTCACGATAGCTGCGTGAGCCATCTAACACGACCCTCTGCTTCGTTAATATGCCGACGACAAAATGTTCCAGCGCTTAGAAGGATACAAAATCTATCCGTATGGGGGAAGCTGCGTGCCTCGCGAAGCGGCCGGTAGCGGCTGCGCTGGCCGCCACCTCGAATCATGTGGGCGACCGCAGCGCTTTGTGGCGAGTTTTCCGGTGTCTGACCGCGCAGACGCCGGCTGCAGGATGTCCCACCAGTAGCCTCCCACTGAGCCACGTAGACTGTTATCCCGCCGTCTGAAGGTAAAAGCACTGCTCAGCCGCAGTAATGTAACTCCCTGCGAATATTCAGAACAACAGACGTCACGAGAACAAGTATGAACGCGAGATGCAATTCGCTCAGTCACCTGATAATAGAACTCTGCTGGTATGCGAATCCAAAAAAGTGTTCTTCACGTCTGTTAAATGGGCCGATTTCACGCAATAAACACATTGTAATCCCCCCCGCCCAAGAATCATGGACCTTGCCGTTGGTGGGGAGGCTTGCGAGCCTCAGCCATACAGATAGCCGTACCGTAAGTGCAACCACAACGGAGGGGTTTCTGTTGAGAGGCCAGACAAACGTGTGGTTCGTGAAGAGCGGTAGCAGTCTCTTCAGTAGTTGCAGGGGCAACAGTCTGGATGATTGACTGGTCTGGCCTTGTAACACTAACCAAAACGGCCTTGCTGTGCTGGTACTGCGAACTGCTGAAAGCAAGGGGAAACTACAGTCGTAAATTTTCTCGAGGGCATGCAGCTTTACTGTATGGTTAAATGATGATGGCGTCCTCTTGGGTAAAATATTCCGGAGGTAAAATAGTCCAACATTCGGATCTCCGTGCGGGGTCTACTCAGGAGGACGTCGTTATCAGAAGAAAGAAAACTGGCGTTCTACGGATCGGAGCGTGGACTGTCAGATCCCTTAATCGAGCAGGTAGGTTAGAAAATTTAGAAAGGGAAATGGAATAGGTTAAAGTTAGATGTAGTGGGAATTAGTGAAGTTCGGTGGCAGGAGGAACAAGACTTTTGGTCAGTTGAATACAGGGTTATAAATACAAAATCAAAAAGCGGTAATTCAGGAGTCGGTTTAATAATAAATAAAAAATAGGAGTGAGGGTAAGCTTCTACAAACAGCATAGTGAACGCATTATTGTGGCCAAGATAGAAACGAAGCCCACACCTACTACAGTAGTACAAGTTTACATGCCAACTAGCTCTGCAGATGACGAAGAAATTGAAGAAATGTATGATGAAATAAAATATATTATTCAGATAGTGAAGGGAGACGAAAATGTAATAGCCATGGGTGACTGGAATACGGTAGTAGGAAAAAAAGAGAGAAGGAAACGTAGTAGGCAAATATGGATTGGGACTAAGAAATGAAAGAGGAAGGCGCCTGATAGAATTTTGCACAGAGCACAACTTAATCATAGCTAACACTTGGTTCAAGAATCATAATAGAAGGTTGTATACACGGAAGAAGCCTGGAGATACTGACAGGTTTCAGATAGATTATATAGGGTAAGACAGAGATTTGGGAACCAGGTTTTTAATTGTAAGACATTTCCAGGAGCAGATGTGGACTCTGACCACAATCTATTGGTTATGAACTGTAGGTTAAAACTGAAGAAACTGCAAAAAGGTGGGAATTTAAGGAGATGGAACCTGGATAAACTGAAAGAACCAGAGGTTGTACAGAGTTTCAGGGAGAGCATAAGGGAACAATGGACAGGAGTGGGGGAAAGAAATACAGTAGAAGAAGAATGGGTAGCTTTCAGAGATGAAGTAGTGAAGGCAGCAGAGGATCAAGTACGTAAAAAGACGAGGGCTAGTAGAAATCCTTGGGTAACAGAAGAAATATTGAATTTAATTGATGACAGGAGAAAATATAAAAATGTAGTAATTGAAGCAGGCAAAAAGGAATACAAACGTCTCAAAAATGAGATCGACAGGAAGCGTAAAATGGCTAAGCAGGGATGGCTAGAGGGCAAATGTAAGGATGTAGAGGCTTATCTCACTAGGGGTAAGTTAGATACTGTCTACAAGAAAATTAAAGAGACTTTTGGAGAAAAGAGAACCACTTGTATGAATATCAAGAGCTCAGATGGAAACCCAGTTCTAAGCAAAGAAGGGAAAGCAGAAAGGTGGAAGGAGTATATAGAGGGTCTATACAAGGGCGATGTACTTGAGGACAATATTATGGAAATGGAAGAGGATGTAGAAGAGGATTAAATGGGAGATACGATACTGCGTAAAGAGTTTGATAGAGCACTGAAGGACCTGAGTCGAAACAAGGCCCCCGGAGTAGACAACATCCCATTGGAACCACTGACGGCCTTGGGAGAGACAGTCCTCACAAAACTCTACCGTCTGCTGAGAAAGATCTATGAGACAGGCGAAATATCCTCAGACTTAAAGAAGAGTATGATAAATCCAATCCCAAAGAATGCAGGTGCTGACAGATGTGAAAATTACCGAACTATCAGTTTAATAAGTCACGGATGCAAAATACTAACGCAAATTCTTTACAGACGAATGGAAAAACTGGTAGAAGCCGACCTCGGGAACGCTCAATTTGGATTGCGTAGAAATGTTGGGACACGTGAGGCAATGCTGACCCGGTAACTTATCTTAGAAGCTAGATTAAGGAAAGGCAAACTTACGTTTCTAGTATTTGTAGTCTAAGAGAAAGCTTTTGAGAATATTGACTGGAATACTCTGTTTCAAATTCTGAAGGTGGCAGGGGTAAAATATAGGGAGCGAACGGCTATTTACAATTTGTACAGAAACCAGATAGCAGTTATAAGAGTCGAGGGAGATGAAAGAGAAGCAGTGGTAGGGAATGGAGTGAGACAGGGTTGTAGCCTCACCCCGATGTTATTCAATCTGCATATTGAGCAAGCAGTGAAGGAAACAAAACAAAAATTCGGAGTAGGTATTGAAATCCATGGAGAAGAAATAAAAACTTTGAGGTTTGCCGATGACATAGTAATTCTGTCAGAGACAGCAAAGGACTTGGAAGAGCAGTTGAACGGAATGGACAGTGTCTTGAAAGGAGGGTATAAGATGAACATCAACAAAAGCAAAACGAGGATAATGGAATGTAGTCGAATTAAGTCGGCTGATGCTGAAGGAATTAGATCAGGAAATGAGACACTTAAAGTAGTAAAGGAGTTTTGCTATTTGGGGAGCAAAATAACTGATGATGGTCGAAGTAGAGAGGATATAAAATGTAGACTGGCAATGACAAGGAAAGAGTTTCTGAAGAAGATAAATTTGTTAACATCAAGTGTAGATTTAAGTGTTAGGAAGTCGTTTCTGCAAGTATTTGTATGAAGCGTAGCCATGTATTGAAGTGAAACATGGACGATAACTAGTTTGGACAAGAAGAGAATAGAAGCTTTCGAAATGTGGTGCTACAGAAGAATGCTGAAGATTAGATGGGTAGATCACATAACTAATGTGGAGGTACTGAATATGATTGGGGAGAAGAGAAGTTTGTGGCACAACTTGACTAGAAGAAGGGATCGGTTGGTAGGACATGTTCTGCGGCATCAAGGGATCACCAATTTAGTACAGGAGGGCAGCGTGGAGGGTAAAAATGGTAGAGGAAGACCAAGAGATGAATATACTAAACAGATTCAGAAGGATGTAGGTTGCAGTAGGTACTGGGAGATGAAGGAGCTAGCATAGGATAGAGTAGCATGGAGAGCTGCATCAAACCAGTCTCAGGACTGAAGACCACAACAATAAACAACATCGTAATATGAGGCTTATGTGCACGGTTCGTTGTAGTGTGTGGGAGTTGACTAGGATTCAGCCGTAGTGAGAGCAAACTACTTGCGAACTCAAACCACGATGAACTCTAGACGCAGTATCGCAGATTGGCATTCGGAATGATGACTACTCACACTGCCCAGTGCAAATGCAGGTTAGTTTTCAAAAAATGGTTCAAATGGCTCTGAGCACTATGGGACTTAACATCTGAGGTCATCAGTCCCCTAGAACTTAGAGCTACTTAAATCTAACTAACCTAAGGACATCACACACATCCATGCCCGAGGCAGGATTCGAACCTGCGACCGTAGCGGTCGGACGGTTCCAGACCGAAGCGCCTAGAACCGCTTGGTCACTTCGGCCGGCGGTTAGTTTTCAATACAAAAAATCTTCTCAAAAAAATTCATGAAATAGAAATCAAACAATTAACTTTCCTGCTTAATCAAAAGTATTCCTAGTAATGGCACTTGTTTTAGACCGAAAAGCTGCCATAGCGACTGCACAATTCTGTCATACAGGAACAACTCATGATATTTATTAAGAGAGAAGAGCTTGCCTTATCAGTCAGATGTAGAACAAAATATGTTAGTATGCTTTAAAATTAACGGTTAATTTGTTGATCCTTGAAAACGATACACAGATTCACTATGTTAAGGAAAAAAATAATGTACGTGAAATTAAAAGAAAAAAAAAGCATTGCCTTACTCAATAGCGAGACAAGATTCCTAACTATTTTGAAAGCACTGCATAAACACTGAAGGCGCTGAATGATATGTGGACGACTGCTATACTTAAGAAGCAAATAAATTTTCAAAGTCTGAGCAGCTCGCAAATGCAATAACATTGAAAAGTTCGACTTATGGTCCCAGTACAAAAAATGTACTATAAAAAAAGCAAACTCACGTTGCAAAGTAAACTGGCAAATTGTGATCTGTATAGAGGAAAAGCAGTGCAAGAGCTAAACGTGGCACTAATTTAAAAATAAAAGTGAAAGAAGCGCCTGGCTGTGCCAAACATCTCTTGATATCTCCACGACGAAACGTTGCCTCTGCGTTCCCGAATGGTGAACATCAAGTATTTCCTCCTGTCTGTCTTCCATCCTACTCGTAAGCGACACTGGTTCGCAAAATTCGTCACCAGGACATCCGAGAATATCTCCACACCTTCTAAAATTCAGGAGAAGCCAGCAGAATTTTCACCACAACTACTTGGTATATTTCCGTAAACTGACAAGAAGTGGGCACCGAAAATGTTGCCGCACAGCTAGTTTCTCGGGCTGTATACGGTATAATGGCGGTGACTCATTATCTGCTTATGCTTGTACGGAAGTCCATGGGCGTTTCTGGCTATCGTTCTGAAAAAGGGGCTTCGCCGTACCTCAGCCGGGGAACACCATTACATATGATGACCTTCTCACACGGCTCTACCGTCCTTGGGGTAATTCGGAGAAACGTCCAAAATATCCGTCCCCGGACCACCCAACGTAAAGCTTACAGGTGGTCTTTCGTTCCATCTTCCAGCGATGAGGACTTTAGCAAGCTCTTACTCCACACTTCACAAGCCCTTTTACTCCACCGAGAAAATTCAAGATAACAGAACAGCAACCAATTTATTTGTCATCCCTGAGCCTCATGTGCATAACCAGTAACGTCTCAACCTGAAATTCACAATCTTCTCGCATATTAAAATTTTTCCGCGTGCTCGCTGCCTCAGAGCACAAGACGAGTATATCAGTCAATCAGTCGATCACGCTATCAGAAATTACGTAGCAGGTTAGTGTACCTTTTTCGGACTTGTTGAAGGGCCTACTGACACACAAGAAGTAAACAAGATGTAGATATTCCGAGGCAGGTTGGTTCAAATGGCTCTGAGCACTATGCGACTTAACTTCTGAGGTCATCAGTCATCTAGAACGTAGAACTAATAAAACCTAACTAACCTAAGGACATCACACACATCCATGCCCGAGGCAGGATTCAAACCTACGACCGTAGCGGTCGCTCGGCTCCAGACTTTAGCGCCTAGAACCGCACGGCTCCGAGGCAGGTGCTGAAATGTTACGAGAAGTGGACTGAGGGGTCTTAGGTAAGTGTTCCATGTCAAATGCCACGTGTAGGTCAACAGGTCATGAAAACGCTAGTTACCGTCCCGGATACAACACACTACTACCGAGTATCACCGCGTGTAGCGTTGACAATGGTCGCAATTTTGCGAGGAAAGAGTTCACAAGTTTCTTCAGATATTCCACTTCAAGATGAAACGATAGTTGATGATTAGACCTCATACAGCTATAAACATGATGTGTTCGGTGTTCGGTTGCTATGTTTCACCTGCTGCCAAAAATAGCCCCTCACATTTTCTGTGGGTTAAAATCGCATGAATTGACGTGCCCGTCGAGGCTCGGTAGGATGCCTGAGAATAAAGTGCTTAAGGATGCTTGCAGCCCCCAAACACGGCTTTTATCATCTTGACTGACGGTAGTGTCCACAGGATACTCTATGCCCGAGGCAGGATTCGAACCAGCGACCGTAGCAGTCCCGCGGTTCCGGACTGAGCGCCTGAACCGCTAGACCACCGCGGCTATATATCGAATAATTAAGTGTGTATAACGGTATTGTAGCCAATTGTAACATTTTGAGTAGAAGTATCACCTAAAATTAATAAAATTGTACGCATTGTCACTTCTCATGTTACAATTAAACTGGAAATGAAGTATCAAACTGTAGATCTTTGTTTCTCGGCGTTTACTTAGATGTTTCGTCTATGGTGCAGTAGGATTCTGCACCATATAGGGTGTTCGTTTCAACTCGAGGCAAATAAATATGTCGAAAATGACGCATCGTTCGAAAAATATGTTCCGGCTGAAAAGTTAATATTAGTAAATTGGGCATCTGTCTGTGAAATATCAATATATATCCGTGTTTGTTTTAATCTGAGACAACTAACTACCTGGAGAACGATGCATCATACGAAAAAACTGTTCTGGGTGAAAAGTTGATTGCACAGACAGATTTCCCCTTTACTAATACTAACTTATATTCGCAAATTAAATTGGTCATAAATAACACATTTGAATTTGAGTATAATATTAAAGCTTCCAGCAAAGATACAACAATAGAAGAAAAAACTACCTAAGTTACTCATTACTAAAGCCGTCAGTGTAGATAAAAAGTCTATGATCATTTACCCAATAATATGAAATGTCTCACACGTAGCGGAACAAATTTGTAATCTAATGTGAAAATATTTCTTCTTGCTGCTCTTTCTGTTCCATAGACGAAACATTTAATTAAATTCTGATGGACAAAGATCTTTAGTTTGTTATTTAATTTTTAGTTTATTTGTAACATCAGAAGTGGCAAATACGAATGCTTACATTTTTATTAAATTTAAGTCACAGTTGTACTTAACAGCAAAACCAGTGATGAATTAACATACGGACTTCACAAAAACCACAGTAAAACGCCGAGCGAGGTGGCGCAGTGGTTACACACTGGACTCGCATTCGGGAGGACGACGGTTCAATCCCGTCTCCGGCCATCCTGATTTAGGTTTGCCGTGATTTCCCTAAATCGCTTCAGGCAAATGCCGGGATGGTTCCTTAGAAAGGGAACGGCCGATTTCCATCCCCATCCTTCCCTCATCCGAGCTTGCACTCCGTCTCTAATGTCCTCGTTGTCGACGGGACGTTAAACTCTAATCTCCTCCTCCTCCTCCTCCACAGTAAAATACCGTTTGATACAATCTCAGAAATGACGTGCTGTAGCACGTCGGTAAGAGATATAATGAAGATCGTAGAAAATATCATAAACAAAGAAGAAGTAAATAGACTGACTGAAAGTAGGAAGTTTGTGGGTCAATATCTTTCCTACCAATGAGTTTGAAGTTATTCGAGAAGGCAATGAATAGGAGAGTAATAATACATCTCAGTACACGTATAACTTGTGGTGTAACTTGTAGCTGGGCTTCCTCATTACTATGGCATGATTCGGTCTCTACAGTATTATGGATGCACGTTACATGGCAATGCTTCGACATCTCTCCTACGCATGATCGATACTCTCCTGCGCCGCGCGTACGAATTTGTCTTGAGATATCGGATTCTACATCTGCGAATGCTCTTTTGGTGAAGGAAAAGGAGATGACCCATGAATACCGGAGATCTTCTCTGGCTCAGAAAGTCATCCTTAGTAGACCAATGCAAACAGTTAATTTTCTCATTCAAAATCTTAACTGCTTCATTGAGCACAACAGATACGTCTATAAGATTTGAAAGAGGGCGGTACTTGTACCAGTTCAAAATTTCACACAGCCAGATATTTGATATCTGTCGTCCTAAAAGACTCTCTGGGTTCAGTATTTAGTACGGAACCAACGGCCCACAATCTTCCATCAGCCCCAGAGGGATGGATCAAACTTTTACTACTTCTATTGGCGTTTCCCAACTGAGTCCATCAATGTGACCATCTTCACTCAAGATATTCACTGACGACTCCAAAACAAGAGAGGGCACCGGCTTTTCCTACTTCTGAGGAGAAGTGTTTGAGCTTCCGACAGAAGCCAGCTCTTCACTGCTAAAGTTCTTGCAATTAGCGGGGTGCTTCGATATGCTGCAAAGCAGTTAGGACGGGATTGTTATTGTCACGGTTTCTAGGGAAAATCTAGAAAAGCAGCAGTGGGGCTCCAACACTACCTGCCTTGCGCTCGATCTAATTGAGTTAATCTACCAGCGTAAAGTGGACCAGGGGTATCTCATGTAACGAGCTGGCGAGCCACCTGGCGAAACAACCTGTGACTGATGGCTAACCTTAGTACACTTCTCTCCCAACACACAGATTTTGTTGATGGCGTAAAGACGAAAGTCCACCAATTATGATCATAGACATGGGAGGTCTCACAACAGTCCAAAGGAAGATATTACGCCGCAATTCAGCCGAGCGTTCCGGGAAAAACATAATTCACTAAAAAGAAGCTAACCAGACGTCAGAAAACTACTATAACGCGTATCGGACTGGGTGAGGGCTGTTATCCTACACATCTTTATAGGATGAAAGTTCAACCATCTCCGTACTCCGAATCCGAATTAACTGAAATTGTAGACCTCAGCCATGTGGTACTAGGATGTCCACACGTTTGTTAAGGCCCTTATCAGAGCCCATCCTACATCTATAATGGACTTTTATAGGTGCCTGTCAACAACGGACCATGTCAATCTACATCTACGTCTACATCTACATGACTAGTCTGCAATTCACATTTAAGTGCTTGGCAGAGGGTTCATCGCACCACAATCATACTATCTCCCTACCATTCCACTCCCGAACAGCACGCGGGAAAAACGAACACCTAAACCTTTCTGTTCGATCTCTGATTTCTCTTATTTTATTTTGATGATCATTCCTACATACGTAGGTTGGGCTCAACAAAATATTTTCGCATTCGGAAGAGAAAGTTGGTGACTGAAATTTCGTTAATAAATCTCGCCGCGACGAAAAACGTCTTTGCTGTAATGACTTCCACCCCAATTCGTGTATCATATCTGCCACACTCTCTCCCCTATTGCGTGATAACACAACACGAGCTGCCCTTTTTTGCACCCTTTCGATGTCCTCCGTCAATCCTACCTGGTAAGGATCCCACACCGCACAGCATTATTGTAACAGAGGACGAACGAGTGTAGTGTAAGCTGTCTCTTTAGTGGACTTGTTGCATCTTCTAAGTGTCCTGTCAATGAAACGCAACCTTTGGCTCGCCTTCCCCACAATATTATCTATGTGGTCTTTCCAACTGAAGTTGTTCGTAATTTTGACACCCAGGTACTTAGTTGAATTGATAGCCTTGAGAATTGTACTATTTATCGAGTAATCGAATTCCAACGGTTTTATTTTGGAACTCACGTGGATCACCTCACACTTTTAGTTATTTAGCGTCAACTGCCACCTGCCACACCATACAACAATCTTTTCTAAATCGCTTTGCAACTGATACTGGTCTTCGGATAACCTTACTAGACGGTAAATTACAGCATCATCTGCGAACAACCTAAGACAACTGCTCAGATTGTCACCCAGGTCATTTATATAGATCAGGAACAGCAGAGGTCCCAGGACGCTTCCCTGGGCAACACCTGATATCACTTCAGTTTTACTCGATGATTTGCCGTCTATTACTACGAACTGCGACTTTCCTGACAGGAAATCACGAATCCAGTCGCACAACTGAGACGATACCCCATAGGCCCGCAGCTTGATTAGAAGTCGCTCGTGAGGAACGGTGTCAGATCTTTCCGGAAATCCAGAAATACGGAATCTACCTGAGAACCCCTGTCGACAGCGGCCATTAATTCGTGCGAAATAAGAGCTAGTTGCGTTGCACAAGAACGTTGTTTTCTGAAACCATGCTGATAACGTATCATAATGTTTGAATACAGTATAGGCTCCAAACCCTACTGCAAACCGACGTCAATGATATAGGTCTGTAGTTCGATGGATTACTCCTACTACCCTTCTTAAACACTGGTGACACCTGCGCAATTTTCCAATGTGTAGGTACAGATCTATCGGTGAGCGAGCGGTTGTATATGATTGCTAAGTAGGGAGCTATTGTATCAGCGTAATCTGAAAGGAACCTAATCGGTATACAATCTGCTGGGTTTCTGCAGAAACAGGATATCTGATTTATAAATCAGACACAAAGGATCCAACATGAAAAGTCGTGATATATGGACTGTGTTGAGTGTGTGACTGTACGAAGGGTATGCCTATGCATATACCTATGCTGAAAAATCAAGACATGGCCGTTGTTATTGACGACATGGGAAATGCGTTGGACAATTTAAAATGGTGAAAGAAGTTCGAAATTATGAGAAAAACGTGGTTAAGCTATAGGGAAAGACCTTAATGTACAAAATGCATAAGAAAGAAGAATTACATATCTGCTGAATGGAATGAACAGTCTAATGAGTGCAGAATACGGACTAAACGTAAATCGAATAAATATGAAAATACTTATAAGTAGCAGAAATGTCAGAAGAGAGAAACTTAACATCAGAATTAGGGATCACGACGTAGACCGAGTCGATGAATTGGAACGCCTAGGGGACAAAGTAACTCATGACAGACGTAATAAGGAGGACATAAAAAGCACGCTAGCACCGGCCAAAAGGACATTCCTGCCCAAGAGAAGTTTACTAGTACCAAACCTATGTCTTGATTTGAACGAGAAATTTCTGAGAATGTACGTTTGGAGCACAGCATTTTATGGCAGTGAGACATGGACTGTGGGAAAGTAGCAGCAGAAGAGCATCGAAGTTTTGTAGAGATGGTGATGTGGAAAAATGTTGAAAATTAGGTGGACTGATAAGGTGAGGAATGAGGAGATTCTCCGCAAAATCGGATTTGGGAAACCCTGAAAAGAAGAAGAGACAAGATGATACGACATCCGTTAAGACATTAGGAAATAACTTCCATGGTACTAGAGGGAGCCGTAGAGGGTAAAAATTGTACAGGAAAATAGTGACTCATGACACAAAAAATCTGTAAATATAATATACACTCCTGGAAATTGAAATACCGTGAATTCATTGTCCCAGGAAGGGGAAACTTTATTGACACATTCCTGGGGTCAGATACATCAAATGATCACACTGACAGAACCACAGGCACATAGACACAGGCAACAGAGCATGCACAATGTCGGCACTAGTACAGTGTACATCCACCTTTCGGAACAATGCAGGCTGCTATTCTCCCATGGAGACGATCGTAGACATGCTGGATGTAGTCCTGTGGAACGGCTTGCCATGCCATTTCCACCTGGCGCCTCAGTTGGACTAGCGTTCGTGCTGGACGTGCAGACCGCGTGAGACAACGCTTCATCCAGTCCCAAACATGCTCAATGGGGGACAGATCCGGAGATCTTGCTGGCCAGGGTAGTTGACTTACACCTTCTAGAGCACGTTGGGTGGCACGGGATACATGCGGACGTGCATTGTCCTGTTGGAACAGCAAGCTCCCTTGCCTGTCTAGAAATGGTAGAACGATGGGTTCGATGACGGTTTGGATGTACCGTGCACTATTCAGTGTCCCCTCGACAATCATCAGAGGTGTACGGCCAGTGTAGGAGATCGCTCCCCCACACCATGATGCCGGGTGTTGGCCCTGTGTGCCTCGGTCGTATGCAGTCCTGATTGTGGCGCTCACCTGCACGGCGCCAAACACGCATACGACCATCATTGGCACCAAGGCAGAAGCGACTCTCATCGCTGAAGACGACACGTCTCCATTCGTCCCTCCATTCACGCCTGTCGCGACACCACTGGAGGCGGGCTGCACGATGTTGGGGCGTGAGCGGAAGACGGCCTAACGGTGTGCGGGACCGTAGCCCAGCTTCATGGAGACGGTTGCGAATGGTCCTCGCCGATACCCCAGGAGCAACAGTGTCCCTAATTTGCTGGGAAGTGGCGGTGCGGTCCCCTACGGCACTGCGTAGGAATCTACGGTCTTGGCGTGCATCCGTGCGTCGCTGCGGTCCGGTCCCAGGTCGACGGGCACGTGCACCTTCCGCCGACCACTGGCGATAACATCGATGTACTGTGGAGACCTCACGCCCCACGTGTTGAGCAATTCGATGGTACATCCACCCGACCTCCCGCATGGCCACTATACGCCATCGCTCAAAGTCCGTCAACTGCACATACGGTTCACGTCCACGCTGTCGCGGCATGCTACCAGTGTTAAAGACTGTGATGGAGCTCCGTATGCCACGGCAAACTGGGTGACACTGACGGCGGCGGTGCACAAATGCTGCGCAGCTAGCGCCATTCGACGGCCAACACCGCGGTTCCTGGTTTGTCTGCTGTGCCGTTCGTGTGATCATTGCTTGTACAGCCCTCTCGCAGTGTCCGGAGCAAGTATGGTGGGTCTGACACACCGGTGTCAATGTGTTCTTTTTTCCATTTCCAGGAGTGTATGTACCAAATCAGCAGGTATGTGCATGGCAGTCAACACGGGTTTTGAAATAGGACCTCGCTCGTTAGATCATAAAAAAAGAAGAAAAAAAAAGAAAACGTTGCAGGGGAGGAAACATTTAAAATGGTAACTTTGAGTTTCTACGCATTTGAAATGGACGCTCGGCAATAGATGGAGCTATTAACAATTCGTATAATCTGGAGTTTGGGTGTGTCGGAGCTGGGAACTAACGAGGCTGTAAATCAGGCTGTGCAAACCAGAAATGAGTGAAGCCTGTCGTGTCCGGGATCAACGCGCGTCGCTGCGCTCTTGCTAGAGCAGCACCGCGAGCAGAGTGTTGGAAGGCGCCGCACTAACCACAGCTCGTCGGCCGGCCTGCGCCCAGTTGCACCGCCAGCGGCCGTGCGGGCTCTGCTATTACCGGCCTGGCATCGCGAGTGCAAGTGGTGGCCAGCTGGCTGCCGATACGTGTACTTACCGCCCTAACAGCCCTTCTTTCGCCCACTCCGCCTCTCGTCCAGGACCACCTATCACGACCTGCGTGACGTCAGCTCCCGAGGATCACCTGCTACGAACCGCTTTTTAACAGTCAATGGTCCTGAAAATAGCCAGTTGTCTTTCGAGAAGCACAGAAATAAGGGAAGGCGTGTGTCGTATTATCAGCTATGCTTGTCTCTGATGAAATTATTTTAGTGTGGTACCGGTACTGAATTGACTGATGAGAAAAGTAGAAATGACAGTCGAGTAGGATACGAGCTTCACGTAGATTATTTGCTTGCTTAGAGCCGGCGGCCTTCTCCTCCTTACCGCTTCATATGGACTTAACCAGCAGTCTGAACTTAGTCCAGCTCCTTGTCGGAAATATTAGGCCTGATTATTTAGTGGCAATTGCCGGCCGGAGTGGCCATGCGGTTCTAGGCGCTACAGTCTGGAACTGCGTGACCGCTACGGTCGCAGGTTCGAATCCTGCCTTGGGCATGGATGTGTTTGATGTCCTTAGGTTAGTTAGGTGTAAGTAGTTCTAAGTTCTAGGGGACTGATGACCCCAGCAGTTAATTCCCATAGTGATCACAGCCATTTGATCCTTTTTAGTGGCAATACATAAACAGACTGACCTCCTTCCAGTAACCGATGCTGTATTGAAATGCAAAAGAAAAGGGGATTGATTCATCGCCTTTAGAAACTACCTCATTGTCAGAAAGCAGGTTTACCCATTTTTGTGCATCAGTTAATTAAGTTTTGGGAAATAACAAAGTTGTTAGAAAAATAATCAAGGGATGCCCGCAATGGTCGATCTGTGACCACATTTCCTGGGACATTCCCAACCAATTTCCGACTTTCTGGATGGGGTCGCGGGAACGGATGGAACAGTCGCATATGCAGATGACGTTTTAGTTATCATCTAGCAGACAACTGAAGTCATCTACAAGAGAATACAAGTGGAATATTAAAAACAACTACGCCTTGGTGCACCATGAGCAAACTGACAATTTAACAATAAAAGAACATACATTCTACAAAAAGGAGGAATTTTGCTCTTTACCAGTGTATCCCAACTTTTGCTTGGAAGGCCGAGGACCTTTAGTTGGTGCAAAGACTGGCAGTTGAACCTCAACTTTATCTCGAGGGCTGGTAAATAGGTTGAACGACCTGTCATGGATGATTACACAGTTGCCACACAATCACTGGAAGCAGTAACATCTATTAAACATCTGTGAGTATACATACGGAGAGATTTAAAGAGGCACGTTTACATAAAACTAATCGCAGGAACGGCAGATTAAGCTTCATTCAACGAGTCCTCAGCAATTGTAAGTGCTACCGCGAAGACGACAGCTAAAAAACAATCATTCCACAGATGTTTGAATATTGCTCGCCAGCCTGTGACCTTTAGAAGACAGAAATGATAGAAAACAGGAAGTGCACACCGTTTCATCGTAGTTTCATTTAGGAGAGTGAAAACGTCACTAAAAAATGGTTCAAATGGCTATAAGCACTATGGGACTTAACATCTCAGGTCATCAGTCCCCTAGAATTAGAACTACTTAAACCTAACTAACCTAAGGACATCACACACACCTATGCCCGAGGTAGAATTAAACCTGCGCCCGTAGGAGCAGCGCGGTTCCGGACTGAATCACGTAGAACCGCTCGGCAACAGCGGCCAGCTGAAAACGTCACTGACTTCACATCGACTGCTTACGTTCCTAGAAGAGTCAACCAATAACTTTGCTTTGTCCTACGGATAGCCTAAAATTAGAATGATTCGACCTCACATGGGGTGCTACCAATAATCTTTCTTCTCGACGCAGCATTTGCGACTGGAGCAGGCAAGGCGATATGTGACAGAGGTACGCAAGGCATTCTCCCCCACACACCACGGTGGCTTGTGGAGTATAGATGTAGAGGCAGACGTGGATGTAGGTGAAAAATATGAACAACGTACAGGCCGAACAATGGTCGAACAAGCTTTTTTGATTTGGGTCAGGACAGTACAGGCAACATGCAGTGTTGTGCTACCTTTTTCAAAGACAATGCTACGAACAAGGCGAAGAATGGGCACAGAAAATGGCGTTAATGGTTCAGAAAACGTGACGGCTGCCGTCCAAACTGCCGACCATGTGAACAAGAGGTGCCTGTGTTGTGTACCCAATGGCAGCCCATACCATCGAGCCAGCCTCTGGGCCTGGATGACGAAAACGAACTAGTCTGGCAACGTTCGCCCTCCTCGGAGCCCCCACACGGATACGCCCATCATGATGCTCTACGTAGCAGCGGGACTCGTCTGAAGCGACGACTTGGGACACTCCTGAGCCGTCACTAGACAATGCAAGATCTCACAGTGACAGCAAGTACATAGATTCAGGAAATGGGCTTCTTGGCAGCCAGGCCAGTATCCACACCGACAGGGCGATAACCTCTGAGCGCCGGCTGGAGTGGCCGTGCGGTTCTAGGCGCTACAGTCTGGAACCGCAGGACCGCTACTGTCGCAGGTTCGAATCCTGCCTCGGGCATGGATGTGG
The DNA here is from genome assembly GCF_023897955.1 of Schistocerca gregaria. Lineage (NCBI taxonomy): Eukaryota > Metazoa > Arthropoda > Insecta > Orthoptera > Acrididae > Schistocerca > Schistocerca gregaria. Next base: position 348,037,446 of record NC_064927.1, on the reverse strand, counting down.
GTGATGTCCTGAGGTTAGTTACGATTAGTAGTTCTAAGTTCTAGGGGACTGATGACCTCAGATGTTAAGTCCCATAGTGCTCAGAGCCATTTGAACCACCTGACAACCTCCGATGCGCCAAGGACCGTCACCACGGCGACCACCCTCGACGCGGCAGCAGAGCCAGAGGCCCATCGCGCTATCCGTGTGGATACCGGCCTTGGTGCAAAGATGCCCCTTTCCTGACTCGATGTACGTGCCATCACTGTGCGATCTTGCATTGTCTAGTGATCAATGTTTGCCCAAGGGACACGAGGCACTCATGCGTCATGGGGTCCTCTACTGCTGGAACGGGCCTCTACCTCTGCTGCCGCGTCAAACGAAAGTCGAAACAATGATCGCCGTGCCAACGGTCCTAACGCACCAGAGGTTGTCGCACTGTCCGTTTGGATACTAGCCTCACTGCAAATAAGCCCGTTTTCTGACTCATTTACGTGCCGTCACTGTGCAGTCTTACATTGAATAGTGATCAGTGTATGCCCTCGTCAGATGAAGCCGTTGAAAATCAGCAGGGTGCTGAATATAGCTCTAGTTAACACAGCGATTCGATATTTGCATGAGAGTCATGCGGTCCCAATTAGCGCGAGTAGCGATATCATCTAAAGACAAACAGAATTCTCGACAGGACATGATCCTGCCACTCTCGACTTTTGCCTCGTGCTAGGCGACGTTTCTCTTCCTTTCACTAGGTGTAACACGATCTTCTAACACAACCGCTAATATTAAAAATCGATTTCCGAATGTGAAACACCGGTGCGTAACTTCCCCACTTTACAGAAAGGAGTGTTGAACGGGTGTTCATAAAAACTCGTTCTTGTTGTTAATTTTATATCGTGATCCAGAACCATCTGAGGTCATTCAGATGTTGCTTATGATCTTCATTTTTGCACCTTAGCCGAGCGGTCTAAAGCGCTGCAGTCATGGACAGTGCGGCTGATCCCGGCGGAGGTTCGAATCCTCCCTCGGGTATGATTGTGTGTGTTTGTCCTTAGGATAATTTAGGTTAAGTAGTGTGTAAGCTTAGGAACTGATGACCTTAACGGTTAGGTCCCATAAGATTTCAAACACGCACATTTTCGCAGCCCTACATGCTCATCGGATACGTTGGGTGCAAACCATTGGTCTGATCCAATAAGTGAGATGGTATTTAGAGAGCTGAGTTTCAGGCGGTACGCTCCAGGATGCGTTCCCTTGATTTCTCAGAGAGGAAAGAGCTGCGCCTTATTTATATGAAAAGACAGAAAAACCTAACATCAATAACATTATGAGCGAAAGCAGGTAATATATTAGATGTCATTTGTGGCATTTGTAAATGGTGTGTTGGCATTTCTTTTAGTTGTCATGGGAGCCAATCTCACAAATTTTCAGATCGATAACCAACCGAAATTCCCCACGTGTGTAAGTAGGCATCGTATTCACAATCAATCATTGTCAAATAATACTCAAATTAGACGTCCGTAGGAAGCAATATTAGCGCACATGGCTGGCTGATTACCAAAACTAGTGCTATCTCCAATAAATTCAAAAAATAAGCAGAAATTTGTTATGCGTGTGAGTAGTTGTCACACTCAGGGGTTTCAGTTATATTATTTTAGCAATGCCAGTTATCAATAAACTTTAAGCATAGGTTATGTGACTGTATGAGAATAAGAATTTAAGTCGAGTAAACTGACAACCCATGAAACAAATAAAATTTCCATACGTATGTAAGTATTCGTTATAATCAGGGCTGCATGTTCTGTCGTTTACTGAAGGTTATTTATCAATAAACTTCAAGTAATGTCCTTGTGAACAGCTGAACCACGATTCAGTCAGTCACAAATAAACATCCCCTGCTTACAGCTCTGCACTTGAATAACAAAGAGATTGCAACACACTGCAAATAGAAATGGTCATTATACTTTAAGATTATACCCATGAGGGCGCAAGTTGAAAGGCTTACCTAACAACACAAAGTGAGCCACGCAAAGCTACAGTCAGCAATCCAATTTACGCTAGAAAATTAAGGATAATGAAGGATCACAGAACACATGTCGCACATCTGCAAAGAAATGAATGGAATTCACTGCAGTCTCAGTATAAACTAAACTGACCGAATACGATTGTCCTTGATATCAGAGAAATGCTTTAAGAAAGTGTTGACAACTACGCAAGAGCAAGGGAAGAATCCGTCCGAGAACGTCCACATTGCACACAGGCGAGGCAGATTCCCGGTTCCAGCCGTCTAATTGTGCCGTGCAAAAGCAGACTTCCCCTCTGGGCTACTGATCATCTATGGTTTCAACATTACCCATCTAAAAGTTAAGGCGGTACTGCAATTCTACTGCCTCATGGAAACTCTGGACAGGAACGAACTCGAAAATAGTCGCATTCTGACTTACACTTAGTCACACAGATGGGAAACAAAACGGACTGTGCCAGGGAAAATACACTGAGTAGACAAAAGTCACGCGGCAATGATATGCACATATACAACTGACGTAGTATCGCGTACATGGGATATACGTAAAACAGCAGTGCATTGACGGAATTGTCGTTTGTACTTGGGTGATTCATGTGAAAAGGTATCCGACGTGATTATGGGCGCACGACGAGAATTTACAGACTTTAAACGAGGAATGGTTGTTGGAGCTAGACGCAGAGGACATTCCATTTCGGAAATCGTTAGGGGGCTCAATAACAGGAGACTCATTGAGTCAACAGTGCGTCGAGAATATCAAACTTCGGCTTTACGTCTCACCATGCTTAACGCAGTGGCTGAAGGCCTTCACTTAACGATCCAAAGCAGCAATGTTAGCGGATATTTGTCAGTGCTAACGGACGAGCAACACTACTTAAAATAACCGCAAAAATCAGTGTGGGACGACGAACGTATCCGTTCGGACAGGAAAATGTGGCGTTAATTGGCTATGGCAGCAGACGACCAACGCGAGAGCCTTTGTGAACAGCATGACATCGTCAGCAACGCTTCTCCTGTGCTCGTGACCATATCGGTTGGATCCTAGACGACTGGAAAACAGTGGCCTGGTCAGATGAGTCGCGATTTCAGTTAATAAGAGTTGATGGTAGGGTTCGAGAGTGGCGCAGAACCGACGAATCCATGGACCCAAGTTGTGACCAGGTCACTGTGCGGGCTGGTAGTGGCTCCATATGGTGGCGGTGTGTTTACATGGAATGGGCTGGGTATTCCGATGCAAATCGTTATGTTCGTCTTCTTAGAGATCATTTGCAGCCATTCATAGACTTCATGTTTCCAAATAACGATGGAATTCTTATGGATGCAATGTGTAATAGTACAGTATCACAGTTGTTCGTGATTGGTTTGAAAAACGTTCTGGGTAATTCGAACCAATGATTTGACAACCCAGATCCCCCGAAGTGAATTTATGGGACATAGTCTAGAGGTCAATTCGTGCACAAAATCCTGCACCGGCAACATTTCGCAATCACGGACAGCTGCAGAGGCAGCATGGCTCAATATTTCTGCTGGGGACTTCGAAAGACTTGTTGAGTCGATGTCACGTCGAGTTTCTGCTCTGCACTTGGCAAAAGTAGGTGCGACACGATATTAGGAGGCATCCCATGACTTTTGTCAGCTCACTGTAAGTAAACGCGGATGCTATTCTCTTCCTCAGAGGCTACATGTGTCTGTGGCATCGTGAAACGACCAAACACTGCTAGCATGCAAAGGCGCCACTTAAGAAATGCATTCTGAAACCTTCCCGTCTCCTCTATATCTCTTTTGTTACGCAACCTTCCCTTCTACAACAACCTATAAAACCTTCCCTTAGGATTTCTATCTCCTGCGTGATAATAACAAATGAAATCTTCCCTTTCAAATTAATTCTCTTTATTAATAATAATAAGTGCAATCTTCGCATTCAAATTTAAATGCTGCTTATAAAAAGTGATTAGCTGATTATTTCGATGAAACATAGAATGTGTCGTCATCGTAGCCCTCAGTCGTTACCTGAAATAACCCAAAACTGTTCCTTACCTTTTTTACTGTTACTGGATCGCCATCTGACTGCTACATCGAACTGCGACATGAATACACTTACTCTGTTTTACTACACTCTATTAGCTGCTGGTGGGCTGTCATAAGAAGTGGCTGTATTTATTACCAAAGCTGACATTATTCTTTAATAGCAAAGCTGACGTTATTCTTTAATTAATTTAGCTGAAGTTACGTAGTTCATAGTTAAACTTTTTCTTGACAACAATACAATTTTGCAAAGTTTGGGGTGGATTACAATCAGTAATGCAATATTGCAGGCAAAAATTAATTATATTCTGAAAACGATTCTTCAAATATTTACTGTTGGTACTGAAATGATTTTACAAACCTTCAAATGGGACTTACTTTTCACAATAATCCTACAACTAGCATTGCCCAAACATACCTTCAGTAGTCTTGAGTTTCTCAAAAAAAAAAATAATTCAATAATATTAGTTCTTCTTATGGTAATAGTTAGCTGATGTCTCTGTACATCCGTTTATAATCTCTTGTAAATCATAGCTGGTGTCTGGCAGGCACACCGCTCGTCTCATCCTCTCGCTTCAGACCTGCTACCGACTCGCTTCACATCTCGCTTACTACTGACTTCCTACGAACGCTAAAGTGCGCACTCTCCCGCAAACAATGCTTTCTGGTGCAGACAATCCCTGCTACCATTAGAAAATGTATCAATGCGCAGTCTTTCCCGCTATCTTCTTAAAATGTATCCATACGCGGTCTCTCCCGCCCGTTTTAAAATTATATCAATGTCGGTCTCTTCCGCCAACAATACTTTGGTGCAGAGACTCCCTGCTGCCACAGCGATTTCTGAAATGACATATTAATTATTCCTACTTAATCCTATTAATAAAATATAAACATCATTCATAAATTGTGGTTCGACAATAGATAATAGAAATATACACGTCTTACAATTACAGGGTGTTTCAAAAATGACCGGTATATTTGAAACGGCAATACAAACTAAACCAGCAGCGATAGAAATACACCGTTTGTTGCAATAAGCTTGGGACAACAGTACATTTTCAGGCAGACAAACTTTCGAAATTACAGTAGTTACAATTGTCAACAACAGATGGCGCTGTGGTCTGGGAAACTCTATAGTACGATATTTTCCACATATCCACCATGCGTAGCAATAATATGGCGTAGTCTCTGAATGAAATTACCCGAAACCTTTGACAACGTGTCAAAGGCTTCACATGAAGATGAGATGTAATGCTTCAGCTGTTCAATTGTGTCTGGATTCTGGCGGTACACCTGGTCTTTCAAGTGTCCCCACAGAAAGAAGTCACAGGGGTTCATGTCTGGCGAATAGGGAGGCCAATCCACGCCGCCTCCTGTATGTTTCGGATAGTCCAAAGCAATCACACGATCATCGAAATATTCATTCAGGAAATTAAAGACGTCGGCCGGGCGATGTGGCCGGGCACCATCTTGCATAAACCAAGAGGTGTTCGCAGTGTCGTCTAAGGCAGTTTGTACCGCCACAAATTCACGAAGAATGTCCAGATAGCGTGATGCAGTAATCATTTCGGATCTGAAAAATGGGCCAATGATTCCTTTGGAAGAAATGGCGGCCCAGACCAGTACTTTTTGAAGATGCAGGGACGATGGGACTGCAACATGGAGCTTTTCGGTTCCCCATATGCGCCAGTTCTGTTTATTGACGAAGCCGTCCAGGTAAAAAAAAGCTTCGTCAGTAAACCAAATGCTGCCCACATTCATATCGCCTCATCAGTCCTGTGCACTATATCGTTAGCGAATGTCTCTCGTGCCGCAATGGTAGCGGCGCTGAGGGGTTGCCGCGTTTGAATTTTGTATGGATAGAGGTGTAAACTCTGGCGCATGAGACGATACGTGGACGGTGGCGTCATTTGGACCGCAGCTGCAACACGGCGAACGGAAACCCGAGGCCGCTGTTAGATCATCTGCTGCACTAGCTGCGCGTTGCCCTCTGTGGTTGCCGTACGCTGTCGCCCTACATTTCCAGCACGTTCATCCGTCACGTTCCCAGTCAGTTGAAATTTTTCAAACAGATCCTTTATTGTATCGCTTTTCGGTCCTTTGGTTACATTAAAACTCCGTTGAAAACTTCGTCTTGTTGCAACAACACTGTGTTCTAGGCGGTGGAATTCCAACACCAGAAAAATCCTCTGTTCTAAGGAATAAACCATGTCGTCCACAGCACACTTGCACGTTGTGAACAGCACACGCTTACAGCAGAAAGACGACGTACAGAATGGCGCACCCACAGACTGCGTTGTCTTCTATCTCTTTCACATCACTTGCAGCGCCATCTGTTGTTGAAAATTGTAACTACTGTAATTTCGAAAGTTTGTCCTCCTGAAAATTTACTGTTGTCCCAAGCATATTGCAACAAACGGTCTATTTCTATCGCTGCTCGTTTAGTTTTTATTGCCGTTTCAAATATACCGGTCGTTTTTGAAACACCCTGTATATTCCTCATTTTAAAATTTATTGTTACATATTTTTTGCTGCAGAGCTGGAGTGCTAA